>NC_134853.1:14890051-15490051 GCF_049852395.1 Peromyscus maniculatus bairdii
TTTATATTATAATTTGTAAAAAATTAAAATTAGTTTTTTTGAAAAAGCAAGCAAACTTGTTAACTGCTCCATCTTCGATTTCAAGCAACTAGTAATAAGACAATGAATTCCTATCTTTTAAGCAACTCTATTTCTTTCCTTTTGTCACAGCAGCCATAGCAAACTAAGGCAGCCCTTGCTCCATCCCAACCACAGCACTGAAATCACAGACAAGAGCATAGGACAACAGTACACTGGGCATGGACGTTTCAATACATTAAAGACTCTCCACACTACTTACTATCACTGTGATTCTTAGCACTGAGAACCATGAATGGCACATAGTAGGTTATTGCTTTTTCTTCAGTGAATGTTTAAATGTATTTAGCAACATATACCACATATATGTTAATTTTAACTTTCTTATCAATTTTGCAAGTTGGATATCTTTAATTTGACTTTTTATCTACATGAACAATAATTGGGAGGAATACAATGTATGAGACATGGTGATAAGTGACTTTGAAGTTAGATGCCCTGGGACTGAGCTCTGTCCTTACCATTTGGTCACATTGCGACTTTGAAAGGCCTAACCTGTGTAAGGTTGACTTCCTTCATCTTTGAAACCAGGAGAATAGTAAGACTTACTTGAAAATATGATCTCAAGAATTAACATAGATACCATAATAGAAGTCACAGAACTGTCACACAGCTGTCATTCAGTGCATGAAGTGTCTCCTAATACTCAAGCTCACCTACAAAACTGATAAGCAAAACTCTGCTTTGTAAACACTAAAATTAAATCATTTCTTTTAGAGCAAGTCAAAGGTTAGACTTAATTTTTGTCCCATGATCGATGACTAAGAATTAAAACTCTGCTTTTATTAATAAGGATGCGAGCTTTTCATCTTTTTTTTTTCTGGTGGGTGTATTATATTCTGAAGCAGTAAGCAGCTATGGTTGGGAAAGATTAGATGGAAACCTACATCTGGTTCAGGGACTAACAGCTCATGTTTTGCAAAGGTTAGTCAGATAATCCTTGAGTACAAAGAGATCCATCTCTGTGAACAGAAGACCAGCCAAAAGCACTAGGCCTTTGACCTTCTCCTGAGAGCTTTCTCAAGCCTCTCTCAAAAAGAAAGATAAAGCTCCTGGATATCTGAATATCTGTGTATGTTCCATTGTAAAATAAGCATAAACCTTTTAGTTTATCTCATCTATTTTATGCTAAGACGAAAATGTCGAAACACCTCTGTGATCAATAAGTACCCGGCTACCTTCTTGCCAGATATTCTCTCTTAAAAATATGAAGAGTAATTTTATGTGTCTTCTACGTAAATAGATGCCAGACTGGGGTAGACATGAGCCACATCCAAGCTCACAAATACAGTCTGTTTGGTTTTTTAAATGAAGCAAAACACTTGAATTCCAAACCTGCATTAAATTGAATTCTCTTGAAGTGTTAAGCAAGCGCACATGCAGGACCCATTCTTGGGCAGATGATGAATCCCATCACTCATCTTCCTTTTCTCAGTGACCTTTGTTCTTATCAGAAGAGGGGATGTCCTACAGCACATGCAACTATTCAACCAAAATTAGAACAACAGAAAACATCATTCCAAGCTGACAGAATGAGTTCTATCTTTGTATATCAGCAACAAGTTCCTTTTCCAATTGTGATTCAAATAGAGCCTCCCAGAAACTGTAGAAAGTGAACTCTCTCAGAGAATTGAGACTCTGCTGCCTGTCAACTTCTTCTTGCTGAATGTGAAAAATGGATACTTGATAACAGATGTGGATATAGAAATATGTTCAACATTCAGGGTGCATCTCTAGAGGGGTACATAGTATGTGGTGCTATTAATAGATGGCTGTAGGGCCTGCCTGTGATGTGAACACAAAAAGTAAAATTTGCTGGGCAAGGCAACCCAGTATGAGGAATAAGGTCCCAAAAGCCAGTAAAAGAGTCAGAGACAGCCCCTGTTCCCACTGTTAAGAGTCTCACAAGAAGATCAAGCTACACAGTATATACACAGAGTGCCTTAGGTCAGTCCCATACAGGCTCCCTGGAAGTCAGTTCAGTTTCTGCAGGCCCCAGTGAGGGGAAGTGCTTAGTCTTACTGCAACTTGATGTACCATGTTTTATTGATATTCATGGGAGACCTGCTCTTTCCTGGACTGAGCAGAAGAGGAGGGAATTGGGGGGTGAGAGTGGGAAAGGAGGGAATGGGGAAGTGACCTGGGGGTGAGTACTTGGAGGGGAAGGCTGTGGCCAAAACGTAAAATGAATAGATGAATAAAAAAAAATAAAACTTGTTTTTAAAAAGTAAAACTTACAAAGTAACTCTGTAGAGGCTCTCTTTAAATGGTTTCCATTATTCCTCTCTGAATTTGTGTTACACTTCTATATCTCCAGTATCTATACTTACAAATAGCAAGTCAATACTTTGAGTGTACTAGTAAGAGCAGGTATAGCAAGGAACATATATGCATTCCACTCCAACCTATATGTATTAAACTTTAACAACCTTTGTGAAGAAAACAGTCTATGTTAACTTGCCAGATCTTGGTTTTTTACCCTCCAAATAGCCTTACAAGAAAGTCAGTCTTTTTTTCCCCAGATTCTCTTTCACAAATAGTTCCTATTTTTCTAGACAAGTCACAGAATTTACTCTGTGAATGAGTAAATGTCCCCTCACATACTCTTCAACAACAGTGACCACAACCACTGGTCACTCAGTTATCCATGCAAGAAATGTGCTACTGCTGTGGTCACTGCTGAAGATGGCACATTGTATCCCAGGAATCCATGGGACAGGCAGTGATGGAGATGGAATGAAAGAATCTAGAGCAAAGCTTATTTGTTTCTACAGTTGTGGAAACAATAGAGTGACCCTGAATATGTATGTGTAAATCCTTTACTCTGGACACACAAATTTACCTCATAAGAGAACAAGACTGAAAATGAGATGTAGATTAATGGCATTCAAATTAAGAGCCTTATCCCATAAATCTTTCTGGTGTAGCTGGGGTCTGAGTTAAAGTTTGATATGACAAAGGAAGAAGGATCAGAAATAGTTTTGTTGGCTTGTAGAGACAGGGCCTCCTTTGAGCTTCCATTAAGAGTTCAGTCTTTGCACCCTCTCCCCTGGGCTCCACACTAGTGCACACAGCCCTGGCAGCTGTACTGGAGGCCAGAGTAGTTTAAGGGACCTTATGGAAGAAACTTCCCACCACTCACTAAACTCCTTTAAGCCTATCCAACAACCCCAAACAATACTCCTACTCCTGGGCCCCATATCCTGGCCTACTACTTTGCAAGAAGTCTTTGACTTTATCAGAGGCCAGGCAGGATCTAGGAACCCCAGACTATATTACCTTCCTTGGGCTCCATATCCAGGTCTACAACTTCAGAAGACTTCAGCTTTATTGGAGCACAGTCAAGAGCTAAGGATCCCATCTGTGACAGCTGTACTAGAGGCTAGGCTGGTGTGAGGGACCCTAGAGGCTAGACAAGATCTAGGGACCCCAAACTGCACACCTCCCTACCCCAGGGCTCCATATCCAGACCTACAACTTCAGAAGCAGACTTCAAATTTACTGGAACACAGGTCAGATCTAGGGACCTTAGCATTGGCAGCTATACTGGAAGCCAGGCTGGTCCTAGGGGCCCCAGATGTCACTAGATCTAGGTACCCCAGACTGCATCCCCTCCCCTGGGCTCTATCTCCTGATCTACAACTTTGGGAGAAGACTTCAGCTTTACCAGAAGCCAGGCTGACTCTAGAGACCCCTAGTCCCCAAAACCCCAGAGGGAACATCCTACTGAACCTAAAGACATGATAGTCACCAGAATTATCGGCATTTAGGCCAGAAAACCAGAAAGGAACGAGAAACCAAGGAAGAAAACACTCATCCAATGAAGACAAGCACAGGAATCAACACTTAGACCTTAAACATCCCAAATCCAGATGTCTAAACACCAGTGTAAGAACACAATCAATAACAGAAAAGGCAATATGATACCATCAGAGTCCAAATATCCTACAACAGCAAGTCCTGAACAATCCAACACAGCTGAAGCACAAAAAAATGACTTAAAATGCCTTTATGGAGATAATAGGGGTCTTAAAGAGGATATGAAAAGTCCCTTAATGAAATCAAGGAAGGTACAAACAAAAAAAATTAGAAGAAATCAATAAATCCCTAAAAGAAAGTCAAGAAAAAGGCAAGCAAACAAATGAAGGAAACTGCTTAAGACATAAAAATAGAAATAGAAGAAATAAAGAAAACAAAAATGGAGGGAAACAGGAACTGTAGACACAAGCCATCATCAACAGCAAACCTTCCAATCACCATAGATGGAGAAAACAAGATATTTCATGACAAAGTCAAATTCAAACAATATCAGTCCACAAACTCATCCCTACAGAAGGTACTAGATGGAAAATTCCAACTTCAGGAAGTTAACTACACCCACAAAACATAGGCAATAGAAGATATTGGAGAAATTATTTTGGCCACTCCACTTAGTTAAAAGGATATTTATTTAATGGCGTAACTCACAAATTAAGTGAAAGGTAGGTCGCAGGGTCTGGGGAAGGTGTATCGCAGTCCAGCGGTGTTCTCTGGAGCTCTGCACAGTCCACCTTCACCGTTCAGCGTTCCGGCACAGAGAGAGCACACAGAGAGAGCACTGGCCCATCCAGCTCTCGGGTCCCCAGGCGCCTCCCCTGGCCCCGCCTCGTAGACGTGACAGTTGCCAGAGTCTCAATGGGGGTTGGAACTTCCAGATCCAAGCTGGAATGGCTACCCACTACAAGAAGATTTTGGAGAAATCTCATAATAGTGACTTAACAGCACACCTAAATGCTTTAGAGCAAAAAGAAGCAGATACACCATGCTGGCATCTATAAAACAGAAACAAAGAGAACAACACAAAGAATCAATGAAACAAAGAGTTGGTTCTTTGGGGGAAAAATCAGCAAGATAAGATAGACAGTCCCTTATTCAAACTAACCAAAAGGCAGAGACAGAATATTCAAATTAACAAAATCAGAAATGAAAAGGGGATATAATAACAGACACTGAGGAAATCCAGACAATCATTAGGTCATACTTCAAAAACCTGTATTCCACAAAATTGGAAAAACTAAAAGAAATGGACAAATTTCTTGATAAATATCACTTACCAAACTTAAATCAAGACCAGATAAACAATTTGAATAGACCAATAACCCCTAAGAAAATAGAAGCATTCATTAAATTCTCCCAACCAAGAAAAAAAAGAAATAAAAGCCCAGGACCAGATGATTTTAATGCAGAATTCTTCCAGACTTTCAAAGGAGAGTTAATGTTAATACTCATCAAATTATTTCACAAAATAGAAACAGAAGGAACATTGCCAAATTCTTTCTATGAGGCCACAGTCACCCTGATAACAAAACCACATAAAGATTCAAAAAAGAAAGAGAATAATTACAGACCAATTTCACTCATGAACATTGATGCAAAAATACTCAATAAAATATTGGCAAAGCAAACTCAAGGACACAGCAAAAAGATCATCCACCATGATAAGAAGGCTTCATCCTAGTGAAGCAGGGCTGGTTCAACATTAAAAAAAAAAAATCTGTCACTGTAACCCACCATACAAACAAACTAAAAGAAAAGAAAAGAAAAAAAAAAAACATGATCACCTTGTTAGAGGCTGAAAAAAAAAAAAAAACCTTAAACCTTTGACATGCCGCCACCACATTTCCTTCCATCTGCCATGCGGTGGCCCAGGTTAAACCTGAATAAAAGGACCCTTACGTGCTTGCATCAGAAAAACAAAGAAACAAACAACAACAAAGCCTTTGACAAAAAGCAACATCCTTCATGATAAAAGTCTTGGAGAGATCAAGGATACAAGTGACATACCTAAACATAATAAAAACAATACACAGAAAGCTGATTGCCAACATCAAAGTAAATGGAAAGAAACTCATATCCATTCCACTAAAATCAGGAACAAGACAAGACTGTTCACTCTCTCCATACGTATTTGATATAGTATTTGAAGTTCTAGCTAGAACCACAACTAAAGGAAATCAAGAGGATACAAATTGGAAAGGAAGAAGTCAAAGTATCATTATTCATATATGATATGATAGTACACATAAGCAACCCCAAAATTTCTACCAGGGAATTTCTACAGCTGATAAACATCTTTGGTCAAGTGGCTGGATACAAGATTAACTAAAAATAAAATCATTAGCTCACCCATGTACAATCAACTAACTGAGAAAGAAATCAGAGAATCAACATCCTTTATATTAGCCTCAAATAATATGAAATATCTTGGTGTAACTCTAATCAAGCAAGTGAAAGACCTGTATGACAAGTACTTCAAGTCTTTGAAGAAAGAAATTGATGAAGATATCAGAAGATAGAAAAATTTTCCATGCATGCTCATGGATCTGAAGGATTAACATAGTAAAAAATAGCCATCTTACCAAAGCAATCTACAGATTCAATGCAATCCCCATTAAAGTCTCAACATAATTCTTTACAGACCTTGAAAGAACAATACTCAACTTCATATAGAAAAACGAAAAACCTGGGATAGCTAAAACAATCCTGTACAATAAAAGAACTTCTGGAGGTATCACCACTCCTGGTTTCAAGCTGTACTACAGAGCTATAGTAACAAAAATTGCATGGCATTGGCACAAAAACAGACAGGTAGATCAATGAAAATGAATTGAAAACCCACACTTAAATCTACACACCTATGGACACCAAATTTTCAACAAAGAAACCAAAATTATGTAATGGAAAAAAGAAAGCATCTTCAACAAATGATGTTGATCTAACTGGATATCAGCATGTAGAAGAATGTAAAAAAATCCATATCTATAACCCTACACAAAACACAAGCCCAAGTGGATCAAAGCCCTCAACATAAATCCAGATACACTGAACTTGATGAACAGAAAGTGAAAAATAACCTCAAAAACATACACATAGGCGATAACTCTATATTTACAGGAGTGTAATTGTCAGGATTTTTTTTTCTATAGTGTGGACAACTTTCTGAACTAGGATCTCACTCCCAAAATTACCTAGAAAGTGCCTGGTAACATGTTTCCTTACAACATCATAAACATTACTATTTAAGGATAGATCATTTTCATACTGAAACCAATATACTGTTTCTCTGACCACTCTTCTTCCCCATTCCAAAGTGACAGGAAAAGCTTCTGGGAGGTTGTTGTGTTGTTTACCTTCCCCAAAGTGTTTGAACCCACAACCAGGTTTGCCACCAGTAGCCCTAAAATTAGTTCTGTCTCCATCCAAATACACAAAAGATCCATCTCCTCTGACTCCCCCCCAGAGCTGTGCCATGGCACCAATTACAAGCTGTTAGATTACTCAATCCATAGTCTGATACCAGAACATCTTTAACTTTCTGAACCGAACACCAATAGCACAGACACTAAAATCAAGAATTAATAATTGGAACCTCATGAAACTGAAAAGTTTCTGTAAGGCAAAGGACACTATCAATAGGACAAAATAGCAACTTAGAGAACTGGAAAAGATCTTTACCAACCTCACATCCAACAGAGGACTGATTGCCAAAATATATAAAGAACTCAAGAAACTAGATATCAATAAGCCAAATAATCCAATTAAAAATGGGGTACAGAATTAAACAAATAATTCTCAACAGAAGAATTTCAAATGGCTGAAAAATACTTAAGAAGTTGTTCAAGATCCTTAGCCATCAGGGAAGTGAAAATCAAAAGGACTCTGAGATTCCATCGTACACTTGTCAGAACAGCTAAGATAAAAAACACCAGTGATAGCTCATGCTGGAGAGAATGGGGAGCAAGGAGAACATCCCTCCACTGCTGGTGGGAGTGCAAACTTGTACAAACACTTTGAAAGTCAGTGTGGCAATTTCTCAGAAAACTAGGAATCAATCTACCACCAGACCCAGCTATATTACTCTTGGGCATATACTCAAAGGGTGCTTAATCGTACCATGAGGACACTTGCTCAACTATGTTCATAACAGCTTTATTCATAATAATCAGAACCTGGAAACAACCCTCAGCTGAAGAATGGATAAACAAAAATGTGGTACATTTACACAATGGAATATTACTCAGCTGTTAAAAACAAGGAAACCAGAAAATCTGAAGGCAAATGGATGGAACTAGAGAAAAATCATCCTGGGTGAGGTGACGCACACTCAGAAAGACAAACAAACATGGCATGTACTCACTCATAAGTGGGTATTAACAGTAAAATAAATAATAACTATGATATAATCCATAGACCCAGAGAGACTAGGTAACAAGGAGGGTTCATGATCTCCTGGATCTCCCTAGGAAGGGGAAATAGGAGAGAATTTGAGTGCACTGAAGGTGGGTGGGGATGTGAACATGAGCAATCAGGTTGTGGGTGGGTATAGGTAGAGAGTACTGAAAGGGATTACTGGAAAGTGGGGTACATTTTGGGGTCAGGTAAAAACCTGATGCAAGGGAATCTCCCAGGAATCTACAAAGATGACCCCAGCTAAGACTCCTAGTAACAGCAGACACATAGCTTTAACTGACCATCTCCTGTGGCTAGTCAGGAAAGAAGAAATCTACTTACAGAATATTTTAATGAAAAGGTTGTTACTTAATTGGGTTAAAATGTCAAAATGGTCCTTTTTGTCACAGACTAGAAGAAAAACTATGCTCTATTTTCAGAACCTGGAGATACTGTGTTCCTGAAGACTTGGGGTTCTACCATTGGAGCCCACAAGTCTTGTAACAACTATAAAGTCTCCTTTCTTTGGCCTTGAACTGAGTTCTAAGTCTTTATAAACACACCGCAGGGTGGTATGGGAGGCAGCTGGAGACCAAGTTCTAGTCTTCATCAACCTCGACTCTCCCTTCTCAATGGCCACCTCACTTGTTTTCTCAACCTTTCATTTCATTTATCTCATTTTTCCTTCACTGAAAATAAATATTTTATACAGCATATGGTTCCCCTCCCTTTGCACCTCCCAGTTCCTCCTCACCTCCTCTCCTGTCCACCTTTCTATGTTTTAATAGAAAATAAGTATCTAAGAGCTAATAATAAAATCTAACATAATATAATAAGATGAAACAAAAATAAACAAATCAGAACAAGACAAAATAAGCAGAAGGAAAAAGCCTAAGAAAAGGCACAAGAAACACATATTAGGACCCACTGGTTCCCACAGGAATCCCATAAAAACGTAAGACCAGAAGCCATAATATATACAAAAGACCTGTAGGGTGAAGATAAGTAAATAAAAATAAAACAAACAGAAAAACATTTTTAAAAAGGAAAAAGACCTAACACAAAATTATGAGGCAAGAAACCCCTCCAAAGATGACATTGAGTTCATTTTTTTATTGGTCATCTACCACTGGGCTTGCAACCAACCCTCAAGAGAAACTTGTTTTCCAGTGAGACTCCTGTGAAGAAAAGTTCATTTTCATTCACAAGTGGCTATCAATTGGAGATTGCTTCTGGGTCAGGGATGGGGATATATGCCCACTTCTCCTTTCAGCTCTAGGATTCCATCTGTTGCAGACCTGTGAAGACTCTATACATGCTGCCTCAGTCTCTGTGAATCCATATGCTCATTAGTCCTGCTATTTTTAGAAGGCCTTTTTTTCTTGGTGTCCTCCGTCCATTCTGGCTTTTACACTCCTTCTGCCTCCACTTCCACAGGGTTCCCTAAGTCCAGAGGAGAGGGATTTGACAGAGACACCCCATTTAGGGCTGAGTGTTTTAAAGTCTCTCACTCTGCATTTTATCTGACTGTCGGTCTCTGTATTTGTTCCCATCTGCTGCAGGAGGAAGCTTCTCTTATGATGGCTGAGCAAGGTATTGATCTATGAGTATACCAGAATGTTATTAAGACTCATTTTATTGCTATGTTCCTTTCATAGGTTTTTATCCTACATACCTGGGATATCTATTTTCAAGTTCTTGGTCATTTGAGCAGTACCATGTGTGGGTTCCATCTCATGGAGTGGGCCTCAGGTCAGTTCAGATGTTGGTTGGTTACTCCCACAAATTTTGTACCAGCTTTGCCCTTTGCACCTTTGCATGCAGGACAGATTGTAGATCAAAGTATCTGGGGATGGGTTGCTGTCTGCTGTGGGATGGTCTATATGTCAAATGTGTTGCCCTGATTGGTCAATAAATAAAACACTGACTGGCCAGTAGCCAGGCAGGAAGTATAGGTGGGACTAACAGAGAGGAGAATTGAGAGAACAGGAAGGCAGAGGGAGACACTGCCAGCTGCCGCCATGATAAGCAGCATGTGAAGATGCCGGTAAGCCACGAGCCACGTGGCAAGGTATAGATTTATAGAAATGGGTTAATTTAAGATGTAAGAACTAGATAGGTAGAAGCCTGAGCCATTAGGCCAAACAGTTTAAATAATATAAACTTTTGTGTGTTTATTTTATAAGTGGGCTGTCGGACTGTTGGGGCTTGGCAGAACCAGAGAGAAAACTCCAGCTACAGCTGTCTATATTTCTACTTTGGGAGCATGCAGAGTACCCTCTGGCATTTTATAATCTCATAACTGTATAGAACTTGAAGATTATCACAATAAATTAAATAAAATGAATTTCTAGCTAGATAAATCACACCTAATAGACAAATCATTGACCTTTCTATGTTTCTAGCTTACTGTGACAGACACCAGCTGAGAACCAAAGCACATAAAACAGTTCCACACAGTAGCTTCAATAGATTGAGTCAACAGATAGAAATTATTATTGCTGTCACCATTTGTATAGTTATCATTAAGACTAATAAAAGGTCATTGTTAGTAGAGCCAGTATTTGTATCACCTCATATCTAAACAGTTACCCACATTTGCAAGCCAGGATATGGCTGTGTGGAGAAAGAAGAGTAGATTCACTTTATAGTTGATCAAATACTTGATAAGCACTCCAAAAGTTACATGTAAACACATTAGCAAAAACAAGTTGTGAGGGCAGGGGCCTTGTGATAGGAGAATTTTAGAGCAGCCTTAGTAACTTTTGCTATTGACTAAATCCTTAGGGACCTATCAAAATCAATTGGTTTCAAAGTGAATCCCTTAGAACTATGGGACTGAAAAGGCTGCATGTGATCATTTAATTCATCTATGATTGCCCAGGCAAATGCACTGAGATTAGTTTAGTATAGACACACATCATACTTAAATATCCTTTCTGTTTATTAGGCATTAACTCATTGACCTTCTGGAAAATAGTATAATGTGAGTGTAGACATTTTGTCTGTTAAGCAATCTAGTTAGCTAGCTGTTCAGCTCCCTACATAGTTTGTCATTTAGATGATAATCAAATATGGATTGATGAGTAAAATTTTATGTATACATAAATTAATTGGGAGACATAAATTAATTGGGAGACTCAAAATCTGAAATATCAGTTGTAACACATATGAAAATACCCAGACATCTTTTCTTATCAAGGAAAATGTCATTTCCTATTGAGTTTTTATGTAATTAATGCAGCCAATGTTCATTTAAAAAATAATTTTAGCCCTGGGAACCCATAGACCACACCTTCCAGGGAAGCAGGTAGGCTGATTATAGATCTTCACTTCTCCCTCTGCTCCTCCAGATCCAGATCCCCAGACTCATGCCTGGCTCTACAGCATACCTTCAGTTGTGATCTCTCCTCATTCTATGTCCCCATTCCTAGAGGACTAACTAAATTAATCCTTGTGTAATACAATCCTTGATTGTAGAACACCCAGATTCCTTCCTTCTTTTAGAGCTCCTTGTACTGGCTTGTTTTGTGTCTCAGTTTGACACAAGTTAGAGTCATCAGCGGAAGGAGCCTCATTTGAGGAAATGGCCCAATGAGATCCAGTCTTAAGGCATTTTCTCAATTAGTGATCCATGGGGGAGGGCCCAGCTCATAGGGGGTGTGCAATCCCTGGGTTGCTGGTCTTGGGTTCTATAAGAAGGTGGACTGAGCAAACCAAGGAAAACAAGCCAGTAAGTAGCTCCTCTCCATGGCCTCTACATCAGCTCCTGCTTCTGGGATCCTGCCCTGTTTTGAGGTCCTGTCCTGACTTCCTTCAGTGATGAACAGCAATGCTGAAGTGTAAGCCTAATAAACCCTTCACACACACCCCGACCCCAACTTGCTCTTTGGTCATGGTGTTTCATTGAAGTGATAGAAATCTTAACTAAGACACCCCTTTACACTCTTAACCAATCTGCATTCCTAAATCTCAGGTCCCAGTGCCCATAGATACATTTTATCTGAAACCCCAGTGCCCACACTTATCAGGACCCCAGAAGATTTCCTACCAGGAAACATGCAGCCACCATGTTCTCATAAAAACCAGAGAGAAAAAAAATAAGGAATAAAATACACACCCATCAAAGATAAGACAGGATACCAGTATCTAGAATCACAATCCTTCCGATCACAAATGCCTAGACACAACTACAGCTTAAATCACAGAAGTTATAAACCAAATGAACCTAGCAGATAGCTACAGAACATTTCACCCAAACACAAAAGAATATACCTTCTTCTCCAAAACTAGTGGAACTTTCTCTAAAATTGATCACATCCTGGGACACAAATCAAGTCTTAACAGATTCAAGAAAATCAAAATAGCATCCTGCATCCTATCTGACCACCAGCAAAACTCAGAAATGAGAGAAAGCTATCAAACTCATGGGAACTGAACAACTCTCTATTGGAATGAAAAATGGATCTAGACAGAAATTAATAAAGAAACAAAAAAATTTCTGTAATGGAAGGAAAATAAATACACAGCATATCTAAACGTAAGGAACATAAGGAAGGTTGTTCTAAGAAGCAAATTCATAGCACTAAGTGCTTACATCAAAAAAAGGTAAAGAAGGAGGGAGAAGGAGAGGGAGAAGAAGAAAAAGAAGGAAAAGAAGAAGGAGGAGGATGGGAGGAGAGCAAGGTTGAGGAGATGAGGGAGAAGGAGAAGAAGAAAAAAGGGAAGAGGAAGAAGAAGAGGAGGAGGAGCAGGAAGAGGAAGATCAGGAGGAGCAGGAGGAGAAAAGAAATTGGAGAGATCTTATACTAGCAATTTAACTGCACACCTGAAATCTCTATAACAAAAAGAAGAAATCACACCCAAAAGGAATAGATGGAAAGACATATTCAAACTCAAGGCTGAAATCAATTAGATAAAAACAAAAACAATACAAAGAATCAATAAAACAAAGAGTTGGTCTTTAAGAAAATCTTTAAGATTGATAAAACCTTATCCCAATTAGCTAAAAGGTAGAGGAAAAATATTCAAATTAACAAAATTAGAAATGAAAAGGGGTAGATTACAACAGACATCAAGAAAATCCAAAGAGTCATCAGAGCATGGGTGTTGTTTTATTTTATTTTATTGATTTTATTGTTGTACTGGGTTTTAGTTTGCTTTTTTTAGAAAGAACTTAAAGTTGTATAGATAGAGGAGAAAGAAGTGGTAATACTCTGGGGAGGAGAAGAATATTTAAAATTAAAAATTGTTTTTGATAGTAAAAAATAAAAATGTGAATTTTAGGCAATGTAAAACATCTATTTTTACAATCACATTTTTGAGTTGATAGTTTTATTCACACTATAGGTTAATTTTTTTTTCTATTTTATTTGCTTTTGAATGGTCAGTGCATGGAATAGGTCTAATACATGGTGAATGAATAGATATGTACACTGGAAAAGCAATAAGTAAAATTTATAATCCAAGTTCAACAAAAAGACTTCTAACAGGAAACAAAGTGGACTTTTTCTATAGACACAATTAAGGCAACAGAATTAGGTATCACAGCATTAATATAGATTACTTATCTCAATACTCTGAAAAGTACGAGTAGGTGGTGCCATTGTCAGTCATGTTAGTATATTTTTAGACCATAGTTATCATAATTTGGCATCTAAAGACATATCTTTCCCTTATAACATAAAGCAAAATGTTTCTTTCTAGTACTCAAAAGAGAAATTAAACTGTGTAGTTAGATTTGAAATTATACTCAACCAAATACTTACATTGAATCCATTTTTTATTCCTATAATAGTTTAGTAAATTTCTAAATGCTTTTTAAATATGTAGGTGGGTACAAGTAATTATGATTATTTTAATCTATTCTGCAAACATTTTCTAGCTTATGTCTTAAAAGAAATGTTTAACATGTCTTTTTGAAAGACATTAACTAAATGTAAATATTCTCAACATGTTTCATTATGTCTAAAAATTTTAAAATGTGACATGAATAAAGTGATCAAATAATATTTGGTAATATATTCTCTTATATTTATATTTTAATATATTTATATATAACTATCAAATAATTGTTATTCTGGCTATGCATGGAATTTATAATTTTGCTTGTTTTTCAGATAATGCACAATTATTTCTAAGGCAATTCTTTTAATTAATTAATTTATCTATCTATCTATCTATCTATCTATCTATCTATCTATTTAGTTAGTTAGTCAGTTATTGTTTTGATAGGCCAACTGCAGTTTCCCCTCCAAGTTCTTCCCCTTACCTCCTCTGCCTCCACCCTACCCACACCCACTCTTCTTTCATTTCTATTCAGAAAAGGGCAGACCTCCCATGTACAGCAGCCAGTCATGGCATATCAAGTTGCAGTGAGACTAGGCACCTCCTCTCCTATTAAGGCTGGACAAGATAACCCAGTAGGAGGAAAGGGTCACAAAAGCAGGCAACGGAGTCAGAGATAGCCCCTGCTCCCACTGTTAGGTGTCCACAAGAAGACCAAGCTACACAACTGTAACATGTGCAGAAGGCCTAGGTCAGTCCCAAGAAGGCTCCCTGGTTGTGGATTCAATCTCTGTAAGCCCCTATGACCCCAGGTGAGTTGATTTTGTGGGTTTTCTTGTGGTACCCTTGACCCCTCTGGTTCCTACAATCCTTCCTCCCACTCTTCCAAAGGATTCCAGGAGTTGTGCCTAATGTTTGGTTATGGGTCTCTGCATCTGGTTCCATCAGTTGCTGAAAGAAGCCTCTCTGATGACAATTGGGCTAGGCACAAATAAATGAGTATAGAATATTATTAGGAATCATTCACTTTTTTGACAGTCATGTTTGGTTCTATCCTAGGACTCTGGGCTATCCCTCCTCCAGATCCTGGCCTTCCAGACAGTGTCAAAGCTGGGCTCCCTCTCAGGGTATGAGTTTCAAGCTGGACCAGTCACTGGTTGGCCACTCCCACAATTTCTTTGCTACCTTTTAGGCAGGAAAATTTGTAGGTTGAAGGTTTTGTGACTGGGTTGTTGTCCCAGTCCCTCCACTAGAAGTCTTGCCTGGTTACAGGAGATGGCCAGTTTAGGCTCCTTATCCCCTACTGCTAGGAGTCTTAGCTAGAGTCACCCTTAGAGATTCCTGAAAGTTTCCCCTGAACTAGGTTTCTAGCTCATCCCAGAGATGCTCCCAGATTCCAGTTGTCTCTCCCAGTACTCTCTGCCTCCATCCTCCTTCACCTGGCTCCTCCTGTTCCTACCCCTACCCCCATGCAGACGTCCCTACCACCACCCTATCCACCAGCAATGTCTATTCTATTTCCCCTTTGCAGTGAGATTCATGCATCTGCTTTTGAGCCCTCCTTGTTACTCAGTTTCTCTGGTTCTGTGGATTGTAAAAAGGTTCTTTTTATTGCCAATACTCACTTTTATCTGAGTACATACCATGTGTGGCCTTCTGAGTCTGGGTTACCTCACCCAGGATGATCTTTTAAGTTCCATTCATTTGCCGGCAAATTTCATGATGTTATTGTTTTTAACAGCTGAGTAATACTCAATTGTGAAAATGTACCAGATTTTATTTGTTCATTCTTCTGTTGAGGGATATCCAGGTTGTTTCCAGTTTCTGACTATTACAAACAAAGCTGCTATGAACATCATTAATCAAGTGTCTTTTGATATGGTGGAGTGTCCATTGGGTATATGCCCAGGAGTGATATAGCTGGGTCTTAGGTAGACCAATTCCTAATATTCTGAGAAACTGCCGTATTGATTTCCAAAGTGGCTGTAAAAGTTTGCACTCCCACCAGCAATGGAGGAGTGTTTCCCTTGCTCTACATCCTCTCCAACATGAACTGTCACTTGTGTTTTTTATCTTAGCCATTCTGACAGGTGTAAAATGGAATCTCAGAGTCATTTTGATTTGTATTTCCCTGATGGCTAAGAAATGAGCCAATCTGGAGTCTGTCTGAGGGCCTAGCAACAGGCACTGTCAGAGGTCCTGATCATGCCAAGCCAATAAGGGACAACCACACAATGTCACTGGATCCAACAGGTACTGTCAGAGATCCTGATCTTACCTAGCCAATGAGGGGTGACCTCGCAATGTCACTGATCTGGACACAGTGTGGGTGCTAGGAGAAGGATATATAAAGCTCTCCCCATTGCTGAATAAATGAGCCTGCTATTTGCCTTTTACCTGACTCCTGGTGTTTGTGTCATTGATACCATGCCTTCTCACTCCTCCCCAAAGGGAGCCTTTAGGACTCAGCAACAGTGTACTACTGTCAGAAATTACATGCATCATTGTCTTTACTGGTGTTTCACGTGGTTCCTGTTTTAAAGCTGATGGCTGCTCATATTGATAAAGAATAGTTCAACCTGGTTCTTCAAAGGCCAGTATGATTGGCTTTCTAACTTTCTGCAATGCCAACAAATATTCAAGAAATAATTTGTGCTGAAATCTCAGGCATTCGAAACAGACTGGGAAGTTATTTGCCAGCATGGGAAATGCAGAAAGAGGAAGACTATCATCATGTCTCCAGAAAGACCACAGTTTCCCTTGTATGTGCCATGCCATCCCATCAATTAAAGCATAGGAGAATCATTAAGTTCCTATTGTGTATCTAAAGCTGTTGGGCTTCTCAGCAGATAATGCCATGATGATGATCCAATATTGCCTATGATGGAGAGATTGAAGAAGCATCTTGCTACTTAGTTTGTAAAGGATGAGTTTCTGTTTATATTAGCTATACTTCCTTTAAAAAAATTAAGAACAAAATTCAGAGAACAAGAGATCTTGTGGTATCAAGTTCCAACTAATAAATCTACAAAGCAATTCCTGTACCAGAGGCTCGGGGATCATTGTGGAAAGGAGGTGGAAAGAAAGATCATAAAATTTGCTATGAGATTGTATCTTCTAGGAATGTCAGACAGGCTGCAACCATGTAGTCTAATCAACATGGTTGCTTGAACAAGACCTGAACTACTATAATGCCAGTTGACACACTAACATGGAAAGGGGAAAGCACTCTGGGTACATATACAAATAGTTTTGATGTATTTGTATGTATACACACACACACACACACAGAGTCAACTAACAATTAAAGAAAGGGAGGTCATAAATTTGAGAGAGCAAGGGAGGCACATTGTAGGAGTAGGAGGAAAGAAACAAAAAGAAGAAAATTATATTATCATTTCACAAAATTAAAACTATATTATAAAAAATTAAAAGAATTTTATGGAAAAAATCTATGTAACAAAATTTCATTGTAAGTTGAATTTAACTTTGCATAAAATTTCTCTTTCAGCCTCTGAGTAAACCACTTGTCCAAATCCAAACATAAATTCATCATGAACACTCTTGTCAAACTGGCTAATAGTAATTTGTCTGTATGATTTCTTTGGACATAGAAAAAAATCAAATCCCAGTAGTATAATTTCCTCACTGTGCTTTAAAAATAAATACTCAGACCAGGCATGTTGGTACATACCTTTAATCCCAACACTCAGAAGGCACAGGCAGGCAAATATCTGTGAGTTTGAGGGTAGCTACATAGTGAAACCCTGTCTCTAAATAAATAATACTTGAGTTAACTTTCTTATGCATCATTCACTGTAAAAGTTATTGAATGTTCTTCATGTATTAATCAGGCAACAGATATAGCTTAATTTTTAAGGTTTTGCTGTGCTGATATTTGCAACAAATTAAGATTCACATTTTCCAGAAAACTTTGTTTTGGGCAAAGTGATTTGTAGAAAGAGCTATTTCCCTATGTGTTTTACTTCTAAAATTAGACCATAAAAACTATAGTGGGTTTCTGTTTTTAAACATTAGATGTACAGTATCCATGTAATTGAGACATGTAGTTGAATATTTCTTTGGGTCCCGCCTGGCCCCTGTCCCACAACTACTTATAAAATAATTACACAGAGGCTGATATTAATTATAACTGCTGAGCCATTAGCTCAGGCTTATTACTGAATAGCACTTACACTTAAATTAACCCATAATTCTTATCTATGTTTGGCTATATGGCTTAGTACCTTTCCTCAGTTCTGCCTTGTCATCTTGCTTTCTCTGTGTCTGCTGGGGACTCCTTATCCTGCTTTTCCTCTTCCCAGCATTTTTCTAGTCTGCTGGTCCCACCTACACTTCCTGCCTGGCTACTGGCCAATCAGCATTTTATTAAACCAGTGTACAAGAGCGTGGTGACTTATAGATTAAGAGAAATGGGCTGAGTTTAGTCATAAGAGCTAGCTAGCAAGAAATCTTGAGCCATAGGCCATGGCTATAAGTTTGTAAATAATATTAAGCCTCTGAGTGATTATTTTAAAAGCAGCTGCAGGACAGTGGCCAGGCAGGACCTGAGAAACATCCAACTACAAATGGCACCCAGATGTGGTGGCAAGAGTTTCCACCTAAAATCTGAGAGAGATTAAGAAGAGATTATAAATAAAGCTAAGAGCACCTTCCTAGTTCATGTCACTCATGGCAGGCCATGGTACAGTGATGTGTCTGTCCCCTGGCCGTAGCGGGTTTGAGGCATATGGGCATGACCTACAGCATGGTGGATTCCTGCCATGTACACAGAGGTATCTCCAAGTTACACAGCATTCTGCATGGCAGATTTAGCTTTTGCTAGTACACACACACACACACACACACACACACACACACACACACACACACACGATTTCTAGGCTACACACTGCTTGTTGGAAGCGTAGAGCCACTGCCTCCCAGAGTCAGCAGAGAGCATGGCTTCCAGAGCTGGAAGTGAATTACCTCCACCATGTTGAGAAGCTAAGGTGGGTGGAGTCAGCAGTCAAGGCTCCTGGTCCAAGCCATGCAGCTTAGCAGTTTAAAATCTCTCCTGATAAGAGAAAGTTTATATATTCACAATAAGACAGATTCAGATGGAATGAAACTCTAAACTGTTTACAGTATGTGTAAAAATGTGCATAGGCTTGGAAGAGAGAGTAAAGGGGATATATGCAGTTATATAAAGAAATAGATAGTTTTTAAAAATAAAGTCTTTAAAGAGATAGTAAATGTAATATAAAAAATGAGACATGTAGCCAGGCAGTGGTGGCGCACGCCTTTAATCCCAGCACTTGGGAGGCAGAGCCAGGCGGATCTCTATGAGTTCGAGGCCAGCCTGGGCTACAGAGTGAGTTCCAGGAAAGGCGCAAAGCTACACAGAGAAACCCTGTCTTGAAAAACCAAAGAAAAAAAAAGTGAGACATGTAAAGATGAAATTGCACAGAGAATCTGGATTATATTGTCTTTGGGATTTTTAACTGCGGAAAGACATTTGATTGTAAAGGCTGCTGAGTTAAACCAATACATATATTTTAAAGATATCTTGACTTCAAAATATGTGTGTAAGGATATGTTGCTTTGGAAAAGAGGTTCTGCTTTTGATTCCACAGATGATGAAAACCTATGGACTGCTTGTAGACTAATATGGTTTGATGAGCGAAGACCCCCTAAGAGGTCTCCATATGATCCAATATCCAGAATAGCTTCAAGGCAACTGGCTCAGAGAATACAGCATCACAGACTACTCCAGTCAGGACTTGACCATAATTCTTTATTTTCTCGGGATCCCCATAAGACTACCAGCAACCCCGACCAGCAGGAAGTAGTATGAGAAGCTATGCCCAAATTCCCAAAGTATTGTTTATGCATGTTTATTTTTATTTAAAGGTTGATTATAAGTGCAATCTCTTTCTAAAAAGAAAAATATATATAGATATGATAGGATAAAAGGGTAGATTATTGAATATTAAATTGAATTGAAATTTAAAGAGCAACAACTTGTTTAAAATGTTTTACATTACTATGGATTTTAGTTTATTGATACAAATTTAAAGTTAATTTTGTTACACTGTATGTATATTTCTACTCTTGTTTAAGGTATTATGTTTGTGTAGCTCATTTAAAATTGTAATGTATAATTAAGAAATAGATTAATAATTAGTCATCTATAATAATCACACTTATAATCATGTTGGTTAAGTTTTCTAGTTATACCGAGATACACTTCAATTAAGTAGGCAATCTTCAAACACTTCAAAGACATACAGAATATGGCATTTAAAATGTATTAAAGACTTAGACTTTCTGAACAATGAGACATGTCTGCTCCTGGCAGCACCGATTTACTTCAAAGAGGGAGATGGACATTGAAGACACTCCATATGGCGTTTATCTTCTTCTTGGCAGAAGTGGGCATTTAGTAAAGAAACTGTTCTCTCCTGGACTTATTGACAAAATGTTGTGTAGACTAGACATGCAGGACCCATGGAAAAATGACCACTAAATTTTCCAAAACAAGGCGAGATGGTCGTTTAGGTTCCTGCTTCACAGGAAGACTACCAAAATTCTGAAGGACACAGGGAGAAGTGACTTAGAAACTCTAGAGCTATAGGCTGAAAATGTATGCCTCAATGTCTCAGAGGAAGTTTGGGTGACTGTCCAGGCAGCCAGTTGTCTCTGTCATTTTAGATTTTTGGAAGTTGCTTACAATACACTTCCTGTTTACTTAGGTAGTATATCCTTCTGGAGTCTTTGATGTAATTGAAGACTAAATAGTTATAGTTATAATTCTCCTTGGTTATGATAAAAGATAAATTAGATATGAAACTTTAGACTCACAAATATAGGAAAGATGATAGAATGTTTTCTTTAGTATTGCCAAATACAAAGAGACTAGATATTGTAACTGTAATTCTTCCTTGATGACTGTTCTATTATATGTAATTTTACTGTGTTAAAGTTAAAACCTTCCTTTTTGATTAGACAGAAAAGGGGAAGCATTGTGGCATGTCTTTCTGTATGCTATGAATACATGTTGTTCTGATTGGTTGATAAATAAAGCTGCATTGTCTTATGACAGGGCAGAATGGAGCCAGATGGGAAAATTCAAGAGAGAGACAGGAAGAAGAAAGGCAGAAAGGTGAGAAGCAATCCCGCTGTCCAGGGAGCAGCATGTAATGGCACACAGGTAAAGCCAGGGAACACGTGGTGACATATACATTGATAGAAATGGGCTGAGTTTAGTAATAAGATCTAGCTAGCAAGAAGCTTGAACCATAGGCCATGGCTATGTTTGTAAGTAATATCAAGCCTCTGAGTGATTATTTTATAAGCAGCTTCAGGAATGTGAGTGGGAGAGATTTGCCCTGACCACAGGGCCAGGCAGGACCAGAGACACCTTCAGGCTACAAAGACACTCTAGTGTAATGATTCTTCCTCTGTGCATTTCCTCTGCCTTAGTATCCTTTGCAATAAATCTTTCCTCTACCTAGAAGATACGTTGTTGTTGATCTTATCACTCTTAATGAGCTTGTCCTACATATATAGCTTAAAGTAATCCCCACTGAAATGTTTGAGTCATTGGCAGGAAATCAGGTTCACTGTGCATCAGTGGCCACCTGAGTTTGCTGAGACTGTTTGCAAGTAGATTTATCACTTACATGTAGGCAGAAAAAGCAACTGAAGCCTAAGTTCTTTGTGAGGCACTCCCCAGTGACTGAGGAAAACTGTCCATGGCAGTCTTGCCTGCAAGTGCTCCAAGACAGCAGCTTGCCCTGGGATTCACAATGTGGAGAGTGCTAGAATCACTGTGCTAAAGGACTGAAGAAATTTCATTTGTAATGGGATTTATAACAGAGCCCAGACTGCCCTGACTAGCTCTTCTTCATCACAGACATTCATCACTCCAATGCAATCCATAGTTATCCTTGAGAACCACTGTCAAGAAAATGTGGAGAGATGTCTTCTAGTTAATGGAATGTAAATTTTCATTATTGTATTAGTGATGCAAACAGGGCTTAATTCTTTTATAAGAAAATAAAGCCTTCTACCTCAACATCCTCTGCTAATGGCTGTAGTGAGTTAATGGGCTTCATTACTGCTCATGATTGCCTCCATTATTGCATGTAGTATGCCAGCAACAGACCAAGAAAAGACTGTCACATGAGATCACAATCTGTAGCATAAATCAATCCAGCTGACAAAGATTAGGAAGGAATGCAAAGAGTATTTTTGGAAGATGTTCAAAGTCCAATCAGATCAGTAACACTCTGATTTATTGTCTCCTGTCTGCTACTCTCTGGCATAAATGGCCTGAGCTTCCTTCCCAAAGCCAGAGCTGAAAATATTTCAACCGCAGATGACATTTAACAGGAAGGAAGACATAAACAAAACCAAAATGGGTATTTGACATCCCTAATGCCCAAACACAAGGGTCAGAGTTCATAGAGTTATTAAATTCAACCATGCAAATTAAATTACGTTGTGTCTGAAATAAATCAGACTAAGTCTAGTGAAAACTGGACAGAACCTCTTAAGTAAACCTCTTTAAATGTCTCCCCCCCCTCCTCTCTCTCTCTCTCTCCCTCAATCCCTCCTAGTCTCTCTCTCTGTCTGTCTCCCTTCCTCTCCTACTCTTTCTCTTCATGAAACATGAAACATTTTATTTGCTAATGTTAGAGACAGTTTGAACACAAATGTTAACTTTCAGTCTAAATCATCTATACAACCAAAAACTGGAAACAAAAGGAAAATATGCCATAGTTAATTTGTTGGTAGAAGAACATGGATGAGATCTACCACAAAATGCCCAGGAGAAATGAGAGTCTATCCCAGGAACAGCAGATACTACTGCACAGTTGCCACAGTCAGAAGTAAATTAAGAAACAAACCTAAGAAGAAAATGATATTAGCATATTTAGGTCCTGATGTCCAAATTTCATATAGGCATTAGTAGAATGCAGAGGGTGAGAGAAGGTCTAGGTCAGGTTTTAAAACAGATCAATGGCTTTAGGGTGCTTTTGAGCTTCAGTCTCTGGAAAGGGAGAATAGGTTTGACTCACATTTCTCAACTGAAAAAATTCAACATAGATCACAAGAGAGCTCATTCACATTCAATAAAAAAAAATTGGTAGTTGCCATTTCTTCCAAATGACAGATATTCTTCATAGTTCTGGTGCTTTTTACAGAAATTCTTTCTGTGACTAATCGCCAAAGATTTCCTGTGAGGAGTATTCACCATGTGGGAACTTAGCCTAGCTAATCTCTACAATCTTTTTCAATCATTGTCTTGGTTTATTTCAAAGTCCAACATCAATTAAAGGACACAAGATACAATCCAAAGTCCTACTTTCTGTGAAAACTCTCAATATTTCTATCACTGAGTTGTCAGTAACCCATTTAAAACTGACTTCAGATACAAGTCTATAGTGCTGCTTCATATAATATTGTTTCATAAATTTAAGATCTCTAAAAATAGATCAGACCCTAACTCATAGCAGATCTTCAAGACCCTGTTTAAGCCAAGTTTTGTGTAAATGGAGTTTTACTTTTACTTCTCCATTTTCTATTTCATAGCAAATTGTTCTTTCTCCATTAGAACCATTTTATTTTTGCAAAATAAAATGTATTGAAAGAAAATTCCACACTGCATCCAGAGATGATGTAGTTAGCACTTTAAGATCCAAACAGGGACCAACCCCCAGCTCCCATCTGGCCCCCAGCTCTCATCTAGCCCAGAGGTGAGTGACTGGGTTCTTACTCAGGGAGGCCTGCCCCTAGGTCCCATCCCTGGGCCCCAGCCATTCCCTGGGAAGACCCACCCAACTCAGTCCCAATTACTGGCCAGCAGGCAGGGCTCCCATGGGAAAGTTCCCCTTCTCCAAGACTCCCAGCGGACCCTGCAATCTACATGCCCTGCCCCCATACCCATCCACCCGAGACCCCCGCCATTTCCTCAGACTTGGAGACCAACCCCCAGCTCCCATCCAGCCCAGAGCTCCCATCTGGCCCAGAGAGCTCCCATCCAGCCCAGAGAAAGAGAGAGCTCTCATTGGACAAAGAGGCATCATTGGACCAAGAGTAAACTCAGGAGAGAGGGAATCTGCTAGCCCTAATAAGACCAAGAGTGGCTTTATGAGAAGTAGAATCTGCCACTTCTCATGACCAAGAGAGGCTTCCTGAAACACAGAATCTGCCAGCTCTGACTGGACCAAGAGCTCTGATAAGACAAAGAACAAATTCGTGAGTCACAGACTCAACTAGCTTGGGTTGACCCAAGAGCAGCTCGCTGAGACACAGAAGCTGTCTTCTCCAATCAGACCAAGAGCTAAGATTAGACCCAGAAGGGCCCCCTGAGACATAGACACAACAAACACAGAGTGGACCAACAGCAACTCGCTCAGACACAGGAACCTCTTATTCCTATTAGACGAGGAGATAGGCAGACATCAAAGCAGAAGTAAATACAATAACATAAAGAGCAATACAACATCACCAGAACATAGCCCTCCCCCAATAGCAAGACCTGAACATCACAAGGTAGAAGAAGCAGAAGAAAGCAACATTAAGAATAGCATCGTGAAGATGTTAGAGGCCTTTCAAGAAAAAATCAAAAATGAAATTGTGTAGCATGAATCTTAAATGGTCTTATTAATAAAATCAAACCTGAAGCCAGGCGTTGGGGTGAACGCAGAAAGATCAGAGAAGCAGAACAAGCCACAGCCACCTCACCTCACCAATAACTCAGCTGATCCTGTTTCCTCAGACTGGAAGCTCCTGTGTCCTTGTCCAAATCGATCTCAGCTGAATTGCTGCTCAAAAACCTAAAAGCTTACCTAGCTCTAGTTCCTGGTCCTCATGCCTTATATAACTTTCTGCTTTCTGCAATCACTTCCTGGGATTAAAGGCATGAGTCACCATGCCTGGTTGTTTCTAGTGTGGCCTTGAACTCACAGAGCTCCGGATGGATCTCTGCCCTCCAAGTGATAGGATTAAAGGCATGTGTGCCACCATTTTCTGGCCTCTAAGTCTATCTAGTGGCTGTTCTGTCCTCTGACCCCAGATAAGTTTATTAGGATGCACAGTATATTGGAGGACACAGTATATCACCACATTTCCCTTTTTATGTCTAAAATAATAAAAGAAGGTTACAGTCAAGAATTACATTAACAATGTCTAGTCCATTATCATTAGACAGATTCAGACAAAAAATATTCCATTATATATATATATATATATATATATATATATATATATATATATATATATATATATATATATATAATGTCCAGTCCAGTAACATTTGATAAACTCAGACAAAAAAAAAAGTCATTACTTATCTTATTTAAAACAAGTAGTTCCTTTTTAAACATATATCCAATAATCTCTCTTTTTATCTTACCATATCCATATTCTCTCTTTTTTCTTTTCATAATAGATTCAATAATCTACCTTTTGTCATTTTTATAACTTTCCCTTTTGCTTTTAAGAGTAGATTCAATGATCTACCCATTTATCCTATTATTTCTTTATCTTTTTTTCTCAGAGTAGAGTCAATGATATACCTCATATCTATATTCTCTTTTTTCTTTCCTTTTCTTAAACAAAAACTCTGAATCTAACCTCCTTGTTCAGCTTTTTCCCTGACCATTAACAATTAACAACTTGTAACCAACCATCATAAACAATGACAGTATCCATAACTCATTAAACGACCAAAAACTATCCACCCCACTTCTTGGGAATGTGGGTGTCTTTTTCTTAAAATTACTTCCTACTTTCTGGGGGTGAAGACATTTTTAGGGGATACTGAAAAGAAAATTTTGGGGTTAATTGTCAAGTCCTGTATCATTTATCCAGTTTCTGCATAATGGGAAAGTGTAGGGTTTGTCACAAGTCCTTGTCCTAGTAATCTATCAGGCTGGATCATCTCAGCTAACCATCTTGAAATTGTCCTGAGTAGTTTGTAGTTCAAAGCCAATTTTACTTTCCGTGATGTTAATCAGCTTAATGGCTCTACCACAGTCCATGTGGAATCATCTTTGTGGGATCCTGTCATCCTTGGAAGATTTCAAAGTTGATGTTAGGAATGGTCATGGTTCCTGTAGATTTTTTTTTTGTGCCTCCTCTGTGGTTTGGAGCAATCACAGTCTGATAAATGTCTGTCTCTCGGAACCAGGAATGTTCTTCCCTAGGAAAGAAAATCTTCACAGCAATTTCTCCCCACCATTTGTCTTGCCAAACTTTTTCAAACTGATCTTTGCCAGTGCTTTCTTATAAAATGATGGTCCTGGCAATTCTTCTCTGAACAAGCAGTAGTAAACCCTTCATCCCAGGTAGCAGCATCACCACAGTCACCAACACAATGAGAAGGAGCCAGCAATTCAAAGCAGCAGCCGCTGCCTCCATGGTCCCACCACCATTTGTGGCTCTGCCATGGCTGAAGCTTCTCCTTATCAGGCCTCCTAGGCTAGTCTCAAACTCGGGAGCCTCCTGCCTCTGACTCCTTCAGTAAATCCAACCAGTGTGCCACAAAGCAAAATCTCAACAGATACAGAAAAAAAATTGGAATAACCTCCTGTGTCCTATCAGACCACCATGGTTAAAAGTTACATTTCAATAAAAACAAAAACTACAGAAAGCCAACAATCTCATGGAAACTGAATAATGTTCAACTGAATCACCAATGGGTCAAGGAAAAAATTAAGAAAGAAATTAAAGACTTCCTAGAGATCAATGAAAATGAATATACCACATACCCAAACTTATGGGACACTATGAAAGCAGTGCTAAGAGGGAAATTCATAGCACTAAATGCACACATAAAGAAGTTGAAGAAATCTCACACCAGTGACTTAACAGTACACCCGAAAGCTCTAGAACAAAAAGAAGCAAAGTCACCCAGGAGGAATAGATGCCAGGAAATAATCAAATTGAGAGCTGAAATCAATAAAATAGAAACAAAGAGAACAATACAATGAAACAAAGAGTTGGTTCTTTGAGAAAATCAACAAGATAGACAAGCCCTTATCCAAACTAACCAAGAGGCAGAGAGAGAGCATCCAAATTAGCAAAATCAGAAATGAAAAGGGAGACATAACAACTAACACTGAGGAAATCCAGTGAATCATCAGGTCATACCTCAAAAACCTCTACTCCATAAAAATGGAAAATCTAAAAGAAATAGATAATTTTCTGGATAGGTACCACATACCTAAGTTAAATCAAGACCAGATAAACTATTTAAATAGTCCAATAACCCCTAAGGAAATTGAATCAGTCATTAAAAGTCTCTCAATCAAAAAAAGCCCAGGACCAGATGCAGAATTCTACAAGATCTTCAAAGAAGAGTTAATACCAATATTCTTTAAATTGTTCCACACAATAGAAACAGAAGGAACATTACCAAACTCCTTCTATGAGCCTACAGTTACCCTGATTCCCAAGCCACACAAAGATGCAAAAGAGAAAGAGAACTACAGAACAATCTTCCTAATGAACATTGATGCAAAAATACTCAATAAAATACTGGCAAACAGACTCCAAGAACACATCAAAACAGTTATCCATCATGATCAAGTAGGCTTCATCCCAGGGATGCAAGGGTGGTTCAACATACAAAAGTCTTTCAATGTAATACACCATATAAACAAACTCAAAGAAAAAAACCACATGATCATCTCACTAGATGCAGAAAAGACATTTGACAAAATCCAACACCCCTTCCTGATAAAGGTCTTGGAGCGATCAGGAATACAGGGAACATACCTAAACATAATAAAGGCAATTTACAGCAAGCCAACAGCCAACATCAAATAAAACAGAGAGAAACTCAAAGCAATTCCACTAAAATCAGGAATGAGGCAAGGCTGTCCGCTCTCCCCATACTTATTCAATATAGTACTTGAGGTTCTAGCTAGAGCAATAAGACAACATAAGGAGATTAAGGGAATACAAATTGGAAAGGAAGAAGTCAAGCTTTCCCTATTTGCAGATGACATGATATTATACTTGAGTGACCCCAAAGATTCAACCAAGGAACTGATACAGCTTATAAACACCTTCAGCAACATAGCAAGATACAAGATGAACTCAAAAAAATTAGTAGCCCTCCTATATAGAATTGACAAACAAGCTGAGAAGGAAATCAGAGATACATCACCCTTTACAATAACCCAAGATGATATAAAATACCTTGGGGTAACACTAACCAAGCAAGTGAAGGACCTATATGACAAGAACTTTAAGTCCCTGAAAAAAGAAATTGAAGAAGATGTCAGAAAATGGAACGATCTCCCATGCTCAAGGATAGGCAGGACTAACATAATAAAAAATGGCAATCTTAGGGCCGGGCGGTGGTGGCGCACGCCTTTAATCCCAGCACTCGGGAGGCAGAGGCAGGCGGATCTCTGTGAGTTCGAGGCCAGCCTGGGCTACCAAGTGAGTTCCAGGAAAGGCACAAAGCTACACAGAGAAACCCTGCCTCGAAAAACCAAAAAAAAAAAAAAAATGGCAATCTTACCAAAAGCAATCTACAGATTCAATGCAATCCCCATCAAAATACCAACACAATTCTTCATAGACTTGGAAAGAACAATACTCAACTTCATATGGAAAAACAAAAAACCTAGGATAGCCAAAAGAATCCTGTACAATAAAACAACTTCTGGAGGCATCACAATCCCTGACTTCAAGCTCTACTATAGAACTACAGTAATAAAAATGGCTTGGTACTGCCATAAAAACTGACATGTGGACCAATGGAATCGAATTGAAGACCCTGACATTAATCCGCACACCTATGAACATATAATTTTTGACAAAGAAGCCGAAAGTGTACAATGGAAAAAAGAAAGCATCTTCAGCAAATGGTGATGGCATAACTGGATGTCAACATGTAGAAGGCTGCAAATAGATCCATATCTGTCACTGTGTACAAAACTTAAGTCCAAGTAGATCAAAGACCTCAACATAAATCCAGTTACTCTGAACCTGCTAGAAGAGAAAACAGGAAGTAGTCTTGAATGCATTGGCATAGGAGATCATTTCCTAAATATAACACCAGTAGCACAGACACCTAGAGAAACAATTAACAAGTGGGACCTCTTGAAACTGAGAAGCTTTTGTAGAGCAAAGGATAAGATCAACAAGATAAAGTGATAGCCTACAGAATGGGAAAAGATCTTCACCAACCCCACATCTGACAGAGGGCTGATTTCCAGAATATATAAGGAACTCAAGAAATTAGACATCAAAATGCCCAACAGTCCAATTAAGAAATGGTCTATAGAGCTAAACAGAGAATTCTCAACAGGGGAAGCTCAAATGGCTGAAAGACATTTAAGGAATTGCTCAACATCCCTAATCATGAGGGAAATGGAAATCAAAACAACTCTGAGATACCACCTTACACGCGCCAGAATAGCTAAGATTAAAAAAAAATTGAAGACAGCTTATGCTGGAGAGGATGTGGAACAAGGGGAACTCTCCTCCACTGTTGGTGGGAATGCAAGCTTGTACAGCAACTTTGGAAATTAATATGGTGCTTTTTTAGAAAATTAGGAATCAATCTCTCCCAAGACCCAGCTATACCACTCTTGGACATATACCCAAGTAATGCTCAATCATAGCACAAGAGCACTTGCTCAGCTATGTTCATGGCAGCATGGTATGTAGTAGCCACACCCTGTAAACAAGCTAGATGTCCTTCAACTGAAGAGTAGATAAAGAAAATATGGTACATATACACAATGGAGTACTACTCAGCAGAGAAAAACAATAACATCATGAGGTTTGCTGGCAAATGGATGGATATGGAAAAAAATTATCCTGAGTGAGGTAACCCAGACTCAGAAAGACAAACATGGTATGTACTCACTCATAGGTGGATACTAGATGTAAAACAAAGGATGACTAGACTGCTACTCACAACTCCAGGGAGGCTACCTAGTAAAGAGAACCCTAAGAAAGACACAGGGATTGCCCAATAACAGAGAAATGGATGAGATCTACATGAGCAAACTGGGGGTGAGGGGAGGTAATGAAGGACAAGGTTCAGGGGAACGAGAGGTTAGGGGAGCAGAGATCCCAGCTGGATCAAGAACAGAGAGGGAGAACAAGGAAAGAGATACCATGATAAATGAAGACCCCATGGGAATAGGAAGAAGCAAAGTACTAGAGAAATCCACAAAGACACCTCCACAATAGACTACTAGCAATGGTCAAGAGACAGCCCAAACTGACCTACTCTGGTGATAGGATGGGCGAGCACCCTAACTGTCATGATAGAATGCTCATCCAATGACTGATGGAAGCAGAAGCAGAGATCCATGGCCAGGCCCCAGGTGGAGCCCCAGGAGTCCAATCGTCGAGAGAGAGAGGAGGGATTATATGAGCAAGTGACATGGAGACCATGATTTGAAAAACACAGGGACAAATAGCCAAACTAGTGGAAAGACATCAACTATGAACCAATAGCTGAGGAGCCCTCATGGAACTGGATCAGGTCCTTTGAATAAGTGAGACAGTTGATTAGCTTGAACTATTTAGGAGGCCCCCAGGCAGTAGGACTGGGACCTGTCCTTAGTGCATGAACTGGCTTTTTGGAACCTGGAGCCTATGCTGAGACACTTTGCTCAGCCTAGGTGAAGGGAAAAAAGGACTGGACCTGCTTCAACTGAATCTACCACACTGAGCTGAATCCCCAGGGAGTCCTTGCCTTGGAGGAGGTGGGAATGGGGGGTGGGTTGGGGCGGGGGCGGGGGGCCCTTGGGAGGAGGGAGGACAGGGGAATCTGTGGCTGATATATACAATTAAATTAATTATAAAATAAAAAAATACTAAAAAAGATGTACTCTACCTATGCAAAGTCTAGTATATTTTCCCATAGTGTGTGTATAATAATATCTGATGTATGGATACTTTAATAAATAAAACTTTCTTTAAATATAAAAAAAGGATCCAAACAGAGCTATTATTTACCTTCTATTACACCATGATGTGAGTGAGCACCCACAGCAAAGGGACACAAAAAAATAAGAGGAGTAAACTTCAGTCTTCTAGAGATTGATATCCTGAAAAGTGCAGCAGTTGGGGCTGCAGAAAAAGATAAAGTACTTGGTGCCAAAGATGGAAGACTTGAGTTCAGATCCTCAGCACTATGTTACAACTTTGCAGCACTACACATTTTAGTACAAGGGATTGACAGGAGTGTCAGGCAGGTCCCACAGCTCACTGTTGAGCCAGCCTAGCTGAGACTGTGAGCCCCAGGTTCAATAAGAAATCCTGTCTCAAAGAAGAAGGTAGAGAGTGACCAAGGAAGAGAGCAAGACTGCCTCTTACCCTTCGCTGGCGCTGTGGTCCTTCCCCTTAAAAAGAGACCTACTTCCTGTGTGTCTGTCTTTTTATTGACTTTCTGTTCTGCCTTCTCATTGGTTGTAAACCCAACCACATGACCTCTTCATCACTGCCTGTCTATACAGACCTCCAAGTCTCTATGGTTGGTATTGAGATTAAAGGTGTGTGCCTCCATACTGGCTGTATCCTTGAACACACAGAGATCTGCCTCTCATGTGATCGGGATTAAAGGCGTGTGCTACCACTGCCAGACTTCTGCTAAATGGCTTGCTATTAGCTGTGACCCCCATACAACTTTATTTATTAACATACAAGTAAAATTACATTTCAGCACAAATAAAATACCACTATAGAGGTTGGATAAGGATGACACAGATAATGTGTAACTGTCCTTCCTACTCTTCTAATTCACCTTGATTTTTCTGTGCTCCATGAAATAGCTGTAATATCTCACCAGGAATTTTTTTTTACTTCATTATAAAAAAGGTTACAAATTAAAAATAACCACACATTGGAATTAACCAGACCCAAAGACGAGGAATTCTTCCTAAGAGGAAGGTATTTGATGCTTGCATGATAGTCATTGTTCTAGTTGGTGTTTCTGTCCTGGGATGAGAACCAGACACACTTATTTGATCATCTTGTTGTTGAATTCTTTTGTTGTCTTCTTAAAATTACTGTGCTCATTCATTGAGGATGCTAGACTCAGTAAAATACCAAGAAGCTGTACATCCTGAATTGCAAGGTTGGGCTAAACATATTAACAGCATCACTGATGCTTCTTTAATTATCTACAGGAGAGATTATGCTTCCCCTAAGCTTTTCCTCATAGAAAGACTCTTTGTATAGTGGTTAGTTGTATGGACACTGTCGGTCATAATGAGTTTGTCCTTGCTGAAATAAAAAAAAAAAAAAAAGACTTTCTCATATCTCTTCTTATAAAATTGCACAGTGCTTACCTTATGAATGGGTCATGGCTTATGTTATTATGAAATAAAATAGTTGAAGTATTTAGGACATTTTGGACACATTACAAGCACACTATGATATTAGTACCTATTATTAAAACATAGGGAGGAATATATTTTACTCAGAAATTACAAAGATCTTTTAAAAATAAAATGTGGGTAGAATTCAGATTTTACAGATGGACTGTACTTAAATTGAAGCAAAAATATGCTGATTCTACATCCTCACTCTGTACCTGGAAAATGCATTGTCAGGTTTACATTTCTCATGTGCGGATGGGTAGTGGGATGTGGCCAAGCAAAGGCTGTGCAGTGACAAATGTCAAAACCCAGCTCAGGCTGGAGTTGCTTTGTCTAAATACCTGGGAGTTCAGTGGCCCAAAAAAAGTGCCTTTAAATGTTACACTTTTGAGAGCAATTCACAAATGTTTTGCTCATGATCACCAGCAGAGCTGATCCACAGCAGATGTCCCTGGGGAACCTAGTCCTTTTTCAGTGGCTGCTCTGGAGCTGAGGGGAGGAAATCACTACCTAAGATCCTGATTGAGTGCTGAGCACAGCCAGTGAAAAGTGAGGCAGATGACAGACAACAACCATGAACAAACAGCATCACTTCACCTCCCGCAGTTCAGATTCCCAGGACTAATTTCAAAATTACTGAAACGGTAATTTTTTAAAGATGTAACAGAGATATAAAAATAGTAATGAACTCAACTTTTCATGTGTCTACTAGACTTTCACACCAGAAAGTCAAGCAGAATAGCAACAGATTTTTAATGTATTTATTTTATTTAATGTGTGTGGATGTTTTGCCTGCATGAAAGTCTGTACACTATGTCTACCTGGTGCATATAGAGACCAGGAGAGTTCATTGAATCCTCTGGAACTGCAGTAACAAATGGTTGTAAACTGCCATTTGGGTGCTAGGGACTGAGTCCAGGTCCTCTGGAAGAACAAGTGTTCTTAACCATTGAGCCACCCCCAACAAAAGTTACTTTACATTAGGCTACAAGTAAATTAGTTTCTTCCTTCTAATGCTTTGTTCATTCCAAATTTTCTTAAATAAACAACATACTTTTTATAGTGAGGAAAAGCATTCACACCATTGTAAAAGTTTTATATCCACCTTGCAAGTAAACTAAGGCAGTGTTCACTTGGCAGATTTCTTAACATTTGGGTATGCTGTACTCCCAGACATGACTTCTCTTCTTCCCCTGATCATCAAATCTAGATCATAAACTCTATGATAGTTAATTTTGTGTCCGCTTCACCAGACCATGAGATAACCAGGGATTTAGTTAAGATTAATGTACAGGGTTTTCTGGGTAAAATTAACATTTTTCTCAGTATACAGTGTAAAAAAGAATTTTCTCCCTTCTGTGGGTGAGCAGGTAGGCATTAACCCATTTATTGAACAAACAAAAGATAAAAAATAAATAAATAATAACTAAATACCTTGCGCAAAGATGAGGTTGCCCCCGCAACCTGTGTCCTCCCTGCCTTCAGAAAGTGACGCCTTCAGCTCTCTGTCTTGACTGTGAAGAGCTTAGGACTTTGTCACCTTCCTAACTGAGATGAGGTGGGGGAGAAGACTAGCATAAGAGAAGAGAAGATAAACAGTGAGAGAATATCAATGCATTCAGGCTGAGGCTAATTCCAAAACAAACAAGGTAAAGATCCTTTCTTCTAGAATTTGTCGGGATTCATTCATTGATGCCTTGCTCCATTTGTCCTGCCTGGGGACTCTGCTGTCAGAAAATAAATTGAAAAAAGCAGTCCTCCAGGAGGGATGAAAAGTGGGCAATAAGGTGAATGAATAGAAAATGCAAGTGGATACAGAGCCTCACACAGACCCTAGAATTAGGTCTGAGAAAAGAAATGAAGCAGAGTTGGAGAAGGCTTCCAGGGGAGATGAGAAAAGGACTCTCAGAGGTGTCTGAGGTTCATCGGGTGAACTAAATAGAAGGGGTTGTAATGGGAAAGTCAAAAGTCTGTCCTGGCAAAAAAATAGGAATATTCAAAATATCTCCTTTCTTTTAAGTACAAGGTCACACTCACAGAAGAGGCGTCCTTCCCTTTGTACAAACACAGAATAAATTCTTTTTAGAGCAAGCAAGATACAGTTTTAGTGAGTTCCCAAAACACCCTCAAGATCTCATTACAGATGGTTGTGAGCCACCATGTGGCTGCTGGGAATTGAACTCAGGACCTCTGGAAGAGCAGTCTGTGCTCTTAACCTCTGAGCCATCTCTCCAGCCCTGACTCAGAGTCCTTTTGAATGATGTAATTGGGTAATATGATAATTCTATTTTTAGTGTTTAAGGAATATCCATACTGTTTTTCACAGTGGTTTCATCAGTTTACAGTCCCATTAGTAGTGAACAGGGGTTTCTTTTTCACTACATCCTCACCATCATTTGTATGATGAACTCTCAAGGCAGTTTTACATTTGCACTTCCCTAATGATGTTGAAAATTTTTTGAGGTATTTATTGCCCAGTGTGTCTCTTCTTTTGAGAATCCTATGTTCAGATAACTAACCACTTATAGATTGGAAGGTATTGTTTTTTGATGTCTAATCTTTTCAGTTCTTTATATATGCCAGATTTAAAAAGCCATCTGATTCATACTTGGCAAAAAGTATTTTCCTATCCCATTCACCATCTCCTCACATTAGCAACTGTTTTGATTGAGGTGCAAAAGCCTTTTCAATTTATGAGACCTCCATTTGTGGATTCTTGGGATTGCTTCCTGCACCTTTGGCGTCCTTTTCAGGAAGTTCCTGCCTATGCCTGTTATTTGATTTTTCAAAGCTCATTGCTTTTATTTAAAACATAACTGATCCAGCAGAGCACAGCTCTACAGGGGTCTCTCTTCAGGCATCATGTGTCTTTACAGGAGACTAGAAAGGAACAGGAAGGACAATCCCTCTGTGGGGAAAAAAAAAAGGTAGAGTTTCCCAGGGCTAGGGACTTCATGTTGAGGCATTCGGAGGGAGAGATGCATGTTGGGAAGATATGGATCCTGAGTGGGGAGACAGTGAGGATGAAGGAATAGATGTGTGGGATATCCTTCCTGTAGTTACTAATCATAAGCATGTTGCTGAAACTTCCACACTGAGAGGGAGGTGGTGAAATGGGATGTAAAATATGGAAAGATGTGCCTGAACTAATATTTTCATCACCGTTTCACAGTTTCTATCAAAGAAAAGGCATTATATTTTGAATCTAATATCCATCTAAACAGGTGTCATGGAAGCTATTTCTACATAAGGTCAAGGACAAAGTTTTCACTGCAGCATTGTAACATTGAACTAAGAAGTGAGATCTTTTATTAGAATATAAGCTATATAAGCTAAGAATATTGATAATTTAGGATAATTAGATAATACTTAAAATACTTTCAATATAATAATGGTTTTGACAACAGTAAAAATCATAATTATAAAAATCATTTTGTTAATAATGATATAAAAGAAACATATATAAGTAGATGAACATATGGGACATGCACACAGAAATTTTTTACAGTATTATATAATACAGTATAATTTCAGCTATTAAAATGCATAGGAAAAGAGAATTAAATGTTACATATATTAGTCACATTGTTAATGTTATTTCTGATGGAGAAGATACTGGTTGATTTTTGTAACTTATTTTGCTACATCTCTTCTCCTTGGATTCAAAGTTTGGGGTGATGATAATGATGGAGGAGAATTCCCCGTGGAAAGTCACCAGGACTGTTCAGCTCCCAGACCGACAAGGAAGGCCAGAAGAAGGTGGACATCTGCAATTTTCTTTCCTGTGGTTCTTCTGCAAATGTCACTTGAGCCAAGACAGCTCTTTCTCCTAGAGTCAGAAAGAGCAGAAATAAGCTTCTCATTTCTAGAAAATCCTTTGCAGTATGAATAAATGCTGACAAGCTCATTCTTAGTTAGTATCACAAAGTCCTTCGAATTCTTCTCCAACTGCTCCTTCATGGCAGAGCTAATAGATGATTGTAACCCCAACTCGGCACTGCATAAAAACTAGTGTGTATGTTTTTAGTGTAGGTAGAAATAGCTTGCCATGGCGATGGGATGTGGGCATTTCCAGTTCCTGACAAAGTAGAGTTACTTGTAGAAACAATCTTCATTAAACACACCAGTTTATGTTTCTTGTTTTGTCTCCCCTAAAGTCTGGAAGCCCTAGGGGATATTCCTGGATATTTTTTCCCTAATTCTTTTTATTTCTAGTCGCTGCTTTTAATGCCTTTCCCATCTCCCACAATCCTTTTGTTATTAAATATCTGAACCCTAGTTGATTCTGATTCAAAAGTCTCACATACACACAGAGTGGAGGAGTAAAACCGAGGTGTGCGTTTGCACGATAACAGAATAAGCAAACAGAAATGAGAGAAGCTTTTCTTGTTTGAATCATTTCACCTACATGTCTACTAAATGTATTTGTGGGGTCGGGGATGCGTGTGTGCGTGTGCGTGTGCGTGTGCGTGCGTGCGTGCATGCGTGCGTGTGTGTGTGTGTGTGTGTGTTGCATGTGTATGTGGTTGTATGGTTGCCTTGTGTGGGTACATAATGTACCTTTGTACATGCATATGTGTACCTGTGTTTAGAGGCCAGGACTTGATGCCTTCTTCCATCCCTCTCCCCACCTTATGTATTTTCCTTTTGATGATAAGATCAGAGTTATTCTCCTCATTTCTAGATGCAATTTTAGGTCGCTGCAGGCTAGAGAGATGGCCCAGTGGGTAAGAGTGTGTACTACTCTTGCAGAGCACCCGAGTTCAGTTTCCAGAACCACATCAGGTGATCCACAACTGGCTGTAACTTCAGCTCCAAGAGAGATCCAGCACCCTCTTCTGGCCTCCCTGAGCACATGTGCTCACATTCAAGGACCCCAATCCTACCCCAGTGTTCACATAATTAAAAGTAAAATAAGTCTTTTTAAAAAGAAATTTAAGCAGGGTACTAAAAAGTAGTCCAGATGAACTTCTGGTAGTCTGCACTTTTTTCCCTAGTTGTATTGGTCAATATACACTTACGTGTGTACTGTATAGCCTCCAAAGCATCATAGACAGACTTTATATATTGGTGTTTTATATTATATCTTTAAATCAAACTGAATTCTGTGAGGACATCACAGTTCTGTAGATGTACATTCTGCTTGGTTTTTTGGGAGTGTACAAGCATATCACTGCACTGAAGAATTCTTGGATTTCTTGCATGTTGATAAGGGAATAAATTCATTGTACTGAGACAAACATCAGGTAACATGTTCTATTTACCATTCTAAAAATGCTCAGGGACATGTTAAATGAAGTTCTATAAAATAGCTATAGCATAGTGTCTATTATGGAAGAGTTTAAAAGCTAATTACATATTCATCGATGCTTAGTTACTGAGCCATAGAAACACCTAAATAAGCAATTTGTAGCCATCCAGTGTGAAATAGTTGTCCTATTAGCACTTAATTTGAAACAAGCCCCCTTCTCTATCATGGTTTTTTTTGAGTTACCTGGTTGTTTTCAGTCCACTTGGTACCCAACAGTGCTGAAAGTTAATGTCTATAGTATCTGGGAAAAGGGACATTCTTTTTAGTAAACATCCTGTAGATCTCAGTTCCAGGGAAGAGAGCTGATTAGTGGGGAATTTGTCAAAGGAAAAGAAAGTTCTATTTATATTCTTTTCACAGTGATCACTAATGTCTGCTTCCTCCACATCTCACACTGAATATCAAATGGGGGAAAACCTGAGCACAGTCAATAAAATGCATCAAAGACCCAAGCAAATTTACACTGTAACACAAAAAGACCAGCTACCCTTCATTTCATGAGACTGTTATCTTTTTCAAGTGTCTCCACACCTTGGATAGTAGAAAAACGGTTATATTTAATTTTTCCAAACTGGAAATATATACCATCCTGCAGTATATGCATGAGGTACAGGTTTCAGGCTCACCAGCAAACACAAACCCACGGAGGCTGAGGTGTCTAATACATGACAATAGACCATTTACATGTAACCTCTGCTGATTCTTCCACATACTGCAAAATCACTTCTTGATTACTCATGATACCAGCACAATGTAAGTGCTATGCCGTGTTATGGGGAATAATAACAAGGAGAAGTCTGACGTGTTCAGCACAGATACATTTTTTTCACATATTTCCATCTGTGATTGGCTAAGTTCATGAAGGTAGAACCCATGTATATGAAAGGACAATTACACTGGCCTGGTGCAATAATTTAAATAGTACTTTTACATAAAATATGCAAGCTCTCAGATTTCACTTTTCCCTTTATCACATGAAGGTCTGTGTTTATTGTGACCTCATAGCAAAAAAAAAAAATTTAAAATGGAGTAAATCTTGAAACCAAGTATTGTCCTCTGAGATTTTGGTTTCCATAGTGATGCTCATTGTTCGCCAGGTTGCAGCTCAACCTGCTGGAATAATTCTGCCAGCCTGCATGATTCTTCACCCACGTTTTCTTGTCTTCATTAGAGTCTAATAGTCTCACACAACTAGATTTCACCCACATGCATTCCAGACCCCAGGCTTTATTTTAATCCATATTTATTTTGATTCTCAGCAAGTCTGAATAAATTAACATCTTTACATTTCTAAATGTTATCTAGCCTTATAGTTTTTTTTCTGTAAAGGAAAGTTTTAGTATATTTTCTATTATTTGAGAATTTCAATATGCATATGCAATATTTATATTTTGGGGGATATATCTTTGTGTTAATGAAGTATACATCATCTCCACATATAAAGGGTTTTAAAGTCTGTTATCATATCTCAACATAGGATTTTTTTTTTTTTTTTTTTTTTGGTTTTTTCGAGACAGGGTTTCTCTGTGTAGCTTTGCGCCTTTCCTGGAGCTCACTTGGTAGCCCAGGCTGGCCTCGAACTCACAGAGATCCGCCTGGCTCTGCCTCCCGAGTGCTGGGATTAAAGGCGTGCGCCACCACGCCCGGCTAACATAGGATTTTTTAATGCTTTTTGTAGCCAGGCAGGGAAATACAAGCCTGTATTTCATCACTGGCAGCTTGAAGGAGAACAGCAAATGTAAAGGCATCATAACACCAATGGCTGAGAAAGCTCAGTGGCTGAGTGCTTGCCTGTCATGTTGAAAGCTCTAGATCCCATTGCCAATACAAAAGGAAAACTAAAAGCATTTTTCAATTTCACTTTAATAATTTACCCCATCTTATGCCTGCCTTGTCCCCTCAAACAAATGGATGCCATCCATAAACTATGGAAAACGTCAAGTAGGGAAAAGATAAAAGTAATTTTTTTTATCTAAAAATATAAAGCAGCTAAACATCTAAAATAAATGCAATCGAGTTCTTTAAGTAATCCACTAAAGAGAGTGAAAGATGGAGAGAGGAAACTGCAGTCTCCTGATGCTAAACGAATTGGGACAAACAGCAGACAGAGGGAGGCACTGGCCAATGAACTCATCGAACTGGAGAGATGCGGTCTCAAAGTCATCCAATGTCTCGTTCATTATAAAATCTACACGAGCCTGCCCACATTCCTAGTTTTTTTCTAAGTATTTGTGAACTCACTGACTGTAAATCAAAAGTCATGCTGCACATCAAACAGCCAACCTGAGTTTTATGTGTGCACAGAATAAAAACCCTTCCCTGTGTTTCCAGTCTGTGGCCTCCCTGGGTCCATCTGCAGCTGAGCCTCCCCTCCCTCCAGGTGCTGTCCCTTTATTAGCTGTAGAGATTGAGTTGAAAGCTTGTTTTCCTTTTATCAAAGATGAATTTTTTTCTCACATAATATATCCTGATTAGAGTCCCTCTCCTATTCCTCCAAGCTCCTGTGTACTGTCCATCCCATCCGGTTCCACCCCCTTTCTGTCTCTCATTAGAAAACAAAGAGGCTTCTAAGGGATAAAGATAAAATATAATAACATAAAAGAGAAAACAAACACTAATACATCAGACTTGAACAAAACAAGCAGAAGGAAAAAACAAGAAAAGACACAAGAAAGAGAAATCCACTTGTTCACACACTCAGGAATCCTATAAAAACATTAAACTAAAAGCAATTTTATATATAAAAGACCTGTGAGGTAAAAAGATTAAAGACAAAAATATGTAAATAAATAAATAAATAAATAAATAAATAAATAAATAAATAAATAAATAAATAAATGAAAATAAAAATGGAAAATAATGTGATAAATAAAAAAATTCTAAAGGAAAAGTTTTTTATGTATTTTGGATATGTGTTCTCTATTGAATGTGTAGTTGATAAAAATCTTTTCCCATTCTGCAGCCGGCCACTTTGTCTGGAGGACAGTGTCCTTAGCCACACAGAACCTTCTCAGTTTCATGAGCTCCCATTGATTAATGTTGATCTTAGAGCCTGTGCTAGTGGTGTTCTCTTCAGAAAGTATTTCCTATGCCAAGGAGTTCTCGGCTATTCCCCACTTTCTGTTCTATTAGGTTCAGTGTATCTGGTTTTAGGTGATGGCCTTTGATCCATTTGGAGTTAAGTTTGTGCAGGGTGATAAGTATGGATCTATTTGGATTCCTCTACATGCAGACATCCAGTTTGACCAGCACCATTTGTTGAAGATGCTGTCTTTTTTTCCAATGTGTAATTCTGGCTTTCTTCCTCAAAAATCAGGTGATCATAGATGTGTGGATTTGTGCTGAGGCTTCAACGTGTCTGCTTTTGTACCAATACCGTGATGTTGATGATGATTAGTATAGCTTTGTAATAAGACTTGAAATCTGGGATGGTGATACCTCTAGCAGTTCTTTTATTATTCAGGATTGCTTTAGACATCCTAGGCATTTTATATTTCTATATGAAGCTAAGAATTTTCCTTTCCAGATCTGTATTATTTTTACTTTTTGAGAATTTTAACGTGCATGTAATGCATTTTGACCATTTCCGCCTCCTTGGTCTTCCAGTTCCTCACAGCTCCCCCTTATATCTCCACCTCAACTTCATGGCCTCTTTTCTTTTACAACACAGGAAGTCCATCAATACTGCTCACATATGCATAGACATGGGGCCATGGCTGGAGCATGGTTGACTTCTTAGGGGTCCTACCCTCTGACTTCTCAGGGGCCCTACCCTAAGAAAACTGCTTATCTTTCTCCCCTAGCAGCCAACATTCATCAAAAGCTCTTGTGTTAGGGCTAGAGGCTCATGAGCTCTCCATGCTGGAATGCTGACTGGCTTCATTTTGTGCAGATCTTGTGCAGGCAAACACATTTCTGAGGGTTCATGAGTACAGCAGTCCTCCATATCCAGAAGATCCCGTTTCTAGCCTGTCCTTCCCCAACCTCTTGCTCATATAATCTTCTTACCTCCTCTTTCACAATGTTCCCTGAGTTAACTTAAGAGGAAGTGGGAGAGGGGCTTGATAAAGCTGTCCTATTTAGCGTTGAGCACTCAGTGTTTTATTCTCAAAACTTGGAATCATTGTGTATTTCAGTATTGACTGCTGCTGTGGTGGTTTGAATAGAAATAGCTGCCATATACTCCTATGTTTGAATGCTTGGCCTATAGGGAGTGACACTTGTTGGTGTGGCCTTGTTGGAAGAAGTAAAGGTGGATTTTGAGGTTTTATGTACTCAAGTCACACCCGGTGTGTCTCGTACAGTCTCCCTCTGCTGTTTTTGGATCAAGATTTAGAACTCTCAGCACCATGGCTGCCTACATGCCGCCATGCTTCTCACCATGATGACAATGGACTAAACCTCTGAAACTGAAATCTAGCCCCAATTAAATATTTTCTTTTGTAAGAGTTCTTTTGTAAGGTGTCTCTTCACAGCAATAAAGCCTGTACTAAGACACCTGCCTACTACAAAAAAGAAGCTTCTCTAGCAAAGTTTGAAAATAGCACTAATGTAACTTTTTCCTTTTGTTTTAAAGAACTTACTAAGTCCAACTGGTATTGTACATATGAGCATTAGTGTGGGGACTTCCACTGGAGTATAGGAAACCTACCAGTGTGGGAAACAGCTCAAAAATATATGATTCTTCCTCTCCAGCACTTATCCACTGCCACTACCTCTTCAGTAAAGGGTAGGGCCTGGAAATCACCTCTCCCATCAATGCTGCAATTATGGTTGGCTTGGTCTTGTGCAGGTAACCAGCGCTGTGGTGCATTCTTGAGTACAGTGGCCAAATTATATCCCAAATTCGGTATTACACACTCCTCTCAATCCTCCATTTCTTACATTCCTTCTCCCTTTCTTCTCCAAAGTTCCCTGAGTCTTGGCAGGAAGTCAGAGAGGGGCTTGATAAAGCTGTTCCATTTGCAGATGAACACTCAGTCTTTTCTTTTCGGAACTTTGGCTAACTGAGTGTCTCTCTGTATTGACTGCTTCCCACATCCAAAAAGGACTTCTCTCCAAGGTTGGGAATAGCACTAATGCAAGGGTATCAACATAAATGTTTAAAGGCAGCTTAACAACGTGGCCACTGAGGAAACCCAAAATGCCTTGCTCTACTTTATGCTCCATGACTTCCTTAGCCATGGAATGTAGTCCAGGATTACAGTAGGAGGTGTGAAATCCCTCCTCCTGTGGTGAAGGTCCTAAATTCAATCAGAAATTGGTTAGTTACTCATAACAGTTTTCTAACTACTGTACCAATGGTTACATTTCCTAGCAGGTCAGTATTGGGGCAGAGCTGAGTAAGACCATTGTCTTTTATCCCTCAACAGCCTACATAACACCACTAGGTACTATGAAAGCAAGCCAAAAGGGAAGAAATTCAACACTTCGTTTGAGTTGATTTCTCTATATTCTGCTGCCAAAGTGTGTGGCATCTTCAATAATTGACAAAGCCCAATTATTGAGGACGTAGTTATAGTGGGTAAGCAAGGACAATGGCAAAGCTTGTGGTGTTTTGGGACCACTGGGCTTCCCTGAACAATAACTCATAGCAACATTGTCTACCCATGCAGGGTAATTTTGTTCAAATTGTTTATATTTTAAGTATATTTTTAGTTAGCTTACTAACTAACGAGTTTCTGTAAGGCATTTCATACACCCTTAGTTTGTGTTAATCCACCCTTTACTCATTCTTCTACCCCAACCCCATCCCAGCATACTCTCTTAATTCTCAGTGTATCCCTTACTTATATCTGTGTCACATATATACTATTATCCTACCAATTATATTCTAACTGGGTTGTGAAATAATAGGGTTTAACGGAGTCTTTAATACAACCTTCCTATGGGTTGTGCATATAAACACGAACACACACACACACACACATACACACACACACCTGAGCCCCCTCTAGCTCTCTATTTTTGCTTTATATATATTCAAGTGTACCCTCATCTCTTAACGTGTTCTCCTCCCTTTCTGATCTTATTGTGTTCCACGTTAAACATGAAGACAAAAGATTTAAAGAAGGGAATCAACATATAGAAGAGAAGATTGCAACATTTGCCTTTCTGGGCCTAAGTTATCTCATTCAGTATAATTTTTCCATTTACCTGAAAATTTCATGATTTCATTTATCTTTACAACTGAGTAATACTCCATTGTGTACATGTACCACATTTTTCTTGTTCACTCATCTGTTGTTGAACATCTGGGCTGATACCACTACCTAACTAGGAGCAGAGCAGCAATAAACATGGGCATGCAAGTATTCCAGTAGTGGGATATAAATTCCTTTCAATGCAAGCCCAGATCTTATGGCAGCTCTGTTTCTACTTCTTTGAGAAACCTCCTAATTAATGTCCAAATTAGCTACACTTATTTATAATCCAACCAACAGTGCACCATCCACACCAGCATTTGTCATTTGAATTCCTGATAGTGGTCATTCTGACTGGAGTGAGATGAACAAAATGTTTTCATCTGCATCCTTTTAATAGCTAGAGACAGTGAACACTTTTTAAAGGGTTACTTAGCCATTTATATTTCTTCTTTTGAGAATTTTCTGTTCAGTTCCATAGCCTTTTAAAAATTTTGTTATTCAGCTTCTTAATATTGTTTTTTAAAGTTCTTTATATATTCCAGACACTGATCCCCCAGTGGATAAAGGGGCATATAAGCCTACGGGGCCATACTCATTCAAACCACCACATGTGTCTTGCTGTTCACTTTTCAATCACTATGACTCTGTAGTATACTTCTCAATCTGGTGTGATAGTAGAACTCAAAGTGTTCATTTGGTTCAGGTCTGCTAATGGCTGTCTTAGGTATGAACATCCAAATAACTTTTTTGACAGGATACATAGGATAGATAGATAGATAGATAGATAGATAGATAGATAGATAGATAGATAGATAGATATATGGAGAAAGATACATATGTATAAATGCATATAGAAATATATATATAGATATGTAGATATGTATATTTATGTGTGTGTGTGTGTGTGTGTATGTGTGTGTGTGTGTGTGTGTAATGGCCTTGCAACTTTTAATTGGAATTGTGTCATTAAATCTATGGGTTGTGATTGGTAGGATTGTCATTTTTATAAGGTTAATTTTTATAATACTCAAGCCTGTGAATTCTTTCCAACTTCTATGTTTGCCTTGAATTCCTTCTTCAACATTTACAAATTTTCATTATAGCATTTTTTCTTCACTTGATTAGGTGTATTCGCTTGTGGTGGTGGTGGTGGTGGTGTGTGTGTGTGTATGATGGTGTGATGAATGCCATTGTTTCTGATTTTTTTTGGTATGTTTTCCATTGTTATAAAGAAAAGCTACTCATTTGAGTGCTAATTTGTGTATGATTACTTTGATACACATGTTTATCTGCTCTAACAGTTTTGGGATACAGTCTTTAGAATCTCATACATATAGAATCGTATTATCTATGAAAAGGGATAGTTTGAATTCTTCCTTTCTATTTGTATCCCTTTTATTTCCTTCTATGTTAAATTGCACTAGTTAAGACTTCAAGAATTATATTGCATTAGACAGTGAGCAAATCAACATCTCTGTCTGTTCCTGATCTCATTGAAAACACTTTTGAAGAACTCAAGAAACTAGACATCAAAATACTTAACAGTCCAATTAAAAAATGGGCTATAGAGCTAAACAGAATTCTCAACAAGAAGCTCAAATGGCTGAAAGACATTTAAGGAATTGCTCAACATCCTAGTCATCAGGGAAATGCAAATCAAAACGACTCTGAGATACCACCTTACACACAACAGAATAGCTAAGATCAAAAACACTGAAGACAGCTTATGCTGGAGAGGATATGGAACAAGGGGAACACTCCTACACTGTTGGTGGGAATGCAACCTGGTACAGCCACTTTGGAAATCAGTATGGCGGTTTCTCAGAAAATTGGGACTCAATCTCCCTCAAGACCCAGCTATACCACTATTGGGCATATACACAAGGACTGCTCGATCATACCACAAGAACATATGCTCGCCTATGTTCATAGCAGCAATATTTGTAATAGCCAGAACCTGGAAATAACCGAGATACCCTTCAACTGAAAAATGGATAAATAAAATGTGGTACATATACACAATGGAGTACTTCTCAGCAGAGAAAAACAATGACATCATGAGGTTTGCAGGCAAATGGATAGAACTAGTAAAAAAAATCATCCTGAGTGAGGTAACCCAGACTCAGAAAGACAAACATGGTATGTACTCACTCATAAGTGGATACTAGATATAAAGCAAAGGATAACCAGACTGTAACTCACAGCTCCAGGGAGGTTAGTTAGTAAAGAGGACCCTAGGAAAGACACAGGGATTGCCTACCGACAGAGAAATGGATGAGATCTACATAAGCAAACTCGGGGTGAGGGGAGGTAATGGAGGGCAAGGGTCAGGGGAAAGAGATCTTAGGGGAGTGGGAGGTCCTAACTAGATCAGGAACAGAGTAGGAGAACAAGGAAAGAGATAGCATGATAAATGAAGACACCATGGGAATAGGAAAAATCAGAGTGCTAGAGAGGTCCCCAGGAATCCACAAAGATGACTCCACTATAGACTACTGGCAATGGTCGAAAGGGTGCCTAAGCTGACCTATCCTGGTGATCAGATGGCCAAACACCCTATCTGTCATGATAAAACCCTCATCCAGTGACTGATGGAAGCAGATGCAGAGATCCATGGCCAAGCCCCAGGCGGAGCTCCAGAAATCCAATCGACAGGAGAGAGGAGGGATCATATGAGCAAGAGATATTGAGACCATGATTGGAAAATGTACAGACAAAGCTAGCCAAACTAGTGGAAACACATGAACTGTGAACCAATAGCTGAGGAATCCCCATGGAATTGGACCAGGACTTTTGGATAAGTGAGACTGTTGTTTAGCTTGAACTATTTAGGGGGCCCCCAGGCAGTGAGACCAGGACCTGTCCTTAGTGCATAAGCCGGCTTTTTGGAAACTAGTGCCTATGCTGAGATACTTTGCTCAGCCTTGGTGCAGGGAGGAGGGAACTGGACCTGCCTCAACTGAATGTACCAGGCTCTACTCACTCCCCAGGGGAGTCCTTGCCTTGGAGGAGGTGGGAATGGGGGATGGGTTGGGGGGGAAGGCTGGGGGGTGGGAAGAGGGAGGACAGGGGAATCCGTGGTTGATATGTAAAATGAATAGAATTTTTTTAATTTATTTATTAAATTTAATTTTACATATCAGCCACGGATTCCCTTGTTCTCCTCCCTCCCCCTCCCACACCCCCCCCCCCCCGCCTTCCCCCCAGCCCACCCCCCGTTCCCATCTCCTCCAGGGCAAAGACTCCCCCGAGGATTGAGTTCAACCTGGTAGATTCAGTTTAGGCAGGTCCAGTCCCCTCCTCCCAGGCTGAGCCAAGTGTCCCTGTATAAGCCCCAGGTTCCAGCTCATGCACTGAGGACAGGACCCAATCCCACTGTCTGGATGTCTCCCAAGCAGATCAAGCTAATCAACTGTCTTATTTATTCAGAAGGCCTGATCCAGTTGGGGGATCCTCAGCTATTGGTTCATAGTTCATGTGTTTCCTTTTGTTTGTATGTTTGTCCCTGTGCTTTTTCCAACCTTGGTCTCAACAATTCTCGCTCATACAAACCCTCCTCTTTCTCACCAATTGGACTCTTGGAGCTCTACCTGGGGCCACCTGGCCAAACGTCCTAATTGTCGTGCTAGAAACCCCATCCAGTGACTGAGGGAACTGGATGCAAAGATCCATGGCCAGGCCCCAGGTGGAGCTCCAGGAGTCCGATTGGCGACAAAATCTCTTAATAAAAAAGAAAAGAAAAGAAAACATTTTTGAGTTCTCCATTCAGTGTAATGTTAACTATAGGCTTGACAAATATCTTCTTGATGAATATTTATATTATTTTTCATAGATTTTAATGGTCTCCCAAGATCTTTTTGTGACCAAAATTACATTCCTCCTCCCAGAGAGAGGATAATTATCAGGAAAACTAAGGGAGCCAGTTTATGTGAGACCCAGGAATGTTGCCACTCCCTGCCCAAGGCCTGGGATTGTTAAAATCATCGTTCTGATCTAGTGAGAGAGTTGACTGAATACTGCATCTGACCAGAATGAGTGCACACACAATGCATTTCATAAAGAACAGAAAATTACCACAGAGAGCAGATGTTGAAGAGGCCCACCCATGATGTTTGGTCTCACCTTGCCAGGATGAAATATTTGGAGAGCCACTCTCTTGTCATTTTGGACTTCCTTGGATCCTATACAGACTTATTTTCTATTTTAAAATTAGTTTTGAGAAGCAGAGAAACTTAAAATGGTTGATTTGCTTACTGTTAGTGTTAACACTGGTAGTACAGTCCAGGCTTCTCCAAACCCAGTCTTTGTGACATTTTCAACCAAAGCTGTTTTCTTTTCTCCTTCTTCTAGGCAGCTAATGTTATACCAGCAGAGTGGTGTGACTAACACTTTTGGCCATGTTAATGGATATCACTGTCTACCTTATCTTTTTTTAATATAAGAGATGTACTAAGAAATAAGCTTTCTGTAGATCCTAATCTCATCCACAGGGTTAATTATTTCTACATGTCCATATGTATCAACCTCTTCTTAGCTTCACCTAGGCCATGTGCAAAAAAAAAAAAAAAAAAAAAAAAAAAAAAAATTCCAACTAGAAAGCAACTCACTAAATTCCAGTGCTGGGGTGCATATTCCAAACTACAAAAATATGCAGCATGTCTTTTCCAGTGCATTTAGGGCCCTCACTTATTGGTAAATTCAACTTTCAAAAGAATCTTATTTACCATTGTGATCAAAACCTGATGCAAGCTGAGCTCCTTATTTAAACAGAAAACTCAGGGAATTAATAGAGGATAGATGGGTGAATTTTATGAGACTGTTCTCAAATCAAATAGCAACCTAATAATTGATTTTAATTTATTGGACTTATTATTCAATACCCACATTATGTTTAGAGAGCTAGTTCTATTCCATCTGCAACAGAATAAGGTGAATTTTAGAAGAAAGCCCGCATTTATAAAGAAAACCAATTCAGTCATGACAGGTAAGCAGCCATTTTGATATTGTAGTTGTGCCCTGAGGAATCCCCTCCTCGCCTAATATATACCTTCATTTAACACAGAGTTTTGCCTATGTGAATGTGTACTTCACAGAGATGGCTAAGAACACGACTTGGTATTCTGATTCACATCTTTTGTAGCTGAAGTCCTCAAGGATCATGACACAGTCTCCTTTCTTTCTGTTGTCTCCATGGTGACAAGAACCCTGCATCTCCTGTCTGTTTGAGACATGCTATTGACTGGATCTTATATCCAAGCTTTTCTCCTATGCACAAAGCTGAAGCCAATTAGCAGGAACCTGGAAGTGAACATTTTCTATCGAAAATTTCCACAAATGTTTTGATTGATTTCTTCATATCTTAACTGTGTCAACAATTCTGCAACTATAATTGAGAGGCTTTGGCTTTGTACCCTTTAAAAAAGACAAAAAAAATCCTGTGATGATTAGGAGAAGCAGCCATAAATGTGTTAAATAAGTATCAGCCGGTTCTAATTTAAAGATTATTATCCTATTCTCACTAAACTTCAATTTCTGGAAATTCTTTTTTGAGTTTAACTGATTCTAACTAGAAGCTCTCTGAAAGAAATGCAAATTGTATATTTGAAAATATTGGCTACTAAATAGGGAAGATTCCAGCTGAGAAGAAAACAACACTCTCCAGGGAAGTACACTGCTGTGAGAGGGTGACAGACAGACACGCAGTGCCTGGAGGGGGTGATCTTCCGATGGGAAGACCGTCACAAAAGACTCCTAAGAAATTTATGTGAAAAGGTAATTAAAACGTGCACACATTTTTCACTTTTCCCTTAGAAGCAACCATGCCTTCCCATGTGCCAGTGAACGCCAGATGAAGTTGTTTTAACCTCTAAGCCAGGCTACAGAGCAGTTTCAAGAATTTCCCTACATGACTAATGCAGTCAGAACAATCGTTTCACAGAACGTATCCAAACACTGACCACAGTTATGCCATTTTCCTATCGTTTTCTCAAACAAGGAAAAACGTGAGCTATCTCAACAGTTCTACAAAACTAGCACACTATCAATGATCCCCTTACGCTTACAGTCCTGTTTCTACTTGGCATAGTATAATTTTCCCCAGGGTTTATCCATAAGGAGAAAGCAAAATGAGTCTGCAATACACCAGCAGCTTCAATGTATAGTGTACCACAGGTATTTGCAAATGTCATGTTTCAGTAAGGGCACAGGAGATGTGGCCTGTGACTAAGAACAAGACAGTTAAACTTGAACTTTCTTCCTACTTTCAGTTGCTAACTCACCTCAGCCCTTCAACTGATATCCAAGGTGCAGTTCTTTCAGTTGTCCAGCTTCCTAACCTTACTTTTGATGCCTAAACTTATAGGAAGCATGTGATTTTCCTGTGGTCCTTTGCTGTGGTGATGGGATGTGCTCTTGTTTCTGGGGTCAGGTGATATAATTTGAGTTCCTGGCTGATGTCAATCTGTTTCTTGGTTATTATTTTCTGAAATTCCAGGATCTAAGACAATATCTGAAAGGTCATACTGTCTAGAACTGGCAACCCCTCTCCCTTCATTAGTATGCTTCTCTGAGGGTCTCTCACTCAGTGCTCCTCATTTGAAACAAACCTGTGTACTTGCTGAAAGACTTGATCACCTTCAAAATCTCCCATTCATTCTGAGAGACTTCAGCACTCAGGGGGACGCCATCAAACAGTCTGGCCACACAGTTGCTCATCAGTTTTTATGCACAATGTCATACTGCTTTGATTTTTCTTTCTTTGTGTATCTATCATATTTTTTGCTTCTCTATGTACTCTTCCCTTACCCATACCCACATACCCAAAACATTGTTTTCTGGTCATAAAACTTTTAACATCAGCTTTATTTTCTGAGTGACTTCTAGCATTCAACTTTCTCCCAAAATAGGAGGCACATATTGGCTATTATTTGAACAACTGAGTAGACACTCTTATCAAATAAATATGAAAGTACCAATAGCCCTGGTGCAAGTGGGTGCAGTGTTAGAATAAGCTGTCTTCCTCTATTGAACTGAGAACTCAGATCCTGCTGTGAATCTGGTCTTGAGATGCTGTGCTGCCCAGCTGTCTTCAGATAAAAGCCCAGCTTCCCATCACCACACACACACAAAAAAAAAATGCCTTGAAACCCAGGAATGGGGGCGGTGCAGTGGGGGCAGAGGCTCAGACATAATGAGAAAGAGGTCCCTGAAAATTCATTAACTACAATCCAACTTTTACTGGAAATATAGAAGTAATCTTTCAAATGTGAGATAAAAAGGAGATTAAAAAAAAACATCATGGAACAAGACATTGCTCTTCAGTCTCCCACTTGTTTTGATGTCAGAGAATTAGAAAGCATACATCCTTCCCCTTGACCAACTGGCTTATAAGTAGCTACACATGCAGGTTGAACTGAACCAGGGCTGGAGTAGAAATGTAGCTCTTGAGTGCCTGAAGGCTTCTTGCTGTATTAAACACACACTTTGGTTTGGATGCTCCCTAAATTCTCTATAATGTCCATTAACTTGGTCAGTTGGGCTTATGGTCCTGTGCACAATTCCTAAGCATGAATGTTTTCCTTTATTTTAGGAAAATATGTTATCCATTTATGTCACAAAATTGTTAAAGAATTAAAAACTAGATAAAGTCACTTCTAATATGAAGTGTGTTACTTGACCACCCTGTTACTTCACAATCTGTTCTCATAAATCTGTTATAATCTTCAAATCACGAATGAAGGAAATTCTGATGTCACTATTCTATTGAGAATCCATAGAGAACTTTTTCAAAGAGAGCAAATTGTCTTATCTCTAAACTGCCATGACTTAGAGCATAGTAGTGCTCAATAATTGTTTATAAACATCTGTATGAATGAATGATTAGGGCTTTGCCAATACGAGCTACAGTTAATTATTTCAATGAATATTTATGAAGCACTCACTATATGCCACTTATTATTCTAAGTGCTGGCAATATATCACTGAACAAAGCAGGTAATAATCTCTGCCCCCTGCAGTTTATAAATTTTGCATCATAGAAGAGGAAGATTCATCAGCCACAGTGGAATGCCAATCAAGTGCCCCTTCAAAGACTGCATATCACAAATACCTGCCAAAGGGGAAAAAAGCCTTGCTGTATGCATGGGACAATGATTGAAACCATTAGAGATGGGCAATTCCAGCATATGAGAGCCTTCCCAGATGGCTAATCTTTGCTCTGGGGTTTTTTAGAGAGCACCTAGCCAATGCTTTCGCAGAACTACGCTGCCATCAGAGGCTCTGTCTTCCTGTCTCCTACTGTCTCACTTCTGTTGTCTACAGAAATCAGTTCCGTGGTGTTATCTGATGGCTCTCTCTACTGATTATACGTTTCACTTCAGCTGTGTTACCCTCTTGCATTTTAAATCCCATCTTGGGTTCTTCTTGCTAGAGGTGTGGACTAGTTCAGATTTCCTCTGTTCAATCCTTCAAACAGAAAATGGGCTTTGACACGTATCTGATTGCCCATCCTATTCTCAACACTGCCTTGTCTCCAGACTCTTAGGAAGCTCACAAAATGAAAGAAAAACATGTTTCCAGTATGATCTAACTATTCTGCAGACATGTGCCAGAAAGTAAAACCATTAGAACCTCAGATAACAGTGCTGACACTGACTGGAGCCAGATCCACACATCTCTTCCAAATCCTGCATTTAATTAAGTCACCCTTGTCTTAGAGTTTTATTGCTGTGAAGAGACACCATGACCATGGCAACTCTTACAAAGGAAAATATTTAACTGGGGCTGGCTTAAATTTTTAGAGGTTTAGTCCATTATCATCATGGCTGGAAACAAGGCACTGTACAGGGAGATATGGTACTAGAGAAGGAGCTGAGCATTCTACATTCAGATTGGCAAGGAGTGAAGACTGAGACACACTTCCTCCACCAAAGCCACACCTACTCCAGCAAGGCCACACCTCTTAATAGTGCCACTCTCTGTGAACTCATGGGGGCCATATTCTTTCAAAGTACCACACCTCTGGTAGCTAGAAATCAGCTTTGGTGATAATTTTTCAACATATAATTTGGACAACAGTTTGAAACAGGGTTGGTGATCGTGGTGGGTGGTGGTGGGAGTGATGTGTGTGTGTGTGTGTGTGTGTGTGTGTTACCAGAGCATTTCTTTCTATACTACATTACTATCACAGACTTTGTATCATTCTAACCAGCAGTCCCAAAATAAAAGGGAATAATTTCTTAAGGTGGAACAAAGAAAATAACTAAATAACATTCCCAAGAATCTTGTTAAAAATAAAGATAATTTAAGCTTGGCATGGTGGTATATACCTGGAATCCTGCCATATCAAAGGCTAAGGCAGGAAGATCAGGAGTTCAAGATCAATTTCAGATTCTCTTCAACTAAAAAGCAGTCTGGGTTACATGAAACCCTGTCTCAAAAAAAAGAAAGAATGAAAGAGAGAGAGAGAGAGAGAGGGAGGGAGGGAGGGAGGGAGGGAGGGAGGGAGGGAGAGAAAGGAGAGAGAGAAAAAAAGAAAGAAAGGAAAGAAGAAAGAAAGAAAGAAAGAAAGAAAGAAAGAAAGAAAGAAAGAAAGAAAGAAAGAAAGAAAGAAAGAAAGAAAGAAAGAAAGAAAAGAATGGTCAATTCTAAGTAAAAGCAATTTGATGGGTTTTTTTCCTTACTTGTTCCCATATTAACACTTGAATTGTACATTCCCATGTTTCTTCCCCCTCACCGCCCTCTTCACCTCTAAAGCATCCTTCCACCATATCTTACAGGAAGAATCTTACTGCTACTTTAAACCTCTTATCTTGAGTTACTATTAAAACTCCATTGCACAATTCTGAAAATGTACTCTATGAATAACAATGGTTTTTATTCATTCTTTGAAGACAAACAGTCTATTACCTCCTAGTTTGTACATTGGCACAAAAAATTGAAATATATAAACAACTTTGAAAAATAGTCAAAATACAGTCCTGCTAGCTGTGTGATTAAGAAAAATTAATTAGCTAACATTGTTGCTCATTCTTGAAATTTTATTTCTCATGATGTCCTATATATCTATTTTTGTTGTTGTTGTTGTTATTTCCAGGTTGTACTTGATAAAATCCTCTTCATAGTGCTTATCTGCCAAGAAATGATTCTGCTGATGCTACAACAAATGATTTGCTCATTTTCCTCCCATTTGTCTTTTTCCCCACTTGTTTTTTTATTTTATTTACTTCATGTGTGACAGTGTAGGTCTATGTACATGGTATGTGCACATATATGTCTACTGGTGCATGTGTCTGTCTACATTGGTTGTCCTTTTCTGTCACTCTCCTCCTGTTCCTTTGAGACAGGGTCTCTCACTGACTCTAGAGTGAGGCTGGAGGCCAGCAAGGCCCAGTGTCCTCCTTTCTGAAGCCTGCCACACATGGAGTTCCAGGGGTAGATGGGTTATATGTTTGGCCATGTTTGGCATTTTATGTGGGTTCTAGGGCCCAAAGTCAGGTCTTCACACTTATGCAGCAAGCATTCTTACCCAGTGAACTATCTCTCAAGCTCCCGTTTCAGATTTTAAATGTCTGCTATGTGCCTTTATGATGGAAGAGAAGGGAAAATACTAGTTTTCTTATTTCTATGTCCTAACAAAGTAATTAGAAAAATAGTAATAATGAAAAGTAATAAATGTATTTCATCATCTTTTGAAATGGTGTGTATGAACCCATTATTTGCAAGATATCTGCAACATCCTCAGGAAAACAAAAGAACTCATTTATTTTTAACGTCTTTATTTGCGATGGACATGACATGGATAGAACATATCATGTCACATGTGTTTTGTCAGAAGACAACTTTGTGGATCCGGTTCTCTTATTTTGCTTCACTTGGGTCCAAGGACTGAATTTGAGTCACCAAGCTCACAAACCAAGTGCCTTTACCCACTGAGCCACTTACAGACCAGTAACTCAACATTCTTTCCATAAGTTCTTTGAAAAAATCTAGTGCATTTGAACATTTAGAATATTGAAACAAAAGGGAAGTAAATGAAGAGACATGTGTCCAGTATGTTGTACAGATGACTCTAGTCGCTTGTTCCTACACCCAGGTCAGACCTCATGAACCTGCATGCTGAACAAAGAAAAGGTCTAAGACGCCTTACTTCATATTAGAATTTTCTATGAGTTGAAATGTGTTCTTATAAGTGTCTTAATTCTTTAAATGCACTGTGTGGTGTTTTTAATATTGTGCAAGCTTGAAATCCTTAATTAAATGATACACTGGAAGCTGAAACAGTTTCCAGTTTCTCCATGTTCTTAGAGATACTCATGTTCTGTGTATTTCATTGATGTCATATAGATTTCCTCTTTGTGGCTGTTTTTTCTACTTCTGTCTATAATACTAATCTAGGTATACCAATCTTAAGTAAAAATAGAGTAAAAGTTTTAGTTGGAGATGCTTCATGCCCTCCAGCTATTTATGAAAATGTAAATAAATTCTAAAATATTAATATCAAGAGGCACAACAATTTCCTCACCTTGAGTGCTACCAAAAAAATCTGGTTAGTGAGGAATTTTAATAAACAAATAATCTTTGCTTCAGACATAAGGAAAATCTTCCACTATGTGACTCTAGAGTTTTTAGTCACAACACAAAAGAACTCACAGATCAGTTTCACCAGTAACTATCCTGTAGCAGTATGTCCAGTAATCTGAGTATTTAATATGCTCCCTCTGTCCGGATGATGTCCTCTCTCGCACAATAAGAAGAATGCAATGCTAAACATCTGTCCTGAGCCCCAAGGCTGACAAAGCAGCAGAATCCTAAGATGTCTGTGCACTGATCCGCAGCACTGGGGAGCAGAGTGACTTCCACAGTCTGGCAGTTAATGTCAGCTAGTTTGATTAGTTTGATTGCATTGAGGAGCAAATGGACAGGACTGTGGATAAAGATCAGATGACAAGATGCTTTCATAGCATGCAGGAGGTCCTGGGTTCCATCCCCCGCACCTCAAAAATGAGGTGTGTGTTATATGCCTATAATCCTGCACTCCAGAGATGGAGGCAGGAGGATTAGAAATTCAAAGGCACCCTCGCCTTCATGCACATTTAAGAACAGCTGAGAACACATGGAATCTATTTCAAAAAATAAAATGAAAACCAAAAAGGACCATGAGAACACCAATAAAGCACACTTTGGGTATGTCTGTGTAGACATTCCAAAGAGGAAGACAGAGGAGGTTGAATGTAGGTGGTGCCATCCCACAGGCTGGAGTTACAAACTGAATGAAAAAGAAAAAGGAGAAAGCCTACTAACTGCCAGGACTCCATCTTGGCTTCCTAGTAAGCTGAGGTGGAAGTAGCTTCACACTCCTGCCACCCTGGAACAACCTGCCAACCAGCCCCCACTTCCTATCTATCATGGACTGACACTTTCAAATCACACCCAAAAAAAGTTTGCCCACCCTTAAATGGCTCTTGTTTGATCACAGCCACAGGTTAGTGATGAATATATGTGGCATACAGCTTTGCAGTTGGGCTTAAGGATGATAAGATGGGAGACTGGCCTGACCTACCCAGAGTGGTCCAATGTGTCCACTACAACCTTTAAACCTGGAAGAGAAAGGCAGCTGAGACACTGAGAGACTTGAAAAGAAAACACTGCTGATTTTGACATAGAGGCAGAGACCATGTGCCAATGAGGCAAGGGGTGGGGAGAGAATAGATTTTTTCCTCCAAAACCTTTCAGAAGGAACAGCCAACACTGTTGTCTTAGCCTGTGAAGCCCACTTCAGATCTCTGATTTGTAGAAATATAAGCCTACAAATTTGTGAGTTCTTAAATTGGCAGTACTGAGAACCCATTCCTGAGACCTGTGAAAAACCTCATGGTGACTTGCTACATTAGCAATTGGAAACATATATTCTGTTATCTTTTCCATAGGAAGGAAAATAAAAAAGCGTTGACTCCATCTAATCTTTATTTGAACATATAAACCTCAACACACTAAAGTAGTCTGGATTATATGGAACAAAAAATTAAATTTTAAAAGATCCTGGATTTAAATGAAACATTTCTTTAATTTTCTGAGATTATAATCTAATTACATTATTCACCTTTCCATTTCCTCCCTCCAAACTCTCCCATATAGCCATCCTTGCTCTCTTTCAGATCCATAGATCTTTCTTCAATAATAGTTGTTACATACATGAACAGAACAAGGACAATAAAAATACTGAGTTTTTAAAAACGTCTCCTCGAGATGTTGCTGTAGTAGTGAGCAATGTTGCCTTTATTCACTGTTTTCAAAAAGTACATCTTTTTCAGTGCCTCAAAAAATGTTTTCATAGAAGTTGGAAACCAGTGCTTTGAAATTATCCCATTAATGAAATAATCCCAAAATGTAAGCCAAGAGTTAAGTTTTCACGGTCAAAACTGGCAGTACCTTCCCCTGCTTTATTAAAGCACTGGCTTTAGTTGCCTTTTATCAGCTTGGGGCTTCTCTGTAGCCCAAATAGAAGGGTGTCCCATGTGGATTTCTAAATGCCTTGCGCTGTCATGAGCAAACACTATCAAACAAGACTTAGTCCACTGGAATCAGCAAAGTTATGCTACTAATATGTGCAACATATCAAAATGTACTGTGTGTGAAAGGCTAAAATGCTTTGGAGTGTGAGCAAAACTCTCCTACCTAACCATATCACTCACTAATGTGACATTGCCCTGAAGATGCATGACAGAGGATACTCATTTATTCAAAACTGTATTGCCAACACATCTATTGAAATAAAAATAACATTATTAGAACATTTACTTACTGACACAAACATTATTGAGAAGAAAAATTATAGTATTAGTTGCTTTGCATTGCTGTGATCAAAATACCTAGCAGACATGACTTTGGAAGGCGATATTTATTTTGGCTGCAATCTTTAAAAGAGTTTCAGTCCACCATAGGCAGACATGGCAGAGCAGCTCAGTTCGTGGTTGTTGGGGACACAACAGAGGCTGTTCACTCCACCACAGCCCACCAGAAAGCAGGACAGGAAAGAACAACCAACTAAAAGTAGGCCCCGTGTCTTCTGAAATAGTGCGAGCAGCTGTGGAGTACACCATCAGAACATGAGTCCATGGGAGACATTCAGCTCCAAATCATCACATATACTTAAAACAACATACACAGGGACTAGAAGCCACAAGTTCAGGCTATACATCAGGTTTAACCTTATATAGAACATATCTTCCAATAACATATAGTCTCTAGCCTCAATTATTTTTTCATTTGTTCCTTTCATATGAAGTAATGTCAAAATGGTTAGAACACCAATTAATTGATATGATTCATGTTGCAATTCTGCCTCAGTTATTCACTTTACAATCATGGGCAAGTATTTCAGTGAACTTGGCCAATAATTTGTCTCTGTTTCTCATCTCAATATGACATAGCAAGTAGATAAAGAAGTTGTTAAGATTGCATATGTCACCTGCTATAGTAAGGCTATACAAGGATGGCTGAGGTCATGTGTGAAAAATGGAACACCAGATGTCATTCAAATATCACTTGCTTGGATGGCATAGTGTGCATATATTATGCATGTATTAAATATGTGATACATTATATAAAACAGTCCTTCAATGTAAGAGCATACTTTATTACATTTCAAACACTATTATGTATATGATAATGGAATTTTATATTTAACATGGTGCTCATTCCCACAAAAAAATAATAAGTACTTACCACATATAAGTGAAAAACTAAAATGCATAGGGTATGTGTGTTGTGCATGTATTGGCCAAGTAATTTCCATATTCTTTTCTGCTACCCACAAAAAGCAGAGTGTGGATGCTTTAACTTGCTTAGTAAATGTCTGTTAGTGTTGCAAATTGATGACTTAACAATATCTCTAGATTTTTACCCAGATCCCATTTTCCCCCTTTCAGTCTAACTAAAGTTACTTGTGGTTAGGTGGTTTTTTCCAGGGAAGATTAACCTACACCCTTTTGTCTTTGTCTCTGACATACACATGTATCTCACCATATTTGAAACGTTTTCTCTTTAAATACCCAGTTCATTGTTAGTCCATCACCTCCAAGGCCCCTACAATTCATCACTTTGAATTTCAGTTCAACAGACCAGCAGCTACTTCCAAGTGTCAGCATTCCTGCCCAGCTCGTCTCTCCTTCCCTGGCTCCTTCACAGCACCAACATTGCGAGTCCAACAGTGGAAACACACAAGGACTGTGGCTTTTGAGATAATGCGGGCAGGGCATCAGCACAGTTTTCTTGTGCATTTTTCAGTATTTGGGGCTTAAAAGCATTCTAGTAATACAAATTAGAAGCTGATTAGCAGATCTAGAGCCAAATAGTGTTAGGTCACAGTCAATTGCATGTGGTTCACCCCAATAATTTTCTCTGAAAATTCTTCAGTTATTTATTGCATGCACATGACTTGGTCTGCCATTCCACAGCACAATCTAACTTTTGCAACCTGTACCTTCAGGGCATAGTACAGAGTCCATCCCGCAGTGTGTAATGCTGTGAAATTGAATAATTAAACTAGACTAAGTCACAAAGTATTATGTATTTGTTCAACATTTATTTAAAAACTATGAAATGGTTACTGGAAGGGAAAAAATGGGCCAGAGAGATACCTCAGCAAATAAAAGTGCTTGCGTCCAAGGGTTTTTCCAATCTCCTTATACTATTTTATACTTCCTACAATCTGAATTCCACCCCCAAGAACCCACACGATGGGAGAAAAAAACAAGTCTTACAAATTGTCTTCTGGAATGCAAGCACATGTGTGTGTGCACACACTCAGGGACACATAAATAAATAACTGTAAAAAATGTTTTAAGATGAATAAGATTCCTTCCACAGGAAGGCTTACAATTAGTGTAGGAGAGAGATCCATAAACCAACAATTATATTAACAATAAGATAGTGCTCTAACACATTTATAATGTATGAAATGTTGTGAAAGCATGTGTGATATATGTTGATTCACTAGCTCTTCTTGGGAGAGTGGGAGTTGAGAGATGACAATGTATTAAAAGGATCTGAGCAGAGAGGAAGGGAAGAATAATGCCATAGGAGCACAAATAAAAATATTTAACTATTAATAACTACCATGTATCACATGCTTTGTCTCTTGTGGTTAATATTTTCATCTAACTGGGTCTGGGTTCTCATGATCTACTCACCAGCCAGAGCTGGATCAATCCAGTCTGCATTTTGTACGGCCCTGTTCCCTCTGGAGGCATACCAGTTTTTCCTATGTATTCTATAGACAACATAACTTAGAAGCTTACTCTTAATAGTTGGTATTGCTTATCTCTTGTCATTATGTCTATATCCCTTAACTTCTTGGAGTACTGGCACATTTATTAGAAATGAGAGAACAGTGGATGTCTGTGATTCTGCTCATTCCCTGTTCCTTGAATGCTCCCATTAACTCTTGATACCATCTATTTAATAGCATTTCTTTAAAGCTCTTATGGTTAAAATCATTCTTTCCAAAACAGTCATGTAAATATGTGTCATTAAACTTCATGATACTATGGCTCGCTCAGTCCTACAGAATGGCTAGCATCGTGAAAGCAAGGAGAGCATGTAGCACACACGCTCTAGGGGTCATGTCCAGAATTATGCAGAAAACTGTTCGTGGGTTTTTGCTGAGTGAGTCAGAGTCTCCAGGGGCTTTGGCACAAAGAAAGCTGCTCATGTCATTTTCCGGCACTGTTTCCTGAAGAAGTCGAATGGCTCCCGTCACTCACGAAACAAGAGAGGCAGGAGAGGTGGCTCAGTGGAGAGCAGCACATCCTGCTCTGGCAAAGTAGCTGAGTTCTGTCCCCAGCTCTGTGTCAAGCAGCTCATAACCTCCTTGCCACCAGCTTCAAAGGCCTCTCTACCCTCTTCTGGCCTCCACAGGCACCTGTATTCATGTGCACATACCCACATACGCAGACATATACATTTAAATGTAAATAAAACCTTTGAATGGCACAAAACAGATAAAAACTTTATAATCCAGAAAGTTCCATGCACCCCTTCCAGTTGATTCCGTCTCCCAGACATTATCTAGTCTTTCAGTATGGGTTACTTCTACCTATGTTTGTGTTTCATTTTCAAAAATTGCATACAAGGTAGAGCTGTTATATCTAGCTTATTTCACTTAACAAATCATTTGAGAAATGTGCTCATGTTGTATGTAAGTTACTTACTTTTGATTATTGCTGTTATATATTTTTCCATTTATTGAAAAGATACTTTTTTCTCACTTAATATATCCTGATTACAGTTTCCCCTCCCTCTACTCCTTCTAGTTCCTCCCTACTTTCCCTCCCATATGCACCCACTCTCTTTCTATCTCTCATTGGAAAAGAAACAGGTTTCTAAGGGATAATAATAAAATATAATACAATAAAACAAAATACAATAATATAAAACAAAAACTAACACATTGGAATTTGTCAATGCCCATACGTGATACTGCCTGGATGGCCAGGAGCCAGAATCTGAATAGCCCGGAGACCTAGGGTGGAACCAAAGATGACTGGCCAAAAAAAAAAAGTCAATGAAATGATTCTTAATGATATTCTGCTATATTCGTAGATCAGTGCCTAGACCAATGGTAATCAGGGAGGCTTTCTCTAGCAGCTGATGGAATCAGATGTGGAGACTCACAGCCAAACATCAGGCAGAGCTCAATGAACCCCACAGAAAATGGGGAGGAAGGATTTAGGAACCAGAGGAGTCAAGGACACCAGGAGAAGGGCCCACAGAATCAACTAAGCAGGGCTCATAGGGGCTCACAGAGACTGAAGTGGCAATCATGGAGTCTGCATGGGCCTGGCTAGGTTCTTTGCATATATGTTGTGGTTGATTTAGCTTGGGGTTTTTGTGGGACGCCTAACTGTGGGAGTGGGGGTGTTTCTAACTCCTTGTCCTGCTCTTGGGACCTTTTCCTTCTACTGGGTTGCCTCATCCAGCCTTGATATGACAGTTTGTGCCTATTCATATTGGGTCTTGTTATCCCATGTTTGGTTACTATCCCTGGGAAGCCTGCTCTTTTCTGAAGGGAAAAGGAGGTGCAGTGTATCTGGGGGCACCTGGAGGTGGAGGCAGGGATCTGTGAGGAGTGGAGAGAGGAGAAACTGTGGTAGGGATGTATTGCATGAGAGAAGAATTTTAAAAAATTAAAAAAAAAGAAAAGTCTCCAAATTTCTTAATCTGACTTTAAAAAGCAGTAATTACAAATGTGGGTTTTCCTGGGAAGGTTCTAAGAAATGATAGAATAAATAGATCTCCCTGTAAACTGAAACCCTCTGCCTGCAAGCCTCATACAAACTAGTACCCTGCTGATGTGCCTTCACTACATCAGTACTTTTGGTTGGTTTATATTCAGGATGCTTCTAAACTCTTGATATTTTAACATAATACCTTTGGCTTCAGTGCTAGTACTAGTTCTGAAATATGCATAAAATAGAATGTGATACAGATACAGAAGAATGTGAATATTATGTGATGACCCAGATATTAATGGCCCCCCTTGTGCTGTGTTTCTTGTCCATTTTCATGAAAAACTGGCAAGGACTTTAGAAATGATTTTTTTTGGATCAGAGTCATAGAAGGATCAGAAGGTTGTTTGTTTGTTTGTTTGTTTGTTTGTTTGTTTGTTTGTTTTCGTCCCAGAAAGTCTTTTTGTTGTGACAAGTTTGGTCCTTTTGTTGGCTGGCATCTCAAACCCTGAGTTCTGCAGCTGACTAGCATTAAACTGGCTCGTCACAGTTCAGGCTCCATTCGTGCTGTATACAGTTCCAGTGCTTATTCAGTGACAACTCTAGAAGACATGATGACAACATATGAAAATAATTAAATCCAGAAGAGCCCCTTCTTTCAAACGAGTTACCTGGTTACTGGGGTGTAGTTATCCTGGTGATCATACTGTCTTTCTACTTTCTTTGGGCAATCTCTTATTTCTCAAAATTAAAAATAAATCCTGAATCATTTTTCCATTATGTGGGAATCAGAGATATTAAACATTCGGCACTTGTTGAGAATGGAAACAAACTCCTGCTTGATCAACTAGGAAAGTGCCAATAAGTGGTCACATGGTTTGGTGGCTTCCATAATCAGGTTGTTTCGGTTTTTGTGCATCACGGGGAAATCAGGATCATTGACCTCTGGGATTCTGTAACAAAAGCTATGCCTGGGTTGACCTCATTTGAAAGGCAGCACATCTCCAAGTCATCAGGGGAAATGTGTGCTACTCTGGCTCTGGAGGCATTCATTGATTTTGCACATCACTGGTGGAGCTGCTGTGAATGTTAACCGTGCTTCATTAGACTTGACAGGATGGCAAGCTTCCTATATGTTACATATTAGAGGGAAATGGCTGTCTAGGGTGATGGCTAGTAATCCGGTTCTGAGAGGTGCAGCCACACAGGTAGAAAGGAACACATGAGGCCTCAAGCCGGTGTGGGGGCAGGACATGTCCATCTACAATATAAATTCTGATAGATATTTCTTCCATGTGTGGGACATGCTCCATCTACAATTCTGGTAGTTGTTACTCCATGTGGGCATTTTTTTTTTATAAAATTAAAGCCTCACAGCTTGAAACAAAATATGCTGGTATGATGTTAGGATGCTTCAGGCTCTTTATAATAAGAGCTTTAATAAGAAAACTGCAGAATAATTGTAAAATCAAAGCTATTCATCTAATTACATGGAGGAAAGAATACAAATTTAACTAGAAAGAGAAATAAGGGCTAATATTAAACATTACTTCCTGAAACTAGGTCAATTTTACTTGAGTGTGAGGGTCCATGAACTTAAGTGGAAGGTAAATGGATGGAGCTTGGAAAAAAATCATCCTAAGTGAGGTAACCCAGGCCCAGAAAGACAAATTTAACATACCTTGGAATGTGCCAGATGCACTCCTACATGCTTACCCAGGGAAGTGAAAACACTGCCCACTGTATCAGTCTCTTTTTGTTACTGTAATGAGATCCCAGAGTCAGGCCACTGTCTAAAGAGATAGTTTATTTGGGCTCCTGGTTCTGCACAAGCGCTATGTGCCTTCCTGTAATGCTTTCTTGAATGCAGGCTACTGACGTAATGAGGAGCATTATCCAGTCATGGAAAGGTCTCTTCTTCTCATAATGCCAATGGAATATAGTCCTAGGGGTTATACCCTGATGATGAAATCTACTCCTAATAACTTCTTTAAAGCCCCACTTCTAAAGACCAGATTTTTCCTACACTCTTCACACTATTAACATGTGACTCTGTGGATTGAACTCCTATATGTGTTCAGGGCAGGAAACAACACACATATCATGGATGAGCACAAAAGAATTATACAAAATATTAATACTGGAATTATTTATAATATACCTTAAATGAAAAAAGCCCTTCTATCTCCTGTCAACCAGCAAGACATTGAATAATCAAATTTTCATATGATCACACAACTGGAAAATTACATAAAATAAAAATATTTCATCAGGAATAAAAAATAATTTGAGGAGTATTGTTATTAACTCTTCTTTAAAAGTCTGGTTGAATTATGTACTAAAACCAACTGGCCCTGGGTTTTTTAGGGGAGGGTCGGGAAATTTTTAATGATTGATTTTATTTCACTCGGGGGTTATAGATTTGCTTAAATTGTTTATCTGACCTTGATTTAACTTTGGTAAGGGATATGTACCAAGAAAGTTACCCATTTCTTTTAGGTTTTTCAATTCAGTGGCATCCTCAGAACTATTCTACCTCTTCCGTGCTAAATAGAACAGGTACAGTAAGAAAAGGCACCCCATTTTCTCCATAGAGATGAGCAAGGCCATTTTTCTGTGTGGCAAACACCACCAAAATGGGGGAAGTTTACTTATGGCAACATATCATTTCAGCTAATATTTTGATGATTGCTTAGATTTCTTCATATTTTTCTCAAATTTCCTTCACAAAAAAATAATGAGTTGCTGTGGGATAATCCTTCTGTACAATGTGAACATGTATTACTCTCATTGACTAATAAAAATGCTGATTGGTCTATAGCAAGGCAGAATAAGGTTAGGCAGGCCAGCCAAACTGAAAATGCTCTTTGGGGTGGGGGAGGGGGGAGGAGGACATGGAGAAACAGAGAAACACCAGCCAGCTGCCAAGGAAGCAAGATGCTAGAGCACAGGTAAAGCCATGAGCAATGTGGCAATACATAGATTAAGAGAAATGGGTTAATTTAAGTGTAAGAGCTAGTTAGTAATAAGCCTGAGTTACTGGCTGAGCATTTATATTCATATATAAGTCTTTGCATGTTTATTTGGAGCTGGGTGGTCAGGACAGGAAAACCCCATTTACAATGAATAGTAAATTATTGTGAAAATATTTATTTTATAAGTATCTAGGCAGAAGAAAGCAGTGTGTATTTTATAATCAGTAGAAAATAGAGATAAATAAAAATTGTCACCAGGCAGCTGTGGCACATGCCTTTAATCCCAGCACTTGGGAAGCAGAGCCAGGCAGATCTCTGTCAGTCAAGGACAGCCAGGTCTACAGTGCAAGATCCAGGACAGGCACCAAAACTACACAGAGAAACCATATGTCCAAGAAATTGTCTTTATAAATACAGATTTTTTTTTTATAAAACAACATCATAGATGGATAATTTCAATAATTCAGAGACCAAAACATTTGAGGAAGATGCTTATCAATCTTTAAAAATCTTTCTGTACAAGCTTGCATTCCCACCAGCAGTGGAGGAGAGTTCCACTAGTTCCACATCCTCTCCAGCATAAAGTGTTTTCAGTGTTTTTGATCTTAGCCATTCTGACAGGCGTAAGGTGGTATCTCAGAGTTGTTTTGATTTGCATTTCCCTCATGATTAGGGATGCTGAGCAATTCCTTAAATGTCTTTCAGCCATTTGAGCTTCCTCTGTTGAGAATTCTGTTTAGTTCTATAGCCCATTTCTTAATTGGACTGTTGGTCATTTTGATGTCTAATTTCTTGAGTTCCTTATATATTCTGGATATCAGTCCTCTGTCAGATGTGAGGTTGGTGGAGACCTTTTCCCATTCTGTAGGCTGTCGCTTTGCCTTGTTGACCGTATCCTTTGCTCTACAAAAGTTTCTCAGTTTCAAGAGGTCCCATTGATTGATTGTTTCTCTCAGTGTCTGTGCTGCTGGTGTTATATTTAGGAAGTGATCTCCTATGCCAATGCATTCAAGATTACTTCCTTCTTTCTCTTCTACCAGGTTCAGAGTAGCAGGATTTATGTTGAGGTCTTTGATCCACTTGGACTTAAGTTTTGTGCACGGTGACAGATATGGATCTATTTGCCACCTTCTACACATTGATATCCAGTTATGCCAGCACCATTTGTTGAAGATGCTTTCTTTTTTCCATTGTACACTTTTGGCTTCTTTGTCAAAAATTATATGTCCATAGGTGTGTGGGTTAATGTCAGGGTCTTCAATTCGATTCCATTGGTCCACATGTCGTTTTTTATGCCAATACCAAGCTGTTTTTATTACTGTAGCTCTATAGTAGAGCTTGAAGTCAGGGATCGTGATGCCTCCAGAGGTTGTTTTATTGTACAGAATTCTTTTGGCTATCCTGGTTTTTTTGTTTTTCCATAAGAAGTTGAGTATTATTCTTTCCAGGTCTGTGAAGAATTTTGTGTTGGTACTTTGATGGGGATTGCATTGAATCTGTAAATTGCTTTTGGTAAAATTGCCATTTTTACTATGTTGGTCCAACCTATCCATGAGCATGGGAGATCTTTCCATTTTCTGACATCTTCTTCAATTTCTTTCAATATGGCACTTTCTTAGAAAATTGGGAATCAATCACCCCCAAGGTCCATCTATACCACTTTTGGGCATATACGCAAGAAATGCTCAATCATACCACAAGAACACTTGCTCAGCTATATTCATATCAGCATTGTTAGTAATAGCCAAAACCTGGAAACAACCTAGATGCCCTTCAACTGAAGAATGAATAAATAAATTGTGGCACATGTACACAATCGAATACTACTCAGCAGAGAAAAACAATGACATCATGAGGTTTGCAGGCAAGTGGATGAATCTAGAAAAAATCATCCTGAGTGTGGTAACCCAGACTCAGAAAGACAAATATGGTATGTACTCACTCATAGGAGGATACTAGATGTGGAACAAGGATGAATGGACTGCTACTCACATCACCAGGGAGGCTACCTGGAAAACAGGACCCCAAGAAAGACATGAGGATCGCCCAATGATGGAGAAATAGATGAGATCTACATGAACAATCTGGACATGAGTGGGAGTAATGAAGGGTGAGTCAAGGGAAAGAGAGCCTGTGGGAGTGGGAGATCCCAGCTGGATCAAGAACAGAGAGGGAGAACAAGGAATAGGAGACTATGGTAAATGAAGACCACATAAGAAAAGGAAAAAACAAAGTGCTAGAGAGGCCCACAGAAATCTACAATGATACCCCCACAATAGACTGCTGGCAATGGTCGAGAGACAGTCGGAACTGACCTACTCTGGTGATGGGATGGCCAAACACCCTAATAGTCATGCCAGAAACCCCATCCAAGGACTGAGGAATCTGGATGCAGAGATCCATGGCTAGGCCCCGGGTGGAGCTCTGGGAGTCTAATTAGCGAGAAAGAGGAGAGTTTATATGAGCGAGAATTGTTGAAACCAAGGTTGTATAAAGCACAGGGACAAATAGCCAAATGAATGGAAACACATGAACTATGAACCAAAGGCTGAGGGGCCCCCAGCTGGATCAGGCCCTCTGAATAGGTGAGACAGCTGATTGGCTTGATCTGTTTGGGAGGCATCTAGGCAGTGGTACTGGGTCCTGTGCTCATTGCATAAGTTGGCTGTTTGAAACCTGGGCTTATGCAGGGACACTTGGCTCAGTCTGGGAGGAGGGGACTGGACCTTCCTGGACTTGTCTACCAGGTAGATCTCCGTCCTTGGGGGAGGCTTTGCCCTGGAGGAGGTGGAAATGGGGGGTAAGCAGGGGGAAGGGGAGGGGGCAGGAGGGGAGAGAACAAGGGAATCTGTGCCTGATATGTAGAACTGAATGGTATTGTAAAATAAAATAAAAAAAAATCTTTCTGATAATAGTTCTCAATGAGTCAGGTATAATTCAAATGTCTTGACAACTGTCTCCACAGTTCTCCTAAATGAAGCTCTCAAAGATCTGCAAAAATGCTACCAAATGCCAGGTGAATAGATTCCAACAAGTAATGTTTAAACATAAAAATCTACAAAAAATATAGCTTTTTTAAAACACAAAAGTAAAAATAAATTTTGTTTACTTGCATAGAGTTACATAAATTTATAGACTACATTCATAGAGATAATAAAGAATTATTATGAAGCATTAATAAGGATCATTTTATTATGACATAATATTTAAATAAGAAGCTATTTCTTAGCTGGGCGGTGGTGGTGCACGCCTTTAATCCCAGCACTCGGGAGGCAGAGGCAGGCTGATCTCTGTGAGTTCGAGGCCAGCCTGGTCTACAGAGTGAGTTCCAGGAAAGGTGCAAAGCTACACAGAGAAACCCTGTCTTGAAAAACCAAAAAAAAAAAAAGAAGCTATTTCTTTATTGTTATTGGTCATGTACGTTTCCATTGCACTATGGAGATAAGCATCCTTAAGCATCTTTGAAGAGAAGATTTATCTCAACATGGTTGGAAAAGTGTGAACTCTAGAACCAAGCAAATACAATGTCAAATTCCTCCACTCTTTTGAAATAGTATTGATTGGTCAGACTTCACATCATGTCACAGCATCCCTTCCATTAACAACTTAAGAGGAGGAAAGACTACTTTAGTTCCTGATGTCAAAGGTTTCAATCCACTTTGGCTAGCTCCATTGCTTCTGGATTATGGTAGTGGGAACATGTGGTAGAAGTTACTCACCTCTTGGTGGACAGGAATCAGGATAAGGGAATTCCTGAGCTGACTGGCTATGTTCATATGTCCCCTTTTATTCCACCTGGGCCCCAGCATATGAGACGGGAGCACCTACATGTAGGTATATAGTCCTCTCTTTTTAAATTCTGTCTGGAAATACAAAGGTACACTTTACTAATTGCCTATGCATTTCTCAGTCCAATAAAGTTACCAAGAGTAGCCACTACAAGTGTTTTACCTGTGACTAGGTACTTCAACCTTGTACAATCTAAGGCTGCTCACATTTTAATTGGTCATGACATCCACCTTTTCAAGTTATGTGATACTTAACTGAGATACATACTTTGAAACATGTAGCACAATTCCTGAATTTATGGTGGAGATTAAATTATTTATTTCTGTTATCATTTTTTTTTTTTTTTTTTTAAAGATTTATTTATTTATTATGTATACAGTGTTCTGTTTGCATGTATCCCTGCAGGCCAGAAGAGGGCGCCAGATCTCATTACAGATGGTTGTGAGCTACCATATGGGTGCTGGGAATTGAACTCAGGACCTCTGGAAGAACAGCCAGTGTTCTTAACCTCTGAGCCACCTCTCCAGCCCCCTGTTATCATTTTCTTATATTCATATTAAAGCTCTAGGATGGATCTATATAGTAGCATTATGAAAGAGATGTTTTAAATCTATAATTCTACTATGGACTTGGAACTTTTTAACTAACCTGGCCTATAATACTTCTGTTTACATTTCTACTGGACTTCATAAATGGTTTTATAATCTGTATATCATTTTTATAAATTATTTGACATACTCATATTGACTTTTGATAAACCTTCACAAAGGATTATCAATTTACAACAAATATCCTGTTTAATTCTTAGCCTATGACATGTGCTCAAGAGATGGGATGTTGCTCACTTGGAGGAATACACACCTCACATGCATAAAGCCTCAGATTTGAGCCCTAACACTATAAAACCAAGGGTGATAGCACATGCCTGCAATCTCAGGTAGAGGAGGTAGGGAAATCAGGAGTTCAGGCTCACTACATCTACATAGCCAGATCAAGGCCACTTTGGCATGTATGAACCCAACTTTAAAAAACAGAGATCAAAACAGAAAGAAATAAATGTGCCTGGTACTATGAGAGCTCTGCTATAGGATAATGCTATTGTACACTGGTTTAATAAAATCCTGATTGGCCCATAGCCAGATAGAAAGTATAGGTGGGGCAAACAAATGAGGAAAATTTTGGAAAGAGGAAGGCTAAGTCAGGAGTCACCAGCCAGACATAGAGGAAGCAAGATGTCAAGGCAAAATTGAAAAAAGGTACCAAGCCATGTGACTAAACATAGATAAACATTATGAGTTAATTTAAATGCAAGAGCTAATCAGTAATAAGCCTGAGATAATTGCTAAGCAGTTACAATTAATATAAGCCTCTGTGTGTTTGCTTGAGTCTGAGCTGCTGTGGGACCAGGCGGAACAGAGAAAACTTCCAACTACATTTGGCACCCAACATGGGGCTCTCAAATTTCCACAAGGCCTAAAAGAGTTTAAAGGGGGCTTCTAAACACACAATAATGGAGCAAAAAATAGCTTTCTACTTCCTGTCTCATGTTGGTTGAGATATAGAGATGCCAAGGTATAAAGATGCCATGGCATGCAGACTTAAGCTTACAGTATGGAGGGTTCACAGCATATGTATGGGCTTGAGTGCAGCATGGTGGATTCCTGAGGCAGTACACAGAGGTTTCTCTAAGCCGTGCAGGGCACTGTGTGGTGGATTTAGCTTTTGCTAGTACAGACCAATAAATAAATAAATAAATAAATAAATAAATAAATAAATAAATAAATAAATAAATGGAAAAAAAAGGTTTTGGGTTACACACTGCTGGAGGAAAGCATAGACCCACTGCTCCAGGTGTCAGCAGAGAGCATGGCATCCAGGGCTGGCTGTAACCATATCATCTACATATTGGGGAGCTGAAATGGGTGGAGTCAGCAGCCAAGGCTGTTGCTTTTTGTGCTAGCCACACAGTTTAACAATTTAAAATCTTTCCTTATCAAAAAAAGATTATAGATTCACAATAAGACAGATGGAGGTGAAATAAAACTCTAAACTGTTTACAATATGTGTAAAAATGTATGTAGGCTTAAAAGAGAGATTAAAAGGAATACATGCAGTTATATAAAAAATAGATAGTTTTTAAAAATAAAGTCTTTATAGAGACAATAGAGGTCATATAAAAAATAAGCAACGTAAAGGTGGATATTACCCAGAGAATCTGGATTGTGTTGAGTTTGGCATTTTTAACTGCAGAGCAACATTTGATTGTAAAAGCTGCTGAATTAAATCAATATGTATATTTTCAAGATATCTGGATTTCAAACTTTATGTCTAAGGATATGTTGCTTTGGAAAAGAGGTTCTGCTTCTGTTTCCACAGAATATGAGAATCTGTGGATTGCTTCCAGGCTAATATAGTTTGACCAGCCAAGACCCCCTGAAAGGTCTCCAATGACACCATGGCCCAGATCATCCAACATCCAAAATCAACTTCAAGGCAACTGGCTCAGAGAATATAGCCTCACAGACTACTCCAGTCAGGACTTGACCATAATTCTTAATTTTCTCAGGATCCCCATTAGATTACCATCACCCTCATCCATCAGGAAGTAGTATGAGAAGCTATGCCCAAGTTTCCAAAATACTGCTTATAAATGTTTATTTTTATTTAAAGCAGGTTGATTATAAGTACAACCTTTTCTAAAGAAGAAAAGGGGATAGTATAGGATGAAAGGGTAGATTAATGAACCTACTTTTAAAGAACAACAATTGTAAAAAATGTTTTACATTGCTATGGATTTTAGGTCATTGATACAAATTTAAAGTTAATTTTGTTATACTGTATGTATATTTCTACTCTTATTTAAGGTATTATGTTTGTGCAGCTCATTTAAATTTTAATGGATAATTAAGAAATACAGATTAATAATTAGTCTTCTATGGTAGTCAAACTTATAGGCATGTTAAGTTTTCTGTGTATACATAGATATAACTCAATTAGGGAGACAATCTTCAAACACTTCAAAGGCCTACAGAATATGGCATTTAAAACGTTTTAAAAGCTTAGACTTTCCTGGACAATGAGACATGTCTGATCCTGGCATCACCAAATTACTTTAGAGAGGACGATGGGCATCAAAGACACTCCATATGGAGTTTAACTTCTTGGCAAAAATAGCCATTTGGGCAAGAAACTGTTCTTGCCTGGATTGCTTCTGGACATGTAGGACCCACAGGAAGGTGACCACTGAAATTTGCAAGGTGAGATGGTCCTTCAGGTTCCTGCTTTGCAGACGAAACTGCCAGACATTCTACAGAACACAGGAAGAAGTGACTGAGAGACTCTAGGCCTGTGGGCTGAAGATAGATGCTCAGACGTTGCAGAGGAACTTTGGATGACTGTCCAGGCAGGCAGCTGTCTCTGTCATTCTAGATTTTTGGAAGTTGCTTACAATGCTCTTCCTGTTTACTTAGGTAATATTATGTCCTTCTGAGGTCTTTGATGTAGTTGAAGACTAGATAGTTATAATTTTCCTTGATTGTAATAAAAGATAGATATGAAACTTTAGACTCACAAATATAGGATAGATAGAATATTTTCTTTAATCTTGCCAAATACAAATGGACTAGATATTATAACTGTAATTCTTGCTTAATAACTGTTTTGTTATATGTATAATTTTACAATGTTAAATTAAAACTTCTTTTTTAATTAAACAGAAAAGGAGAAATGCTGTGGGATAATTCTTTTGTACACTATTCTAATAAAATGCTGATTGGCCAGTATCTAGATAGGAAGTACAGGAAGGGCAAGCAGATGAGGAGAATTCTGGAGGAGGGAGGCTGAGTCAGAAGTCACCAGCCAGACACAGAGAAAGCAAGATGTCAAGGCAGAAGTGAAAAAAGGTGCCAAGTCACATGGTTAAACATAGATAAGAATTATGGATTAATTTAAATGCAAAAGCTAGTCAGTAATAAGCCTGAGCTAATGGCCAAGTAGTTATAATTAATATAAGCCTCTGTGTGTTTACTTGGATCTGACTGGCTGCAGGACACAGAAAACTTCCAACTTCAGTGCTCTTTCTGAATTCTATCAGTATTTTGACAAATGTGTCTTTACCTAGTCACCTCATATTTTCAATCATATTTTATTTATATATTTTAATTATTCACAGCATATAACTAAATTTTACTCTTTAATTCACACATGTGGTTCACTCCTAATGAATTTTATTTCTCTTAGTAACATTTATATTGTTGGCTAACAAGAAATAAGTGAGAATGCTGTGTCTGGCACTACACACAAGGTGGAGAACTGTAGAGTCAGGCTACAAAACACTGTAGTTTGCTGCCATAACTCCCCTCTCAAGACTATGTCTCCAGTGCTAAGAGTGATGCGAAGAAGAAATCAGGGTAAGTCAGATACAAAGGGTGAGGCTGAAGCTGATGGAGAAAATGAAGAGACATAACCAAAAGATATCCAAGGAGATCAGGTTACATTTTATTTTAGAACTAAATCAGATTTTGTAAAATATTTTCACTTCATATTACTTTTCACATTTAATTTGAAAAAGTGATTAAATTTGTAAGTAATTCATTTTGATTTGGACATCAATATCTTCACTCAGTGTATTTCTGATTCAAGAACTTTTTGAGGTATATGTAGTGGCACACATGTATAATCCCAGAATTCAGATGCTGAAGCAAGAGAATCATCAGTTCAAAAACAGCCTGGACAGCATAGCAAGATTCTGTCTCTAAAAAGAAAGAAAATTTTGTTTTGTTTCATGTTGCTATTTTATTTTATTTGGGGGCTATATAAGCTAAATTTATTTTGCTATAACTTCTACAATAACTTTGATGACATGCATTTAAATTTTCAACTTTCTGATCCTAAGCATTCAATTATCTTTTATTCCAAAATAAAGCAGTAATTAGTATTTTTGTGTGTATTTACTTAAAGAGACTGTTTTATTTCTATAACTACATGTTTACAGTTTCTGACTCTCCCTCAACTTTTCTAGCTTCTGTAATATAATTCAGCGAATAAAGGTTTGTATTTAAAAAAAAAAACTCTTTCATTGTACAGATTCTTCCTAATATAATTTTACGTATTTAGTTTTGACACAAAATTTCATTGCTATTTAAGTAATTCTATTGGCTGGGGAGCTTAAATATGTATCAAAGTCCCTTTTATATGTAATTCTTACAAAATTATTAGTTTTCTATTTAGTTCATTTTTAGATTATAAGATTTTTTATTCCATTGCAATAATTAAGTTTTTTTTAAGAACAACTAGGGCAATTTTTTATGTTATTGTGATAATCATTTTCATCATAAAACCCTACAGTAGATTCTATTTAGCCACCTTGCTAAAAGGCATCTCAGTAAATGGGGTGTCTTAAACACATATATTTTGGATGATTTTATTATACTTCAATACCTTTTAAACAATCTTGCTTTACATTTTCATTCACAAAAATCAACTTGGCTAGTTAAAGAGAGCAGTAAATAGTAAATTTTGTAATATTGTTTCCCAGAAATTAGCCTTGTCTGGATGTCTAAAGTAAGTATAATTTGGACTTATTTTGAATTTACATTGATGCTTACACACTGATTACCTTATGAACACAGCTACATAAGAAACCTTTTCATGTATTTCTTTAGCTATGACATCTTTATTACAAAAAAATATGCTACTGTTATTTATTATGGACTCTGCTCTTAAGCTCTTCTATTTCTTTCATATATTCTTAATATTTGAATCATTTTCCCATTTATTCAATTTGTACACTTTTTGCCTGAGCTTGGCAGATATATGCCAGTAAATCTTCCATGTCATAAATTTGAATCTAATGCTTCTGATTTATTGTACCTAATATGCTATCCATTCACAAACTTTGCTTGTATTCCCCTGTTCTTATGATCCAATACTACTTGCGTGATTATTTATGTATATCATTTTTGTTCAAATAAAAAATTCTGGGGGTTTTGTTTGCAGTAAATTCACATGTGGGGTACAATCCTTTTGACACTAGACCAGTGGCTCTTTTCGTTTATGTTATAGACCCAACAGAGTCCCTTGCTCTCTAACATTTTCCACTATTTCTACACATTGTTGTTCTCTTTAAAGGAATACTTCTACTTGATCAAAGTGTTGTCATGTGGGCTGTCTCAGAGGATGAAGATGTCTTGATTTTACCATAGCAACTGTTCAACTATTGCACTGTGAGATCAGAAAGGAAAAATTAGGGAGATACTGTGAGATTATAAATTCAAGCTACATTTGATGCTTCCTTTGGTTTTGTTTTAATCAGAGGTCAAAAAACAATTTATAAGCAAAATGTGGTGTAGTGCCTGTCTACCTCTGTGTTTGCTTTATTTTTGTTTTCTCTGGCATACAGCCATGCATACTCATTCATATGTGTTGTCTAGGGCACATTTCAAGACATAGTAACAGAAGTGAGTAGTACTTGCAACAGAAGCCTATATCCATAAAAAAACATTTATTATCTGGTCCTTTATAGCAAAAGTTGACTACACATATCTAAATTCCCAATGTAATCAGGATTTCTAAGGAAACCAGACTATCTTTCCACTTTTACTGTCAACCTTAAATAATGTGCCCTCTTACAGTAAGATACCAGAATAACACAGAACATCAAAAAGTATTAATTTATACTTTGTCATCAAGGCATCTATGTTAGGGTTGCCAGATAAAACCATAGATACTGAGTTAAATTTGATTTTCGGTATAAGTAATTCTTATATAATAGTTGTTTATCTGAAATTAAAATTGACTTACATCCTGTATTTTTCTTGGTTGAATTGATAAATCCTACTTCCAATGTCCAAAGTGTCATATATACCTATTTATAGATCATATAAAACACTAGGTCTCCTTGTAGTAAGGAAATCAAAACAGCTCATTCATGGAGAAACATATGCAAGAGAGTCCTCAACACAAATTGTATTGGATGATGATGAAATTTACATTTTATAACATGAATTCAAAGTCAGAAGTTGCTCTACCTTCATCCATTGTACCTGTGCATTTCTATTATTCCTGCAGACCTGCCTTCCTCTCTGAGCTACAGTGATCCTACGGTGTAAGAGGAGTTTCAGAATCTCAAAGCATTATAAACAAAGCTGAAGCTTCCAGAGTTAGCAATGATGGTATGTCATAGTGTCCTTTATATCAGTCAGTCACCCCGGTCCAGAAGTAGTAGAGTTTCTGGGAATCCATGGCATTTTCCTGCCTACACTTGATCAAGGAATGAATAGGATGGTTGTTGTGCTCTAATTATATGAAGTAGAGAAGTGTGAAGAAAGTCATGAGGACTTCCAACGTTCACCTTCTTGTCAGATCAACAACTGCCCTTACGTCTAGAAACATGGGCAGCTACATGAACATAGTCATATGCATTCTGAAACGTCTTTTCTCTACTCAGATCTGAGTGTTAAGCCTCTGATTTATTTGCAGTCCTTCCCATAAGATGTGGATATGGCTCCCAAAGACCTATGGTTATCCTGAAATAACCAATAAAAGAAAATAAACGATAGTAGATTCCCCTACCTCATAAAAGGAGAATGAGAAATTTAACATGAATTATTATGCCAAACCATATGTATACATATACTCATGTATATATGTAGATATAGTTGGTTAGGGTAATAAGGAAAACATTCCTCAGAAACAAGTGCATTTCTTGATGCTACATTCTTGCTGCATTTCTCTGCCCTGTGCAAATAAAGCCTGTTCATTTCTCCAAATGTCATGCCTTACATGAGTGATATGCAGACAGGCCTTATAGAAAAACAATTTAGCTGATCATTCTAAGTTCCTGAAGGTTTTTTACCACTGTATTTCTAGGGGAAAACATACTTCTCCTAACAATCTACAATTAAAGGTCTTGATTAGATGTGATTTTTAAATATAAAAGTATACATTCTTAGTAATACACCTTTGACTTTCTCTTCCCTCTTGGTCATAAATCAGTCATTTCTGCCTTAAAGGTAATTACCTTCAGTGGGAAACATCATAGATAACATGATCTTTTCCCAGAATTGACTGGTTCCCAAGCAGAGAATAACTAAGGCCATTGAATGATTCCCAATATTGTGACCTCTCTGCCTCACTGTTCTTATGTGGATTGACTTGAGTTACATACAGAATTTGACTCTTCTAACCTTTGGTGAATTTGATAGAATTTAAAGATACAAATAGCCTTTCTTTAAATTCATGTTTCTTTCATATATAAACAGTTTAGACCAGGGATTCTTTTTTAAGATTAATGTATTCTTGTGTATGTGCGTGCGTGGGTGCGTGCATGCGTTTGTGTGTCTGCATGGGTTTATGTGAACTCCATGCATCCAGGTGCCCATGGAGGTTAGAATGGAGTGAAATATTCCTTAAAACCAAAGCTGCAGACAGCTATGGTTGCCACGTAGCTGTTAGGAACTTGAGCCTAGGTCAACTTGAACACTGCTAACTCCTGAACCATCTCTCTAGTCCAATTAAGTCTTTTTAAACTTTTTCCTATTAACCTCTTTTCATATAATAAATGTCAATTAGCATTTAAAATACAAGAACAAGTCAAACATTTAAGAATAATAGATCACAAAGAAATTCATTTTAAGATGATTTTTGTATACACATAAATTGATTGTTTATTAAAGATGAAAGTAAATTTACATAGTTATTAGATGGATGCACATATTTATTTTTAAATAAAGAATTAAATACTTGCAGGTATTTGATACTTCAGAATATAGAATATCTTCAGTATTTTCAGAGTTGACTGACATTTACAGTGTATGATCATCAATAATGGGAACATTGCTTGCATAAATACATAGTACAAAACAGAAGTATGTTTAGGATTATTTCAAATCTTCTTGGAAGATGTGTCCTAATCCCAAGATATGATCTTTTAAAAACATTTTTAGAGAAACTCAATCCAGCAACACAGACAGCAATTTTTAAATCCAATATTCTAATACAACACAATCCAAAGATATATGAATTTGATACTTACGGTCTAAGCTTAATATGAATATTGAGTACTTGTTTTCTGTAATTAAATCATGGTGTTTCTGTAAAAACAGAAACCTTTGTAAGTACAGTAGAAACACTGAAATTCATGACATCAGAAATCTGAGTTGAACTGTTTGAGCAGGCTTCATTGGCATTGCATGGCATGATGGTATGTGTGGTACAGTATGCATGCTTGCTTTGAAAAGAAATTGCTAGATACAATATAAACAAACACTGCCAGAAACACCTGATTCATTATGTGTTTGATTTTGAATTATTGTTTTGCCTTTGGGCACACAGAAACATGTATGACAAATTTCTTGTGACCCTACATTCAATTACATTACTCCATGTGTGGTAATAAGCCACCTTCAGCTAAATCTTACTGCTTTTCATTTAGGAAGTTAGCAACAGTATCAGGGAGTATCAACTCATCCTATCACTCCAGAGTTGCCTTATGGTTGAGTCACAATAACAGCTGAATAGGAATTGGTATAATTTCCAATGTAAAATAAACAAAAGTTTTAATGAATGTTTGCAGCTACTTACTGTGGTCACTCATTTCTTGGGCCTGCAGTAGCAGGGTTTGTAGAAGTAAAGAATTTCGACTTCCAGCCACCATTCTTTGCATTCAGCAGATACAAGATTCAAAGTATGTTCTTTGTAGGGCTCTTCTTTACTTCAGCATCTTCTGTATCACTTACTGCAGTGGACTAAATTTTGTGTTCCACTTAAGCCAGTTCATATTGTTGAATTCCTAACTCCTAATCTGATGGCACTAGAAAGGGGGTATTGAATGGCTAATTAGGTCATGATGTATAGCATTCAAGAATGTGACTGGGGTTCATTTGAAGAACACTCACTTTTTTTTTTCATTGTGGGGGAATACAATGAAAAACAGGCTCTCTGCAACATGGAAAAGAGCCCTCCCTCTCCAGAATCAACCATGCTGTTAGGACCTTGGACCCCCCAGGTCCAGACTATAAACAATAATCTTTCTATACAAACCATGTATGATACTCAAGTTAGCAGCTTACACCACATAAGAAGACTTTAAGAAAGGTCCAACATCAAATAACATAATGTGCTAATACAATCTGACTTAACTATGGAACCATATTCCACATAGCCCTAAGTGCAAACAGGGCAGTATGGAGTTTGGATACCCACAGCAGCTCCTCATCATCATCATACTCTTCACTACATGATCTGCCGGCCATGGGAACTCCACATACAGGTTCATTTCAATAACTCTAAGTGTTTCCTCCAGAAACTACAATGTCCTCCTAACCAAGCAAATAGCTTGCTTTCTGTTTCTTTAATAATGGCAAGCAAGATGCCCAGAAAATAGCAGCCATTCCTTTAATCACTGGTCAGGATTTGTTCCACCTCAACTTCTAAACCTGTAACTTAGCCTGAAGGAGAATGGGAGAAGCAAGGGTCCTTGGCATGTCACATGACCATGTTCACGTAGTGCATCAAAGTGCTAGAACGTGACTCATGACAAACAGTTCTTTGCAACAAGATGGGATTGGCTGACATGTCCTCTTGTACCCAGTATCAGTAACCAGGATTATTAGCCTCCTAATGGACTTTGGAGTATGTTCATTTCCAACCATTTACTCACGGTAGAAAATCACATTTTTGCTTCCTATGACTTCCTGCCCTTACCTGTCAAGTAGAATTTGGATGGCAGCAGGTATTAGGGTCACGCATACTGCTCTCTAACAAGTCATTTTAATTTAAAAAGAAAACGTTTATTCAGAAGCATATTTTTGGTGGCAAGATAATGCAATGAAATACTTTAAGAATGTTCACAAAAATCTGTCTTTGGGAATTCAGAAAAAATAAACAAATATTAAACTTCAGAAGTTATAATTTCCACTGGAAAGAAAGAACACAGAGGGAGCCTTAGGGTATGTTCTATCTATAAAAGTAATTATGTTCTCAGGTAAATAATAACTTCCCTTAAAATTTACTCTGGAAATTTTCTAGTTGGCAGCTAACTTCCACAAGCCCTCTCATACTACATATTGCTTAAGGCCATCCGAACAATGTGTTCTTACTATGGCAGGGTCACTGGCCTCAAATTGCAAAGCAAAACTTTGGAGGGTACAGGTGCTTACAAAAAGACAGGTCTCAAGATTGCATTCCCACCAGCAGTGGAGGAGAGTTTCCCTAGCTCCACATCCTCTCCAGCATAAGGTGTCTTCAGTGTTTTTGATCTTAGCCATTCTGACAGGTGTAAGGTGGTATCTCAGAGTCCTTTTGATTTGCATTTCCCTGATGATTAGGGGTGTTATGCAATCTTTAAATGTCTTTCAGCCATATGAGTTTCCTCTGTTGAGAATTCTCTGTCTAGTTCTATAGCAAGAACAGAGAGGGAGAACAAGGAATAAGAGACCATAATAAATGAAGACCACATGAGAATAGGAAGAAGCAAAGTGCTAGAGAGGCCCACAGAAATTCACAAAGATACCCCCACAATAGACTAATGGTAATGGTTGAGAGACAGCCCGAACTGACCTACTCTGGTGATAGGATGGGATGGCCAAACACCCTAATTGTCATGCAAAAAACCTCATCCAATGACTGAGTGAACCAGGTGTAGAGATCCATGGCCAGGCCCCAGGTGGAGCTCCAGGAGTCCAATTGGCAAGAAAGAGGAGGGTTTGTATGAGCGAGAATTGTTGAGACCAAGGTTGGAAAAAGCACAGGGACAAATAGCCAAACGAATGGAAACACATGAACTATGAACCAAAGGCTGAGGGGCCCCCAACTGGATCAGGCCCTCTGGATAAGTGAGACAGTTGATTAGCTTGATCTGTTTGGGAGGCATGCAGGCAGTGGGACCAGGACCTGTCCTCAGTGCATGTGCTGGTTGTTTGGAACCTGGGGCTTATACAGGGACACTTGGCTCAGCCTGGGAGGAGGGGACTGGACCTGCCTGGACTGAATCTACCAATTGAACTTAATCCTCAGGGGAGTCTTGGCCCTGGAGGAGGTGGGAATGGGGGAAGGGCTGGGGAGAAGGCAGGAGGGGAGGGGGGAGAACAAGGGAATCCATGGCTGATATGTAAAATTAAATTAAATTATAAAATAAAATTTAAAACAAAGAAAGACATGTTCTAGCGAGTAGTGAGTATTCTTTGGTGAAGACTGGTAACTTCACATTCCATGAATCTACCGTCTCTTTTAACAGGAAGACATGAAATGAATGGGGATATCACACAATATGTAGGGGGAACTATTGCATGAATTCCTGCTACATCTGGCGCCCAACGTTCGTGTTACGAATTCATGAAAAATTGTTTGCCTGTGGCCTTGTGAGCCCCAGCTCAGGCCCAAGCTACACTCAGCCGGTTGTGGTGGCACACGCCGGTAGGATTTGCTGAAGGAGACAGAGGCAGGAAGATCCCGAGTTTGAGGCTGGCCTAGGAGGCTTGGGAGAAGCTTTGGCCCGGACTGAACCACAAACAGTGGTGGGACCATGGAAGCAGTGGCTACTGCTCCACGTTGCCAGCTCCTTCTCATCGTGTTGGTGACTGCAGTGATGCTGCTACCTGGGACAAAGGGTTTACTGCTGCTGGTTCAGAGAAGAATTGCCAGGACCATCGTATTACAAGAAAGCATCGGCAAAGGTCAGTTTGGAAAAGTTTGGCAAGACAAATGGTGGGGAGAAATTGTGAAGATTTTCTGTTCTAGGGAAGAATGTTCATGGTTCCAAGAGACAGACATTTATCAGACTGTGATTGCTCCAAACCACAGAGGAGGCAAAAAAAAAAAAAAAAAAAGTCTGCATGGAACCATGACCACACCTAACAGCAACTTTGAAATCTTCAAAAGGACTATGGTAAAGCTATTAAGCTGATTAACACCACGGAAAGATCTGTTTTGGACTACAAACTGCTTAGGACAATTTTGAGATGGCTAGCTGAGATGATCCAGCCTGACAGACTACTTGAACAAGGACTTGAAACAAGCCCTGAACTTTCCTTTTATGCAGAGACTGGACAAATGATACAGGACTTGACAATTAACCTAATTTTTTTCTTTTCAAGATTCCCTAAAGATATCTTCACCCCTAAAAAGCAAAAAGAAAAAGAGAATAAGATATGAGATAGATCATTGAATCTACTCTGAGAAAAAAGATAAATAATAGGATAAATAGGTAGATCATTGAATCTACACTGAAGAAAAAGGGGAAGATATAAAAATGACAAAAGGTAGACTACTGAATGTATTATTAAAAGAAAAAAGATAGAATATGGATATGATAAGATAAAAAGGGAGATTATGGAATCTACTTTTAAAAAGGAACTACTTGTTTTAAATAAGATAAGTAATGAAAATTTTTTGGTCTGAGTTTATCAGATGTTACTGGACTGGACATTGTTAATTTATATAATGGAGTTTTCATCTGAATCTGTCAAATGTTAATGGACTAGACATCATTAATGTAATTTTGGCTGTATATATTGTATATACTTATTGGATAGTTTTTCTTGTATTAGTTATAAGCTTTCTTTAATTTTAGACAAAAAGAGAGGAAATGTGGTGATATTGTGTTCCCCAAAATATCGTGTACCCTAATAAACTTATCTGGGGTCAGAGAACAGAAAAGCCACTAGTTAGGCAGTGATAGCACATGCCTTTAATCCTAGCATTCCAGAGATAGAAATCCCTCTGGATCTCTGTGAGTTCAAGGCCACATTGGAAAAAGCCAAGCATGGTGACACGTGCCTTTAATCCCAGAGAGTGGTGGTAGAAAGCAGAAAGATATATAAGGCATGAGGACCAGAAACTAGAAGCATTTGGCTGGTTACGCATGTGGCTTGTTAAGCTTCAGGCTTTCGAGCAGCAGTTCAGCTGAGACCCATTCCGGATGAGGACTCAGAGGCCTCCAGTCTGAGGAGACAAGACCAGCTGAGGATCCGACGAGGTGAGATAGCTGTGGCTTGTTCTGTCTCTCTGACCCCAGATAAGTTTATTAAGGTACACGATATTTTGGGGAACACAATATCACCACAGGGAACTGATCAGTGTGTTCTGAGAACACACTATTAACCACATACTGAAGAGATGGCTCAGTGGCTAAGAGCACTGGATTCTCTTGCATAGGACCCATGTTCAATTCCCAGCACCTACAATGTGCCTTACAACCATGCATAACCTCAGTCCCGAGTGGTATGACATTTTCTTCTGGCTTCTTCAGACAAACATGTAAGCAAAACATTCATATACATTAAAAAATAAAATCAAAATTAAAGATATACCCAAAGACAAAGTCCTCAGGCCAGCTTTGTCTGTAAACGGTACTATCTCCATATAACTCATACCTTAAGCAAGCTAATTTCTGTAACTGACATAAAACTCTGTGAACATTTCACAAGTGCAGTGCACAATATGGTGACAAGTGTGCTATGAAATTCCAGAAATGGAAACATGGGAGAGGAAAGAAATTGTTTGGCTGTTAAGGATTTCGTTGTTTAATAGAGAAAAGCACATATTGGCAGATAATTTCATTGGAAGAAGGCAAGCCTACAGATTGCAGAGGACAAAAAGCCCTGGGAGGCAGCAGTCAGGAATGGTTCCATTCAAGGGACAGTTCTGAGCTGAGTTTGGAAGGATGAGAAAGAGTTCCCTTCACCTGTTCATTCCCCTAGAAAGCTAAGCTTCTCCCATGACAGCACACCCACCCTGCATGAGCATGTCCGTGCTCAAATCTTCATGAGCAAAATACCCAAGGTTAGAAACACAGCTTTATCAGATTTATGCACACGGGTTGTTCTAATGCTAGACCCCAGAAAGGTGTCTGTGAAATCTATGGATTTGGGTGTTGTATTGTTGACCAACCCAAAATGAACATATTTGAGGTTAGAGTAATCTCCTCTCTGGCTTAAGCCCTTTCTCCAGTTTGCCAATGCCTATCAATAATTGACTCTCTAATCACCCCTTTTCAAAAATGTCTGTACTGTCATTGATTCTTCATCCAGCCTTCACTGTCTATACCCAATTACTGATGGCATTCTATTGATGGTCTGTCCATGGCATCTGTCATCCTGGGGGCAGAACCCAATGGGAGCTCTGACCTGATACAATGCTTGCTTGGGTAAATTTTAGATTAACAAATATGCCTCAACTAGTATATACATGTGTCTCTCTGACCTGTGAATGGATATGTATCCTTTGTAGCTTTTCTATTTCTATATAGATTAGGGAAAGAAACAGCCTTTTTTTTTTCCTTACCACTAACCTTACTGAGTAGAAGGGAAGAAAAAACCCACTAAAAAAGAAAATTATTAGTGGTTTAAGCTATAACTCTCTCTTCCCCAACAGATTTGGGTTTTTTTTTAATTAGCTGCTCTTACTAAATCAATGATAAGACATTCGTTAATGATAAAAATTGAATGGTGCAAGTATTTTGTGTTACTTGAGTAAACAAACACTGAATATGTCACCTACATAGAAATCTTACTGTATGTTGAGGCTCTTTTCCCTCATAATTACAGTGCTCATGATATGCTTGGCAATTAGGGAACTTAGTAGACGTGAGGTTTCTTATATTGTGTATAGAAAGCTCATGTTCTAATCTGAATATTACATCTATACTTATGCTAATAATAAGCTGTTACTCTCTATCCTTTGGTTTGTAAAAAAAAAATGTTCTTTACATAAACCTTAAAAACCTTGTATTTTTCACAGAGAAAAACTCAAAGTGTTCTCCTGATGGGAAATGAATAATTCATTGGCATAACTCTGCTCACCCTTTGCTACAAAGCTGTATCTGCTTCATATTGCTATGTAACAAATACTGTTCTGTCAGACTCAGTTCTTAGACTAATAATTAATATCAAATTTCAGACGCCACAGGTTGTTTATCCGTGTTTCTATGAGTTAGTGCTCCCATGCCTTCTCTCCCAACCCTTCTAGAGAGCTGAGGCTTTGAATAAGCACATCCTTCCATTAGACTCACATTTCTCACCTCATCAGTACTGGAGATTGAACAATTTTTCATTTACAATTTTATTCTACCCCTCACTGGGTTGTTGGCAACAGCACCCTGGGCCTCTGCATGAATGTACCAGAAGAATTTCACATGTTGTGGCAACCAAAAGTATATTTCCAGATCATACAAAATCTCCTGGCAAAACTTCTTGCCAATGAAAATAACTTATTTTGTTCTCATTTTGGTGAGTACATGTATAAATGTGCATAGTCCAGTGGCCCTGGTCTTGTAGCTTGTACGCTATCATTCCTATCCCAATCTATTGACCAAAGCAAGTTACATGGAGAGTTGAGCAAAGTAATAGGCCACATTTCTCATAAGGGCCCTCTCATAAAGGACAATGAGAGGCACTGAGCCACGAAAACAGTAAATTCCTTAGACAGTTGTGACTTTAGGAACCTCACTCTGCTGCAGGTTCCCTCCCAAGGCAGTAGTAATGTTTAGCTAATTCATGATCTTATGAGAATAAGCTTCTGTGATTTCAGACTTGGGCACTCTGGCTATGCTTGTTTTCTATACCCATTAGATGTAACAAGTACAATGTAAATAAGATTATACCTTCATATGTATTTAGTTCTTCAATACAATGAACAAAGTCATTAACTCTATAAGTTCTTTATACTGTAAGATTAAGTTCTATACTATATAAGTTTAATTAAGGTTATTAAGTTCTATACTATAAGTTTATACTGTAAGATTAAGTTCATGCATATCTATGCCCCCGGTAGAGCAACATAGGAACAGCCAATGTAGGACAATACAAATTCAACAAAAATGTTCTATAAATCAGAATCGTGCATGCATAGATTATGAAAGAAAACAGATTTTCTGTATTTGCTAATTTTCTTTTAGGAAGAGAAACTATTATTGTATTTTAGAGAACAAAAGATAGTGAAACCAGTTCTGTCTTGGATGTTTGTACCCCTGAGTAAATTCAGTCAAGCTGTTTGAGATCTATTCTATTTACTAAGTATACTAGTCTGAATAACATTAAATTTCCCAATGTTTACTTGTTTATTTTACCTTCTAAAGATGATAATAATTTTGAGTATTTCAGCAATGTCAGGTTCACAATACTTTAATGTGTGTAAAAAGAGTCAATGTGAGTTGATTTAGAGCAAAATACTACATACACAATGATACAATTATAATCATAAAATATAGAAATTAATGGAAAAAATACATAGCATACTCTAAACTAAGGCAAGATTTTTTCCAGGAAGCACCTGTGCTTTCTTTAATAGCTTTGATCAAATTCTAAATTATAAAAATATCATCAGGAAAACTGATGGAAATGTTGAGGAGTGGGAAGAAGAAAAGAAAAGAAATCTTTCTTTCAAAATAAAACAAAGAAAGACACAAATGAAAATAAATGAAATTGGAATCCATCATTCAGAAGTATTCCTGTGGGTGGAGGCTTATCTGTATTGTTTTCTAAGTAAAGCAATCAGATTCTCCTTTGGAAGAAAAAAAAAAAAACAAAGATTAACATGCTTTCTTTGGAAGATGAGCAATAGATGAATCATGCTGTGGGGTGAGTTTCCTAAAAAGAGGTTTTTAAAGAGAATGAGTGATTAGGGAGCTAGTATGAGCTTTTTTTTTTTTTCATTGAATTCTCTCTTAATTATAAGAGAAGCTGGTTCAGCTGTGAGCCAGTCGGCTGGCATGTGTTGTGTTATGATGGTTTTAAAGAGACTAAAATAAGCAACACATCTCTTTAAACAAAAGAAAGACTAAACACCTAAGTACTGACTTAGGTTTTAAACTCTAGTTATTGGTCCAATTACTGGACTTATTTCTTAAAAATGAAAATGTAGACAACCCTCCACTCTACTTGATAAAATTGTATTTTGGTCTTTAGGTTGAACAAGCTCCATCATTTATTTTTATTACTTAGGTCAGAAAAACTATTCATACCTATGTCTTATGTTCTTTTTTATGTACACAATAGAATGCAAGCCTTTTTATCATTCTTTCCATTTTTTTCAAAGCAGAACTCAGGTCTTTTTTAGTCCTTTTTTCCATTTTGACAAATTTTCATATAAAATATCTTAATCATATTCTTTCCCCTTCCCATCTCCACACAGATTCTCCCCCACCTCCCTACCGACCCAACTTCATGTTCTTCCTCTCTCTTAAACAAAACAAAACCAAAAATAGCACTTGTACACACAAACACACAAACACAAACACACACCATAAAATCTGTTTTGTCTATTTTGTATTGACCAGCTACTCCTAAGCATAAGGACTGCCCTGGGGTATAATATATACACAGTGTCACCGACTGAAAAAAAACTGATTTTCACTTCTTAAATGCTACCAGTTGCAAGTAGCTTCTTTTTTTTAAATCAGTATTTTTTGTGTGTGTTTTATAATTTAATTTAATTTTACATATCAGCCACAGATTCCTTGTTCTTCCCCCTCCCACCCCTCCCGCCCCTCCCATCCCTCCCCCACCAAGCCTCCCCCCTCCAGCCTTCCCCTCCCAGCCCACTCCCCATTCCCATCTCCTCCAGGGCAAAGACTCCCCTGAGGATTGAGTTCAACCTGGTAGACTCAGTCCAGGTAGGTCCAGTCCCCTCCTCCCAGGCTGAGCCAAGTGTCCCTGTATAAGCCCCAGGTTTCAAACGGCCAGCACATGCACTGAGGACAGGACCCGGTCCCACTGCCTAGATGCCTCCCAAACAGATCAAGCCAATCAACTGTCTCACCTATTCAGAGGGCCTGATCCAGTTGGGGGCCCCTCAGCCTTTGGTTCATAGTTCATGTGTTTCCATTCTTTTGGCTATTTGTTCCTGTGTTTTATCCAACCTTGGTTTCAACAATTCTCGCTCATATAAACCCTCCTCTTTCTCGCCAATTGGACTCCTGGAATTCCACCTGGGGCCTGCCCATGGATCTCAGCATTCGGTTCCCTCAGTCATTGGATGGAGTTTCTAGCACAACAATTAGGGTGTTTGGCCATCCTATCACCAGAGTAGGTCAGTTCGGGCTGTCTCTCAACCATTGCCATTAGTCTATTGTGGGGGTATCTTTGTGGATTTCTGTGGGCCTCTCTAGCACTTTGCTTCTTCCTATTCTCATGTGGTCTTCATTTATCATGGTCTCTTATTCCTTGTTCTCCCTCTCTGTTCTTGATCCAGCTGGGAACTCCCCATCCCCTAAACTCCCTTTCCCTTGACACTCACCCTTCATTACCCTCACTAACTTCTAGGCTGTTCATGTAGATCTCATCTATTTCTCCATCATTGAGCGATCCCCATGTCTTTCTTGGGGTCCTGTTTTCCAGGTAGCCTCCCTGGTGTTGTGAGTAGCAGTCCAGTCATCCTTGTTCCACATCTAGTATCCTCCTATGAGTGAGTACATACCATGCTTGTCTTTCTGAATCTGTGTTACCTCATTCAGGATGATTTTTTTCTAGATCCATCCATTTTCCTGCAAGCCTCATGATGTCATTGTTTTTCTCTGCTGAGTAGTATTCCATTGTGTATATATACCACATTTTATTTATCCATTCTTCAGTTGAAGGGTATCTAGGTTGTTTCCAGGTTCTGGCTATTACGAACAATGCTGATATGAACAGAGCTGAGCAAGTGCCCTTGTGATTTGATTGACCATTCCTTGGGTATATGCCCAAGAGTGGTATAGCCGGATCTTGGGGGAGATTGATTCCCAATTTTCTAAGAAAGTGCCGTATTGATTTCCAAAGTGGTTGTACAAGCTTGCATTCCCACCAAGAGTGGAGGAGAGTTCCCCTAGCTCCACATCCTCTCCAGCATAAGCTGTCTTCAGTGTTTTTGATCTTAGCCATTCTGACAGGCGTAAGGTGGTATCTCAGAGTTGTTTTGATTTGCATTTCCCTCATGATTAGGGATGTTGAGCAATTCCTTAAATGTCTTTCAGCCATTTGAGTTTCCTCTATTAAGAATTCTCTGTTTAGTTTTATAGCCCATTTCTTAACTGGACTGTTGGTCATTTTGATGTCTAATTTCTTGAGTTCCTTATATATTCTGGATATCAGTCCTCTGTCAGATGTGGGGTTGGTGAAGACCTTTTCCCATTCTGTAGGCTGTCGCTTTGCCTTGTTGACTGTATCCTTTGCTCTATCTATCCTTCTCAGTTTCAAGAGGTCCCATTGATTGATTGTTTCAGTATCTGTGCTACTGGTGTTATATTTAAAAAGTGATCTCCTATGCCAATGCGTTCAAGACTACTTCCTACTTTCTCTTCTAGCAGGTTCAGAGTAGCTGGATTTATGTTGAGGTCTTTGATCCACTTGGACCTAAGTTCTGTGCACAGTGACAGATATGGATCCATTTCAGCCTTCTACACGTTGTTATCCAGTTATGCCATCACCATTTGCTGAAGATGCTTTCTTTTTTCCATTGTACACTTTTGGCTTCTTTGTCAAAAATTATATGTTCATAGGTGTGCAGATTAATGTCAGGGTGTTCAATTCAATTCCATTGGTCCACATGTTGGTTTTTATGCGAATACCAAGCTGTTTTTATTACTGTAGCTCTATAGTAGAGCTTGAAGTCAGGGATTGTGATGCCTCCAGAGGTTGCTTTATTGTACAGGATTCTTTTGGCTATCCTGGGGTTTCTTTTCCATATGAAGTTAAATATTATTTTTCCAGGTGTGTGAAGAATTGTGTTGGTATTTTGATGGGGATTGTGTTGAATCTGTAGATTGCTTTTGGTAAGATTGCCATTTTTACTATGTTAATCCTGCCTATCCATGAGCATGGGAGATCTTTCCATTTTCTGACATCTTCTTCTATTTCTTTTTTCAGGGACTTAAAGTTCTTGTCATATAGGTCCTTCACTTGCTTGGTTAGTGTTACCCCAAGGTATTTTATGTCATTTGTGGCTATTGTAAAGGGTAATGTATCTCTGATTTCCTTCTCAGCCTGTTTGTCAATTGTATATAGGAGCACTACTGATTTTTTTGAATTGATCTTGTATCCTGCTATGTTGCTGAAGGTGTTTATAAGCTGTATCAGTTCCTTGGTTGAATCTTTGGGGTCACTCAAGTATACTATCATGTCATCTGCAAATAGGGAAAGCTTGACTTCTTCCTTTCCAATTTGTATCCCTTTAATCTCCTTATGTTGAAGTCAAGGAAGGCAAAGTTTCTCCAGAGAGATTTGCTGAGAGCTGTTCTTGGTACCTACTCTGATCTGCTTTTCCAGGCCCAGCTGCTGTGCTCTTGGTTACTAACAGCTCATAGCTGTGCCCTTCACCAAGGAATTGTTTTCTACAGCGAACCAAAGAGAGCTAAACAATTATACAGAAACCTGTTGCCACCAGCAAGGAAAGACCTACTGTATTAGGTTTTTTATTGCTGGGAAGAGATATTATGACCATGGCAACTTTTATGAAGGAAAACATTTAATTGAGTTGTTTACATTTCAGAGGTTTAGTCCATTATCATAATGGTATGTTGTGATGGCATTCAGGCAGACACGGGGCTGCAGAAGTAGCTGAGAGTCCTACATATTTCATTCACAGGGAACAGGAAGTGAACTGAGATACTGAGCATGGCTTGAGCATATACAAGACCTCAAAGCCCACCCTCACAGTGGCACACTTCCTCTAACAAAGCCACACCTCCTAATAGTGACATTCCCTAGGAACTTATGGGGCCCAATTACATTCAAACTACTGCAATCCATTCCCTGGTCCCCATAAGCTTGTAGCCATATTATAATGCAAAATACACTTAGTCCAACTTCAAAAGTCCCCTTAGTCTATCACAGTCTCAACAATGTTTAAAAATCCAAAGTTCAAAGTCTGTTCTGAGATTCATGCAATCTCTGAACTGTAATCCCCTATAAAATCAAAAATCAGATCACATATTCCCAACATATAATGGTACAGGATATACATTACCATTCCAAAATGTAGGGAAGAGAGCATAGTGAGGAAATAGTGGACCAAAGCAATACCAAAAAACAGCCAGGCAAACTCCAAACTCTGCATGTTCTGGTCTTGACTGCAACACACTTCTTTCTTTTGGACTAGTTCCACTCCCTGTTAGCAGCTTTCTTCAGCAGGCATTCCACAGCTCTGGCATCTTCAAATTTTGGGGTCTCCAGTGAAATCCAGGCTTATCTTTCATAGCTTTACACAATGGCCTCTCTGGGACTCCATTTAGGGAAATCCATGACACATGCCTGGCCTCAGCAGCTTCTCTTAGTCATGAAGGAAGGTTAGAGAATGTCTTTCTCCTTTCCTTGACTCTAAAGCCAGAACCATGTGGCTGAAGCTGCCATGGTCTGCTGCTTGTTGGGGTTGGAACATGACCCCCTTGTTCAATTATATCTTCACCAGCTTTCTGTTTTCCTTGTTGCCTAAACTTGCCTGTCCTGAAACTTGCTGTGTAGACCAGGCTGGCATCGAACTCAAGAGATCTACCAGCCTCTGCCTTCTGAGTGCTGGAATTAAAAGCACGTACCACCACACACAGCTTTAAACTTTTCTTTAATTCCTTTTCACAAGTTGGAAACTTGGCTAGGTGGGATATTGCCCTGATGTCACCACTACCTTTATTTATTTTTTTTAATTTGTTTATCTCCTTGAAACAAGACTTAGAACCATTCCACTTCCTAGTATTCCTTTTTTCCTCAAATTGTACATTTTGCATTTTTCCTTTCTCAGCTTGCTCCTTTTCTTTATAAATCTTCATTAGAGTTAACACTAATAATCACTGGGCAGAGTCTTTACTAGGCTCTTTTGAGATTTTTCTGCCAATGGAATTAATCCAAAACTCTTCACTTTAGCCTCAGGCAGATTCTTCTCACAAGGGCAAAAAGCAGCTACATTATTCACCAAAATATCACAAGAACAATCTCTAGGCTACATATTAATCATCTACTCTGAAACCCCTTGAGCCACCCCCCCATACACACCATTCAAATCATTCTCAACACCATTGTCTTCCATGCTCCTACTAGAATGGCCCATTAAGAAGCTCCTAAAGTGTTCATCCTTTTTTAATCCATAGTCCCACAGTCCACATTCCTTCAAACAAAAGCATGGTCAAGCCTATCACAATACCCTAGTCCCTGGTACCAACTTTTGTCTTAGGGTTTCTATTGCTGTGAAGAGATACCATGAACACAGAAATACTTATAAAGGAAAACATTTAATGAGGTGGCTTACAGTTTCAGAGATTTAGTCTATTATCATCATGGTATGACACAGTAGTGTACAGGCAGACATGGTGATGGAGAAGTAGCTGAGAATCCTACATCTTTGATCTGTGGACAATAGGAAACAAACAGACATAGACTGTGGCTTGAGCATATATGAGGCATCAAAGTCTACCCCCACAGTGACACACTTCCTCCAATAAGGCCATACCTACTCCAACAAGGCCACATCTTCTATGGTGCCAACAAGTGCCACTCCCTATGAGCTTATGGAAGCCAATTTCATTCAAACAACCATACCAATGAATAGAATGAACCATTCAAGCCTTGTGGTGATATTTTATTTGTGCTAAAGTGTGGTGATATTTTATTTGTATGTTAATAAGTAAAGTTTGCCTGGAGATCAGATGATATAGATAGCCAGCCATAAACAGAAGTCAGGTGGTGGTAGCACATGCTTTAATCTGATCACATGGCAGGCAGAGTCTCTGTGTGTTCAAGGACACAGGCAAGAGTGGTGACACATGCCTTTAATCCCAGTACGAACCATAGAGACCTGGAGGTCTGTATAGACAGGCAGTGACGAGGAAGTGAGGTAGCTGGGTTAAGAGCCAATGAGAAGGCACAACAGCAAGTCAATAAAGGTGCAGGTTAGGCAGGAAGAGGCTGGCTCTCTCTGGGGAAGCTACAGTGGTGTGGTGAGTAAGGTTAGCTGGTGGCTATCACTCTGATCTCTACAGCTTTCATCCCTATATTTGGCTTTGTGTTTCTTATTTAATAAAACTGTTTAGAAATTTATCTACAAAGCCTCACCTTCTCACACTTTTGCTTTAAAATAAGGCAGATCCTGCTTGTCATTCACACTCCCAAACTCACAGTGATATAAATCAAGGCTACTGTTCAACAGACTTCCTCTCTTTCTTTGCTACTTTCCTACTCCTCCCACTTTGTCCCTCATAGGTTTCTCTTGGGGATAGTTTCTAATAAATTGTATAAGATTCACCATGAATGTCGGGCAGTGGTGGCACACGCCTTTAATCCCAGCACTCAGGAGGCAGAGCCAGGCAGATCTCTGTGAGTTTGAGGCCAGCCTGGACTACCAAGAGAGTTCCAGGAAAGGCACAAAGCTACACAGAGAAACTCTGTCTCGAAAAAAAAAATTCACCATGAACATCTGCTTCTAGAGAAACAAACCTAAAATACTAATACAGAGAGAGCATAAATCTCTGCAATAGGGTTCTTGTGTTGACCTCAAATTGCAGGTGGACATTGACTGAAAAAAATGCAACTATTGTGCTTTCCAATATCCCCTTTTCTGAACTAGAATTATACCTTGATAATAATCATAGGATTTTAAGTGTTGTATATTGGACATATCAAAGTCAGATAACTCATCCTTATGGGTAAACAAACCATGAGGAGTTTGGCCTCCAAAGGTCAATATATTCTGTCTTTGGAAAATAGAATAGTGGTATTAGGTAAGCACAGCACTGGTGTAGGATGAAAGACATTTCTATTGCCTATATGTATTAGAAGAACAAGATCAAAAGGATAAATGAGGTCAAATTTAGAAGATTATAGAGAGAGGTTAGGGGCATAGGGTATATCTAGGAGGAACTAAGGATGGGGGAAGTGAATATAATTATTTGTATGAATTTTTCAAAGAATTAATAAAATATACTATTTACAAACAATAATTAAAAATAATCTAAGGACCAGACACACATACTTACATGTCTGATGAGCAAACACAGAGTAACTATTATAATCTACTTTCACATTTCTTCATATTGAAACGTGGCTTGATCAGAAAGTGACTCAGGTAAAAATACAATCCAGAGTCTTTCAGTGAAACTAGCTTCTGTGTGCATGCTGTCTTAGTCAGTGTTCTATTGCTGTGTAGTGACACCATTACCACAGGAACTCATACAAAGGAAAGTACTTAACTGGGGCTTGGTCATAGTTTCGGAGGTTTAGCCAATTATCAGCATGGCAAGAAGCATGGCAGTGTTCAGGAAGACATGGTGCTGGAGAAGGAGCTGAGAGTTCTATATCTGGATCCTCTGGCAGCAGGAAGAGAGAGACACTGGACCTGGCTAGATCTTTGGAAACCCCAAAGTTCACCCTCAGTAACACACTTCCTCCAACAAGATCACTTCTACTCCAAGGTACACTTCCTAATCCCTCTCAAGGAACACCACTCCCTAATAACAAAGCACTCAAATATATGAGCCTATGGGGGCCATTCTTATTCAAACCACCGCAAAAAGTATTCATCAAATACATGAGATAAAAAGATCAAATTACAGAAGGACCTGTACAAGTTTTCTGAGAGTTTACAAAAGGAAAATCAGCGTTTTCTAGATAATGTGATCAAATACAGAGGAAGTTTTGCTCACGGGTAAAAGGAAACAGTGTAGACAACAATTTCGCAGACTAGAGCCAACAAAAAAATAATGTGGAATGATAGAGACAGGAGACTTTGAACTTACTAGATGAGCACCGTTTTCTGTTTAGTAATGTGTATGTAAAATGGATGGGGTGGATTTAGTGATAATTTGAATTATTCATTAGTAAAGTAATAGGACTGTATTCATAAGGCCTCATAAGTGAAAATCTATGATCCTTTGTTTGACAGAAGTTACAGGACCTCCTTCAACACTGTCAGAATCCATCAAATATTATGGATGTGGGAGATGTCTTAATTAATGGAGAACACTACCCCTATCTAGTATATTCTTGAAATATGAAAACTGAGATATCTACACAGGTGAAGAGAATTTTTTAAAAAGAAAAGAAAATACTTACTCAGGTGAATAAAGCAACTTCCTGTAACTTCTTGTTTAAAATATACATAATTTGCTTTTACTCTATTTAGACACACACTAAAACTCTAATACTATCTTTATAACACAAAAATGCAACTCATCTTCATACCTTGCTACCACCTTGACTCAGATTTGATTGTTGCCAAAGCAACAACTCTCCTATTACCAAATTGATGCTTCTGAATCTTTCTCTTGATGATGAATTTTTATTATACTATAATTTAAAATAAAATAGAGGAAAATTGACTAGAAATATTAAATGGTTTTAAAAGCACTTACACATGTGTGAATCTTGTGAGATGTATGAAAGTATGAGCATTGACCTCCAAACCTATCTTCTTAGTCAATTACTATAGGAGCTCTTCTAACCAGCCATTTAATTAATGTATCCTATTAATTAACACATTCAATTTCTCACATGAAACTTAAATACAGATGCTGGGTGAACACTCTTTACTCCTAGCCAACCTCCCAATCTCTTATATGCCTGAAGATTTCCTCTTGTCAATGAGAGTTTATGACATTCAGTCTCAAAACATTTTTTATTTAATTAGTTAATTTGTCTTTTCTAGCCCAATCACAGTTTCCTCTCCCTTCTTTCCTTCCAATCCCTCCCACAAACCTCCACTCTCCACTCTCATCCACTCCTCCTTCTTTCTCTTCGGTAAAGGTTAGGCTTACCGTGTATATCAGCCAGCCATGGCATATCAAGTTGCAGTAAGACTAGGCACCTCCTCTCCTATTAAGGCTGGACTAGGCAACCTAGTAGAAGACACTAGTCCCAAAAGCAGGTAATAGAGTCAGAGACAGCCCCTGCTCTCACTATTAGAAGACCAAGCTACACAACTGTAATATATGTGCAGAGGGCCTAGGTCAGTGCCATGCAAGCTTTCTGGTTGGCTGTTCAGTCTACATGAGTCACTGTAAGCCCAGATGAGTTGATTCTGTAATTTTTCTAGTGGCGTCCCTGACCCCTCTGGCTCCCAAAATTCTTCCTCCCCCTCTTCCACAGGATTTCCTGAGCACTTCTAAATGTTTGGCTGTGGGTCTCTTCATATATTTTCTATCAGTTGCTAGATGAAGCCTCTCTGATGACAATTGGGCTAGGCACCAATCTATGAGTATAGAAAAATATCATTAAAAATCATTTCATTGGCTATTTTTAAATTGCTAGTCATGTTTAGTTCTATCCTAGGTCTCTGAGCAGTCCAGCCTCTGGGTCCTGGTCCCCCAGGCAGTGTCAGGGGTGGGTTCCCTCTCATTGTGTGGGCCTCAAGATGGACCACTCATTGGTTGGCTACTCCCATAATTTCAGTGCCACCTTTAGCCCAGAACATCTTGTAAGCAGGGCAAATTGTAGGTCAAAGATTATGTAACTGGATCGGGGTCCCAATCTCTTGCCTAGTTACAGTAAATGGCCACTCAGCTTCATATGGAAAAAAACAAAAACACCCAAAATAGGTAAAACAATCCTGTACAATAAAAGAACTTCTGGGGTTATTATCATCCCTGACTTTAAGTTGTGCTACAGAGCTATACTAATAAAAATCACATGGTATTGACATAAAAACAGACAGGAGGATTGATGGAATTGAATTGAAAACCTGGTTTCAATATGGTAAATTTACATACATATAGACATCTGATTGTTGATAAAGAAGCCAGAAATGTACAATGGAAAAAAGAAATCATCTTCAATAAATGTTACTGGCCTAACTGGATGTCAGCATAGAAAAGAATACAAATAGATCCATATCTATCACCCTGCACAAAACTCAAGTCCAAGTAGATAAAAGACCTCAAAATAAAACTAGATATACTGAACCTGATAGAAGAGAAATTAGGGGATAGCCTTGATCACACTGGCACAAGAGGCAACTTTCTAAACAGAACACTGATAGTGTAGGCACTAGGATCAACAACCAATAAATGGGACCCCGTGAAACTAAAAAGCTCCTGTAAAACAAAGGACACTGTCAAAAGAACAAAACAGTAGCCTTCAGAATGGGAAAAGGTCTTATCAACCCCATATCCGACAGAGGGCTGATCTCCAAAACAGATAAGAACTCAAGAAACTAAACATTCAGTCTCAAAACATTTTAAAACTGTTGTATCTTAATAGTGATTATGTAGTGGGTAGCCATTCCAGCTTGGTTCTGGAAGTTCCAACCCCCATTGAGACTCTGGCAACTGTCACGCCTACGAGGCAGGGCAAGGGGAGGCGCCGGGGGACCAGAGAGCTGGATGGGTCAGCGCTCTCTCTGGGCGCGCTCTCGGTGCTGGGACGCTGACTGGTGCAGATTGACTGTGCAGAGCTCCGGAGAACACCGCTGGACTGTGTTACACCTTCCCCAGACCCTGCGACCTACCCATTACTTAATTTGTGAGTTACGCCATTAAATAAATATCCTTTGAACTACGTGGAGTAGCCAAAATAATTTCTCCAATATCTGGTGCTCACGTGGGGCAAACTCCAAAGGCCTGGGCGGCTCCCTAGCTGGCGGGTACCTAAACCCGCCTGCAAAGTTCCATATAACCAGGGAACACCTACACGGTTCCATTCCCAAAAAAGGGAGCAGCTAGTCCGATCTCAATTCCCTACCTTAGCCCCAGACCAGCGAAAGAGGCAGGAGAGTGCTAGCTCCGATTTCCGCCATCTCCGCCATTTCCGCCATCTCGGCCATCTCCCTCCGACTCCAGCCAAGATCGCCAGCAGGCCCTGTTTCGGAGCTATACCAACGCCACCTGCTGGCTGAAAAGTGCTACTACACGCCCCCAATCCCACGAAAGGTAAGCATATTGTTTCAAGTAAAGGTACTTGATAATTTTACACCTTAAAATTGACTAACAAATTTTGAGTAATTCGTGTAATATGGCCGACAACATTACCTCACAAGAATTTAAAAACCTTTTTGCCTGTATGATGAATGACATCTTCCTGGAAATATACGACATTCCTAAGGCATATCTGGGCTATACCATTTTGGCATTCATCATAATAATTCACACAGTGTTCAAACACTGGTTTAAGAACAAAGATGAGTCATTATTGGGACTGATACAGGCTTTAAAAGATAGCAATGAAGGCTTAGAGAAAAAGATTCTCTCTCTGGAATCTGCTTTCAAAGATAGCAATGAAGGCTTAGAGAAAAAGATTCTCTCTCTGGAATCTGCTTTCAAAGATAGCAATGAAGGCTTAGAGAAAAAGATTCTTTCTCTAGAATCTGCTAATCAGGATTTACAAAACAGGCTTGTACCCAAAATTGATTTTATTGATAATAAATATGAATATTTAATAGATAGAACACTAACTCTCCAGAGTGAAGTTGTGGCTACTCAGACAGTATATAAGAAAGAAAGATTATCGTTAATTGATAGGATAAGGTCCATGGAATCATGTGTTTCTGAGGAACATAAAAACTTCTATGATTCCATGAGAAATATGGAGTCCCTTGCAAGAGAGGAGGTTCACTCCCTAGAACAGACCCTAGGTGCTCGTTTGCAAGCCCTAGAAGAAACTCTCAGTAAACATGACAAGGGAACTAATAAGCAGAAGGTCAAGACCATAGAGGTTGTAACATCTCCAAATGGCTCTCATACAATGGCTTATCCTGTTATTGTCCATGAGAAGCCAGCAGGTGACACACACCCCGAGCCATATATGACATATACATTACAACCAATTTCAACAAGGGACTTTAAAAATATAAAGGAGGCAGTAGTTACGTATGGGATACAATCCACATATGTAAAACAGATGTTAAATTCGTGGTCTACCTCACATAGAATCATTCCAGATGACTGGCATCAGTTAATTTCAGCTGTTCTAGAATATAGTCAGCAGTTACAGTGGAAAAGCTGGTTGAGAGAAGAGGCAAAAAATTTAGAACAACAAGGTAAAATCAGAGGTTTTGTGATCTCCCAATATCAAATACTTGGTGAGGGATGTTTCGCTGACAGGAATGTACAAGCCACTTATGATGAGCATACAATATCCCTATGCCGTACAGCAGCTCTAAATGCTTGGGAAAAAATTCCAGAACCTGGAAAAACAACTGAGGTATACACAAAGATACTCCAGGGACCGCATGAACCCTTCACTGATTTTTTACAAAGACTGAACAGAGCTATAACAAGAGCTGTGTCAGACAAAGAATTAAGAAAAGTATTAACTGAGTCCTTGGCGTTCGACAATGCTAATGCAGAATGCAGAAGAATACTTACACCATTAAAGATCAGATCAGCTCCTTTGGAAGAATGGATTCAATATACTAATGGTGTTCAGTCTCTTAACTACAGTAATGAGGCTTGGATAGGAGAGACAAATCCCAGAGGTGAAAGAAGGCCCGTGTTACCAAATGTTTTAAGTGTGGTACACCAGGTCATATAAGTAAAAATTGTACATGGGGTACTCCTAGAAGCAATACTCCTTCTAGGAATAGCCTAAACAGGAGACCCCAACCACCTCCTGGATTATGTAGAAGATGTGGCAAAGGCCGACATTGGACCAGTGAGTGCAGATCAAAAATAGATATACAAGGCAACCCTTTACTGGCGGGAAACGCCTCAGGGGGCCTCTTGCAGGCCCCCAAACCAAACGTAGTATGAACATTCCCTGCCACTGTGGAAGAAATTCCTCTCCAGGACAACTGAATAAACCAATGCCTAATGTAAAAACCGATACTGCAATGGATGATAAAACAGCTTTGATAGCTGGATCACAGTTTACAAAGAACACTATAAAACAAATATTTTGGCAGACTTCCATAAATGAACAAAGACCAAAGCTTAGAATTCGAATTAATGGCCTGGTTCTGGAGGGCCTGGTAGACACAGGTGCAGATGTGACTATAATTACACCCAAATCATGGCATCCGAATTGGCCTCTTCAAGAGGTAGATGTCCAACTGTTAGGGATTGGCACCCTATCTCAGATAAAACAGAGTTCGAGATGGGTTGAATGCATAGGGCCAGAAGGACAGAGAGGAAGCCTGAAGCCTTATGTAGCAAATGTAGCAGTAAATCTTTGGGGCCGAGATCTGTTACAACAGTGGAATACCCAGATTAAAATTCCTACACTTTCAGAAAAGGAATACAGACCAATGCATGTTTCTAGGAATAATATCATAACATGCTATAAAAATAAGTCACCAACCATTCAGGCTGTTCACAAACAGAGCACGACTGTTGTTGAACTCTCAGAAGTACCAACTGCCTTACCTTTAAAATGGCTAACTAATAAACCTGTCTGGGTTGGACAATGGCCTTTGACAAAAGAGAAGCTACAAGCTTTAGAACAGCTGGTTCAAGAGCAGTTAAATGCTCAACACATTGAAGAATCTACCAGTCCTTGGAATTCTCCTGTATTTGTTATTAAAAAAAACCTGGTAATTGGAGAATGCTGACAGATCTGAGAGCTATTAATAAAGTAATTCAGCCAATGGGCTCCCTACAGACTGGGATGCCCTTGCCCTCTATGCTACCAAAAGAATGGCCTATAATAGTTATTGACTTAAAAGACTGTTTCTTTACCATACCCTTACAGGAAAATGATAGAGAAGAATTTGCCTTCACAGTACCTAATTATAATAATTCTCAGCCAGTCAAGAGATATCAATGGAAGGTCCTCCCACAGGGAATGTTAAACAGCCCTACTTTGTGTCAATACTTTGTGCAGAAACCATTAGAGATAATTCGTGTAAAGTTTCCACAATCCATAATTTATCACTATATGGATGATATCCTATTAGCTGATCCAAAGTTAGATACATTGGAAAGCATGTTTGAAGAAGTAAAAAAAGTTTTGCCTCGCTGCGGACTGCAAATTGCTCCTGAAAAAATACAAAGAGGAGATTCTATTAATTACTTAGGATATAAGATAGAGCTACAAAAAATTAGACCCCAAAAGGTACAACTAAGAAGAGATAGATTGAAGACTCTTAATGATTTTCAAAAGTTATTAGGAAGCATTTCCAACTTACTGGGTATCATGGGAATACCCAAAGATGGACTACAAAATTTGGCTAATACTCTAGAAGGGGACAAAGAATTAAATAGTCCAAGAGAATTATCAGCCGAAGCTGAGAAGGAATTGGCTCTAGTAGAAAAGACAATTCGAGAAGCACATGTGGATCGTGTGGATCCAGAACTTAAATGCATTCTTGTCATATTCCCCTCCAGACATTCCCCAACAGGTATTTTGATGCAGAGGGAAGATATTATATTGGAATGGATATTCCTACCACGTAAACCAAATAAGAAATTAAAGACTTATATAGAACAGATCTCTGATTTGATTCAAAAGGGTAAATTAAGACTTCGCCAGTTGACAGGAATGGACCCAGCAGAAATTGTAGTACCATTAACTAATGAGGAAATTTCATCACTATGGAAAGATAATGAATATTGGCAGAGAGCCTGCAGTAACTTTTTGGGAGAGATTAACAACCACTATCCCAAAAGCAAGAGAATAGAATTCATAAAGAAGACTGAATGGGTCCTTCCTCACATTGTATGACAAAAGCCAATTTGAGTCCTCACATTCTATACTGATGCAAATAAATCAGGGAAAGCAGGATATAAATCAGGAGACTTAAGTAAAGTGGTGCAAAGTCCATATGGCTCTGTACAAAAGGCAGAACTGTATGCCATTCTTATGGTACTGATGGACTTCACAGAACCCCTCAATATAGTCACTGACTCTCAATATGCAGAGAGAGTTGTTTTACATATTGAAACTGCTGAATTTATTCCTGATAATACAGAATTAACTTCATTATTCATACAATTGCAGGAAATCATCAGAAAAAGAGAACATCCTATATATATAACACATATCAGATCCCATACAGGTCTGCCAGGACCTTTAGCACAAGGTAATGATGAGATTGATCAGTTACTAATAGGTAATGTGCTAGAAGCTTCAGAATATCATAAGAAACACCATATAAATAGCAAAGGTTTGAAGAAGGATTTCTCCATCACTTGGCAACAGGCTAAGGATATTGTGAAAAAATGTCCTACTTGTTCCATCTATAACCAAACTCCATTACCTGCAGGGAGTAATCCAAAAGGTATACAAAGAAATGAAATTTGGCAGATGGATGTGTTTCATTTTGCAGAATTTGGAAGATTAAAGTATGTACATCATACCATTGACACCTATTCAGGATTTCAATGGGCAACTCCTATGAGTTCTGAAAAGGCTGATTCTGTGATTACACACCTATTAGAAGTTATGGCCATCATGGGAATACCTGTACAAATTAAGACAGACAATGTCCCAGCATATGTCTCCAATAAAATGAGACAGTTCTTTGCTTATTACAATATAAAGCATGTTACAGGTATTCCACATAATCCCACAGGCCAAGCAGTCATAGAGAGATCCAATCGAACTTTAAAGGATATGCTAAATAAACAGCAACAGGTAACAATGACTCCTAGAAATAGACTGCATAGTGCTTTATTAACCTTGAATTTTCTCAATGCTAATGAGAAAGGAACAACAGCTGCGGAGAGACATTGGACGACAGACAAAACTCCTGAGCTAAACCAACCAGTTTATTTCAAGGATGTGCTGACCTCAGAATGGAAACCTGGATATGTTCTACGTTGGGGAAGGGGTTTTGCCTTTGTTTCTGCAGGAGAAGAAAAGCTATGGATACCAACAAAATTAATAAAAATCCGATTCGAACAGGAAAAACCCCTTGATGAAGAGAAGTAAAAGATCATCCACCAATGTGACATCTCTACAAGTTGTAAGAAAAATTTAACAATCAAAGGGTGGGGTAGGGTTCTGTTTTTATCTTTCCAGGATAATGGAAATACCCATCTTCCAGAACTCACAAGGCCTTGGATATCCGGATGTTTACAGCAGAAAGGAAGAATCTATTGGTACCAATCTACACATGGTAAAATCTCACTGTCTAACATCTTTCTATCAATCTAGAAAAGTTGTGGTTCCAATTCAATTATAGCCAAGCTGGCTTTGGAGATGGAATTGGCTCACTCCTTCTCTAAACCCAAGCATATTGCTAAAAGAAAAGTTTAAGAGATTCTTCAGTCCCATATCAGAAGAGCCCTCTGGTGTGAGACAGAAGGAAACCAATAAAAAGGGACCATTGTCTTCTAAATTCTAATTCTCTCCATGCTTACTCTTGATTTCTCAGAATCCTTTCTTACATGCTATGTCCTCTTTAAATCCAAACCTCCCATTTTTGATAACAAATAAGTTTTTCCAATAGCAATCTCAGAAGTCACCAGAAGGAAGATGGGGCCCCAACAGCAACAAATCTACCCAATCCAGAATGATGCCATGGTAATCATCATCATACTACACTTCTTGCCAGAATTTCAGACAATCTTACCCATTACTCTAAAACTTGCTGCAGAACCTACAGTTAGTCTAACTGAGATTTAACTATCTGAGCTTTCTCACAGTACTCAACAGATAACATCACCCCCTAAACGGCAGGAAGCAATTCTAAGAAAACGACGCCCCTTCTCCCTTAGGTTTCATAATTCTCAGGGTTATGGATGACGGTTATAGGGTTGGGGGTGGAAGAAAATATTAACTCAGTATTGTAAAAAAAAAAGGGGGGGAGAAGAAATGGAACAGATAGGTATAAAATATGATGGTAAATCATTGTATATACTAGTAAACAAACTTAGTAAAATAGCAACCTTAGATAATTTGCACTGTAATTTGTACTGTTATAGATTCTTATATGTTGATACAAATGTAAACTATTTTTATACTCCTGTTTAAGATAATTTGTATATTGATACAAATACAGAACTATATTTGTTATAATGTACATATATTTCTACTCTCATTTGAAACATATTTATATTGATACAAATGTAAATTTATATCTGTCATACTTTATATATGTTCTACTTCTGTTTAGGATATTCGGTATATTGATATATATTTAAGGTTATTGTCATATTGCATATCGCACTATATATTCCTACCTCTGTTATAAATATCTTGTGTATTGTCACAATTTTGAAGTCATCGTTCTTCACCATACATTTGCTTATAGTCGACTATGCCTGTCATCTCTATAGTTACGTTAGTTAGGTTATCGAGATTTACAGATACATAGGTCAGATGGGCAGGTAATCTTCAAACACTTCATAGACCTAGAGAATATGGCATTTAAATAACTTAGAATTCTGTTGACATGAGACACAATTGCTCCTGGCTGTACCAATTGATCCCGAGAGAATGTTGGGCTTCTAAGACATTTCCATTTGGAAGTTTGTCTTTTTGGCACAAAATGGCCTACTGGGCAAAGAACTGCCCTTGCCTTGATGGCTGACAGTACAAATGCAATGCTGTCCTTTCTGGACAAGCGGGACACAAGGAAAGCGACCACTGTACTCTGCCAAGACAGGGTAAGATGGTCTTTCAGAAATCCTGCTTCTGAAAATGGTCTGTCAGATACTCTAGGCCTGTAGCCAATTTGAATGCACCAACAATGCTGAGAAACATTAGGTGACTGTCCAGGCTGCCAGCTGTCTTGATCTACTCTTGCAAGATTCCCGAAAGTTGCTTGCATCCATCTACCATTTCTCAGGTACCATTATGTTCCTTCTCAGGTCTTTGATGGGATTGAAGACTAGCAGTTATAGTTACAACTTAGTATATATAATATCTTAGATAGAACATATTAAGTATTAGATTCAGGTTCTTTAGGATAGGACACCTTTGAATGATCTTTATAACATGCCATTTACCTATTCTCTATACTTCTCTGGATTTTAGTATGTGTTTCTTGCTTGATATTGTTTGCATTGGTTGTAGTTACATCTTATCTAGGTCATTATCTCTCATTATTTCTGGACAATATTTGATAACCATTCCTTTGTATATAGTCTTGTATTAGTTTAGAACCTTCTTATTTAGACAAAAAGGGGGAGATGTAGTGGGTAGCCATTCCAGCTTGGTTCTGGAAGTTCCAACCCCCCCCCCCATTGAGACTCTGGCAACTGTCACACCTACGAGGCGGGGCAAGGGGAGGCGCTGGGGGACCAGAGAGCTGGATGGGTCAGCGCTCTCTCTGGGTGCGCTCTCGGTGCTGGGACGCTGACCGGTGCAGATTGACTGTGCAGAGCTCCGGAGAACACCGCTGGACTGCGTTACACCTTCCCCAGACCCTGCAACCTACCCATTACTTAATTTGTGACTTATGCCATTAAATAAATATCCTTTTAACTACGTGGAGTGGCCAAAATAATTTCTCCAATATGATTACATTATTCAAGGAAATGCGATGTAAAAATCATAAAGATACAAGTAAAAAAAAATGACAGTAGTAATCCCAAAAGGATCCTTTGCAATCACATAAAGTTTCTGATGGAATCATTCCTGGATGTTATGGACTTCATATTTGTATCCCAGTAAAATTTATGAATTAAAACCATCACCTTCCCTGGAGTGGTGATATTAGGAGGTAAAGCTTTGGGTGGTAAGCAAGGATTGAGAATGGAGCCCTAGAGAATAGTCAGTACTCTGATAATGAAGCTCAGTGGAGTTTCCTTGTCCCTTCTAAGATGTAAAGAAATGACAAGGAAATCTCATCTATGTGCCAGAAAGCAGACACACATCAGATGCCAAGTGTGCCTGTACTCTGATCTTATACTTTCACAACTTTCAAATTATGAAAAATAAATTTTGGTTGCATATAACACATCCAGTCAGTTGTACATTTTTAATAGCAGTTCAAGTGAACTAAGGCTCTGAATTGTAATGTTGGCAGGATTGTACTATTGTAATTCAGACTGTGTTATAATATCAAAAGACAGCATAGAACTACAATGAGTGAATCCATGATCAAGAGAAAATGCCTCCCAAGATGAGCTAAGTAACTTTGCCTTTCTAATTTTGGAGATAAAGCTTTCAGTTAAAATGTGGATTCATAAGTAAAAACATCAAGGTTATGATACGTTAGCAAATAAACTCTGTTTCGGTTACTTAATATATTGAAAATGTACACATTTTATAAATCTACTATAATATGGAAAAATCAACTAGGAACATTCATGACTATTTCTAAGGAATACCTATGTTCTATTTAGCCAACTGAAAAGTCTGACAGAATACAATCAATACACATGTGTTCTGATTACTGACACCAATTACTAACCTAAAGGCAGTGTTAGTGAATGGTTTCCAAAGCCACCCAAAGGTTCAGTATTTCACTAGAGAAACACAGAACTCGCCAAATGCTATGTTGTTCATGGCTACTTTGTACTCAGTAAAGAATATAGGTTAGAATTGTCCATAAGGAGAAGACACAGAAAAGACAGGGAAGGAGATTCCAGGAAGGATATCAAACACCAAGACTCTGCTATGCCAGATTGTAGAAGTATTGCTTCATCAGCCCTATACACAACAAATACGTGAACTAGAAATGCTGATCCAAGCTTTTGGAGTTCAGAGTTGTAATTGAGACTATGTTAATCCTATTCATGTAGATGTCCTCTCTCCCAGAAGTAAGTCCCTCCTCACAGGTCACTCGTATCAAGAAGAATATCCCTGGAAACTAAAGATGTTTCAGCCAAAGATCTTTACAGTTCAGCCTCTCTTAATGATTCATTGCATAATACTGGTTTTGCTTTGGTCAACTGACCAAAAACATGAAACAACTTCATGAACCAAAACAATTCCTGCCACCTCATGCTACTGACCTTTTAAGATTAGATGGATAAATGTATCCCAATCATATGCTGCCCAAACAAAATCAGTACAAAACATGTTTCTTCACCCACAATATAAACTAAAGAGGTTCTTTGAAGATTTGGAGGCACACAAAATTGTTTAGCTATTATTTATGCAAAACCCTGAATTGACTGGAAAAGAAAAATGGTACAAGCCAAAAGATCATCTTCCTCCTCTTGAAGATGTTATTAGTCTCTACATCATATTGTGTTTTGCACAAATATCTGTAGCATATTTGGATTGAAAAGACATAAATCTCTGAAATTTAAATTTTTATTTTCCTTCACCAAGTAATTTCCATTGTTAGTCTCTGTTACAGTGTTGAAGAAATATTTTATCTCAGCTAGTGTTCACTCTGCTTTTCCAGGCATGAAATTTTCCAAATCATCATTGTCTTGCTCTCTCTGTCTCCACAGAGCTAAAGTCATGTTCTAAGGTAGCTGTATATATTATCAGTCATGGTTGGGAGAAAGGAGAACATTGACTCCATATGACTTCTTAGTCTTACAAAATGCTGAACTTGTCAATGGCACTTTTCCTGACCTCTTTATGGAGTTGGGCATCTGTATTCAATACAACCGCATTTATAGATGGCATCATTTCTCTATTACCAAAAAGAACCTATAGCAGCTTCTTGGACATTCACGTTTTCTTCAGAGAATAATTAAAAACTTTTCCACTCTCATTTGTCACTTTGAGATAAAGACAGCTAACAAGGAGGAGCACAGGTATCCAAGTAACAGGCATTATCTCAGCAACAGTCAGTAAAAACTGTGTTTTTGCTGTCCTAAGATAGTGAGGATATACCATGGTAGATGAACTTCAGGTTCAAAATGTTCTCAGGTACCCTAAAACCCATCAAAGGTTTCTATCTCCATGTGTCTCAGCTGGAATTATCTCCCAGCTGTTCATTTTATTAGTTTCCCAAGGTGATCAAAAATTATCCCTTATATAAGTATTGGGTTTTTTCAATAGAGTGCAATTTTCAACAATTTCTTGATGGCATAAACTTTACTTTCTGAGAGCATAATAAATCTTTAAAAATTCTTTTCAAAAAGTGGTCTACTGGCAAATTATTCTAATTGCAAGTCCTGAAAGCCCATGAGGCAGTTAGGGGAGTCAATTCTAGAATGAATCTGTCCTCTTAGGACTGAATCCTGACTCTCATTTTTTATCAGTACAATTTGATATAAAATGCTTTTTATTATAAGCTATAAACTATAGCTATACATATTCATTGAATTGATGATTAACTTTTGTACATAAGCCTCTTAAACCATCACCTGGCACATATGTTGAGGTATAACTATTTTCTGTAAATTTACAAATCCCTACCTTTAAGGAGATGTGTAAGACTCAGGAAGTAAATGAAGCTTGCAAGGCTCAGGATGCTAAGAAAGTTACAGTGTATGGGAAGCTCCTGAAGTTCACAAGATCCACAAAGTCCTTTGCCAAGAAGACACAAGCAGTAATAGTTGCTAGAGAAAGGAGATCCTCTTACCCGCTGAACTGCTGGGAAGTTATGCATAGAACTCGAGGGTTGTAACTTCCACAAGTTTTGGTGATGTAGCTGTGAGTCTCCCATGCAGTAACTTCATTGGTTCACTAAAGTAGATTTTGATGAAATCATTTCTTGGTTTGGTCACTGATGGTCTAAGTGGGGTGATTGGATGTTTGATCACATCTTCCCAGGAACTCACATAGTATATATACTCAGTAAAATTGAGCTAAATATGTTTTTTTTTTTTTTTTTTTTTTTTTTGTTTTTTTTTGGTTTTTTGAGACAGGGTTTCTCTGTGTAGCTTTGCGCCTTTCCTGGAACTCACTTGGTAGCCCAGGCTGGCCTCGTTAAAGGCTAGGCTCACAACCAAAATATAAGAGCTAAATATGTTAAAACGTGGTTTTAACAGCAGATTTTTCAAAACTCATTAGATTGACGTTTCTTAATCTTTGAAACACTGTGATCTGGAATGTAATCCTTCATCATGGATTATACGGTTATCATCATCCCTGACCTATACACACTACATGCCAACCCCAACATCCACCCCAAGTGACAGCAGAAGTATCTGTAGACGAAACCAAAGGTCCCTTTGGATGAGCAAAGCCACTCTCATTGAGAACCACTGTATTAGATGAATGTTTAAAGCTAAGAAATTGAATCTCTCTTTTTCTACTTTTAGCCCTTCTTGTTGATGATAAGTCTCGGATTTGCTGACTAATTTCCTCAAATGGCTTGAGGATTGTCATAAAAATATTGAAAAGCCAAGTTAATAGTCCTGTATTATACTAGACCATTTCCTTCAGTAGATTTTAAAATTGTAACTCTACTGTGACACAGCAGACAAGGTGACACCTTCACTCTTTCTGCTTTGGCTTTATCTTGTTTCCTACAAAACAAAATTAATCATATTTCTGTTACATCAAGCGTTTGAGAGGGATGAAGATGAGTCCCACTGAAGATGCAGTATTACAAGGCTCTGACCATTTATATTTTTAAATTTATTAGAATGACCAGGTCATGCTTAATTAGAAATGTTATCTGCATGCATACTATTAAACAGCCCATCCACATTTCATGGCTGAACAAGACCTCTGCTTAATAATCTAATTTGTACTGCAATAAAAATAAAATCAGTTTCTGAATGTTACTGGTAGTTTAAAATTTAATTCACCAGTAATGTTTCCCTTAATATAATGTAAGCCTCTCTGCTCACTGCTTGCAGTATTTTGAACGCAGCTTTCACTCAGTAGATTTGTTCATGGAATGGGTCATTGGGGTTTGAAATCTGGTCTTCAAAATAGGATTCTGTCTTAATGATTTATGCAAATATGACTTTTTAATCAAACCTTTACATTCTTTTCATTCTTTGAGGCGTTCTGCTTCAAGTTAATTACCATTGCATCATCTGAAATGGATGTTATCTCTGCATAAATATAATAAAACTTTGAAACTAAAAAGAGTTAATAATAAGGAGAAAATAGTTTCATTTGTGTTATCCATAGTCTAGTCACTAGTCCATTTCACTTTCTTCAAATCTATGAAATGGGAGAAAAGCAATGCTTATCACACCATTGTTCTGAGACTTAATTGCATAGATTAGTAAATGTAATGTGATTAGAGAAATGCCTGGTTCATAAAGCATATGATCGGTTATTTATTTAATGTAATGAAAATAAAACAATTAAATCAAGCAATTAAATGCACTGAATTGTAAAAACATTAAGCTAAATTCAGATTAATCCAGAACAGTAACACTTTTCTCTGGCTTGCCCTTAAGACACATTCATCTAGACCCTCCTACTGAACAGCCCTGTAGTCTTTCAAGATGAGTCTTAGCACTAGTGATCTCAAAACTCTCCTGATAATTTCAGCCTAAGAACAATGGTTGGAAACAAAGATAAGAACAATGAAAATCACATTCTTCTTGTGCACTGTTAGAAGCTATTGGAAGAAATGGCATTCCACCAGTTTCTCATACTACCTGAAGAACCAGTGGCCAAAGACAATTTCCTCCTTGTATGTGACTCAAATGGTATAAACAATTGTATATATTTTATAATACTTTTTCACATTTATTCTACATATAAATAATGCATATGTTTTATAGTACTCTTTTACATTTAATCCATGTTTTGAAAGAATTCCAAAGTTGGCTAGAGAGATAGCTCATCAAGTAAGAGCATTTGGTGTACAAGCTGAGGACCTGAATGTGAGCCCTTGAAACCACAAAAAGACAGAAGCAGTGGTGTGCATATGCAATCCAAGCACTTCCAGTGAGATGGGAAGCAGAGACAAAGACTTGCCTAGAAGCTCATGAGCCAGGTAGCATGGATGACACAGAGCAACAGAAGCAAGAGAGATTCTGCTTCAATAATCTGGAAAAAGAGAATGGACTCCACAAGTTGTCCTCTGACTTCTGAATACATGCCTTGGGATCACACACATTCATATATAAACATACACATAAATAATAATAATAAATGATAATAATTCAAAAGTAGGATTGGTTTTTATTGTTTACTATGTCTTAAATATGGAGTTCAGAAATAGTTAAGGAAAGCATTTTAATTACATCATGTCTTATTGAAGAACCTGAGCATAAATCCAGAGGCAATGGTCCCTACTCCCATGGGCTTCTCATCCAAGTTCCTGGTAAAGATACTATTGAAGCAAAATTAAAGTTCCTTCATAAATGCTGATCATCACCAATACATGAACACTTACAATAAAAATAGTAACCTCACTATTTTACCAAGGGGTCATGAAACTTCATAGTTTAATTAATTCAAGTTATAAATTTAAACAAAAACGTGATTTTTATGTTTTGTCAAAAGTCAACAACCTTGATATCACTTAGATGACCTGGGGGGAAGTCCCTGAGCTTTTCCTAAAATACAATAACTCGTTACATTGTTTTCTTACTTCCATTATCTCATTAGCTTCTACCAGAACTACCACTAAAGTATACTCACCCAAGAAAAAAATTGTCAGAATGAGGGTAAGAGGTAAGACTGGATTAGGAGTCTGTATATGTTTCATTTTTAATAAAAATAGCAAAGCTAACTATTTTAGCCTGCAATAACTAAACATTTAAATTTTTTCTTTTAATACTGAAGGCATTGTGAAGCATTAATCTGAAAAGATTGATATAAATAAAACATATATTAGCCTTCATTGTCACTGTGACTAGATTTAGAATCATCGAAGGTTTTTAGAGCCAGATTATACCACCAAGAACCTCACATGTCAGGAATGGAGTTAAAGGACTTGAGGTTTGCTCTTTTGAGATTGTCCTGGTCTTAATTTTTCTTGCTGTATCTCCATTTCTCCTTTTTGGATAAGAATATTTATTCTTTACCACTGAATATTTAAAGTATGTAGCATGTTCTGGATTTTATAATGGCTCATAACTAAAGGACTTTTGAGTTTCAGAATAAATTTTCGACTTCAGGCTTTTAAACAATATTCAAATGGTTTTGACATAAGGGAGCCCTAGAGACAAACTAGATGCACTTATATTACAGTCTGTCCTAGAGCCCTTTACGAAGCCAGGGCTAGAGTGTGATGATTCACAGTGATCTTCATTGTCAGTTTGATTTGTGGTTTAGTATCACCCAAGAGACACCTCAAGATATATCTGTGAGAGAGTTTCCAGAGAGGCTTACCTGAGGACAGAAGACTCACCTTGAATGTGGGGGCACCAGCCCATGATCTGAAGTCCCAGACTGGATCAAAAGAAGAAGAACTAAGCATGAGGGGTCTTCACTCTCTGCTTCCTAAGAATGGAGTCGTTGTGACTAGACACCATCACGGTCCTGCTTCTGCTCCTGGGGCCACTCTCCAGTGTGCCTTTCTTGCCATGATGGTCTCTATCCTTAAACTGTGATCCAAAAGAAACTCTTCCTTTCTTGATTTATCTTTGTCACTTATTTTGTTATCACCATAGAAAAATGACTAATATAACAAATATATATTCCAGTAAAATATTCTTCTGTTATTAGCAAGTCTGATGTAATTTTAAGACAGGATCTCACTATTATAGCTCTGGCTGGCCTGGAACTCACAGAGATCAGTCTACCTCTGCCTCGTGATTGCTAGGATGAAATGCATGTACCACCACACTTGGCTAGCATCATGTAATTTACATAATTGTGTATGCTATGCCTTTATGTGACTGACAACTCAGTAGGTTGATGTAAATCAGCATCCACATGGACACATTAGTAATACTCTACATCAGACTTTCATGGACCACCATCACATACACAGCCTACCATTGCACAGATATCAGTATGTGGAACATAGCTACCTAAGTGTCTTCTTTTTTCTTTGTCTTTTTTCTTTTCTTTTTTAAAGCTACTAGAGAAATGTTGGAGTGAAACAGCTTTTGGAACTTCCTAAATTATTCTAAACTGTTTTTAGCAGATCATAGTAATTATAAGTAGCTTTTCACACTCCAAAGAGGGATAAGCATTTATTCTACTGGCATGCAGTCTTGGTGTGTGATATTAATTGGAATTATATGACTTTAAATATAGGCTAATGTTGGCTTCAGACAGGTAAAAATGGAGCTTTGGGGAACTTTCTTTGAAATGTTCTTTTGTATACCAAATGTATATCTAGCAGTTGAAAGGTCGGAGAGAGGACAAACAGGAAGAGGGTCAAGACAATCTGACCTGTGTGGTTTGGAAGACATTTGTTAAGTCACAAAAACCCCACTGAGAGAGTGGAAAGCTATTAAAAAGCACTTCCTAGGCAAAAGTTTAGAAGCAAATAAATTCCTAAAGTGAAAGTTCTGAGAATTGCTAACAAGGATGGATATCCTGTCAAATCGGGGGTTGTTTCCAGATCCAGCACAAACCCTGACAAAAGCTGCCTGGTCTTCAGGAGGGCTCCCACCTCTGGCATGGAGCAAACAGCAGGGTCACACAGACTGTCGGTATTGAGTCAGGGGGGCAGGGAGCACCAGACTGTCAGCATCTCAGTACATTGGAACAAAAAGACTTGCTCCTATCATGTCCTTTTCCTCCTCTTTATGGGACAAAGAGTTGTGAATGTCCAATTACAGTCAGGTGACTAAGAATCCAAAAGAGGCAAGGTCATTTCTTTGTGCACTAACCAGTGCAATGGTTATTTTCAATTCCTGATCTAATCAAATTAAGGAAAACTTAGTGTGTTGTTTCCAGAGTTGATTAAATGAGGAAGAACCATCTGCCCCAAATATGGTCCTCCACTGAATACTAAGAAAAAAAGGCCAGCTGATCACTGCCATTGTCCTGTCTCTGCTTCCTGTTCCCCCTAGGTGTAGAGAGATGAGGGGGTCAGCAACACCATCCTGTGGTGGTGGCACCTCTCACTACCATGCCTCTGCCCACCATGGACAGATCCCTGGAACTGTGAGCCATACACACACACACACACACACACACACACACACACACACACACACACACCTTCATCCTTTGAACAGCTTCTGTCAGGTTTTTGGTCACAGTAATAAGGAGAGTCACAAATGGAACAGGTATAAATGTCAGAAGAAGCCCTTCAGCCCCCCCTCCCCAGTCCCAAGGTAATCAACATAGAAGCACAGGCCTGAAAAACAGGAGGACATGTCCTGCTTTGACTATAGTTATTCAAACAAGTGAGATGCTCTTCTTTCATGCTCATTTACATCTGAAAATAATAAGAATTGTAGCTAGAGTTTTCCGGCCTTGCCCACAGTCAGGACAAATCTCTGTCACCCGCCAGTCCCACAGCCGCTCAGACCCAACCAAGTAAACACAGAGACTTATATTGCTTACAAACTGTATGGCCATGGCAGGCTTCTTGTTAACTGTTCTTATATCTTAAAGTAACGCATTTCTACAAATCTATACCTTGCCACGTGGCTCATGGCTTACCAGCATCTTCACATGCTGCTTGTCCTGGCAGTGGCTGGCAGCATCTCCTTCTGCCTTCCTGTTCTTTTATTTCTCCTCTGTTAGTCCCGCCTATACTTCCTGCCTAGCCACGACCAATCAGGTTTTATTTATTGACCAATCAGAGCAACTTGACATACAGACCATCCCCCAGTACAGCCAAGTGCAGACCATCTCAGACACCTGCACTCAGGCCCATGGTCCTAATCATCCTCTATGCAAACCTGCTGGGTAACGCCACAAGGAACCCAAGAAGGGCTCCCACTGGACATACATTAACATCCCACAGCACTTCCCCTTTTCTTTTTTTTTTAAAAAGGAAGGTTTTAACTTTTACACATCTCCAAAGCCAGCTTGGTATATTTGGGAATTTGGGCGTAGCTTCTCTTACTACTTCCTGCTGGAGGGGGGCGCTGTATCTTATGGGGACACAAAGAATATTTAAGGATCATGGAGTAGTCCGTGAGGCTGTACCGTCTGAGCCAGTTGCCTTGAAACAATTCTGGATGTTGAATCATCTGGGCCATGGTGTCATCAGAGACCTTTCAGGTGGTCTTGGCTGGTCAAACCTGATGTATCTTAATCTGGAACAAATCCATAGCCTCTGGCTTTCTGTAGAAACAAAAGCAGAGTCTCCTTTCCAAAGCAAAACATTCTTAGACATAAATTTCAAAATTGAAATACCTTTAAAATATACACATTGATTTAACTGAGCAGTCTTTACAATCAAATGTCTTTCTGCAGTTAAAAATCCCAAAGACAATATAATCCAGACTCTCTGTGTGATATCCATCTTTACATGGCTTATTTTTTATATTACTTTTACTTTCTCTTTAAAGACTTTATTATTTTAAAACTTTCTATTTCTTTATATAACTGTCTATTTTCCTTTTCCTCTCTCTTCCAAGCCTATGTACATTTTTACACACATTGTAAAGCATTTAAAGTCTTGTTCCATCTGAATCTGTCTTATTGTGAATCTATTGCTTTAAACTGCAGCATTTGTAAGACTGAAACAGCGCTATGGCTGCTGGCTCCGCCCACCTCAGCTTCCCAACATGGCGGTGGTACGTTTACCGCCAGCTCTGGGAGCTATCATGAGTCTATGCTTTTATCCAAGCAGCGTGTAGCCCAGAAACCTTTTTTGTTTTGTAACTAGCAAAGGCTAAATCCACCACGCAGCTTAATGTGCCACTTACAGAGGCCTCATTTCCGCCTTACTGCAGGTTAAGCGCACACGCCAGGAACCCGCCAGTAACTCAAACCGGCAGCTGCCGCTCATTTGAGAGAGACAATTAGGAACTGTTTTTAGCTCCGTTTTAGAATCTTTTTTCTCAGGTTTTAGGTGGAAACTCTTGCCAACACGTTGGGTGCCAAAGAATTGCTCTCTTTTTAAATTAGTTTTTTTAATTTTATAATTTAATTTTACATATCAGCCACAGATTCCCCTGTCCTCCCTCCTCCCACCCTCCCCCCAATCCACCCCCCATTTCCATTTCCTCCAGGTCAAGGACTCCCCTGAGGATTCAGCTCAGCCTGGTAGATTCAGTTGAGGCAGGTCCAGTCCCCCCCTCCCTTCACCCAGGCTGAGCAAAGTGTCCCAGCATAGGCTCCAGGTTCCAAAAAGCCAGCTTATGCACTAAAGACATTTTTGTTGTTGTTGTTGCTGTTTGTTTGTTTTTCAAGACAGGGTTTCTCTGTGTAACAGTCCTGGCTGTCCTGGAACTTACTCTGTAGACCACGTTGACCTTGAACTCACAGAGATCCACCTGCCTCTGCCTCCTGAGTGCTGGGATTAAAGGTGTGTGCCACCACCGCCCAGCTAAATTAGTTCTTGTAAAGTTATCATACAAAGTAATGGGTTTTGCTGTGGTTTTTCCACACACACACACACACACACACACACACGCACACGCACACGCACACGCACACGCACACGCACACGCACACGCACACACACACACTGTTCTTATTGGTCCTGCTCCCTCCCATGCCTCATTCTTGCTGGGCTGCTGTGCCCTCCTTCCTTCTGGTGTCATGTCTCATGTGTCCTGTTACCCAGCAAAGGGCTCTTTTACCTGCAGAAACTAAGCTGCTCCACAGTGCTGGCCCCGCTCTGACTGAGCCCCTGCCACTGTAGCACCGTAATGGGCAGGACAGATAGAGTAGCAAGCGGAAGTGGGTAGGTAATGCCTGGTGTCTCCCTTCCTGTGGCTTTCAGTAATGTAAAAGGGAGTCCAAGACCAAATAAAAAGTGGTCCTGTGAGCAAATGCACGTAGTCATCAAGCTTTGATTATGTATACACACTGCTACATTGCAATCATCTTACATCTATTGTATGCAGAGAGCTGGGGGGGAGGGGAGGAGTCAACATTCACTCAGCATTTGTTAATTTCTATATACGTGCAGTGCTTTTCTCTGCAGGTGTTATGCATTCCCTAGGAAAATGAAAAAGAACTTATGCTGAGAAGCCTGAGCATCTATGCTGCACACTTTACGAGGAACGAAAGCTCAAGTGACCTTCCTCAGGGTGACACAGCCGACGCCGGTATACGTAAGTCAGTTAACCAACGGGGAGGTTGTGATCCCCGGGAACGTGTATCTAATGGAGACCAGAGGAGGATCTGCTCTGTTGGTCATTTGGTCAGGGTTGGACAAAACCTGAGGTGACTCAGATGTTGTATAAGCTTAGAAGAGTTGAGATCTCTGCCACACATGGCTGAGTTATAGACATACAAAATAACCACCAAGGGGAAACCCGCTTGCATACTAGGAGTCAATTAGTTTTTGATACAAGAATGAGTCACATGGCCCAACCCCAAGCCGGTATCTAACAGTAAAAAATATTTATAAATAACAGTAGCCTAACCCCAGAATAAAAAGAGGACATTGCCATTATGAAATGCACTTAGATGTGATCCAAGACTGTGTTGTTCCTTCTGAAAGAGTAACTTAGCAACCACTGCAGCGTCTTGGGTATTTATCCGCAATATACTGGGAAAGGGAGGAGTTTAACTCAATATAAAGACCTATAAATCATCTTCCCCCAAATAAAAAGTAGCAAAGCTAATTGACCCTAGCTGCCTGCCAAAGCAGAATGACTAGCAACAACAAAATGTCAAGCAAACAGACAAACAGACAAAAGAAAAATTCCAAATGAAAAATACGATAGAGCATAGTTACAGCAGAGGCCGTGGGGAAAGCAGCCACAATCAATGCAAAGAGATCGTTAAAGCATGCTTTCAAATCATCAGCAATGTCAGCAAACACCTCCTAGGCTCATTAGTAAACCTCGAGGTGCAGCCCAGCTAATGGAAGCCACTGGCAGCCTCAGTAATATTCCATCTCTGAGAACTCTCCCGGAGAGGAGGCTTTGGGGGAGAAAAATGAAAAGAAATGTTTAATCAATTTCATTTAAAGACCCTTGCTGCTTACAAAATTACAAGTCAGTCTTTCATGCTTTGATTAAGAGTCTAAGACAATAGAAACAGGGAAGGGGGACATATTGTTTCTAAGACACACTACTGCTGTTGACTTAAAAACAACAGATCATCAAAGTAATATGAGCCAGTGCAATTTTCACCAAATGCATAAGAAGACCACAGTTAATCAGCTGTCATATTGCTGAACTCAATCATACACAATCCAATCCCTACTACTTTACCAATTTTCTTCCTCTCCTCTTATTTCAAACATTTTCTTTGAAGGTTAAATGAGAGCTGAAATCATTTTGAAGGGTGTGGAATGTTCGTGCATTTTGACAGCAGGACGTCTACCATAAAAGAAAGCATGCTGCACAGTGGAGGTGCAAAGTTCGCTGCGACCCTTTATCAAAGTAGAGGTAAAACAGAACAGGAGGAAGGCTCCCCAGGGTCACCAATACACCACCACTCCCTGAAGATAGTACAAAGATCAAAGTCTAAAAGCCAAACCACAGTAACCCGGTTTACACTGTAGAGTCCTTATCAGCTCTCCAGCATGTTTCTTTCTGAATCACCCCAAAAGATTTAACTCTGGGACATAGTCATGCTTTCCTGCTGGAAAAGGCTCATAAAATAAACCGCAGCCTCTAGATGAAAAAATGTGACAACCCCAATAGCTCATAAAATACAAATAAGCACTAACAAAGGTCAGTGCATGACAGAGCAAAACGCTCCAAAGACAAAAGCCAGCTTAGTTGGGTAGTAATTAATTTTATTGATGTTAATGCCTCTCTGAAAATACCTGTACTCTAGTTTAAAATAGGGGTGTGCCACTAGCACCCTTTAAGAACTATGCATGCTGTCCTTCCTAGTCTCCCTGATTCTGATTTATGCAGCATTAATGAATAAAAAGAACACCAAAAGAATTTTCTTATTTTCTTTCTCTCTCTCTCTCTCTCTCTCTCTCTCTCTCCTTTCTTTTTCTTTAATATTTTTCAGCAATGTGCAAAGTAATTGTTGTGCCCAGATCGTGACCCCGAGAGAGACCACCAAAGACGAGCATGCCGGAATGCAAAAGCAAGGTTTAATTCTGGATATCCAAAAGCAATACAAGCCTAGGCAGGGACTTCGTCCAATACATCCAACGCAGTGGAGGCTGGAGGAAGCGCCCACCTGTCTGCAAGCTCAGTTTTTAAAGGGAAAAGTCACAAGGTTACATCATTTAGGGGTGCTAGTACAGGTACAATTCTGATTGGCTCGCTTCTAGGGACTTCTAGAAATTACTTCTAAGGGAGTGGTTGCCCGCCACCATTTCTCATTGGCTGCCCTCAGGTGGAGGCATTTCTGTGATCAGTTACCCTGGAAACCAGGGAGAGGACATTCCATAGTCTGGCAGGCATTACCTCGTGACTATCTTGTGGCTCTGTACTTTTACACTTCCTGGTTTCTGGAATCTGAACTGACTGGTCTCAGTAACTTCTGGCCTGTTCCAGTAACTTATGGCCTGTAGCTAAAAGGAGCAGTCTTAGGCCTTTAGTTTTGGGGTGAGAGCATTTTGGTCTTATTTTGGTTCCACATTTCCCCCTTCTCATGTGCCTAATGGAACCCAATCATGGGTTTTGGACAGTTAGCTCCTAAGTATCCCTCTCTAATAATGGCCATGTATAGTTAGCCATCTTGTCTCTATGCCAGGGAGTTTTCTTTTGACCCAGCATTTCAGCCTTTTCTGAACAGGGAACATGGGTGACGTTCTCTTCTGGAACTGCTTCGAGCTGGCATTGGGGCGTCGATATCAGGGGGCCCCAAAAGGCTGAAAACCTAGTCAAAGACTGGGTAAGGGGGCATTTGTCAGAAGCATGTAGCTGCCTGACCCCATAGGGACAGGGAAGAACCATGTTAGCTGGGCTGGTCCACGTCAGCTTTTAGCAAGTCTGGAGCTCACAGTCGTCTGGAGCAGTGGAGTCAGCAACTGAAACCTGGAGGTGACTGCCAGCCAAATGGAAATCTGTTGAGACAAATTTAAACTAGGAACAGAAGTTAAAGAACTTATTTGGAACCCTTAGGTCCATACCCTTAGTAATGGGAAAATCAGTAGTCCCAAGACCAGGAGAGAGGAAAAATACCATCTTTAGGAATACTTATCTGGGGTCCTTTTGACCTCTGCGAAGTGGGTCTAGGTTTTTATGACTCTTTTGATCCTTTGAGGCCTACTTACAAAATGACATAAAAGTTTTAGATACATTAGTATTACCAATCTATACTGAAATCCATATTGTAGACAAAGCAGGTAATGGGTATCTTGTAAAACAGCAGAAGTGGACTCATACCTTTGAGTCCCAACAAGTTACATTTAAATATGACATCTAAAACAAATCCAAAATATTGAGCTTGTGACTGAACAGTAAGAAGTCATTGCTCTACCAGCTCATCAGGACTCCTAAATGTTAAGCTCTGAACCATAGAACAGGAGAGTAATCTGAAACTTATCTCATTTTGGACTCATATCTGAACCTTTATGACTTACTTAAACTTTTATATCTTAGAACATTTTCCTAAAAGTGAGCTAACAAGAAAGCTATGGCCTTGCAGAAAGATCTGGTTGTCTGATGCTGCCATGCTGACAAAGTTAGAGCTTGCCTGGCCATCAGTACTGTCAGAGATCTGAGAAGGATAAACTATATCTGAGTGCAGACCAAGAAGCTTCCAATCCTATAAATTACAGGGACCAAACCCTACCCAGGTCTCCATTGTGTTGGAGGCACCAGTCAGAACAGCATCAATCTTCTTCCGCCATCAGGTCCATAAGGCAGAGTGTTTTTCCTGTAGAATAGGGGCATGGAAGACTGACCTTGATCAGGCAAAAGGGTGCAATCAATTCCAGTGTCCTACTGCTTGTCCACAGTCTGGCCTGGGTCCTGGCGGCAGGCGTTTCACTGGGGCATCTTGCCCTGTGGTCAGCGTTGTCATATTTCAGGCAGAGACGTTGTAGTGCCTCGTACGTAATCTTCTTTGGAGACCTTGGGTCACTGCTAGGATCTGGAAGCCTGTCTGATATAGTAAGCTTTTAGATCAACATTTAAATGCCATATTCTGCAGATCTCTGAAGTATGAGGGCTGTCCAGGTATATCTGAATAGACAAACTTTGTTTCTAATTACTTGTTTCAAGCTCAACCCTAAAAACATATGCAAGAGACTGAGTAAATGAGTAAACTTACATCAGTACTTACTTACCCTGACTACAATTAAAAAACTTGATTACTTATGACTGACTATTTATGTTCTCTAACAGTCTACAAAAGTAGCCTAAAAACAATGCTTTTAAGTTGAAGCTCTTCTAGCATCAAATACAGGTTCAGTAAAGAAATCAAAACAAAATATCATTATACAACATTACCCAAGCCTGAACGTACCTTGGGTAAGAAGAAACATTTTTTAAGCCATTGGTTTTTAACTATAAACCTCAGCTGTTTCCTATGATTCCTTTATGTTGCAAAATTTGGCTGCCAGAGCAAGGTATATTCCTGTGAATAAAAGCATTGATGTGCAGCTTTAATATTAATCAAATACCTTATTTATTAAACATATGTTGCCATCTATTTAAATTCTCTAGAAACTTGCTGTTGAACACTTGGTAAAGATATAAGTATTGGGTGTTAACCCGAGTAGATCTTTATAACCTTAGTAAAAGATGGCTACCAGCCACATGGCTGCCCATGAGGTCACCAGCCAAGATGGAGGGAGCCACGTGGTTGCTATTTAAAGCTCATTTTTCTAAACAATAATTACTTGCACACATACACACAGTTGGATCCAAGTTACACACATACATACATACAGTTACAGCTTGCTTTCATTTTCAAGTCACATACCTGTATACATACACACATAAGCAGTTTGCAGAATCATTAGCCATTCTTAAGATGAAAACCAACCGGAATCAGCTTTTAAATTCAGTATTTGCAGGTATAAGAAACCTTAACAGTTTATATCACATCCTCTCTGACTTTCTACAACCTTCCATGTACCTTCAGTCCATAACTTTGATCCCTCAGACATTTACTCTAGACAAATTCCACCTTTTCTTTTCCTTCAAAACAGAAACTCTTACCAAAGTCTTTCTTGTGATTTCCCTCAGTACTCTAGATTATATTGTAAAGTTACAATATATTAAACAACAACAGAAATACATGCATATACCATAACAAGAATAACTCTCAATTTGCATCCGCACTGTACCACAGACGAGAAACTGTTGGTGACATTCCATTCTTGGAGCCAGACCTTGATCAGGTTTTAGCCCCAGGGCAGGTCTTGGGAGCCCCACCCAACAGCTTGGAAGAGGAGGATGGGGAAAGCGGGGGAAAGCATGCACCATGGAGACAAAAGATTGCTGTTAACCTCAGATTTTCAAGAACACGAGAATGACAGACTGAAAGTGACTCCACGCCCTGGCTGGGCCCACAGACCTGTAGGCCACTCCTCAGCTGTGACCCTGGAGGGGCAGTTAGTTCTCCACCAGCCCCTACACTAAGCTCCTTGAGGCTCCTGCTGGCTCCCGCCAGCTCTGCCCCATGTCCACACAGGAGCCCAGCCAGAACCTGCCGGCCATATCTGGGCCCCACAGTGCTCACAGCCCGCTCTAGCACAAAGCCATGCCTAGTTTCCATGCAGCCAAGCCTCTACTCCACAGCTTTTTGAGCGAGCTGGGGCCCGAACCCGCTGCATCTAGGCCCCGTGATGCTCACAGGCCGCCTAGCCCTCTCAGCAGCACCCTGGGTCCCCGAAGTAGCAGCTGTGCAGCCGCTGCCTGCACTCATTGCAAGCTTTCTGCTGCCTGTTGCCTGTGCTCTGGTCAGAGAGAGCAAGGAAGCAATGTTAGGTTAGTCTGTGCCAGTTCAACCACCGAAGGGGTCTCCATCCCTTCGGCTGGCAATCGGCCCACAAGTCCCAATGCACACACAAGCTCAGGCATAAAACACTCACACATGTGGCCACAGTTCTCACACATTTATACATTTATGAAGGTATAACAAATAACACTGACGAACAAGATAGGCAGACAAAAAGAAAGAACAAGGGCCCTACAGATGGTCCAGGCAGACGAGAGTCCGGAGAGGGAGCCTCCATAATGCCAAAGACCTACAGATGGGACAGGGACAATTCAACAGAGTCTCCTGATCCCCAGATGGATCCAAACAGACGGACCCCTCACGGGCATCTCCCGATCCCCAGACGGATCCAAACAGACGGACCCCTCACGGGCGTCCTAACAGACGGACCCCTCTCGGGCGTCCTATGACGGGGGACCTGTAAGGACCCCTGCGTCCTGATGAGGGGTTGGAACGTCTTCCAACTCCTCCAGGTCACCTTACAGGCGCGTCCGCCAAGGTGAGCCTGTCAGATTCAACCGCCGGCTTCGGATAAGAAAATGAAAGTAAAAGCAAAGGCAAGAAAATGGAGCGCTCTTACCGATCGGTGCAAATGGACCTCCGGAGCTCTTAGGGGTCCCGGCGGGGGGTCTCTGGGGATCCCGGACGGGCCCCCAAATGTTGTGCCCAGATCGTGACCCCGAGAGAGACCACCAAAGACGAGCATGCCGGAATGCAAAAGCAAGGTTTAATTCTGGATATCCAAAAGCAATACAAGCCTAGGCAGGGACTTCGTCCAATACATCCAACGCAGTGGAGGCTGGAGGAAGCGCCCACCTGTCTGCAAGCTCAGTTTTTAAAGGGAAAAGTCACAAGGTTACATCATTTAGGGGTGCTAGTACAGGTACAATTCTGATTGGCTCGCTTCTAGGGACTTCTAGAAATTACTTCTAAGGGAGTGGTTGCCCGCCACCATTTCTCATTGGCTGCCCTCAGGTGGAGGCATTTCTGTGATCAGTTACCCTGGAAACCAGGGAGAGGACATTCCATAGTCTGGCAGGCATTACCTCGTGACTATCTTGTGGCTCTGTACTTTTACACTTCCTGGTTTCTGGAATCTGAACTGACTGGTCTCAGTAACTTCTGGCCTGTTCCAGTAACTTATGGCCTGTAGCTAAAAGGAGCAGTCTTAGGCCTTTAGTTTTGGGGTGAGAGCATTTTGGTCTTATTTTGGTTCCACATAATGGCTTTCATTACCATATTTTCATAGTACTTTGTTTTTCTTTATCTTCCTCTTCCACTCCCCGACTCCACTACGACCTTACCACTTGTCCCTTTGTCCTCCAACAGGACAGGTCACATGTATTCTATTGCCCACTTCTTCCCTTTAAGATTTCCATTACATGGTCCCCATTCTAGCTTCATGACCTACATCCTACCATACACACATACTTATATGTACTTACACAAACACATAATTGAATTATATATAATAAATATAAATTATAATATATACATATATAATTAACATCTAGTATCCCCATGTGTGGTGAGTCTGGCTTATTTTGTGTAACACAATATTTTCCATTTCAATCAACACAAATGTCATGAATTCATTCTTCTTTACAGCTGTGTGTGTATGCCATATTTTCTTTATCCATTCAACTATTGATGGGAATCTAGACTGGTTCTATTTCTTAGATGTTGTGAATGGTACAGCCACAAACATGGGTGTCAAGCATTTCTGAGGAAGAACTTAGAGTCTATCCTGCATATGCCCTGGGTTAGTATAAGTGGGTCATATAATACTTCTATTTTTTGTTTTTGAAGAAATTCTATTCTGATTTCCATAGTGGCTTCATCGGGTTACATTCCTGCCGGCAGAATCCAAGTGCTCCTCTTTCCACATGTTCTTACCAACATTTGTTGTTACTTTCTTCTTTTTTTTTTTCTCCAGTTTGGGTTTTTTTGTTTTTGTCTTTGTTTTTTTGTTTGTTTGTTTGTTTTTGAGACAGAGTTTTTCAGTATAGGGCCTATCCTGGAACTCACTCTACAGAACTCATGTTCTTGATATTAGTTATTGTGACTGTGGTAAGATATAATCTAAAAGTAATTTTAATTTTAATTTCCTTGATGGCTGAGGATGTTGAACATTTTTAAAATATTTATTGGCTATTTGTATTTCTTCTTTTGGAAACTATCTATACAGTTCCAACAGGCTACTCATTCCCCGAAGATTGAGGAGGTTGTTTTTTTGCTTGTTTGTTTTTTGTTTTATTTTGTTTTACAGTTATTTATATATTGTAGGTATGACCCCTTGGTCTGAAATACAGCTGGAAATGATATTCTCCCATTCTGTAGGCTGTCTGTCCATTGTGTTGATAGTTTCTTGTTCTGTACTGAAGATATTTTTAATTCCATATACCTCATTTGTTAATTCTTGGAATTACTTCTTATGCTATTGGAGTCCTAAAAAGATTTTTTTTCTAATATCTAAAATATTTGTAAATGGAACGTTAGATATCATGGAATTATCCTGTGGTTTCTACTACACATAAAACATAGCATTTACAAAGATTTTTTTTCACAAACTTTGGATCAAAATCTTTAAAAGAATATAGCTTAAATAAGCACCTAAAATCACTTAAGTAATCACATATATTTAAAAAATAACACCATTGTGGCTGACCTCAGGTTTCAGAATTAATTTTCATTGAAAGAATTTGATCATATATCAAATAATTTCCTTAAATTTCTTAGCCTTGATTAATTTAACCAAATAAAAAATATGAACCAAAAGATTTACATTCAGTTTCAAACACCATTATACTTAAAATGCATCGGCTGGAGAGATGGCTCAGAGGTTAAGAGCACTGGCTGCTCTTCCAAAGGTCCTGAGTTCAATTCCCAGCAACCACATGGTGGCTCACAACCATCTGCGATGAGATCTGGCGCCCTCTTCTGGCCTGCAGGCATACATGCAGACAGAACACTGTATACTAAATAAATAAATCTTAAAAAAATAAAATAAAATTCATCGTAAAACTTGTATGACACTGTATTAGATTTTAGTGCTGTATAATCAGTGACGATAGTTTACAGCATCATCCACTCAACCATTCTCAACCTTAGAAGAACTGGGCATAGCCATAGTGGGCTCCTGGACTTCCTAGCTGAATTGTGGGGTGGGCTGGAACCTCATCCCCTTCATGATCCTCCACTAACCGCATCAAGCTATCCCCAGCACTTGGCTTCTTACCACCGCAGGACAGAGGCTCCTGTTTTCTTACAGACTGTGGGCTCCAGGTTCGCCACTCTTCCCTGCTGTGCAGCTCTCCAAACAAGATGGCAGGCTGCTCTTCAAGGCCAGCAGAAGGATCTCCTTAACTCCACCCTCCTCCAGTTTCCCTTTGGTTAACTCAAAGTCACGTGATGAAAAGCCTTGTGATGACACTCAGTGCACACTCTACTAGAATACTCTTGTGATAGATGCTTATACAAACAACACAACCATAACCTACTTCTGCATTTTATGAAATGTTGGGCCATTTTTGTTTTTTGAAGCAACTAGGCTATTTCAACAGAATTTACTTTCACAATTCAGTGTAAAATACTGCATACCCTTACCACAAGACTTCAGATGAAATATACTTGATCAAACCTGAAGCATCTTGCTATGAAAATGTATTTGTTCTCTTAAAAATATGAAGCATCGCCGGGCGTTGGTGGCGCACGCCTTTAATCCCAGCACTCGGGAGGCAGAGCCAGGCGGATCTCTGTGAGTTCGAGGCCAGCCTGGGCTACCAAGTGAGCTCCAGGAAAGGCGCAAAGCTACACAGAGAAACCCTGTCTCAAAAAAAAAAAACCAAAAAAAAAAAAAAAAAAAAAAATATGAAGCATATGATGCATCCAGGAAAAAAAAAAAAAAAAACGACTTAGCTTTGCATAGGTCAACTCTTCCCTACTAGTTCAATGGCCAAAGGGTGAATCCTCACTTCCAGTGCCACTTCTACCATGATATCTGTTATTGCTTCCTTCTTTGGATTTGAACATTCTTGAATGGAAATGCCAATTAGAATAGCAACGAAGCAGAGATTTATGTAATGTCTCCCACAACAGAGATTCTCAACTACATATTTTAGATTCACATAAAGGCACATTTACATCTCTGTGTATTCTGTGTCTACAGGTGGGGGGGGGGCAGAAAACAACCTTGGTTGGTGCACTTCGGGAATGATGTCTACTTTATTTTTGGCACAGGGATTCTTGTTGGCCTGGAGTCACTCAGTAGGCTAGGCAGGCTGGCCAGTGAGCCCCAGATACCACTTGCCATCACCTCTCCAGTACAGGGATTACAAATGTATACCACCACACCTGGCTTTTTAAAATATGGGTTTGGGAACTGAACTCAGGTCCTCAGCCTTCCAAGGCAAGCAGTTTACTTAACTGACCCATTTCCCCAGTCCCAACTCTTATAAAAATTATTGTTCTCCATTTTACTGATTAAAAACATTGCAGCTCAAAGAGGTTTCTCATTCAGAAACCAAGAAGACTTTGGAGTAACAGAGATCTTCTCAAATAAATCGACATAAAGTTCTGAGCACACTGATAACCACAAAAGACGTTTTCATGCTGTTTATTAAGTATGAAAAATAGGGATGCATACACAGCTTTATTAGCAATTAATTTCATACATGTATCATTTTTATACAGGTTGTTTGTTTCCTATCTACATCTATACCTAGCATAAATCTTCCTCCATTTTTGAATCTTCTATTATTAAATAAAAATTGGATGAATTGGGGGTTTGGGCAAGTACAATATAGGAAAGGTTTTGTACAATGGAACATGGCCTCGTATATCCAGTTTCCTATAAGCTCATGATTACATCTATGATTTGTTTCAGTTTCCACATTAATTATGTAATTTTCCAAAGATAGTCTGTGGATTTTCTAATCCTTTAAGATTCACTGTTAGAAAATGTAGTTTTCATAGGTTTAAAAAAGTATTATAGGAGATAACACTTTGTCTGGGTTTCTTTGAATCAATGACATTTCTAAGAGACACGAGTTTCTTAGCAATAATTATATTGACCTACTATTTTAGTCATTGAGCAAAAACAAGACGATTAAATTATTTTCATAAATTTTATCATACAAATGTAAGTCTTTCATTTAACTTCCCATCTTCCTGTAGTTAAATTCTCCATGAGAAAAAAACGCTATATTGAAATAAGTTGGGGGAAATACTATTCTTGCTATTGTTTCTCTCAGACTCATTATTGTTTGAGAGTTCTTTAGAAGGCTGCTGACAAAGGAACCAAGAGGATTTAGCCATAGAAACATGTATCAAAAAGTATCTTTGATGATCTTCCTATAAGTCATTTAGTGAATCTGCTTTGAGAAACACTTTCCTGCATGACAAGAAATCTTGAAACTGGTTGCATTGTATGGTTGTGTGAACAAATAAAATGGTATGTGAACAAAAAAAATAGCTATGGAAGAACTCATAGCTAAATCTTAAAAAAGGAGTATGAAAAACAAATTACATACTGGATGAGGAGTGAATAACTACCCTGAGGAGACACACACACACACACACACACACACACACACACACACACACACTAAAAATGCACTCCTTTGTGGTAAAGGAAAGAATCCATATTACCTACAAATAATCCCCAGCTCCTTTAGGGATTTGTGCCTAAAATAGATACCATATACTCTGGGGAGTAGAGAATCAGATGTCCTGCATGAATGTCTCTTAGGAAGTGGGACAGGAATAATTCATTAAGTGCCCATGGGGAGGTGAGTTGTCAGCATTATAGCAAGTGCAGTTCAAGCAGGGCCAGGCTGAGAAATTTGCTCTCCTTATAATGTCCACTCTCAGTGATGGTGATGTGTCAAACAGGCTAAGGAAGAACAACCTGATGACCACAGTGTCAAGGAGTCCACTGCTATCCATTCAGAAACCCAAGAATTCTATCCAGCATATCCAGCAGGGAAGACATGAGAAATTCAAGGGCAAAATGTGCACTGTAAACTATATCCCTGCTTTTTATACTTAAATGTCAATAATATCAATAGCAACTCTTAAACTGAAAAAGTCAGATTTCTGCCAACTGACAAATGTTCCAGGGCACAACACCCACCCACCCACGCACCCCCCAGCTGAGAATAGAGAAAAAGTGCAAGACCATCTCTCAGTAACTTCCATGAAGACTATAACAGACTGTGTTCATATTGGTGATCACTAGCAGGAAGCTTGAGGCTGGAGACTATGGAAAGAAGGGATGATCTCAAGTCTTCTATACTCACTACCATTATCTTCAAAGTTGACTGTCTTGGAAGAAGTTGGTTCAATGTTTATGGTGCTTTATATTACATGTTATTCTTTGCTATAACAGCAATAATAAAGTGGCCTGTGGTATATAACCTTTTACTCTGAAAGGTCCCAACTCATAAATGTGAAAACTCATTTGACTATATAATGGACATATGTGGGTTCAATGCACTTCCATACACTTTTTATTAGACTGCAATTTCCACAACACAATTAATTTTTTTTTGTTTTTGTTTTTGTTTTTGTTTTTGTTTTTGTTTTTTTTTTTTTTTTTTTTTTTTTTTTTTTTTTTTTTTTGGTTTTTTCGAGACAGGGTTTCTCTGTGTAGCTTTGCGCCTTTTCCTGGAACTCACTTGGTAGCCCAGGCTGGCCTCGAACTCACAGAGATCCGCCTGGCTCTGCCTCCCGAGTGCTGGGATTAAAGGCGTGCACCACCACCGCCCGGCTGACACAATTAATTTTTAAAGAAAAATCAATTAACAGTATTTTACAGAACTAGATATTCTGAATTAGTAGCCTATGATATTTGCATAGTTAAGGAAGAATGGGTCATGTTGCTTGTAAAACTAAAGTCAGATTCCTAATTGGACCTTTTCAAAACATTGCAAAGTTCCTATGACATTAAAAGAACTTAGCTATTCAAACTATATTTTAGATCATAGTTCTAAATCTCCAAAGAAATTACACTGCTTTTGCATACAATACATTAGGGATTTGAGCCCTTTCGTTTTATTAAAATGCAAAGTAACTATGCCATCTTGCTCTTTATAAAAAATTCAATTACACTGAAAATCAACTAGAGAATATTGCTTCTATGTTTAAGGTGATTCAGAAAACCATAAGCTATGAAGATTACCATGGAAGAAATTAGACAGAACAATAACAGCAGTTCTGTTTGGTCTCCACAATAGAGTTTACAAATCACTCTCATGTACTTGAGCTTACTTTTTCCATTCCTTGTTTTGCCTCCCTGGACCTTGAACTCCCAACCTCTCAAATAAAATTTTACTATTCTGCAAGTAGAATCAGGAAAGGTTTTTGTAAGTGTTATTTGATGGTAAAGTTCATTTACCGTTTTGTACGCTTGACTCCCCTTGACCTTCTAATTTATATGAAGACTATGGAAGTACGACTCATGTTTCATGATCTTCAAGCATTTCCCTACCCTACTCCACAAGCAATTAAGGCAAGTTCAGAACCAGAAGACTCAGGTTTGGGGCTCCTAACACAGGAGTGGTGGTTCAGACTTACTGTCCCTCACATCTGGCATCACTGAAGGATGACATCATCAGAGACTCACGGGAAGGGATACATTACTAGACTCTTTGGTCCTCTTGCCTAAAAGAAGGAACCACAGTGAGTTAAGCTGCAAGGAACAGACAAGACGGATTAGGACTTCTGCACACTGTTCACTTATCTCCCATTCACAGTAAAACTGCTCTTGGTCCCTTTGAAATTCCCTAATGCTCTTTTGGGTTCCTAATTTCTGATGGCCTGGCCTATCAGGCATCTCAATATTACAAGAAAGAATCTAAAACAAATAGAAAGGCCCATGTATTTCTCTAGTAGACTGACTAAATATGCTAAATGATACATTATCAGATTTATTTTGAGATATAACCCACTTACTGATATAAAAAATAATCATGTCTCCACTGTTCTACACAATCATTGACTAGATTAAATTCAAGTGCCTTAAGAATATGGAATGCACTCACAAATATTGGAGTCTTTTCTATATAAATAAAGATATAATGGCAGTATAAAATATGTGCCCCTGTGAGCCAAAAGGCCACATGGAGTAGGTGAACTTCCAGAAGTTGGACTATTAGTTTTCTCTGCAAGCTGTGTGGGCAAGTTAAAACTCAAAAATAAAAGCCATACTTTAAGATACAAACCATGAATAACAAGCTAGCTTACAGAAATTTTTGGAATATGAATATGAACTGAGTTCACCTTGAGAAAAGACCCAGAGTAACAAATTAACTCAATATAATTAGCAAGGAAACATCAATTATTTAAAGGGAAGATTAATTGCAAGAAAGAACTAGACTTAAACAAGACACTGATCTCATGCTTCCATTGTACATACAGGATAACAAATCGATGTGGCCCTGTCAATTACATCTGCAATATCCAAGCAGTGCCACACATAATTATATGATACACATAACAGATGTGGCTTCCCATCAGGAAAGCAAAACAGTGTCAGAGAAAGACAGAGAAATGCGCCGGCCTAAGTGCACACAAATGAGGTGCTAATAGTCTTGAAAATAAGGTCACATAGCTAATCTATAATGAGAAGTATGAAGTAAACAGAAATTCGCCTGTTGAAATCCAAACAGCTTGCAAAAAAAAAAAAAAAGTCATCTAATTTTGTCATCTAATATTCTATTTGGGGATATCTGAAATGTCATTTAAGGGTAATGTATATGGTATAATATAAATGGAACCAAATAGGTAATACTTGCTTTCTATGCCCTGAAAATATAGAGCAATACAATTCTAATTGGCATTATCACACAGGCCTCGAGAAGTACTTTAGTCTTTGGTTAGAAAGCTTGTGAGATGAGGAGAGAGAGTAGGTTTCAATATGCTTTTGTGTATACTTATCCCCTTTCTGCTGAAAAAAAAAAGAGAAAGAGAATCAATCAATCGCTGCATATCAGCAGCCTCCTCCTTCAGGAGAGAAGGCTGTAGCAGGAACTTGGCTGTCTCTGGCATTGTTCCCCTGCTGAGTGGTCCATAGGGAGTGAGAGGCCCTGAAACCTCTTCTTCCCAGCTGCATGGTGTTTCTCTTTCACATTGAGAGGACTCACTTTGCACTCCAATGAAAGCTTAAATAATGTTTTATTAAATGTCAGGTGAAGCCAGTCAGTGGTAGTGCATACCTTTAATCCCAGCACTGGGGAGGCAGAGGCAGGAGAATCTCCATGAGTTCAAGGCCATCCTGGCCTACAGAGTGAATTCAAGGAAAGGCACAATGCTACACAGAGAAAACCTGTCTCAGAAAAAAAAAAAAAATGTCAAGTGAGTGTCTGTGTCAGTCAGGGTTCTCTAGATGAACACTGCCAACTATATGGAGAGATGATAGATAGATAGATAGATAGATAGATAGATAGATAGATAGATAGATAGATAGATAGATACGACACAGTTATGGATGTAGATACACACATAGATAATAAAAAGGATCTGTTGGATTGGTAGTTCAACCATGGCAATGGGCATATAGAAGTGGAAAAAGTGGTGGCTATACAGTCCAGGAAGTAGGGAGCTTCAGCTGATCTGGTCTGATGTTTAGATCCTAGGAAATCCATGGGGATCCACTGGTCTGGAGTCCACATTTATAAGCTAGAAAGGCTGGGGTTTAATCATGTGCACACTCCCTGGATAAAAAGGGGTCCAGTATTCCCACACATACTGCCTTCCTTTATCTCATTTGCATCAGATTCCCACATTCAGGGCAGGGTCTTTTCCCTACAGTCACTGTCCTACCTATCATTCCTCCTTAGAACACCCCCACAGACACACAGAGACATGTTTCATCAGCACCAGATATGTCTTAATTTACTCAAGTAGACAATCAAAATCAGTCATCACAATAGCATCATAAAAAGAGACTAAATCATCCAGAGTTGGACATGATCAATACGTTATATGCAGGTATAAAAAAGTTACAATAAAGCCCACTAGTCTATATAATTAATATACACTAATAAAGGGGACAAACAAAACAATACTAAATAGGATGAGGGATTTTTTTATTTAATCAACTTGTTTCCTTAAATTATGAAAAGTCATCATACAATTGTTTTCCCTTGCTTTTGGAAGAAACCGTCTACCTGGAAATTTTTGCTCTCTAATATCCTCCCAATTCCCTTCCCAGAACAACACTTTTTCCCCTTGGAGATGTGGATGGAACCCTGGCTTTCCACATGTTCAGCATGCTCTCCACCACTGGGTTACAGTCTCCCTTTAGAGACACTCTGATTGACTCTCTTCTATTAAGAGCTCAGTTTCCCCAGGTCCTCTCTCCATTTCCAATTCTACCTCTCTTGTATGGGAAAGAGATCTACTGACGCTGCCATCTCTTCTCACACACTTCAAGCCCTGCTACCTCTTACTAGGTGAAAAGCGTCTAGAAGGATTTCTTTGTCCAGGCTTCTGTCGAGTGTGAATGGAGGCCATGGGCTGTGTGCTCTTGCAGGGAGACGCCCTTTATGAACAGTGAGGGCCTCCAGCTGAGCTCCTGGAGCTTCATCTAAAGGAGCACCAGCTCAGTTGAAAAGCGTTTGCTCCCTTCTCAGGGCCCCCCCAACCCCTCCAGGCAATAAGAGCTTGGCCTCATGGTGTTCTGAACCTCGCTTTCTTCCTGGCCTGTTTCCACATAAGTACTTTCTCATTACTCGGAGGAACATGGTTCTGCCGGTACCATCGCATCAGAGACAGTGTGAGAGCCAAATAACTCCTCTCAGATCCTGTGTGTGGTTCCCTGTGGTGACAGGGAGCATCAGTCATATCTTCACGCACAATGGTTCCCCTCAGACATCCCTTTTCTGGAGCAAGAGAATGAGCTCCTAGAATCTGCCAGGCACACCTACAGAACTGTGGAGCCCAACATACTTTTGTGGGAGAAGTTTGTGACTGACCATAATGGACAAGTTATTAGTAAAATTATTAGACAATGTGGTCTCAAAATCAAGACGTCTGCAAAGAGAGGAGGGAAAAGACATACCAAGTGCTGATTGGCCTGTATTAATGCTATTCAGTTCATTATCACAGTGACATATCAGATCAACTGTTTATCCCTGAATATTTACCCATTCATTTGAAAATATTTAATGGACACCAACTACATGGGAAATGGCAGGAAATAAGGAGGGAAGGCAAATGTCTGCAGACAGTGAGCCGCTGCATCCCCAGCCCTGGTGGTCATTTGTCTTCTCCGCCATTTCTAGGCTCTCTGCTCATTCCTGTCTGTTTTACTGCTCCCCGAAGTGAGAAGCTAATCACGGGCACTTGAGTCATCATGGGGCAGATGAGTGCTGAGTGAGCTTCTGCACACACACTTGCTGCTGTGCGGCCAGGGGCTTGGGACACACAAGCTCTCCCCTGCCCGCACTCTCCCCAGCACTTACTATCGGCCACTGTGAAGTGTTCTAAGGGGTGCTGTGGTGTTGGTTTTCCAGACAAGCAGCTGCCTTAGACAAACAAACCAGGACTGATTTCCCCTGTGGCTGTGCACAGTGAGGAAGGCCGTCTACAGGTCTTCTCTGTGTCAGCGTGGCCGCATCCCGCGCAGTTTCCACTCAAGTTCACTGGGAGAATCGCAGGCAGTCCCCAGAGAGAACACACCTGGAGAGACTTCTGGGTGAGGTTGCAAAGGGTTTGTCTCTGAGGGCTTTCTTCAACAATAAAAAATAGCAGGGGGGATAAAGGATCGAATGACGACAGAATGTTTCTTGCTGTCATCAAAATAATAAATACTTCAGTTGCTCTGGGTATAGAAATAGTGACCTCGGGCTGCTCTCTGCCTGCCCCTTGACAAAGGTGGCTAAGCAGCCAGCAACACGGAACATAGCAGGGAGAACAAGGGTTCCAGAGGACTGCACTTATCTTGGCAAAGGAAAAACGCGTTTAAAAGGCAAATCCAATTCTCAGGTCCCCAGACAATTAGATACTGTGCTCCTGTGTCCACACCGGAGCATCTACACGAGGTACAGATTTGACTCAGCTCAGCATGAATCAATGTATCCCCTCCTGCCGAGGAAATGGCTGGTTAGCATCATAGTGTGTGACAGAGAAAGCGTAGTTCTGCCTTCTCCCCTGCTGAAACCTCGAGTCCTTTCATCTCTGCTTGTATTTTTCCCGTCCCTTTGTGCTTGAGTATGCTTTCTATCTGTTCACTAACTGATAAAGATTGCACATCCCTTGACAAAACAACCTGCACATCACAAAGGAAATGTATTCAGAAGCTGGTAGGGTTTCCTCCATTTGCAGAATCCTGCAAAATTGTCATTACCCAAGCATGATAGTATCCTTAGACTGTTTCTAGGTTTAATTCAGCCTCCATTGTTTCCGATGCCAATGACAAACAATAGTGAGAAAACAGATGTTGATGGACAATGTTAGGAAAGATGAGAGAATGCTGGAGGGGCAAAAGCCAGGAAAGACAGACAGCGGGAAGATGGCCCTTCGCTTCCTTAAAGATGTTTATCCCAACCCCTAAACCTGTGCACACATGGAGAAAGCTACGATAAGTGTAAACTTTAGGCCAAAATTGTATTCAAAGTGATAGTTATTGAAAAGATGTATCGCCTTATTTTTCTAAAAACAGAACCCAATTTTGACTTTCAGCCCCTTTCTACTGAGTGATGAAAATCAAATTTAACCATAAATCTTCTTTCTGTCCTGGGGTGACATATAGATTCCAGAGGTATTGTACAGTACCACTCGTCTGTGTAGCCTGGAAAACATGCATGAAGTATCGATAAGTTGGCAGCTTCTATTCTCATTAGATCACTGACTATTGATCCACGGAACAGATTTCACAGACACTTCCTGGTGGCAGGTGTCCTTTGACCCAGTCCACTCTCAGTATGTCTGTGTTCTTCTGGCCTCACATGTTCATTCTGTAGCTCCCCCAACAATGTGGGCAATGGAAATTAAGGTACCCACAGCACCCCCTTTGGTGACTAGAAGTTTTTGTGCTGCATAATCTTGGAGATGTGAACTGCCTCTGTCATGTCAGAGTGCATCTTCCTAGAGCCCCCATGAACATGCTCTATCGCTGTGGTTCTAAGGACTCTGCCTAGTTCCTTTCTGAATGTGTCTCTGAGGGAATAGCATCTTCACTCGACCTGATTCTCAGATGAGCCAGGTGCGTTCTTGCTAGAGTCACACATGAGTCCTATTTTTCTTCCTTTTTGCCTCTGAAGCCCAGGCAAAATTTCAAAGTTCAAAATCCAGAGTAAGACTCGAGTTAGTATTTTTCTCTAACAGATGTCTTCTCCCCTCTCTGGAAAGGTCATAAACTTGGGGTAACAGAAAGATCAGTTTAGCATACTGTGTTGGGAAGTGGTGGGAACTTTGTGGGACAGATTCTTTCTGGAGGAAGTAGGTCCTTGGGGTGAACTTTTGACCTTCCTGTTTTCTATGCTTCCTATCCCCTGTGAGATGAGTAGCCAGTCATACACTCTTGCCACCATGGTGTTTTATCTCGTCACAAGCCCAGAATCCTCAAAGCCAATGACCATGAGCAGAAAGTTCTGAAACTATCAGCAAAAGTCAGCCTTTCCTTCCTCCTGAGTTGTCTCAGCTTTTTAGTCAGAGCTGTACAGAAATAATACACTCTCCAAGAGCTACAAAGCACATAGCTCTCCCTGCATCCAAACACAATGGCTCAAATGTCTTCAGTGAGGTGATGCATCCTTATGATTCCAGACACACCTCTGTTCTTTTCCACTCAGGAAATGCACATGGCTTTGGCTGATATCCTATGTGAAGGACTTCAGATTTGCTCGACCTTCCATGCCACCTGAAAATTTTATACTTTATTTGCAAATATTAATACTGTACTTATGATTCATCTCATAGTTCATAATGATCAGTCAGATTACTGACCCAAAAGTTGAAGATGGCTATCTGAGATCTCAGATTTTAATATGAATATAATTTTATTTTTATTTATTTTTACTAAAGTGTAGCTTCTAGTGCAGTAAACCTGGATTTAACCTGAGGTCCACTATTTAAAATATATTTCCAAGAAAATGACATTGGACTGGTCTGTGGGTCACATTTTGAACAGGAAGCTATGATGCCATTTCATCAAACCAACCAGGATGCAGTACAGAAGATGTATGGCCTGACACAATGTTTATACCCTGTGATGGCTATTCCTGGCTATCAACTTGATTACATCTGGAATGAACTACAATCCAGAAATGGAGGGCACACCTGGGAGAGATTTTTTGCATGGTTTTAAGTAGGTGAATCCCTTTCTAGTCCAGACCTTTGAGGTGAGAAGACACACCTTTAATCCGGGCCATACCTTCTACTAGAAGCTTACATAAGGACATGGAAGCTTTTGCTCTTTGCCAGCTTGCTCTCTCCTTACTAGCAAGTCCATTCCTTCACTGGCATTGGAGCCTACTTTTTTGGGACTCCAGCGTATACTGAAAACCAACTGAGACATTCAGTCTAGTACACTGAGCAACTACCAGATTCTTGGACTTTCTGTTTACAGTCAACCATTGTTGGATTCATTAGACGGCAGCCTATAAATCATTCCAATAAATCTCATGTAGATAGACAGACAGACAGAGAGACAGGCAGGCAAATAGACAGACAGACAGACAGATAGTCATTCTATAAGTTCTGTTACTCTAGACAACACTGACTATTACAGATTTTGGTACCAGGAGTGGGGTGAAGTAAATGTGAACAAAATGCAATGTATTCTCAAAGAATCAATAAAAATATTTTTTAAAAAGGAAATAATGTGAATAGAGTTTCAAACCACCATGTACATAGGGTTCCACACTATGTGTTTAAAGTAGAAGATGAAAACTCAGTGTTCTTAGGCATGAACTGTGATTTTTAAAATAACTTTAATAGCAGTTTTGAAATTAGCACCAAACTTTCATAAAGCATTATATACATAGCTAACCTAAAAGTATATTTCTCTTCCACATTTTAATCATTACCGATTTCCATTTTACAAAAATCTCATACTAGAAACTATATCTGGCATAAATATTTTAAACAACAAAAATAATGTAAAACTTGGTACGTTTTAAGTATTTTCCAATGGAGCTGCAATGGACTGTACAGATTTCCCAAATCACATCCACACTTTCTTTGCACTTGTGCACAAAGTTGGAGTCCCTTCCCCACAGGAAAACCATGTCTCCAACTTTACACAATTGCCTCTGATCAGAAGTTTACCAGTTAGCAAATTCAACAAGAGCATGTGTTGAATTCTCTTTGTTCACTGAATCTCTACATGTTGTTTAGCATACATGGTATCCATAATGAGCTGGCTTCATGATGGGAGGAGAGTCTGAGGTCTCAGAAGAGTATCTTAGAAGCCTAAACTTCTCCATTATTCATTTTATTAGAAGGAAAAATGAGTATTTGAAAAATGCGGCATACTGGTAAATCTGAGTATTTTTAAATTAGCACCAAATTTTCATAAACCATATATATATATATATATATATATATATATATATATATATATATACACATATATATATATCCTAAAGGTATATTTCTTTTCCACATTTTAATCATTCCCTATTTCCACTTTCCATCATAGGCATTTGTTACTTGAGAGGGCACTACCTGCATTTCATAACTTCACAAGAGAACAAAGACCTTTACTTTTACTTTACTGTAAATGAGGGCTGTTTGTTGTTTTTGTACCTGTCCTTCATTCTCTTAGGGGGCCTTAGTAAAGGAGGAGAGAAGAACGAGAGAAGAGGGAGGGGGAGGAAACAGGGGAAAGGAAAACAAGGGATTCCAGAAGCAAATCCATTAACTTTCAGATTTTACATGTTCATTCAATATTTTGGATGAAATTATCTTGCCCATTTTAGACTTCCTTTTATCTCACAAAGCACATGTTCTCCCGTCTAGAATGAAAGAGAAAAATAATTGAGGGTATATCATTCCACGGACTGCCTTCATCAGGCCTTTTTATTCCAGAAGGAAATGAGGTTGAGCCCAAGGGGAAAGGTGTCTCCTGGCAGGCAGCCAGCCCTGGGCCTGTGTCACTGCTGAGCTCATCATGTTGTCACTGCCTTGCCCTTGGTACTTCAGGGAAATCTGATCTCACCCGAGGAAACCCTCTGTTCCGGGGTGTCTCTCCCTTTATTGTCTATCCGTGTCTGGAAAAACTGTAAATTTTACCGATTTTCAAGACATTAATGCCCAAAATATTTGTTCTAGAATACGTTGTTCTAGAGAAATGAACATGAAGAGATGCACTGCTGACTCCCACACTGTAGTAAACAAGAGACAAAGAGGGACTGAGACAGCAGCTATGCAGAGGCGATGCGTCATTTTCCGGAACTCACAGCTCCCTCCAGCAGGACACCCTCTCTCCGACAGTGCCTTCTTTCCAGTATTCTATGACAGAGAGTGCCCAGCAGAGCTGTAACCAGAACACACAGGAGACTTCTCTGTGAACTCCGCCTCCTCTCACTTCACCATGTGTCTGTTCCAAAGTCTGAATCTAAGTTCCCAGGCCTGAGGAATCTCCTCGTCTATCAGTTTAAATAGTGAGAGATCGTGCATCCAACTTTTCTCATTTGAAATGATCAAATGAGACAAAGAAGTCATTGTGAAGCATAACCAGAACTCATTAAACCATAAATTGTTGAATGCAAAAATAATTTCAGTAATCACTTGTGATAATCGAATGTTTACTTTCCAGTAAATCACAATGGCCCAGTCATATTTCCTTTCTGGTCCACATCAATTTGTTTATATACAATAACTTAAGCTGCCTGGAGGAACTAATTGTCTTTGTTTTCTCATGCAGCTTTTTATTCATATCCACCCTTCTTTTCATGTCTGCTCATTTATCTGTATAAAACTGTGTTAACCTAAAATATTTTATTACAGATCTTTATCTGGCTGACGGTTCTCCAGCAGCTATGAAAAGCAAGCCTTCTGTTACTGCTCTGCATTCCTCTTCTTTTCAATCATTGCCTAGGAAACCCCCAAATTGTGTTTCTTAATTCTAAAGTATCCGAGCTCCTGGTTCCATGAAAAATTCATAAATGCAGACTGAGTTATAGTATTAATATATAGTGCTTCAGAAATACATTAACTCAAAGTGAGTCATAAGTGTCTCTAAAACACAAATAAACATAAAAGTCTTGACACTCCCTTTTCAACTTGTTTTAGCCGCTACTTAAGCCCACTTCCTACTGCACAGACTTCTGCTTCCTGACCTCACATGAGAAATATCTCTTTGTGCTCAGTGTCTCTATCATGGTCTTCTACATAACCTGGAGTCACTATAATTCATGCTCTACTCATTTCCAGATAAAACATAAGGCTTTTCATTTTTACATACTTGGTCTCTAAACATGGTATCTAACTATATTCTATGTGTTGGAATAAGAGATATTAAATTTTTTTAATCTCTCCCACCATATTTTAATTCATTCTTTCATACATAAATTGTTTAGATCTTCTAATAGGGGCAAATGTAGTCAGACCATGAGAATGCAGTCAATAGCTTAAGAATGACCTGAGTTTGAATCTAAGCTGTACCTCATTTTATGAGTTTGCCCAAAGTGTTTGCCCTTCTGAGTTTCATATGTCCAATGAGATAGTGAAGAGGAAGAAGAGCACAACTCTCTACTAGAGATAGCTTACTTTCTAGCTGCTCAATGGCGTCATAACTGCTATATTTCAAATGTGTGCCACAGATATTTATAGTTGGAAACTGGTCCCTCAAGTTTGTATGTTAATGGTATTTGGATGTAGATTCTGTGGAGTGATCAGGATTAGGTGAGACTGGAGCCCCCCTGATGATCTTCACTAAGGAACAGAGGCCAAGCATCCTCCTCCCTGTGTCTCCCCACCACATGAAATGACACCCTCCAGCATGGTATTTTGTGAATGGCCTCTGTCGGGTGATATTTTGCACCATGCTCTTGGACTTCCCAGCCTCTAGAATATGGGATAAATCACCTTATAGGCTTTATAAGTTTTCTCAGTAGGTAGCATCCAGTTATTGCAACAAAAAAAAAAGTAAGTAAGATAACAACATCCTGATGGAGTATTTAAGCAATATTTACTCACTTCTCATTACCACAATCCACTTCCTCAGTTAGCTCCCTTGGGTAACTTCCTTTCAATGTGTCAGCACAAAACATCCCCTAGCTCAGGTTCTAAGTGTATCTTTGGTCATGTCCAGATAGCAGAAATACAAAGTATCCAGAGCAGGGAGCCAGATGGAACAATGAAAATCAGGTGCAAGAGGTTAAACAGCAACATTCCTAAAATGGAAAAGAATTAAAATCACCCAGAGAAGGCCAGGCAGTCGTAGCACACACCTTAAATCCCAGCACTCGGGAGGCAGAGCCAGGCTGATCTCTGTGAGTTCAAGGCCAGTCTGGTCTACAAAAAGAGATGCAGGACAGGCACCAAAACTACAAGGAGAAACCCTGCCTCAAAAAAAAAAAAAATTAGAGAAAAATACATTTCATTACTGAAGGTGTTTTTTTTTTTTAAGCAGTGAAATTTTGAAGTACTTTTAAAATCTCTGATCAATGACTACTGAACACATAACTTTTAACTATAGCAATTCCTTGTCTGTGCATATCTTGTATAAATAAATAAGGGTATGAGACTAAAGGCACTTATTCTTCTCAGGCACATTTGCTTTTGGGGGGATGGAAGTAACCAGTCAGTTTTGACAGCTATAAGAGAATCAAACTAAGAGTTACATACTCCTATTTTCTTTGTCATGCCCTATAACTGCCTGGGGATCCTGGCACCACTCCAAAACCAGTGCATCTTTTCAGGAACTCAAAGCTGTTAAAACAATTTATCGTGACATAATGAGGTACACAGACAACTATAGTCTATCTAAATATATAGCATATCAGTCATAAATACTTATAGTCATTGTTTATCTGGGTCTGTCATATCCAGTAGAAGTGTCACTAACCAGCACACTTAACTCCTGAGCACATAAACAGTGGCTTGTCTAAACTGAGATAGACTTTTGAATATAAAGTGTAGCAGGAATCTTAACAGGTCTTATTAATAAAAACAAACCTGGAGCCAGGTATTGGGGTGAAATGCTGGAAGATCAGAGAAGCAGAACAAGCCACAGCTACCTCACCTCGCCAATACCTCAGCTGATCCTGTTTCCTCAGACTGGAAGCCTCTGAGTCCTCATCCAGAATGAATCTCAGCTGAACTGTTGCTCAAAAGCCTGAAAGCTTAACCAGGCTAGTTCCTCATCCTCACGTCTTAAATACCTTTCTGCTTCCTGCCGTCACTTCCTGGGATTAAAGGCTCTTGTTATCATGCCTGGCTGTTTCCAGTGTGTCCTTGAACTCACAGAGATCCAGGTGGATCTCTGCCTCTGGAATGCTAGGAATAAAGGTGTGTGTGACACCATATTTTGGCCTCTATATCTAGTGGCTGTTCTGTTCTCTGACCCCAGATAAGTTTATTAGGGTGCACAATATTTTGGGGAACACAGTATCACCACAATAAAGTATAAACTAGATTCCAAATATTTGGTGAGAAAAAATTCCAAATAGAGTCAATAATTCATTATTTATGTTAATGTTAACATTCACTACTAATAATTGTTATGTTTATTACACATCAAATGCTTTTTCAAATTTGAGTTAAATAAATATATTAATGAAATTAAATGTACATATTTCTTTTTCTTTGCTCTCAATGTGACTATTCAAACTTTTTTTTTTTTTTCTTTTTTTTTTTTTTGGTTTTTCGAGACAGGGTTTCTCTGTGTAGCTTTGCGCCTTTCCTGAGACTCACTTGGTAGTCCAGGCTGGCCTCGAACTCACAGAGATCCACCTGGCTCTGCCTCCCGAGTGCTGGGATTAAAGGCGTGCGCCACCACCGCCCGTCAAACTTTTTAATTACATATGTGCTTGCACTTGTGGTTTTAATTACACTTTACTTAGGCAATGGTGCTCTAATGCCATTTCAGATCCTAATCATTCCTAGTAAAAAGAAGCCTGGGGGCCATGGTCACCTCCAAAACCTCTGATGCTCATCTCCCCTTTCAATTTCCATGGCCTTGTGCTGGAGAAAGCCCCAGTCAAGGCCCCCCTAAAGGAGGCAACAGGTATCTGGGAACCCTGTCTTCCCTTGGCTGCCCAATTCGTGCTCTCTACCACTTCCCGAGTTGGTTTCCTCAAACAATGCATTTACAACCATACCCCACTAGAGGAAGGTTGATTTGCCACAGTGTCCTAACACCTCATTCTTAACTGCCACCTATAAATATCCAATAGCCTCATACTGTCCTCAGGTCCAGGGCGTTGCTCATCATCTCCTGAACCTCTTCTCTCCTGCTCCTGGACTTTCTCTGTTTTCCCCCCGAGTCCTCTAGATCTCTGCGGATTTTCACACTGTCATGTGATGCACCTCACTATGTGTGTTCTCCCTGCCCCCTCAAGACTAACAACACCTTTGGGGGGACTCACCTCTTTAAGTTTAAGATATTAATTTGCTTAGCAGTGCTTGAAATAATTGGAATGAGATTAAAAGGGTGCAAGAATCTAGATGATGGAACGTCTCTCCTGGGATAAAAGATTTAGTTCGGAAATCCTAGCTATCTAAAATGATTTCTAGGCAACTGGTATTGCTGCCGCCATCTCCCTTTCAAGTGATAAATGGTGACGCAGCTTGAGAGAACTCTACGGAGCAGCCATTTATCATCTTGACTTTTCAGTTAAAAAGATTCATAGGTTGAGAACAAGCAAGAGAGATCATGACTGGTAGGGCCATCCCAACAGCTCTCAGATTATGTCACACTTCAAGAAGTGACTCATTTGATCCACACAGAAAGAAAACTGCAGCAAAAAATGCTTAGAAAGTCTCCAAGAAACAATCTCTCCGGCTTTACCATAGAGCCAGATTGTTTGTGTGTGTGATATTTTCAGTGGTATTATCTACTCTAGGATGCCAAAAGGCTTGTTTCATGCATTGCATCCTTTGACTAGGTGTCATCTTATTGGTGGGAATATGTAAGAGCATACACTACTTTTTATACAAAGAAAGTGTAGCTCTTTTTGGCTCTGCTGATTTTCTGAGATCAATCAGGAGACCTCACCCATAAGTAGCTAAGCAGGTGATTTTGTATACATACACACGCACACACACACACACACACACACACACACACACACACACACATATATATATATATATATATATATATATATATATATATATATATATATATATATATATATATATATATATTCCTTAGTGGAGTATTGAAAATAAAGTGCTACAGCCTCATCAGTTAAAAAAAAAAATCTTCCTGTAAAAGTGCTTTTGAATGTGTTAGTGTTTAGTGAGTGGACCAAGTAAGGCAGATTGTTCTCTAAATGTAGGTGGATTTCATTCAATCTGTTAAAAGCCTGAAGTACACAAAAAGGCTAACTATCCTCAATTAAGAAAGAATCCTTTTCTTTCTTAACTGCACTAAGGCTGGGACATTGCCTTGATTCACAGACTTGAACTAAGACTTTTGCACTTTCTGGGCTTCGAGCCAGGAATTTTGAAAAGCATCCCTGGTTCTCAGGCCTTCAGACATGGATAGAACCATACCCAACATGTTTGTCCCTGGATCTCCAGCCTTCCGATTCATCCTGTACACCGTAGGGCATACCAACCTCCAGTTCCTAATAATAAATCTCTTCAGGTACAGAAATGTTGATATATAGATATGTCTCCTACTGATCCTATTTCTCTGGAAAACTTTTACTCTTCTACTGCAACAAATTCCCAGATCATAGAAAGAAAACACAAATCTTATTTACATTTTACAGAAAATTAAAGTTAAGTGAATTGCCAAAGTTTATGCGGTTCATAATGGCCACTCAAAAATCAAACTAAACCTGAATCCCAAGGTCTAGTTCTTCAATGCACTCTCTCTGTCTTCCAAAGAGTAATTTTGTGTCGATAAATCTATTTAGGCATGCAAACTAACATAGAAATGTGATAAACATTACAATCAAAATGTGGTTAAACCACTGTCTTAGTTATGGTTCTCTAGAGGAACAGAACTGGAAGAGAGAGAGAGAGAGAGAGAGAGAGAGAGAGAGAGAGAGAGAGAGAGAGAGAGAGAGAGATATGGAGGGGGGATGTAGTTTATTGGAGTGACTTACAGGATGTGATCCAGCTAGTCAAAAAAGGCTATCTACTAATGGAAAGTACAAAAATCCAGTAGTTGTTCAATCCACAGTGCTGGATGTCTCAGCTGGTCTTCAATATATGCCAGAATCCCAAAGAAATAGACTCTCATTCTAATACTGTGGACTTGCCAGTGAGATTGAGGGCAAGCAGGCAAAGAGCAAAAGGTTCCTTCTTCCATGTCCTTTACATAGGCTGCCACCAGAAGGTATAGCCTAGATTCAAGGTGTATATTTCCACCTCAAAAGCTGTGGATTAAAGGTCATCTACCAACTTGAAATAATTTAATTAAGAAAAATCCCCCACAGGTTTACCCAGCCACTTAGGTTTTAGTTAATTCCAGATGTAGTCAAATTGACAAACAAGAATAGCCATTGCAACCACTTAGTCCAATTTCTGTTGTTATAATGAACCAACTGAGGCTTGATACTTCATAAAGTGATGTAGCTCATTTGAACCAGACTCTAGTGTGAGACAATCCAGGTAGCATAAGGGCCCTGAATGAGTTACACCATGGTAGAAAAATGATAATGGAAATGGAAAGCTATGCACAGACATGAAACCCAGGAGGCTGGTGGTGCCAGGATCCCTTTTAACAATGCACTCTTATGAGAACCAACTCAGTTCCATGAGAGCTACATGAATTTCTACCGAGATTTATGGCCCCAATGATTAATTGCTTTATGCTATAATCTAACTTCCAAAGATTCCACTGCCTCAGTGTTCCATACTGACAAACACACTTCAAGACATACTCAAGCCGTGTTTGAACCATAGCAGCACTAAGGAAGAGAGTAAGAAGCAGATATGTCATGGAGAGGTGAACTACATACCCAGATTAGGTAGCACCATGAGGAGAGAAAAGGCACTGTGTTACAACTGGGCTTGGGAGAATTCACATGTGACAGAAGGGAAACCCCTGAGACTCATGGTGTAATTTTCACAATATGTTCAATTGGACCAGGGTAAGGTGAAAACAGAATGCAAGCAAATGTCCACAGATGAACCAGAAAACTAAGGAGCAGAGCTGAGAGGAGGATTTCTACTTTGAAAGACTAGGAAATATGATGAATAATAGACATCCACAGTCAATGAAAAACACTAGAATGATGTCTAGTCTTCTGTATAGGCATAGGAACAGGGCATAATGAAAGAGTGAGGAACAGACAACAGGTCTTGAGGTGACAGGTTTTCACTGTAGCAACATCATATTGTATATCTTAACTACAAACCATTGAGTGAGTGCTGGGAGATGGGGGTGATGCTGTGTGGACTTTAATTAGAAATGAGCCAAAATGTGCCCTGAGTAATCTACCATTAAAGAAAGCTAAGAGCAACAATATAGACACTTAAAAACTGAAGTAAAGTCAATTAGGATGTTAAAATTAATTCTAATAACACCAAAGATCAGAGCTCACAGTAAAAACAAAAAATCAGAAAGCCAAAGAAGAAATTTTTATCAAATTGTAGCATAATTAAATAAGAATGGACCTTAAACAAGCCTTTCTCTGTTTTCTAGAGCTACAATAACAAAGTGCCCAGACTAGGTGATTTAAACAACAGAAGTGTACTTCCTCCAGAATCTGGAAGCTTTCATTCAGGCAGTCAACAGGGCAGGTTTCTGTCCTTAACTTTTGGACAAATCTTCCCTTCTCAGTGTTCTCAGCAGTCTTCCTTTTATGTGTGTCTGTTCTAATTGCCTGTACGAACCTACCCCTAAAGATTCATTTAACTTAGTGACCACTTTAAAGACCCTGTCTCTGGATAAAGTCTGATTTTGAGGCATTGTCAGTTAGGACCTCAATGAGTGAGTGGAGAATTTAATTCAGCCCATAACAAAGACCCATGTTTCAACTGCCTGCATGGGTTTCTTCCTGTCCCACAATGACCAAGAGAGTTCTTCCCAGCCACAAGGGTCTGCATCTTTGATGCCATGCTATTTCCAAGAGTTCATTCTGCTATGCAAGTGGGAAGGAGAGAGTAGAGCACAATGCAGAGATGACTTCATAACTAAAATAGAATTTGTATTGTAGGTGCTTCACAGAATATATATCTATCTTTAAAAAATTATGCCTCAACCCACAGAAATATTTTATATGAAATTTTTATCATTCACTTTAAATATGTTTCATAATACACATTGGTTTTTGTTCTTTCTTATTCAATTTCAGCTTTTCTAATTACATAATGTAACTCACTAAATGGTTTTATGAGCCACTTAGGAGTTCGTAACTACCAGTTAGAGCAATGCCATAGATGATAGATCCATGAAGGCTGTAAATCCAGAGATCCAAGGACAAGCTCTTACAGTTATAGTACAGCTCATACTGTCAACTTGACAGAACCTAGAATGACTTGGGAGCAAGCCCCTGGGCATGCCTGGCAGGGTTATCTAGATTATTAGGTCATTGAAGTAAGAAGATCCCGCATCCCATAGACTGTACTTCTGAACATAATGAGAAGGATGAAGAAAGTGAGTGAACATCACACTGTTTGATGGTGTATTTAATGTGACCAGTTGCCTCTAGCTCCTGACACCATGACTCCCTCACCATGATGAACTGCACTCTCAAACTGTGAGCCAAAGCCAACCTCTTTCTCGTAAGTTACTTTTGCCAAGGTGTGCTATCATAGCAACAGGAAAAGCAAGATAATCCTAATTCTGTGGGGTTTTTTCTCTTACCAATGTCTTTGCTCAACTCTCTAAAAATCTTTGTAAAGACCCCCATTTCTCAAGTTTCTTTTCATTCCTCTGTTTGTATAAGAGAAAAATCCCCTACTAGTTGTTGCAATTAACTAGTTGCAACTAATTCTTTTTTACTGATCATTTTATTTTAGCCATTAAAATAAAATTACAGAATTTCCACCATTCCTGTTCATCCCTCCAATGTACATTTGCCCTTTGCTCCCTCTCAAAATTACAGCCTCTTTTTTAATTAGTGTGTGTGTGTGCGCGCGCTCCTGTGTATGTGTGTATATCTAATTATATAAATACAATCTACTCAGTAAAGTATATGCATTCAGGGCTGACCGCCTGGTATTGGATAACTAACTAGGGAGCTCATCCCTGGGGAAAACTATTTGTCCCAGTCAGTTTTGCAGTGGGGGGAAGAGGCACTATGACCATGGCAACTCCTATTTTTAATGAAAAGCATTTAATCGCGGCTGGATTACAGTTTCAGAGGTTTAGTCTTTTATCAGCACAGCAGCAAGCACGGCAGCACAGGCAGACATGGTGCTCGAGCTGAGAGTTCTCCCTCAGGATCTGCAGGCAGCAGGAAGAGTGACCACTGGGCCTGGCTTGGGCTTTTGAAACCTCAAAGCCCACCCCCAGTGACATACTTCTTCCAACAAGGCCACACTTTCTAATGCTTCTCAAGTAAACTTCTCAGAGTAAACTCCCTGATGACTAAGCATTCAAATATATGAACCTATAGGGGTCGTAGGCTTATTCAACCCATCACACTTTCTCCCTTTCTCAACAGTCCTTAGATGCACACAGTTCTTTGTCTAGGGGTAGAGACCTATGAGATTCCCCCCTTTCATATTTACATATCTATTGGTGGTGTACTTATTTATGTCTTATTTAGGCAGCCACATTGCTAATGTATCATGGATGATGCCTCCATGTAATGTCTTGGAAATCCACTTTCAGCAGATTTGCTAGTCCTCTGACTTCAATAATCCTGACCCTCTTCTCCCTTGTTCCCAGAGCCTTGGGTTCAGGAGCTGTGTTGTATATGTTCCAGTTGTTCCATTATCCCTTGTTCTCTGCATTTTGACTGGTTGTAACTTTCCACTATTGTCTCCATCTGTTGTGAAGAAAAGTTTCTTTGATGAGGAGTAAGAGCTTTACTTATCTGTACGTATAAGGTTATATATTTAGAATACAGTTAGAAATAGTTCCAGTTTAGTAAAGTAGTGGTAGTAGGTTCGCCCCTAAGATCCATGACCTCATCAGCACTGCTGAGTGAGCCTTAAGTTCAATTAGAGAGTTGTTCATTGTAGCCAAGACAGCAGTCTCACTATTATACCTTCAGGAATATCTTATTGGATTGGCCATCATTGTGATTCATAGCTGGGTAGGATTGCTGTCTCCCCTCCTACTTTGGAAGCTTGAATAACGCCTTCAGGTACTAAGAATATTAGTCCTCAGTACCAAGGCTTTTAGGTCAAATTCAGCCTGGATCCTCTGGGTTTTGTGCACAAAGTGTTTTCAGCAATAGGACATACTTTCAATATCTAGGAAGCAATCAAGAGCAACAACAATAGCCTATATTGTTTTGAGAGTCTCTTGGACTTGAAAGGAAGTTTCTCATGCTTGGTATTGGGCTTCTTGTTGTTGCTGCTGCTATTGATGATGATGATGATGATGATGATGATGATGATGATGGTGATTATAATGATTATGCTGTTGTTAGTCTATGGATCTTTGGGGGAGCATTGTCAACCCAAGTGGAATAACTTTATTTAAAATATATATGTGCACATGTATGCATATAGATTTATATGTATTGTATGTATTTTTAGAAAAATAGTAATATGATTTATATGGCTTTTTAAGACATCCTTAGTGTTATTTTACCCTCCTCCCTCTTCTTCTGTGTTGATCCTCCCTCCCAAGTTAAAGTCTCCCAGTTTTACCCAATTCTCCCTTCAAATCACTTGTAATATTCCTCCAATGGGTGTCCTTTTGGAAACATTCAATGAAAAGGTTGCCATGGGACTTAAGGCTTTTTAGTTGTAGTACAGGAAAGACATATAAGCCACTTTCAAAAAGCAAAGTTGTATGGTGATGGCAAAAAGAGTTCCAAACTAGCAGGAGGCTGAAGCTAACCCAAGACAAATACTAGTCCCATGCTCAGATGGAGACACCTATTGAGTGCCCAAGGCACTAAGGAGAGATGACAGGTAAGTAAGTGTTCAGCCCTAAACAATACAGATATGCCACCCCCGTGAGGTCACCAAGCACCATATCAGAGGGCAGGTAGGAGATTATAAGAGGTAGAAGATAAGAAGACAGACTCCAAATACCATCTCTGGGCATGGCACAGCCAGTACATTCATTAGCTCACAGAAGCTTCAGTTGAATTGAGCCTACTGAAGGCTGGGCCCTCCTAACAGTCAGCCATGAATGCAGACAGGTTCATGGAATTCTACCTCTTTTTGCTGAAGTATTGTCTACTGCTCATTCTGATCGAGTCAATGTCTTCATAAGTCTACACAATGGGGAGACCACAAGGTTCCAATGCCTAGTTCCCAATCTGTGGTCACACAGACAACCCTGGTTAAACCTAATGGCTCACAAAACAGAACAAAAAGGTAAGGATATGGGAAAGGGATTGTAGGAAAAGGAGAAATTGACAGAAGTGGGAAAGAGATAAGGGGGTTGGGCATGAGAATGATCCCAAATACAACACAGATTTTTGGTTCGGTGTGTTGTTGTTTTTATGGTTTTTTTTTGTATACTATATTTTGTTTTTCCATGTGTTGGTGCCATTGTGCCTGTTCATACATACATGTGTGTATGTTTGTACATAAGCATATTGTGTCCAGAGTCTCTTATTATTCTGTGCTATTTTTTGAGGTGGTTCTGGGACCTTGAACTCACTGATTAGGATAGGCTGGCTGGCCAGCGAGCTCCAGAGATCCTCCTGTTTCTGCCTTCTCAGCATTGGTCTAGGCAGCTGCCACTGTCCTTGGTATTGTACATGAGTTTGGAACATGAAACACAACTGTATGAATATTGAGATGGCATTACAATGCTATTATATTATAGTTTGATATACGTGAAGAAATCTAAAATACCTTAATCAGCCCCAGGACATAACAATGCCTACCCAGGAGATACTGCTAAACAAATTTAGCAAAGAAAATAAGTAGAATGGCAAATTGTTAGCTGAAACTTCTTTATCCTGAGAACCATGAAAAGGAAAGTGTGAGCCAGGCTGAGCCCTGGGGGCTACTCAGTTTTCCTAAGTTGTCTCAGTGTAACCCCCGAACCCAGTGATTCTCACTCCGAAAAAAAAATGATATCCAACTTAGAGTGGTTCCACTTAAGGTTTGGTTTTTTTCACTTTATCAGGGTTCAAAAGTGGTTCACATGAAAAAAAGCCCTTACTCCAATACTTGATAGGATGGTGGGCAGCAGCACTGAGTCTCAGCTTTTCATCAACGACTCAGTCACAAGGGAAACACTCAATGCTTTAAGGGACCATGTGGTGGGTTAGGTGTGTTACATGCATGCTTGATTTATAATATTTCCAACTTACAGTGTGTTTTACAGGACATAATGTCCTGACATGTAACTACTAAATCAGTGTTTCTTGAACTGGAAAGGGACAGTAAAAAGACTCAAAGAGGAATTTAATGATATTTCTCACTCAAGAGACTATGGGGTTTATTTGAGATTTTTAAATACAGAAAATAACCACTTGAGAAAAATCTAATCTACATTATGGTTTGAGCAATATTGTATCATTTACTGCTCGTCAATTATAGCTCATGTCTATATATTACAAACTCTCAACTGTGTGGACTGATTCATCTTATAACTTTCATTCTGAGTCACTGTTTTTTATATTTTTTCTCACTCCATGATGAACTGTGTCCTGATGTGACCCTCACTAGCCTATTACATTTCATCAGAGCTGTTTTGCTTCAGCCAAAATAGATTTTATTAATTATTACTAACATTAAGTTGTTGTGTCTTGGTCTTCATTAGCTTTGTTGACATCTGCAAGCACATTGTCGTCATTGTATGCCATCTCTGATAATGTCTTATAATGAATGCTGCCATGCACATTGCTTAAGAGAAGAGTGGGGCATGAACACTGGTACCTACATCGGGGAAAAGAAAAAATTCCTGCTTAGACACTATTTGAACAACCTTCACTCATCATCATATCCTCATTGTTTCCAGTAGCTCTTAATCAATAGTGCCTGTTGTTGTTGTTGTTGTTGTTGTTGTTGTTGTTAGCTGAGATTCAGGGAGATTCATGGAGATTCATGCTATAAAAGAGTTTCCAGTTGTTCATTAATAGTACTTCTATACCACCTAATGAGCTACTTTATCTTAAGTCAGGTGCTGCTTGTGTTTATAAATCCTTGTTTAATTTAGTCCACACAATTTCAGTAAGTAGCAATTGTATGGCATCCTTTTTTAAAAAGGAACTCTAGAGAACAAACAGATTAAGTAGATTTTTCTAAACAGGTCAAACTTTATACTTTGATCAATTGACTCTGAAGCCTAGTCTCTTAGCTAATCATATAGGGTGCCTCCAAGACCTTTAACTTGCCTAAAATTGTAGAGGTTGCCTGCAAATCTCTCACATCATAGAAACACACACACACACACACACACACACACACACACACACACACACACACTATTGTGACTTTAAAGATCTGATTGTCAGTGATTTCAAAGTAATGATATCTATGTTTTGTAGACAATTCTCATCTCTTACCAGACCCATTTTCTGCCCAGATCTAGAGAAAGAAAATTAACAAGGACAAGGTTTTCTTCTATCTGTGTATTTCTCCTTGTGCTAAAGATTGGCATTCCTGCTTATTCTCTCTCCAAAATCTCTAGAGAAATATTTTCCATTGCCAGAGAAAAAGGTAACTCTGAACATCCTCTTGTTATTCTGGCCTTTGTGGTCAGCTTGTGATGCACAGATGTTCATGAATTAACGGTATTGCTTTCCATACTGAGAAGAAAAACGTGTGTGATTCTAACAAGGAGTCAAGGTCAAGTGAAAGGCAAATACACTCTGCAGGAGTCAGAGACGGATGACAACTGTAGTCTTAATCAGAGTTCGAGAAAAGATTTTGTGTGACTCTCAACTCAGACTGTCAGGAAAAGCAATTTACATTTCATGTCTGAGACAGGACAATCTGTCACTTGGAAATATTTGGGTCAGTAATATTAGCTCAGAATAAAATCATGATGAGTACGTGAAAGTAGTCTTAAATAAATTCAATAAGCAGGAGGGTTCTGAAAGCAAAGATATCCCTTCATCTCCCTTCAAACTTGTATCTGAATATCATACCACTGTGAGAATGGAAGAGGATACATGGTCGTATAAATTAATAAATGCTTCATTTTTGAAAAATTAAGGACTCATGAAATAATTTTCTGCATAAATTTATGATTTATGAAGTTACATATACATATTATATATCTTTGGGCTCACATAATGGCTGCTGCTATCGATGAATGTTTCTATTAAAAATTAAAATCATATACATGTAAATATTTGTGGAGAACTGAAGCTATCGGCAGCGGCTATGTCTCTGCTGTGGAAAATCTTCCAACTCCACCCAATCTAAAACACATGGCATGGGAGCTGAGGAGACGGCTCAGTGGGCACAGTGATTGGCACACAAGCCCAAGGACCTCTGCCTCATACCCCTAGGTCCCACATAAAAAGCCAGGAGGATTGCACTACTGCAATCCCAGTACTGAGCAAACAGAGATGGGAGGATCCCTGGAGCTCACTGGCAAGCTAGTGTTGCCAAATTGGTAAGCTCTCAGTGAGAGATCTTGACTCAAAAAGTGGGGTGAAGGGTGATTAAGGAAAACACTTAACATTTCCCTCTGTGCATTTTCCATGTGAATGCACACATAATCATGCAACCACCACACACAAAAGAATTGTTTTTAAAGGATGTCACATTTCAGTGTATACTGCAGAGATTATTAGACCACGCCCTAAACTCTGCTGCACTCTGTAAGTAATGCCTAGCTGTGTCCCAAAGGGCTCCCTTCGGCAAAAAAGACTGAACTGCCTCACAATGGCTCCTATGGAAACTGCTTGCTGCCCTGCAGTTATCCATTTACACCCTCCATCCTGAGAGGTTGCTAAGCAGCAGGCTGAGCCTCCCTGCTCAGAGGCCTGCTGCGTTTTGAGAGCTCCTTGCTCTGGATTTTGTTTCGTGTTAATGAGATTTGGTAAAACAATATTGGCCAAGCTTTTATTTTAATGCTGGTCAATGTTGTGCACATAGAGATGACTTGAACAGAACCTCATTTGTCTTAAGGCCATAGTATATGTATGATTTCTAGTGTTATTCAAAGATCATATGGTCCAGCATCCCCATTTTACACATGAAGAATCTGAGGCTCTGGGAAACATATCAATGTCTGATTTTTGAGCACTGCACCCAGAACCTACACCCTGGATAGAAACTTCATTGTGGGAAGATTATCAGAGAGAGTAAGTCACTGTCTGCAAATCAACCTAAGCATACAAAATCAAGAGATCAGGATTCCAGGCCTCTCCCTCAGAGTGTTGCCTACATCTCCAGGCGAGCCCCCTTCCAGGAAATTAATGTTGAACTTCAGGCTAGAGACCTGTCTTTCTACAGAGACATCTGTGCCTAGAAAGGTCTTCAGAAGAAAACCTTCAGCTACATGGGAGGGTACAAATACAACAGAGTTCACTTTCTACCCATTATTGGTCACAAAACAATGAAAGGAGGATTCATGCTTCAAGGTCTTAGGCAAATCACTCAAGGATTCTCTAATTTGTTTCCTTAACTGTTTGTACTATTTCTGTCCCAGGTTGCCTATTGCCTTGATTTTCCTGGAAAGTTTGCAGATATTTCTTCCAGGCATGAAGACACACATCTATAGTCCCAGCACTTGTGGCTGAGGTATAAAGATTGCCCATGAGTTCAAGGCCAGAATGATCTACATACCCAAATCCTGGCTCAAAAAATAAGATAAAAAGAAAATGTTACTGAGCTTTTCTGAGGCTCAGGGTCATCATCTGAACAACAGATGTACCATCCATTTGTGGCAAAAATCACATTAACACATAAAGTACTAAAACAGCCTGACTCAAAAATGAGTATTACCATAACCGTTATTATTATTATTTTCATTTATTTCCACAGCACATAATTGATCGCTATTTTTTTTTACCAAGAGAGAAAGAAGGAACGAAACAAAATGAATATTCTAAACATTGTAGGGTAGCAGCTGGGGAGCCTTGCTCTGTCAGCTTGGGGCTCAGCGGCCACTAGAGGATCAATGATCACCAGAGAAACTTTACACGTGTGATTCAGCCTGGATTTCTGAGGAAGAGAAGATGTCAACCCAAAGAACACAGACTGAAGCGTGACAGGGGCAAAGAGAGGAACGGACCCACAGAAAAGAGTTTTACTGGCACGTGAGTGTATTAAGTCATTTGGCTCAAAACACGTCCTGTGTCTACAGTGAGTTCACATTACATGTTTAGAATACTCATTTCATCTCCAAGGTGTGATTTAACCTAACAGTAATTGCTACTTGTTATGCTATGAATCTGAAAGGTTCCCACAGGCTCATGTTTCAAATGCTTGTCCCCGAGTTGGTGGCACTGTTTGTGAGGCTGAGGAGGGTTCAGAAGGTAAAGGCTGGCTGGAAGAAGAGGATCACTAGAGACAGGCCCTTAAGAGTGGGACATGCTCCCTGGTTCTGTCATCGTCCTCTGATTTATGACTTAATATGATGTTGAAAACTCTCCTCTGTCACACATTTCCACTGCCTGCTGGGATGTTCTGCTAGGACACAGAACCAAATGGCTGTGGACTGAGTCCTCTAAAACTGTGAGTTAAAATCTTCCTTCAAGTTGTTTCTGTCTTATCAATGCAGAAGTAACTAACAGACCACATGAATGGACTTGATGGCTTTTGCTAGTGCTTGCACGTGCAAGTTTCTGTCTTGTGACTACAGTGTGCAAACAGCAGAACAACTCCACACAAGTGAAAAGCCCAGCGGCAGCTTTCTGCAGTCATGAGATTACAAGGTATCTTTCCAGTGCCAGGCACGATTTCCTTATTGCTGAAAATGTCTTAAAGACAATTAGAGAGCTGTTGGTTACTGGCAAGGTGTGCATGCCATTAGTGCATCCTCAGGGTTACCATGCCGTACTGATCAGTGCTATCTTTCCCACTAGCTTCTTATCTGAAAATGATAAGAAGCTTGTCCCCCTTTCCTCCCTTCAAATCCTTCCATATTTCCCCTGGTCTCTTTCAGATTCATGAAATGATCTGGTCTCTTTCAGATTTCTTTTTTTCTTTACACACACACACACACACACACACTGTTACTTGTTCACAAGAATCATAACTAGGTAGGACTATTGATTGCTTCCATCTTTTGGAAGCCTTGCTTGGTGCTTTGGTACCATGAAAGCTAGGCTTCAGGTAGGAGATTTTCAGGTTAATTCCAGCTCAGGGACCTCTGGACTCTTTCTCTAAAGTGCCTGGAAGAGTGTACCAATTGCATATCCAATACCAAATGGTCAGTCCTAAAAACATATACATACAAATAGCATTATGCAGACTGAGCAGATTGTATTTATGAATTTAGGACTAATAGACAGACAGACAGACAGACAGACACACACACACTATATATATATATATATATATATATATATATATATATATATATATATATATTAAACAAATAAAGACAAAAGAGGCCGTAAATCTTAAAGAGAGCAAGTAGGGAGTGGTACTAGATGGTCTGGAGGGAGGAAACGTGGGGGAGAGAAATACCATTTCCAGAAAAGAAGCTAGTTGAAAGACACAATTCCAGCCACAGAATGCATGCCCTTGTTCTCCAAGTAACTTTGTCTAAACTGTCCTACTTTTGAACTGCTGTTGTCAGCAGTTCTTGCTTCTTCAATCCTTCATTTTTTATTAGCTCAGGTTTCTCAAAAACTGATGTTTGCCTGAACTGAGATGAGTTCCCCTCATATTGCGCATTTGAATTTCCTTCTTAAATTATAAAGTGACTCAGAATGTAGGTCATTCCTCTTACATACTGCAAAGGCTAGAAGGATCTGAAGCAGAAAGCTGGGTGGTTGAGTCATGTAAAATCAGTCTTTTCATTTCAGGAGCCCTTCCCAGGAAGTCCACTCATGGTTCCTAGGCCAAGGGTAAGGAATACTCTATTACATTCAGTCTAAGGAGGTAGCAATGTAAGAAGCATCAATGCATGTTTTAAAGAACTCCTGAGATGGATACTGGTTTAGGAGGGATTAGATTTCTGCCCCAAAGCTACCTAAATCTAATCAGAGATGTATTTACCTCATTGCTTCCAGAGGAATATGTGTTGGGCTATGGATACAGGCTGTATAGATGAGGAACACTTCTTTAGATAAAAAAATATATAGACCAATAAGTATTTCAATTAAAAAAAATCTCCTATGAAACAATGAATAGGGATAAGGCAAGGTAGGGGAGAGACAAGGAAGGAGATTTAAAAGAGATGACATCTTGCTCAAATCATTGGTGCTCTTGAGGCATTTGCTACAGCTGGAGAAAAGAATCAAGGGTGAAATATTGTAGTAAATATGAGGCCAGTGACTAATGAAAAAATGGTAACAAGCAGGGCCTCTTGAACTTTCTGAGAAATCCAACCTTTGTCCTAAAGACAATTGGAAGTAGAGTGATGTGAGAGAATGGTCCTTCAAGAAGGCGATTAGCAGTAGTGTTGTGGAATTAGAAGGATTGGGATAGGTAAAGGGAAGTGAGTTACAGAACTACTGTTACTCTTCAAGAGAGAGATCTTCTAAGTCTGAAGTAAAGATGTATAGCTCAGTGGATAGAATACTCACCTAACATACACAAATTCTTGGGCTTGATCCCCAGCACCACATAAACAAGGTGTGATAGTACACTTCTGTAACCCAGCACTGGGAAGATGGAAGCAGAAGGATCATATTGCAAATGTGAAGATGGTCTGAGATGCATGAGACCCTGTCTTGAAAGTGGGGATGAAGGGAGAGGAAGTAAGACAGAGAGAAAGGAATATCATACAATTCCACAAATGGTTTGTTTAGCCAGTCTCTTATCTTACACATGTAAGCAGAACTCCCAGAGAGAGAATAAAGAGGAGGAATCTGTAATCAATTGATGCAGTATTGAAAGAGGTAGATAGTGTTGCTGGATAGTTGTCTCCAGGTTCCACCAAGCCCCGCAGTCTCACAATCTACTTACAAAATAATCACTCAGACGCTTATATTACTTATAAACTGTATGGCCGTGGCAGGCTTCTTGCTAACTGATCTTTTATCTTAAATTAACCCATTTTTATAAATCTATACCTTGCCACATGGCTTGTGGCTTACTGGCATCTTTACATGCTGCTTGTCCTGGCCGTGGCTTCAGTGTCTCTCTCTCTCTCCTTCTTCCTGTTTCCCCAATTCTCCTCTCTCCTTGTCCCGCCTATACTTCCTGTCTGGTCACTGGCCATCAGTGTTTTATTTATATAGAATGATATCCACAGCAAGATAGGAATAAGCACACTTGGACAATAGAGGCTAAAGCCATTGAACCTTAATTGTGTATGTTGAAGAACTAACAAAGGAAAAATAGTAGAAGGGATGGGATGCCCAGTCAACATACTTGTAGCATATATGGGTGACTATATGGTTGTGATATTACAGAGTCAGTAAGACAGAACAAAACTGAGCAGCCTTAAAGGGAAATATGCTGATCAAGCCTCCAAAAGACATGCTAGACACATTGACAAATGGGAACACATCTAAACTCATCAGAAACCCTGGGCTCAAAAGATCAACTCTAGAATTACTAATAAGGCAATGGAAAAATCCCTAGGACTAGGGGTCTAGATCACCCTGGAAGAATGTGTAGGCAGTCAGAGGAGAATTCCCAATGTACAAGAAAAGCAAAAAAAGGAAAGAAAGAAAAAAAGCAGAAGATGACACAAGATAGAAGAAAGTGAAGAATATTATGTCACAACAGAATGTCATTTTTTTCTTGAATTTGACTGTTTGGAAGCTGATAGTCAATTACAAACCAAAGTTTCATGCTAATAGAAGCCAAATTGTAATGAGTTACCAAGGGAATGGCAGGGGATTGAAACAATAATTATAGGCAACCCAACTGAGAAAATATTATTTAAATATCAGATGCCCTCAACTGAAGAATGGATAAAAAAAATGTGGTAAACTCACACAATTACTCAGCTATTAAAAACAATGACATCATGAAACCTGCAGCCAAATGGATGAAACTAGAAAACATCATCCTGAGTGAGGTAACCCAGACCCAGAAAGACAAACATGGTATGTACTCACTCATAAGTAGATACTAGCTGTAAAGTAAAGGAGAACCATGCTACAATCCAAAGATCCAGATAGGCTAGGTAACAAGAAGGGCCCAAAGGGGAACTGGGGCCCATGGATTTCCCTGGGAAGAGGAAATAGAAGATATTTCCCGGGTAGACTGTGGGCTGGTAAGGACAGGAACATGAGGGATTGGGTTGGGGGGTGTGAATGGAGGGGGAGAGTAATTAAAGAGATGTCTTGATGTAGGGGGAGCATTTTGGGGTCAGGTAGAAACCTCATGCAAGGGAAACTCCCAGGAATCCACAAAGACGACCCCAATTGAAACTCCTAGCAATAGCAGATAGGTAGCCTGAACTGACTGTCTCCTGTAATCAGATTGGTAACTACCCCAATTGTCATCAGAGAGCCTTCATCTAGTGACTGATGGAAACAGATGCAGAGATCCACAGCCAAGCACTGGGCTGAGCTCAGGGAATCCTGTTGAAGAGCGAGAGGAAGGATTGTATGAGCCAGGGGGTCAAGGTCATCACAAGGGAAATCACAGACAACTAGCCTGGCTCATAGGAGCTTACAGACTCGGGACCAACATCTAGGGAGCCTGCTAACAGCTAAGGAGCCTGCATGAGACAGTCCTAGGCCCTCTATGTATGTGTGACAGTTGTATAGCTTGATCTACTTGTGGGACTCCTAGTGGTGGGAGCAGGGCCTGTCCCTAACACTTTGAGCTGGCTTCAAAGAACCTATTCCTCATACTGGGTTGCCTTGCCCAGCCTCAATACAAGGGGAGGAGCTTAGTTCTACCTCAACTAGATATGCCATGCCTGTTGATACCCATAGGAGGTCTGCCCCTTTCTGAACAGAAACACAGGAGGAGTGGATGGGGGAGGGGTGGGGAAGAGCGGAGAAAAAAAGAGACAAAGGATGGAAGGAGAATGATTGAAAGTGTGAAGGATGAAATGAGACATCTGGAATAAAAACATGCATGTGTTATTTCATCAGTCTCACTGTCTTACAACATTCCTTTCTTTAACTCTGCAAACTTGATCCCACAGATTATTGCAAACTCCCACCATTTTTTCATCTTCTATGAAGACTGTTTTCTGGGACTGCTTGATGACTCATGTACCTCAGACTTCACAGCCAAGGAGCCAGAGCGCGCGCGCGCGCGCGCGCACACACACACACACACACACTTGGTTCTGCTTCCAGCTCTGTGACAAATTTGGCTATGTACTAGGAGGGGAATAAGAAAAATGGCAAGTCATCTAGAACAACTTCCTAAGCAGGTTTCCTCTAGCAAGAAGACTCAATCAGATCCCACTATAAAATGTGGTCATCAGTCATCCGGCCCCATCTCCCACCCATGCCCACCTGACAGTCTCCTCCTGGCAACTTTCCTTGGGTCAGGGCTTAGATTCCCCAGGATTCCCCAGCATTGACCTCTATCTATGGTAACAACTTCTGTAGGATGTAGGACTTTAAACTTGCTATATGATGTCTCTAAAAAACTGCTTATACTTCTGTGTTTTGTCTGCATCTTGTCTCCTTGGATCTTTCATTTTATTGTCCTATTCTTATGCTTTTCTACCTCTTAGCCTTGGGGAATCTAATGGCTTGACCTATGAGATCTATGAAAACATTGGGAAATCATCTATTGTGATTCAAGACCCTGACACAATAAATGAATTCTTGCTATTAATTCATAATTAGCTCAATGTTTGTTTTCTAACAGATCAACAAGTTCCTAAACACTATTTTTAGCCATTGATGTGGCCAACGCCAATTATTTTGAGCTGAAATTAGCAAATCAAAATGTATATTTTGTGAAGATTAGATGTGTGTATCATACTTCACATTGTGATTCTCAAGACTTAAAACCTTGAGAGAGAGTAATGCAGGCTGAATTGGGTGATCAAAGTAGATCATGTACATGTATGAAATGTCATATTGAGGTCCATTATTTTGATTAATTAATATAAAAATGTTAAAAATACAAAGCATTGACAGAGAAAGGACATAAAAACCTATGTTAAAAATCAGTGATCTAAGATTTCATAACCACACTATGCAGGGGACTCACATAGGTAGCGTATTTTCAAATGAATGGCATAAACAATAACAGTTCTTGCTTGTGGCTATAAACTACACAACAGAACTTGGCATGGTTTTGTTTGGGCTTTTCAATGGCAATGCCAAGTGACAAGTTAGTAGTGATCATCAAGCATGTTGTACAAATTATAAAATGCAAGTGTGTGGAGTTTGACTGAATTGCAAAACTCTTTGAAGCCCTGACATTCTATTTCTAGAGTTTGGGAGTAATTCTAGGTTCCAGATAGTAGGATTAAATCGAGATTGCTAACTTGACATGAAAAACTTGTCTATGTCTTCTGGCCCAGATGCTGTGGCCATTCCTTTGACAAGCTCAGATTTTTCACAGCATCATGACTTCTAAACACTGTTTCTTTCTTTCTGCAATGCCCTTTCCTGTTCCTCCCCTACATAAATGCAATAAATAAGAGCCCTTCTCTGGCTCATGTTAGAATAAGTTATGGCCTCTTTGGAGCTCCAGTGATTTCTTTTTCCTGATACTGTTAGGAAAAAAATTACCATATGAAATCAGAGTGGCTGCATCACCTGCCTGAGAAGCCCCCCCCCCCCCCTGCACCAGCCAGTCTATCAACATTGTCTGGTAGAAGTAGTGAGAGAGTCCTCAGACTCCACCTGACCTAACAGTCACTCACTCTCTCCTGTGCCCTCCCCAGATAAAATACAATCTTGCCCCCATCTGCAGATGTTCTCAGAAGGCACTAGAGTATATAAGAGGTGGGAGTTAGCTGAAGGAGAGACTCTATGCAGCTTTCAGGGGGCTGTAATCCATTCAGGCACAGGAATTTTCATTTGAGCAGCTGTTTGAGGGTCACTCGTGTCTCTGTAAATAATCCCTTACTACCTATGCTCCCATAATAAGCTTAACAAACTCGTTGATTCATCAATCTGGACTTGTTGGAACCATTTATTTAATCTATCATTGCTATCTCCCCAGAAAAATTACCACACCAGATTCCTGCATTGAGACACAAAACCAGAGGCTAGGGAGATAGATTCATGAGGAAGAGTGCCTGATCCACAGACACAGGACCTGAATTTGAATTCCCAGAATCCATGTAAAAATCCAGATGTGGCCACATGCATCTATAGTACCAGTGATGGAGAAGTGGACTGAAACAGGGGCATGACTGGGCTTGCTGGCTAGCCAGACCAGGAAAAAAAAAAAAAAAAAAAAAAAAAAAAAAAAAAAACAGTGAGCTCCAGGTTCTGTGAGACCCTGTCTGGAGGGAATGAGATGGAAAATGATAAAGCATAAAGTCTGAGGCCCTCCTCTGGCCTCCACGTGAGAGCATAAAGTCATATTCACCCACATCTATATACATGTATGTACACCACATGCACAGACACCACACATGCTCAAAAGAAAGAACCATACCATTTTTGTGCTATTTTTGTCTTTGTCTCATTTAGTTTATTGATTTGGATTTGATCATGTGATTGTGTGTATGTGTGTGTGTGTGTGTGTGTGTGTGTGTGTGTGTGTGTGTGTGTGTTCACTTAACAGAAGACACTTTTCAAAGGAGATTAGAAGAGGACTTCTGTAAGAAAATGCAAAGCAACATTTGATGAATACATTGTGTAAACACTAGTCATGGATGGAAGTTAGTTCAGCTACTGGATATTTTCTGAACTTCAAAAGCAACCCAGTGTTAGGTGGAGCTGAAGGCCAGTATCCATAGTGAACAAAGACTTGCTAGTTAAGAAGGAGTTCTTTATGAGCCTTTCTGCTTTAATTCCGGGGAAAAGAGGTGGTTAGAGGTAATATATCTGTACTTAAAAGTCCACCGGTCTCCTTTCCACTTTCCAGCTGTCCTGAGTAAAGAAACCCATAAGTGACCTTGGCAGCCTCTGCATTTGATGGTAGGGGAACCTGGGTTCTTGATTATTGCTTTGAAGATATACACACAATTAACAATTCCTCAATTATACTGCTATGTGAAAAGATGTGCCAGTACTCAGTTATTAATGTGGGTGTTATCTATGATTGCAACTGGTGTTACATAAACACAATTACATAAGAGAACTTACAAATTATAAATGCATGTAAAACACAAGCATAAACTAAATATATGTGGAGGAGGATAATTGCAAAAGTTGTCAAAGATGAAACATTAGAAGAAAATACGGATCTGAAGCACTCAGCAATGGTGAAGATCCCTGATGGGCAAACTGAGGAACATTACTATGCTCCTGGGGAACAAAGGAAGGGGAAAACTGTGAACAAACTAACAGGATTTGAAATTTGTGTGACTGACCAAATAATCATGAGCCGTCTGTGGAGCATCACTTTCAATGAGTATTTTAGAGGAATCACTGTAATGCCCTCTGGGTGAGGGTGTGAGTGGGAAAAGGATTTGTAAGACCTACATCACAGCTCTGCTGATTTTTAAATCTGATAATTCAGAAAGCAGAGTCTTAATTTTAGCCATCACAGACATTCTATGTCTTATTGGGAAATTCACTGAATAATCAATACTTAGCTGCCCAAGCTATGACCTGAATATAATTACTATCTTATCTACTTTAATGGAGTGCATGAGACAGAATAAATGAATTCATAGTATTTCTATTCAGACAGCTGGGTCTTAAAGCACAGTGGTAGTAGTGATGTCTGTGTCTATACAGGAGGACAGATAAAATCTTACAAATATACAAGGATTTGGAATTTTTAGAGCTACAAAAATGTAACCATAGACTAGATTCATTCTGTCACTTGTTCAATTCCTGTCTCAGGAGGACATTTATAATACCTTTTTGCAGAGTTATACATAGTAAGAAACACCAGGTAAGTGTGATTCACATAATCCAAACCTCTGTTACAGAATCCCTAGGGGAGATGCTGTCTAGGTAAACATGGAGATAAGGGATATAAGAGCATTCACTGAAGGAAAACAAGCCCAGTTATAAAATTCTAGAACTGGGAGAATATTCTATAAAGAGAATTTCTCTCTGCTTCAGTAACCAAGAGTTGATATCTCTAACACCCAGCTTCTAAATATTGTCTCCTTGGATTACTAAAGTCCCTAACACAGGATGCAGATTTTGTATGTATGTAGGCATGTGCATTTTTCCTGTGGAAAAAGACTTATTTAAGATTTTTATAACAATTATGGACTTTAAAAATACCCAGAAAACAGACATCAGTTCCAGCTTATCAATCTATGCATCTGTGTTATATGCCTAGCACCAAATGCTCTTCTTGAATCGAGGGTGACACTGTGCAGAACATGATGTCAAGGCCACAGTGGAGGCTTAATTGAGTTAACCTCTGAGTAGCAATTCGGAATTTGTCTGTAAGACCACTTTTCTATTAAAAAAATATTTAATGCATCTTGACCTTTCTCCTGTTGGAAGGGAAACATTTTTTAATTTTAAAAATCATTTCACTTACTACTAACTCTGTTCCTTTATCTATCCAAAACTTAGTATTATGAGCCCAGCTAAAAAGTTCTTCCAGGAATGATGGTTACACTTCCTGTACTATTTTAGTTCTGACAAGAAATTTACTTTTTTCTACCTAACACATTTTCTCATTTGGGATCAGATAAAGGCTGTGTCTTAATTGCTTTTCTATTATTGGAATAAAACACCATGACCATGGCAACTTGTAAAAGAAAGAATTGAATTTAGCTTATAGCTTCAGAGGCTTAGAGTCCATGATGATGTGGAGAAGAAAAGCATTTTGATACACAGCTGCAGGGCAGAGCATGACCTGGGGATGGTACAGGAGCCTTTTCAAACCTTAAAGCCCCTGCCCAGTCACACAACTCCTCCATACATTCCCACTAATCCTTCCTGAACAGTCCCATTAACTGAGAACCAAGTGTCCAAACATATGAGGGCATGGAGTCTATTTTCATTCAAACCACCACAGACTGGGGTTCAGAACAAGTAAAATCAAGTAGGAGATGCAACCATGGATAACAGTTACAAATCAAAAGATGGCTACCATCAAAGACTTATAGTGTACCTAGCAAATAAGGATGAGGTTAAATGTTAGGTAAAGTTCAGATGAATGCCCCTGGGTATGGATATGTCTATTGCAGTACAATACTTAGCAAAATATCAAGGAAGAAATTTATTAATCAATTTTGAACAAGAAAAAAGATGAAACAAACCTGTTTATTAAACCATCCACTATAGTCAGGTTCCATTTCTTATAGTAAATACCTGAGATAATCAGGTTATAAAGAGAAAAGGTCCATTGTGGCTTAATTTAATCACAGTTTTTTGCTCATGGCAAATCACCAAAGCATGATGGGAGCATGTAGCAGAATAAAGCTGCTCACCTCATGGCCAAGAAGCAAAAGAGAGGAAAGTAAGTGCTGAAGTGACTCCCTCACATTTGAAGGTGTGCCTCCAATGACCTAGAGACCTTCACCTCTTAAGGATTTGATAACTTCCTAATAGAAACAAGCTGGGTACTAAGCATTTATCAAATGGGCTTCTGAAGGACAGATAAGATCCAAACTATTTCCAGAGGCACTGTCTGAGTACTCATAGACAACACAAATATAAACATATGACCTGAAATGACATGAAAAAACCTTGAGCTTATTTTAAGAGTATGAAGATTTTTGGGAGAAGAAAAAGAAGAGAATGAGGAGAAGGCAGAGGAGGAAGAGGATGAAAAGGAAGAAGAAAGCAATGATGATGACTGGGAAGACAGAAAAGAGTTAGATCATAAAGTATCTGGTGCCCTAAAGATCTTTATCCTCATGTGCAAGTAGTAGGTCCACAGAAGTGACTCTTATTTTCCAAACCTATGAGTCTATAGCCCCTGGGAAATTGAAGAGAATGATGGAGTGGTTATCCTCTGACCTTCCAATATGTGGGAGGATACGGCAGCACCATAGGGAACCCATGAGACCCGGCTGCCTTCTCTGCACCATAGCTGCCGTTAGGAACTGAATGCTGACTAGGAGGAGGCAGGTGAGCTGTTTAATCTGCCATGGTGAGCTCTGCAGCGCTTTGCCTTCAGTAGTAATTCCATTTACTTTCAGGACCACAGGAGTCTTCTTCAGTCACCTCTACTTACACACTGGCAACCCAAGTCCCAGAGTCATTCCTTGCAGGAATTTCAAAGGAAAGACAGTTAGTTACCTGAGTATTTACATTGACACCACCCTCATTGCTTCCTTCAGAGCTGTCCCTTGTTGGAGTCAATTCTAAAGATACAAACCATCTCATGTAGCTGGAATGGGCCAGTTTTCCTCAACGGCACTGTAACCAGATGTGCAACAGCAAAGTAAGTGTGGACAGGGATTGGGACTGTACCAAAGCATGGAATTTGAAGGACAGAACAGAAAAAGTCTCACTGAGAAAATCCAGCTTTGCTGATTAAAGGAGACAGGAAGACACACAAAACCCCATGGTAGGTATGAAATGGTGTGAAGGGTAACCACAGACATTGGGAAACAATGCCTTGGCTTCATTTATTCAACTAATATTTATCACACCGTATTGTAGAAGCGATTCTATTGACTACATCAAGAAACATGAGACAAAACTCCCCTACTCTCCAGACTAGCTCAGCAGCAGCAACAGCCACATCGAGGTACTGCACAAAAAGACAAATGACTCCTCAAATGCAAAGATACTCGAAGCTGAGAGTGGCACAGAAAAAGAAAAAAGGTGAAGCTTTATGGTGGTATTTTATTTGTACTGAAATGTGATTTTCATTGTATGTTAATAAATAAAGTTGCCTGGGGGTCAGAGCTATTAGAGCCATAGCAAGAGGATGGTGGTGGTGCACGCCTTTAATCCCAGCACTTGGTAGAAGAGCTAGGTAGATCTCTGTGTGTTCAGGGATACAGCCAGCATTGGAGACATACGCCTTTAAGACCTAGAGGGCTGTACTTACAGGCAGTGACGAGGCAGTCATGTGTTTGGGTTTACAACCAATGAGAAGGCAGAACAGAAAGACTTTTTAAAGACATACACACAGGAAATAGCTCTCTTTCGGGGAAGCTAGGAGCACTGCAGGAGGTAAGATTTTAGCTCTGAGCTCTGACCTCTTGGCTTTCTCTTTTACATTGGTTCTGTGTTTCTTATTTTAATAAGACGGTTGGTTACATCTACAAAGCTGCCTGAAATTTCCCATGCATTAAGCTAACAGAACACCAATTACTGAATCTTCCATTTGTGTCTCCTGAACTATGCACCTCTCTTGTCTATCCTGTTGTCTACTTTGAGCAGCTGACTTCCACAGACTCTAACAAGAGGTACCTGTTTCCAATGGCTCCCATTGGGTTTAATTGGTGGCAAACTGGAAGGAAGGAAGATATTGAGTCACAGTATTTATTTCACTAGCTTCTTCCTTTCAATCTACCTCAAGCTAGTGATGTCCCTTAAAACAAGGGATCGTTTATCTCAAGGAAATCTTCTCTGTATAACTCTCAAACAATTTCCATTCAAGCCTACATGTAGAATCAGAACCTCTTATCAGAGCTAACCACCTCATATGGATCTCCTACTAGGGCCAGTTGATTTTATAAATACTTCTGTTGTTGAATACTAACTATCCACAGACACCCTTAGAACCTATAAGTTCTACCTTATAATGGAAAAAGTTCAACAGAATGATTAAAGATTTTCATGTGAGATTATCCTGGCTGGTGCTTATAGGTCCTGGGTCCTGAATGGAATTACAATGTCCAAATAAAAAAGAGATGGCATAAATATGAGAAGAGGAAGCACCCTGACCATGGAAATGACTAAAGTGGAGTACGCCTGGGTCAAGAATGCCAGTGACTACCAGAAGTCAGAATGAGCAAGGTACTGATTCTCACTTGGAGACTCCAGGGGGTGTGTGGCTGTGCAATACCTGTCAAGCCAATGATACTAACCCCAGACCTCTGGCCTTTAGAACTGAGAAAAGATTCCTCTTACTGTGAGCCACCAAGTTAGTTGTAATCCATTACGTCGGCCACAGGAATCTAATATAGTTCAATAACTCTGTGTAAACTATACTGATTAGCCTGATGAGGCACCATCCTATCACTACTTAAAACAGGGTCCTCATCATGAGAGTGTGAAGAATAGTCCCTGCAATTACATGTAAGATTATAAATGTGTTTAATCAATCTTTTGCTATCAAGTGACTAATTTTCATCAGATTCTCAAAGCAACTCTGTTCCAAGAAGTTAGAAGTAAATGAAGGAGCTGAATGTTGGCAGGTACTGGACCCTACCACAGTAATATACCTTTCCATCCACCTACATACAATCAGTGGTTCCATCAGATGTGGTGGACAAGACACAGCCCCCAGGGCCATGCTGGGAGAATAAGTGGGCTTCTCGGACACTTGTGGATGGGTTTTATTTTATTTTATGGATTTTATGAAAATCTATTCTTTTGTTTCAGAGTTGCTTAGGACTCTGACCTTTTCAGGATTTTGTTTGGTATCCAAGAAACAATCTCTTATTTTGCAGGAAATCTTTTGTTTAAAGGTAAATATACATAATTTCCTGATAATCTGGGCCTGATTTATTCCAGATAAGCAGCCCAGAGACAAAGTCTCATTACCTATGGCCACATAGCCACCAATGGAGTATTTGGTGTGTGATCTTTTTCTTTTAGGCATCTCACATTATTATCCTAATTTTAGGGTTAGAAAGAAGAAACAAAGAAGACATACATTTGTTACAGAGTTATCAGCCCTCAACTTAGTAAATAGCCTCATAACTTGAAGTTAGCTGTTAAAGATTAATAGTTATGGAGCAATTATTCAAGGGATATGCAATATGAGCATTTGGTCATAGCATAACCACTTGCTGGGTGGCAAAGCATCACTCACCAGGCAGCAAAGCACTCTAGGCAGGGGAAACATCCCAATCTTTTTGTTCTGAACCAGATAAATGAAATTTTGTTTTTCAAATTATAAAAGATGGATTATCACTGTAACAAGTAATTGTTGGACAAACCACAATAAAATATTCCATTCACAATGGACAGACATTAGGGCTCCTTTGCTGTTTTCCTTTTGTTTTTAAAAATTAATATGAATAGAGCCAGGTGGTGGTGGCACACACCTTTGATCCCAGCACTCAAGAGGCAGAGCCAGGTAGATCTCTATGAGTTTAAGGCCAGCCTGGTCTACAGAGTGAGATCTAGGACAGGCACCAAAACAACACAGAGAAACCCTGTCTAGAAAAAAATTAATTAATATGAATAGTCATATGTAATATTGGGTTATATGTGCATTTCCTCTGAATAATACATGAAGGAGAAATCAGACTGCATTCTAAAAATGGTTGTATCGTTTTATGTCCCACCAGTAGTATATAGGTGCAAGCTGTCTCATGTACTCCTTAACACTTTGTATTGTAAGTATTTCCAATTTTAGATATTTTAACGGATACAAATTTCAGTCTTCTTATGGTTTTTAATTGCATTTCCTTGAGTGCATTCAAACCTTTCTCTCATTTGCTGCTTGGATAGTTTCTACTCTTGTTAATGAGCTATTAATTATTCTGCATGTTTTCTAGATAGGTCTTTTTTGGACATGTGGTTTGCAAACCCATTCTGTGGCTTGCTTTTTATTTTCTTTAAAGTATCTTTTGATTGAAGGTGTTTGACATCTGATGAAATCTAATTTGTGATTATGTGAGTCAGAATGAATCGAAGCTGAGCAAAGATGCTTAAAGAGAACTAAATCATGTCTGATTGCATATAGGTACATGAAAATAAAGTTAACACAGCATAACTCAAATTGTTTCCATGTAACAGATAAGATACATAGGATACCAATGTATGGAAATTGAGAGATGTGGAGTAAGTTAAAGATATATTTAAAATAACACAAATAACATTTAGTGAGAATTTACTACATACTGGAGAGGGTTCTAAATGCTTCCTTTGGCTTAAGTAATTTAATACTGTATTTTCCAACCCTCCCACTGTGTGAAATGGCCCTGTTTCCCATCATCACATATCTATCTAGAAGTTGCACAGATTCTCAGTCTTTATTAATATACTGTTCTGATCCCATGTAATATCATTTTCCGATAAAGTTCTGAAAGAATACTTTAGCTTAATTTCTCAATCTGACTGATGAATCTTAGGGGATACTTGAATATTTGATATTTGAATTCCATATCTCCCTATCTGAATCTTTTATCTGTTCTCTAGTGAATCCAAGGTCAAGTATGTGGATATGATCTACACAACCACCCTCAACTCAACATTTACTGTTTGGTCCCAGCTGAGTCTCAGCTCTGGATGTCCATGGAAGTCTTGTGGGGATGATTTTCCCATCCTGACACACTGTCTGCAAGCATTTATTTAAGGCTTCAGAACCCCAATCACCACTAAACTTAATCTGTAATAACACATTTGGGAGCCCAGAAATTCAAGACAATTTTGTCTCACAGAGCTGCCTATAGAAAAGCTTAATGAACTGTGCATATTATCATCTCAAAATTGCCATTTAGGATTTTAATCTTCAGATTGTTCTGGCTAAAAACCAGAAGTCACATTAGTTGCCACCAGAGTCTAAACCTTATACTTAATTTCAGTGCTTCATATGAATCATGGGGTCTGCCTTCTCTTTACCACTCAAAGGCATCTATTTACCACAATAAATATCCTTATTTTATAATACTCCTTATAAAAGTCTTAATGTGATAAGCCCACCCTGCACTGATTAAGAACAGGTAAGGCTCCATCTCTGGACTGGGTAGACCAGGTCCCTAGGTGCTAGGCCCCAGGGACACATTCAGCGCCACTCCCCCAAGCCATTGGAGCCCCAGGGACCAGCCAGCTGCCTCTTCCCCAACCCCCTCACCAAGAAAATAGCCCCCTGCAACACCAGTGAAAACCGGAGTCATGAGCCCACCCTGCACTGAGTGGGAACAGGTAAGGCCCCATCTCCAGACTAGACAGACCAGGTCCCAGGACGCTAGGCCTTGGGGGCAAATTCTGGGCCCCTTCCCCACGCCATTGGAGTCCGAAGGACCAGGCAAGCTGCCTCTTTCCCCGCCCCCTTGCCAAGAAAACAGGTCCACCCTGCATTGATTAGGAATAGCTGCTCCCTGAGACAGAGCCCACTGGTGCCCATGAACTAAGATCTGCTCCCTGAGACACAGATTCCACCAGCATGAATTGGAACAAGAGCCCAGATTAGACCAAGAGCTCCAATTAGACCAAGAATATCAAGCGGACCAAAAGAGGCTCCTTCAGACACAGACACCACTTGCACAGAGTGGAGAAAGAGATGGGTAGACTCCAGTGCAAAAATACAGTCAACAACATAAAGAACAATATGGCACCGCCAGAAACTAGTGGTGCTACATCAGCAAGACCTGAACATCCCAAAGCAGAAGCAGCAGAAGAAATCAGCCTTAAAAAATGAATTTAAGAAAATGATAGAGGCCTTCAAAAAGGAAATAAAAATTTTCCTTAAAGAATTCCAAGAAAAGACAAACAAAAAATTGGAAGAAATCAATAAATAAATCCCTTAAAGAAAGCCAAAAATCTACTTAAACAGGTGAATGAAACAGCCCAAGATTTGAAAACTGAAATAGAGACAATAAGGAAGACACAAACTGAGGGAAAGCTGAAAACGGAAAACCTGAGTAAACAAACAGGAACAGTATAACCAACAGAATGCCAGAGTTGGAAGAGAGAATCTCTGGCGTTGAACATACAATAGAGGAAACAGATTCATCAGTCAAAGAAAACATTAAAGCCAACAAAGTCATAACACAGAATGTCCAGAAAATTTGGGACACCGTGACAAGACCAAACCTAAGAATAATAGGGATAGAAGAAGGAGAAGAATACCAACTCAAAGGCACAGAAAATATATTCGACAAAATATACAAGAAAACTATCCCAACCTAAAGAAGGAAATGCCTATGAAGGTACAAGAAGCTTACAGAACACCAAATAGACTGGATCCAAAAAAAGACCCCTTGCCACACATTAATCAAACCACTGAATGTACAGAATAAAGAAAAAATATTAAGAGCTGCAAAGGAAAAAGGCCAAGTAACATATAAAGGCAGACCCATCAGAATAACACCTGACTTCTCAATGGAGACTCTGAAAGCCAGAAGGTCCTAGATGACATTATGCAGACACTAAGAGACTATAGATGCCAACCCAGACTGTTATATCCAGCAAAAATCTCAGTCAACATAGACAGAGTAAACAAAATATTCCATGACAAAACCAGACTTAAACAATACCTACCAATAAATCCAGCCCTACAGAAAGCACTAGAAGGAAAAATTCAACCTAAGGAAGTTACATACACCTTTAAAGACACAGGCAATAGATAATCCCACACCAACAAATACCAAAGAAGAGAAACACACAACACTACCAACAAAAAAAAACACAAATTAAAAATCACTGGACATTAATATCTATTAATATCAATGATCTCAATTCATCTATAAAAAGACACAAGCTGACAGAATGCATATGAAAACAGGATCTATCCTTTTGCTGCATACAAGAAACACACCTCAACCTTCAAAGACAGACACTACCTCAGAGTAAAAGGCTGGGAAAAGACTTTCCAATCAAATGGACTTAAGAAGCAAGCTGGTGTAGCTATCCTAATATCTAATAAAATAGACTTCAAACTAAAATCAATCAAAAGAGATTGGGAACGACATTACATACTTATCACAGGGAAAATCCACCAAGATGAAGTCTCAATTCTGAACATTTGTACCCCAAATACAAGGGGACCCACATTTGTTAAAAAGAAATTACTAAAGCTTAAATCACATATCAAACCCCACACACTAGAAGCGGGAGATTTCAACACCATGCTCTTACTACTGGATAGATCTGCCAGACTGAAACTTAACAGAGAAAGAAGAGACCTAGCAGAAGTTATGACTCAAATGGACTTAATAGATATCTATAGAACATTCCACCCTAACACAAAAGAATATACCTTCTTCTCAGCACCCCATAGAACCTTCTCTAAAACTGACCACATGCTGGGTCACAAAGCAAATCTCAACAGATACAAAAAAATTGAAATAACGTCCTGTATTTTATTGAACCACCATGGCTTAAAGTTAGATTACAACAACAACAAAATTTACAGAAAGCCTACAATCTCATAGAAACTGAAGAATGATCAAATGAATCACCAATGGGTCAAGGAAGAAATAAAGAAAGAAACTCAAGATTTCTTAGAATTAAATGAAAATGAAAGTACAACATATCCAAACTTATGGGACACTATGAAATCAGTACTAAGAGGAAAATTTATAGCACTAAATGCCCACAAAAAGAAGTTGGAGAAATCTCACACTAGTCACTTAACAGCACAACTGAAAGCTCTAGAACAAAAAGAAGCAAACTCACCCAGCAGGAATCAACACCAGGAAATAATCAAATTAAGGGCTGGAATCAATGAAATAGAAACAAGAGAACAACACAAAGAATCAATAAAACAAAGAGTTGGTTCTTTGAAAAAATCAACAAGATAGACAGGCCCTTATCCAAATTAACCAAAAGGCAGAGAGAAAGCATCCAAATCAAGAAAGCCAGAAATGAAAAGGGAGACATAACAACAGACAATGAGGAAATCCAGAGAATCTTCAGGTCATACTTCAAAAACCTGTACTCCACAAAATTGGAAAATGTGAAAAAAAATGGACAATTTTGTGGATAGGTACCACATGCCAAAGTTAAATCAAGACCAGATAAACTATTTAAATAGACCAATAACACCTAAGGAAATAGAAACAGTGATTAAAAATCTCCCAACCAAAAACAGCCCAGGTCCAGATGGTTTCAGCACAGAATCCTACCAGATTTTCAAAGAAGAACTAATTCAAATACTCTTCAAATTGTTTCACACAATAGAAACAGAAGGAACATTACCAGTGAGGCTACCTGGAAAACAGGACCCCAAGAAAGACACGAGGATCGCCCAATGATGGAGAAATGGCTGAGATCTACATAAACAACCTGGACATGAGTGGGAGCAATGAAGGGCGAGGGTCAAGGGAAAGAGAGCGGGAGATCCCAGCTTTGATCAAGAATAGAGAGAGACAACAAGGAATAGGAGACCATGGTAAATGAAGACCACATGAGAAAAGGAAGAAACAAAGTGCTAAAGAGGCCCACAGAAATCCACAAAGATACCCCCACAAAAGACTGCTGGCAATGGCCGAGAGACAGCCGGAACTGACCTACTCTGGTGATGGGATGGCCAAGCACCCTAATAGTTGTGCCAGAAACCCCATCCAAGGACTGAGGAATCTGGATGCAGAAATCCATGGCCAGGCCCCGGGTGGAGCTCCGGGAGTCTAATTGACAAGAAAGAGGAGGGTTTATATGAGTGAGAATTGTTGAAACCAAGGTTGAATAAAGCACAGGGACAAATAGCCAAACGAATGGAAACACATGAACTATGAACCAAAGGCTGAGGGGCCCCCAACTGGATCAGGCCCCCTGAATAGGTGAGACAGTTGATTGGCTTGATGCGTTTTGGAGGCATCTAGGCAGTGGTACCAGGTCCTGAGCTCATTGCATGAGTTAGCTGTTTGAAACCTGGGACTTATGCAGGAACGCTTGGCTCAATCTGGGAGGAGGGGACTGGACCTGCCTGGACTGAGTCTATCAGGTCGATCTCAGTCCTCAGGGGAGGCCTTGCTCTGGAGGAGGTAGGAATGGGGAGTGGGCTGGGGGGGAGGGGGGCAGGAAGGGGGAGAACAAGGGAATCTGTGGCTGTTATATAGAACTGAATAGCATTGTAAAATAAAATAAAATAATAATAATAAAAAAGGCTACAGTTACCTTGATACTCAAACCATACAAAGACTCAACAAAGAAAGAGAATTACAGACCAATCTCCCTCGTGAACATTGATGCAAAAATACTCAATAAAATACTGGCAGACCAAATCCAAGAATACAACAAAAAAATTATCCAACATGATCAAGTAGCCTTCATCCCAGGGATGCAAGGATGGTTCAACATTGCTGTGGGATGTTCTGTATGTTAAATGTGTTGCTCTGATTGGTTAATAAATACAATACTGATTGGCCAGTAGCCAGGCAGGAAGTATATAGGCAGGACAAGAAGAGAAGAGAATTCTGGGAACAGGAAGGCTGAGTCAGGAGACACTGCCAGCTGCCACAATGAGAAGCAGATGTTAAGATACCGGTAAGCCACAAGCCATGTGGCAACTTATAGATTAATAGAAATGGGTTGATTTAGGATATTAGAACAGTTAGCAAGAAGCCTGCCATGGCCATACACTTTATAAGAAATATAAGTCTCTGTGTGTTTACTTGGTTGGGTCTGAGCTGCTGTGGAACTGGCAGATGAGAGAGATTTGTCCTGACTGTGTGCCAGGCAGGACAAGGAAGACTCCAGCTAAACAACAAATGAAAATCTGTCAACCCAATACACCATATAAACAAACTGAATAAAAACACATGATCATCTCATTAGATGCTGAAAAAGCCTTTGACAAAATCCAAAACCCCTTCATGATAAAGGTCCTAGAGAGATCAGGAATACAAGGAACACACCTAAACATAATAAAGGCAATTTACAGCCAGCCAACAACCAACATCAAGTTAAATGGAGAGAAACTCAAAGTGATTCCACTAAAACCAGGAACATGGCAAGGCTGTCCACTCTCCCCATATTTATTCCACATAGTATTTGAAGTTCTACCTAGAGCAAAAAGAAAACAAAAGGAGATCAAAGGGATAGAAATTGGAAAGGAAGATGTCAAATTTTCAGTATTTGCAGACAACATGTTAGTGTATATATGTGACCCCAAAAATTCTACCAGGGAACTCCTACAGCTGATAAATTCCTTCAGTGATGTGGCAGGATACAATATTAACTCAAAAAAAATCATTAGCCCTTCTATATACAAATACTAAAAGGGCTGAGAAAGAAATCAGAGAAACATCACCCTTTACAATAGCCACAGATATTATAGAATACCTTGGGGTAAGTAACAGGTGAAGGACCTGTATGATAAGAACTTTAAGTCTCTGAAGAAAGAAATTGAAGAAGATATCAGAAAATGGAAAAATCACCCATGCTCATGGATAGGTAAGATTAACATAGTAAAAGTGGCAATCTTACCAAAAGCAATCTACAGATTCATTGCAATCCCCATAAAAATCACAACACAATTCTTTACAGACCTGGAAAGAACAGTACTCAACTTCATATGGGAAAAAAACAGGATAGCCAAAAGAATCCTATACAATAAAGCAACCTCTGGAGGTATCATAATCCCTGACTTCAAGTTGTACTATAGAGCTACAATAATAAAAACAGCTTGGTACTGGCATAAAAAACCAACATGTGGACCAAAGGAATGGAATTGAAGACCCTGACATTAATCTGCACACATATGAACACCTGATTTTTGACAAAGAATCCAAAACTGTACAATGGAAAAAAGAAAGCATATTCAACAAATGGTGATGGCATAACTGGATGTCAACATGTAGAAGATTGCAAATAGATCCCATATCTGTCACCATGAACAAAACTTAAGTCCAAATGGATCAAAGATCTCAACATAAATCCAGTTACACTGAACCTGATAGAAGAGAAAGTAGGAAGCAGTCTTGAATGCATTGGCACCAGAGATTGCTTCCTAAATATAACAGCAGTAGCACAGTCAGTGAGAGCAACAATTAATAAATGGGACCTCTTGAAATTGAGAAGCTTTTGTAGGGCAAAGGACTCAGTCAATAAGACAAAACAACAGCCTACCGAATGGGAAAAGGTCTTCACCACATCTGACAGAGGGCTGATCTCCAGAATATATGAAGAACTCAATAAACTCAAAATATCTAACAATCCAATTTTAAAAATGGGCTATAGAGCTAAACAGAGAATTCTCAACAGAAGAACCTCAAATGGCTGAAAGACATTTAAGGAATTGTTCAACATCCTTAGTCATGAGGCAAATGCAAATCAAAACAACTTTGAGATACCATCTTACACCTGTCAGAATGGCTAAGATGAAAAACACTGATGACAGCTATGTTGAAGACAATGTGGAGCAAGGGGAACACTCCTCCTCGTTAGTGGGAATGCAAACTTATACAGCCACTTTGGAAATCAGATGGTGGTTTCTCAGAAAATTGGGAATCAATCTCCCCCAAGACCCAGCTATACCACTCTTGGGTATATACCCAAGGAATGCTCAATCATATCACAAGGACACATGATCATCTATGTTCATAGTAGCATTGTTTGTAATAGCTAGAACGTGGAAACAACCTAGATGTCCCTCAACTGAAAATGGATAAAGAAAATGTGGTACATATACACTATGGAGTACTACTCAGCAATAAAAAACAATGACATCATGAAATTTGCAGGCAAATGCATGGAACTAGAAAATATCATCTTGAGTGAAGTAAACCAGACTCAGAAGGACAAACATGGTATATACTCACTCATAAGTGGATACTAGATATAAAGCAAAGGATTACCAGACTGCAACCCACAGCTCCAGTGAGACTAGCTACTAAGGAGGACCATATGAAGGATGCATTGATTGCCCAGTGAAGGAGAAATAGATGAGATCTACATAAGCAAACTGGAGATGAGGAGGGGGTAATGGAGAGAAAGGGATGGTGGTTGAGAACATAAGGGAACAGGAGGTTCAAGCTAGAATGGGAACAGAGTAGGAGAGAAAGGAAAGAGATACCATGATAAATGAAGACATCATTGGAATAGGAAGAAACAGAGTGATAGGGAAGTTCCCAGGAATCCACAAAGATGACCCCACCATAGACTACTGGCAATAGTCAAGAGGGTGCCTGAACTGGCCTACTCTAGTGATCAGATGGCTGAATACCCTGTCATCATAGAGCCCTCGTCCAGTGATTGACAGAAGCAGATGCAGAGATCCATGGCTAGGTGCTTGGTTGAACTCCAGGAGTCCAATCGATGAGAGAGAGGCGGCATTCTATGAGCAAGGGACATTGAGACCATGATGGGAAAAAGTACAGAGACATCTAGCCAAACTAGTGGAAATGCATGTAATGTGGACCAATAGCTGAGGAGATTGGGAATCAATCTCCCCCAAGAATTGGGCCTTCTGAATAGGCAAGACAGTTGTTTAGCTCAAACTGTTTAGGGGGGCCCCAGGCAGTGGGATCAGAACCCATCCCTAGTGCATGAACGGCTTTTTGGAGCCTAGTGCCTATGGTCAGACACTTAGTACAGCCTTGGGGCATGGGGGAGAGGCTTGGACCTACTCAACTGAATGTACCAGGCTCTGCTGACTCCCCATGGTAGAACTTGCCTTGGAGGGTGTGAGAATGGGGGTGTGTTGGGGGAAGAAGTTGGGTGGAGGAGGCTGGGGGCAGGAGAAGGGAAGATAGGGGAATATGTGGTTGGTATGTAAAATGAATAGAAAATCTCCTAATAAAAATAATTTGAAAAAAGAAAAAGAAAAAATAAATAAATAAATCTTAATGTAATATATACTTAGAAATGACATGCTGGACATAATAAATATATACAATTTTGTCAATTTCATAAATTAAATAAAGTTACCTCAAGGAAAAGAAAATAAATATGTAAATGAGTAAGTAAAGGCAAAAAAAAAACCCACAATGCAAAACCCCGTATTTTTCAGTCTATTCACTTACTGCCTTTTTTTCTTTAATAGAAAAGCTGTGTTTTATGTCATTGGGAAACAGGAATAAAATCACCTGAAACATTATCTACCTACAAGTATGGACAACATGGTAAAACAAGCCAAGATAAGGTGACAAAGACATATAGGTACATAGAACGAGATTTTAAAAATGAAGATAAGGGGAAGATAGGTAGAAAGTAGGCATGACTTATGAATGTATTAGAGAAATGGGGGATGCCATCAGTCTCCTGTCTCCCTGTCTTAGGCTTCACTGGCAAAGTACAGCTCTATTCCAATTCGGTGTTAGGCTCACTTTAAGACTACATGGCAGCAGCTTGTCCATTGTTTAACCATATACAACTTGACCTAACCAATACGGCTATAGACAAGGTGGATCCCATTGGCAGGTAAGCCTATGCCTAAGGAACATGTAACTATATTATTCATGTCAAGTAACATATACAATGAATTGCAACAAGGTTAAGTACATAGCCAACAAAAATTAAAACTAAACAAATAAAAATAGTTATAATAATCAATATCATATAAAGAATACATAATCACATGTGGTGAAAAAAATTTCAAAGAGTTTATTATTTTGGTGAAACAAAGAAATGGGAGCTTCTAGTGCATAGTTTAATAAGATTGAACCCCTAGTTCCACCTATGACCTTAATAATGTTTAACTTCCTGTATTTCAGTCAACTGTAGCATTGATAGAATGTAGTAAGAATTAAATGAAAACAATTCTCAATAAGTATTTGTCCTTCAATAAAACTCTTATAGTCATATAGATGACCATTTCTTATTGCTCACAAATAGCTAACTCAGTACTTAAAATAATGTTTATAAAGGAGAGTTTCTTGGCATTTTTTTTCAAAAAGCATGTCTTAATGCAAACCTTCTTAATCAAATCTCTAGAAGGCTTTTTGTAGATTGAATCATTTATAAAATTTACATAAAATTTCAAAGTACTAGAAAATTGAAAACAATCCTGAAAGGGATTAACTAGTGGGATTTGATGACCAAATTCTAAAAAATAAATGTAAAACTAAAGTAACCAAGCCAGTGTTATATTTGAATAGAAAAACAGACAAATCAGTTTAATTAAACAGTGGTCCCAGAAATGGACAAATGTTGGTTTTCCACAAGAACAGCAGCTTCACCTAAATCTACTGCTGTTTCATCCAGTAATTGTGGCTCCACAGTGACTGGGCTGCTTCTTGGGTGGACTTCTACATCCCACCAGATCTGCCTCCTGCCACTGCCAGCAAATGTAGTTTTTAACCAAATCTCTATTATTCTACTTAACAATAAAGACTCAGGAGTCAGAGGCTGGAGTGAAAACCTGCTATCTCAGAGAAGTTGAGGAGCAACCAACTGACTTTCCCTCTTTGCCAGTGTCTCAGAAAGAGACAAAACCAAAAGAGATTGCTGAACTCAAAGTCCATCTCTCCTACTTCCTGTGTGTCTCTCTATCCATTTTCCAGATTCCTTCTGACTTTCTATGATTACTTTCTGTCAACTAGTTGCTGGCTCCACCTCATGACCCAAGGTTGATTTTATTTAATTAACGCAGATGCACTCAAGTTTCACAGTGATCACATATCCTACAACAGGAAAATGCACAAATGCTCAGTTGTTTTAATAGCATATAGTTCATTGATACTAATGAACTGGATAAACAAATGAAGAGGAAAAACAAATGCCTTGAGTAATGCAAATAATTAAAATAAAAGTAACTATTTTATACAAATCTAAATGTTAAACCTAAGCATGTGAATATATAGAGTTAATTTATCAACCACAGTAACTGCATTTCAAGTGTGCTTCAACTAACTAATAAAACAAACATCTTAATATTGAACAGGGTAAATGAGAAGGTCTATTGTTAGGGAAGCTCTGAAAGACACATCATTCTGTCTTCACAACCATGGACTAGCTAAATGTTTATTAACCAGCATACAGAAACCAACAACAACAACTGTAAAACTGACAAGTTAGAATGTCTCAAAACTGATGTAGCTGCTCATTAAACACATTGTACAGAGGGTGAATGGACCACGTTTGGACTAGGGTACAGTCACTACATACATACTATGGAAAGCCCTTTTCTGTACAATAAAGGACTCTTCTGTAGAATATATAAACTAAGTCTATAAATGTTAAGAGAAAGTTTGAACACAGAATCACTAAGGAAGACATAAAATGCAAAAATATTCAACAAACACAAAAAATGCTATCAGTGGTCATCAGGAAAATGAATATAAAAACAAAAAGAAGACACCTGGTGCAGAAGTGAAGCTGAATAACATACCCTGATACTGATGAGAGTGTGTAGCATCCAGAGTACATGGTGAAAGATGCAGAGAAGGCACATTGGTGCAGTCACCTAGGAAAGTTGTCTAGTGGTTTCTTATTTGGTGGACCTGTCAGTATATGTTTTTGCTACCAAGTCACTATGGACTTACATATTCACTCAGGCTATTTTGCCAGCTAAACAAGATCATGGTTTCTCACTGATAATGATACACAAATCATTCTCGGCAACATTGTTAGTATTAGCCTCAGACTGTAAACAACCCAAATGTCATCTAATGGAAGAATAAATTAAATTTTTTTATATTTGTACAGTGAAATACTACTGATCAACAAAAGTGGCAAATTTTTCATATACAAAGCACCATAGATGACTCTCAAAACTGCTGAGATCAAGAAGCCACACCCAAAGACTAAACACTTGCTGTTTCCTTTATTAATTATAGAAGAGGCAAAGTTTGTCTATAGCAATGAATAATTTCTAAATGCTTGCCTCTGAGGAAAATGTATTAAAGCACAGTTATAGCATGTGTTTTACAGAAATCAGCCCTTAATAATAATTTTTTAAAAAATGCCAGAAGGATGTTACAGGAATTTAGCAAGGCAACTCCATATAGGTAAAAGGAGGTTTATTTTGAGGTAACTTACACCAGTAAAGGGGTTGGTTATAGGATCCAGGAGAGGTGAGGTGCAGTCCAGCAGGGTTCTCTGGAGAACTCTGACTCAATCTCCATTCAGCATCCAGAATCATGAGGAACCAAGAGGGCCAGCATGTCTTAAGGGCCCCTGTCTCGGTCATGCCCCAGGGGCAGGTCCTTGGTAAACATGGCACTTACCAGCTGCCTCACTGAGGTGGTGCTTCAAGATCAAAGCTGGAACAGCTACCCACTACAGAAGGACATCAAAAAGAGTCTGTGTGATTAAAGGTGTTTTCTAAATGCCTTTTGTCTGACAACAACTGAGACTACAGTCTAGGTCTGTTTGTCTCTTACCTACTCAGAATCCCATGTCCTAATAAAGCAGTCATTAAGAAGTATTCTGCTATCAAGTTCAATGGTGGAAAAAAAAAGACTTTACCTCCTTGATCCCCAAATATTTTGCTAGCCATCCTCCAGGCTGAGACATAACTCCTCTACCTTTGGTTTTCTGACAATCGATCACAACAAAGAATCTGAAAACTGAACATGCCACAAACAACTAGAGCCTTTCTTATTCCAACAGCAGCCAGCTCCACTGTGCAACAGTGGAAATCATGTATCTACTTTTCTTATTCTAGGCTGGTAAACCTGTGCCCAGACCTCAGCAGACATCTTAAAGGCTGTTGTCAATAGATTTCTTCTCTTTTATAGTCTATAAATCTAAGAATCATGCTTGAACAATCCACTTTGCATTTGTGTTATTTATTACTGCATGGCTAGGAATATCCTTTGGTTTCTCCATGACCTGGATACACTCAAACATATATTGACACCACGGATGTTGCCATGGAGACCAAAGGCAGCTGCACTGAGAGTTGCAGGCAGGTAATTTTAAAAAGCCTAAAGCAAAGGATGAGTGCTTGATAACGTCCTAGTCACCCCAAGGCATATTAAATTGAATAAAGCTGTAAGCCTTGAAGTAGGGAGTGGTTACCACTGTGAATAGTAGCCTGGGAAATAAAATATTTTTCTTTAAAGAAAATGGCTGTCAGAATATGCAGTATGGTGTTTGTTTGATATTTAAAAATAGGATCCAGATTTACCATTTTTAATCACTACATCAAAGAACTTCTTAGTTACACTAATATGCTGCATTAACATTAGTTAGCCCCCAAATGGGCACTGTTCAATATTATTATTTTATACTGATTTTACTTTCTAACTTATTCTTTAAAAAACTTCCCTAAATACCCTTAGCACAAAAATTTTTAATTGTCATCAAACTAAATATTTATCCATTGCTCTTTAAAATCAACTTGTTATTTAAAAAATATTGCCACATTATACCATAGCTGACTGTATTGTCCTTTAATTCATACATAGCTTTAAAATACCGTGAATGAAATGTACCTGTGGAAAAGCAACAATGCCTTAGTTATGAGGTTAGAAAATCTTAAGATTCTAAATACATTGTTAGAATGCTTCCCAAAAAGGGTGGGAAAGGAATTTTTTTCTCTGTGTACATCACAACCATTATTATACTAGTAAATTTTAATTAGAATGCCAAGGCAAAAACAAAAAACCTATAGTTTTCATATTAAAAATTGACAGATTATCTTCTGTATGGGTGACTATTGTACATTAAGAAACAAAAAATGTAATCACTGTGCTACAACCCACAAATGTCAGGACATCTGATCTTGAATGATCCTTGTCCTCTTCTACATCATCTTTAGCATCTCATTTCCTCTTCTAAAGACCTTCCTCTTCCACCTCCTCCTCCACCATAACAAATCTCTTGTTTACCTGTGCAAGATCCACTTCCTCCCCTCCCTTTCTCAACCCTGAGATGGTTTCATCTTCAACTTTACTACCTCCCCCTTCTTTATATCCTTTTGGTGGACCAGCCTTGTTCTGCGTCTGCTGAGCACCACCTGTATTATGTTTAATAAGACACTGAACTCTCTGTATCTGAGTTCTTTCCTATATAACATGGCCACGCCTAGCTTGTAAGATTATTGGATATATTTTTGCATAATGTCTCTAGAGAGTCTAAATTATAAAAACAATAGGCTGTCATAATACACACTGCCTTGAAACTCAAAACTATTTACTTGTTCCTGCTGTTTATTCCCTTATAGTGGACACTAAGCTTAGGAGGCAAAGCAGTCACAAAGAAACAGACAGCAGTACAGTGATGACAGAAGGTTTGTAGTTCACATGCTCAAATAATAATGACCACCACAAATTTCAACAAATCTGCTTATACTGTTTAATCCTTCCAAAGACCATGTGAGAGAGATTTCAGCTCCATCATGGAAATACTAAACTAAGTATCAGAAGCTGTACTTTTCATCTACAAGTATCTCGTCCTTGAGGAAGCCTCATTTCTCATCCCATAGTGTTCTGGATTCCATTTCATTAAGCTACTTGATTTGCTGTAAAGGGTCCTAGAAGGAAATACAATTCACCCAGATATTTTAAAAGAAATAATTTAATGAAGGAGACATTTATTTAAAAAAAAAAATCTGTTCACGGCAGTTAGAAACTATGTGAAGCTCTTCACACCCCTGAGACTAAAGAAGTAAGAAAATAAAATGAGGAGCAAGAATTATGCTTTCAGGTTGAGATGCAGGGTAAGCAGAACTGAGCTGAAGCAGGGATGAGGCTGAGAAGAAAGATTCTTGCCACAACCTCCGGTACCCCCATGATCTCCGGCAGGTGCCAAACCCAACCTGAATCACTGGTGAAGGGGCCAGGTGAGAAGTCCTAGAAACAGCATCACAGGACATAGAAAGAGCAGACATCATCAGGGGAATAAGAGCATGCAGAGGAACAACGGTACTATCGGGTTTCTTTGAAATCCAAGGAATTATTGACTATTTCCTTGGAAGCACGCCTGACTACTCAAGACAAGATTCAATCCAGATCAGTTACACAAAGAAGTCAATGCTCTTTCCACCACATTTCAAAGATGTGACACTCTGATCTGCCAGGATACTTCTACTCTGAAGATCTTAGTGACAGTTTATTGCCTCAAGCTCTGCATAACTCAAGATAAAGCCCTTGATCTGTGCTATTCGATACTTTGCCACTGTTCTATCACTCAGACTTTGTCTTTGAGATGACAACGTGCAGCTAATGCTACGTCGGCAATACCAGCTGACTGTTGACAGCCTCTACCCCACACCACAGAAAGGGAGCATTAGTTGTCATTCTTCCCACATTCCTGGAGAATGGCACAAAGATATAAATCCCCAAGTAGTTTGTCATTGTCTGAGGATAAAGAAAGAGGAACACAAATGCAATGTGAATAGTAGGAACCCTTATACCGTGTATTGAATATCAAAATGAAACAGAAAATGTAATTATAAAGGCTCAAATGAAAAATTGTGACCATGGAAATGCGTTTGAGCTGTCGGTTTCCAATAAAGAACCTTAAATCAAGGGCACCTGATTTTTCACTAACATATCACAAGGTAGACTTGCATACGAAGTTCTGTATCTTCAAATAAATGAAATGCCATCACATTCATTCATTTAATTCATGTAGCAAGTGTCTATTGAGTACCCTCCTTTTTCTAGGCACTCTTCCAGAGAAAACTTAACCGTCACGGAGTTGGTGTTCCAGTAGTGCAAATTAGAACATATATTATGTAGTTAGGTGTCCATTCATGCTAAGGAAAACTTCAGGTAGAAAAGCTGAGGAAATCAGTGCTACTTTAGAAACAGTGATAATAATGACCTCACAAGGACAGTGACAAAATGTACACAAGAGAGTGAACCAAGTTAATTTCAGCACCAAAGTCATGTCAAGGAGAGAAGCAAGTGATAACACTTGAAGTTGGAAAAGAGCTCTGAGAAAATTTAGAAACATTTCCTGATTTAAAATTAGTATATCCTTCAAATAGCAAATAATCTCTCAAATATATATCATATATATGTAAAGATTCTATATGCAATTTATTTTGGACTAAGCAAAATACAATGCAAGCACATGCATACTTCTACTCACATGCACAAGCACTTGTATAAAAGTGGAGAAATATAAGTATATTTGTATTCCATCTAGTAGACAAACAAAAACTCTCCCCATATCAATGAGGAAAATCTGACTGGAACAAGGACAATAGAGAACTAACACATGTGATTCTGGTCTCATGACTATAATACAATGTGACTCAAAATAGTATTAACTAATACACACCCTCTATGTCTTTCTGAGTCATCATTCAAATCTTACACAGACATCCTCATGGAAGTGCCATTAATAACACGTACTAAAGGTACAGAGAAACAGTTTCGCAGAGCTTGAAAAAGTGCTGACTACTATGTACTTTAAAAATCTTTATAACACAATTGAACTAGCAGTCAAAGAAAACCATTTTAGTCCAGAAATAAGAAATTAATCCTACAGGGATAAGCTGGTTCTAGAGACAGCACACGCCTTAAGACCATCAGACAAACCTTGCTCACCTAGAGCCTGGATTTTGACAGCCGTGGAAGAGAAATGGGAGGATTAAAGCTTGGGAGCAAAGAGACACCCCACAAGAAGTTGAGTACTGAAGTGTGACACATCTGTGTCTCAGCCCCAAACAGCCCACCTCATAAAGATTCATCTGCCTCGATTGTGGGTCTCAGAAAATAAAGAAGAAAAAATGACAAAAAAGGGGGGGGGTGACTCTCCTGTGAAAGACTATAAATACAATTCTACAGTCACAATCCATTTGCAGCCTGGAAAAATCCAACTTAAAAACTGAGACATGAGCTTAGATTGCCAAACCTCTTCAACACACATGAGAAAGAAGAAACATCATTTCTTGAAGTTATATCAAGTCACAAACAGTTTTCACTTTATACAGTTCAAAAGAATGCAGGTTTAAAACCAAAACTCACTAATTACACACACACACACACACACACACACACACATTCTTTAGGCCCACTCCATGAGATGGAACCCATATCCAACACTGCTTGGGTGACCAAGAACTAGAGAATACAATGTCCAGGGTAAAACCAAATACTACTGGTCTAAAAAATTAAAAAGTAACAATAAAATGACCCCTAATGATATTCTGCTAAACTCATAGATCAGCGCCCTATTCAGCCAACATCAGAGAAGCTTCTCCCATAGCAGATTGGGACCCATAGCCAGACATTATGCAGAGGGTGAGAGATCTTAGAACACATGGCTTTAAATAGCATGTCTTCATCAAATCCCTTCCCTCAGAACCCAGGGAATCCCATGGAAGAGAAGGCAGAAAAAGTGTAAGATCTAGAGGGGAGAACACTAAAAAAGGCTATAATGCAATAAATAAAAACAGGGAGAAGTTCCCAGAAATGATTACAGATATCAATTCCAAGAGATCAGAAGCCCCAGAAATCTTAAGTGGGATAAAAGGAAAGTTCACTCCAGGGTTTTCATAATACCAGACACCAAAGACAAGGAAAGGGTGTTTTTCAAAGAATCTGAAGAGAAACAGAAATATCCTACAAGGAGTGAAAAGCTGAATTCTGGCCAATAAAAATATAAGAAAAGGGCTGGAGAGATGGCTCAGTTGGAGAAGTACTTGATGAAGTAGATTGAGGACCAGAAATCAAATCCTCAGCATTGTGTCAAAACTGTGTACAGTATTCCTCACCACTGCAGGGGACTCACAGTTGGATTGTCATCCTGTGGCTATCAAAAAATTTGACTTTAAATAAAAAGGTAACAAATATCAGAAAAACAATGAATAAAGAATCTACCATAGCAGTAAAAATTGTCACTCACTTATATCAGTGTCTAATAAACCATGCAAAGAAATATAAGTAAGAATAATGAGGGTTGAGGAGATGGTAAGTGGGTAAGGGTCTGCTGCACGGGTGTAACGATCTCAGTTCAAAGCCTCAGAAGCTATACGAAAAGCCCGGCATGGCCACAGGTAAGCCTATGGCCACAATACTCTGGGGCAGAGACAGAAGCATCACTGCAGCTTACTAGCTACCAGCCTGTCTGCAGGTTCAGTATGTCTCCCTGTCACACTGGAAACAGAGTGGAATCAAAGGAATAGAGCAGACAATAACAGCACAGGGCACCCAATGTCATTTGGCTTCCATGCTCATGCAGAGGCATACACAGGGAGGTACACATGTTTATATACACCACACACACTCACACACATTCAAAGAAAATTGATTCCTATTCATAACAAGGTTAAAAATACAATTTACTTTATTTGAGGGAACAAAGTCTCAAAATGTACCCTAGATTGATCTTGAACTCAATGAGTCACCCGCCTCTAGATTTCTGGGATTACAGAGACACCTGTGGTTACAAATTTTAATAAAAAATTTCCCATGGATATTTGTAAAATGATATTTCATTGTATAATAGTTGATAGTGTATTCAGACCACAAAATAATAATACAAAATAAACTAATTGTGCCTATTTGTATCAAAAGGAATAGCTCTGAAGGAAAAAAGCATAATAATTTTAAAGCAATTCTAGAAAGTTATACATAATCTTTCAATATATAAAGTTCAAAATTGGGCATAGTGAATAATATATAATGCATATAAAATTTGCATTACAGTGCTGTGGATATCGTTCTATATAAATAAAACACTGATGGCCAGTGACCAGACAGGAAGTATAGGTGGGACAAGGAGAGAGGAGAATTGGGGAAACAGAAAGAAGAAAGGGGAGAGACTGCAGCCACGGCCAGGACAAGCAGCATGTAAAGATGCCGGTAAGCCACCAGCCACGTGGCAAGGTATAGATTTATAGAAATGGGTTAATTTAAGATATAAGAACAGTTAGCAAGAAGTCTGCCATGGCCATACAGTTTATAAGTAATATAAATGTCTGAGTGATTATTTTATACGTGGATTGTGGGACTGCGGGGGCTTAGTGGAACCTGGACAGAAGCTCTCCAGCAACATTACAATAAAGGAGAAAATAAGCAGATGGAAAGTTTTTGCATGAATCTAGAACATCCCATCATTCTCTGCAGGAGGAAAAGACATAAACTCGGGAAAGAACTAACATGCTTCAAAGAAACTGGTATGGTTGTGGTTTGTAAACAGATGGCATGTGCCTGAACTAGTTACCTTTCCCATTGTTGATGAAGTGCCAGGCAACAGCAACGGAAGGAAGGAAGTATTTATTTGGGCTCACAGTTTAAAAGGACACAAGCTGTCATGGAAGGGCATGAGACAGGTCACATCAAGTCTGCAATTAGGAATCAGAGAGAAATGAAGGCTGGTGCTCAGCCACCTTCCTGCTTTTCCCTTTCCTCTTTTCCCCCAGTCTGAGTCTCCGGTGCCTTGAATGACACTCCCTATATCCAGGGTAGGTGTTCCCTCCACTGCTAAGCTTCTCTGAAAACACCCTATGGACACATCTAGCTAGATGTGTCTCCTAAGTGATTCTAAATACAGTCAAGTTAAAACTGAAGATTGATCATCATGATGCCCAAATGCTAGGTTGTTATTGCTAATGATATTTAAACTGTGGTTGTACCATAAACACATATTTTTATGTTTGAGATACCTCACACTAAGGTATCTTAAACCCTATGTGCAAACAAAGAGAATCTAACATTAAAACAGTACTTACATGTAATCAGTGTTTCTGGGGACTGCACAGTCAGTAACCAATCCCATATGCAAGATACTGTTGGCGTCACTACACAAATCCACTCATATCACCACATGTGGCTCTTTAGTATGCTTTTAGGCAGGCTGAGTTTTCAATAAAATTATCACTGATAACCTGTCAGGATCAAGACTCTAAGGATTTCAAATCTTCCTACGCTTTTCCTTAAGTCTGGACCGGGAAAAGTATGATGGATTTAACAACTGGTCCTGACTACAATCCGACCCTTCTCCTTAGCCTACTGCATGTGGCTAGATGCTAAACACAGAATTAGAAACTCCATTGGAAAATTACATTCCGAAAATGGGTGTAACATCAAGTGTTCTAGACAAGACTTTCCAAAAATAAGTTGTGACGTGTTTGAAGAGCATTAGAACCAGTACTGGTCTGAACAACTGAGGTTGGAATCCACCACAAACAGCAATCACAAGTGGTGTTCGCAGATGCTGGGGAAGGGTAGGAAGAGGCAAGAATCATTAATATACTCAAGGATGTTCCTTGAATCAAAATGTTTAGAAGACATTTTGATCCTCAAGCCTGCAGAAGTCAATTCTATTTATTCTATAGAAAAAGAAATGTATATGACAATACATTAGAAATACTTTTGACTGTACAATAAAATATTTATCCTCCAGTATTTCCCAGCACTGACATGACCAAGAATCACTGAACTGCAAAGTCTGAGTTTCAAGCTTTAAACATTTAGTGTGCTATTTTTATGCACACATTTTTGCCCTAATTTCTAAGTATAGCTGAGAAATTCTGCTTAATTATCTGTGTGCTTCTGCCTTTCATCCTGGTGTGTATAATTGATAATGAAAAGAAAGCTGATGAGCCTCTTGGGAACTGGGCTGAAATCAAAGGCAAGGTGTTCAACTGGGTTCACAAACAAAATAGCAATATCAACCCAGAGAGAACTGGGATCCTCAGGTCTGAAGACAAACCTCTCCTTCTGGTAGAACTCTGCCAAGATCACAGCATCAGAGCTCAACCAGCAGCTGCTGGAAATCCTGCATTTCTCAGAATTTTTGCCACCCCTACAGGATACTGATTCCATCTAAAATAGCCTGGGGAAATGTGCTCTGTCATACAAATTTTTCATACTACTTACTGCCCCCACCCCATCCCTCAAAAAACCTTGTCCTCATTCCAAATCTATGGTTTCTCAATAAACACATTTTTTCAGTTTCTGTTTAAGTCACAGTAATTTAATGGCAGTGTTAGGAGTGGAACTATGTGCTTCACACATGCTGAATCAACAACTTAAGAACTGATAAAATTATAGTGGGCTGGATTCCATCCCTACAGCACATAATAAGATGCTGTCTTAGAAGAGAATAGGGGAACAGGAATGTGTGCTAGAGTCTCCATAGCCTTCCACAGTAATAACTACAAATCTAGACATACTAGGTCAGTGTTTAAATGCCACATCATTGCAAATTTATTTTCCCACTTGATCTTCAAGCTCCCCTTCACTCCATCTACTTTCAAGAAGTCAGGCTATTTCTAGGTGGTTGCCTTAAAAGAGATGTATGAATGAATTACTTGGCATTTGCTTTAAATGGGAAAGGGAGTCTTACAATAAATATTTAGGAAAATTAAAGATTTTAGAGATAAGCAACAGTGTCCAACTATAGCAGTGTGCAGTGGTAGGCAAATTCTGAAGAGGATAAAGCAAAAGAATCACAGGTTACAGGCTAGCCTAGGCCATACCACTGAGCTGAGAATATAGTCAAATTGGTAGAGAGCTTAGATCACATGTGTGAAGCTCTGGCTCCAATCTCTTGTACCATGTACCATATAAAGCCAGATCTGGTGGCCTATATGTGTATTCTCAGCACTCAGGATACTGGTGGTGTGAATATTAGAAACTTGAGATCATCCTGTGTAGCATAGGAAACTTAAGATATGCTTGGGTTAGAAACACAAGACAAAACAATAATCCAATACAATACAATAGAATTTTTATCCAGGCTGGGAAAAAAATTAAGAGAAAGTAATGGGAAGACATGCAATGGAAGCAACACTGAGAAGTGCAGGATGGAAGGACCATTAGAGGACAGGGCTGCTCCAGAGGTCACATTGTAAACACCTGCAAGCAAAAGGAAACATGATGTATTCTTGCAATCTACACACAGATTAGTGTTAACAGGCCACTGGCCTCCAAGTAGGATTTCCCTCTGATAACAGCCAGTTAATCTTATACAAGCAGCAGAAGTACCCTCCATTGCTCTGACTTTGTCCATTTCCCCCTCTAATTCACTCTATGGAGATAAATGGAGAAAAGCCCAATAGTGTCCTAAGCATACATGGTGCAGTAGAGGGGCAGTGAAAGAAAGTACTATTGACAATTAACTGGGATCATCAGCATCTAAGAGGAGTAGATTCTATTCCCCATGGAATTCTATTCCCTCAGCCACACTGGTTCTCTTCAGCTCAGCTGAGCAACAGAAAATAAAATGTAATGGTAACAAACACCTGCAAAGCTTAACAGTGTACAAAAGCTTCCCTTATACATAAAATCACATTCATGTCTACAAAACTCTGTGAGATGAACAGGTCAAGTTCCACAGTTATCCCAATTTATATATAAACAGAGATGAAGAGATGGGAACAGAAACACAGAGACATATAGAGATAGATGATAGATGATAGATGATAGATAGATAGGTAGATAGATAGATAGATAGATAGATAGATAGATAGATAGATAGATAGATAGATAGATAGATAGATAGATGATAGATAGATAGATAGATAGATAGATAGATAGATAGATAGATAGATAGATAGATAGATAGATATAGATAGACAGACAGATAGATGTATGTTCATGTAGATACAGATGATATAGATGGACATAATACATTATAGACTAGTACATGACAGATAAATAATTTGTTTTTTAATAAGCATACAAACTAATGGGTTTTATCATGTCATTTTCATACATGCTTTTTTCTTGTTGTTCTTCCTGCCCACTCTTCTCCCCAGTCCCTTTGGTCCTTACCTGCTGCTTCTTCTCACTGCTTTGCTTTAATTTCACAGTTTCTATTATCCCCTGTTTATTTCTCTCCCCCTCTGAAGTTATCATGTTCTTTCGTGGTCCCTTTTCTAGTTTCAGGACCCATACACATACACACAATGATATCTCAATCTTGGGATGAAATGAACTCTGGTCTTGAGTGATCATACAGTTTAATAAAGAGCACAAGTCAGCAGGTTATGATGCAGGACTCAGCTATTGCAAGCGATTCCATTCTTCCCAAGTCTGCGTTCTCTTGCTTCTGTGTTTACCCTGCATGGGGGGAGAATAAGTGTCACCTGTGACTTGAGAGACACCAATAGTTTGTTCTTTCAAAACATTTCCCTGCACACCATCCCCAAGACCAGAACATCCTATGTGACAGCCATTCCTCTAAGTGTAGTGTCTACAGAAGCTCTGCTAAAATGACACCACCCATCAACCCATTCCCTTAACACACACTCTGGGACAAGATGTCCACAGCTGCTTGACTGTGAAATGGGAATATAAGAGAAGGTCCTTCTGTGGGTTTGGGGCTAAAAATAGTAATATCAATTTCTTGTGTTTCTTTTTTCAGTGCTGTGCTGTGGATATCACTCTATATAAATAAAACACTGATGGCCAGTGACCAGACAGGAAGTATAGGCGGGACAAGGAGAGAGGAGAATTGGGGAAACAGGAAGAAAGAGGGAGAGACACTGCAGCCACCGCCAGGACAAGCAACATGTAAAGTACCGGTAAGCCACAAGCGACGTGGCAAGGTATAGATTTATGGAAATGGATTAATTTAAGCTATAAGAACAGTTAGCAAGAAGCCTGCCATGGCCATACAGTTTATAAGTAATATTATTTTATACGTGGATTGTGGGTCTTCGGGGCTTGGTGGAACCTGGAGAGAAGCCCTCCAGCAACAGTGCTGGAGACTGAATCCAGGACCTTGAGCATGCTAAGAAAGTGTTCTACTACTGAACCACATTCATAGATATCAGCTGTTTTCTTCACTGAAAATTTTTTTAGCCCCATGTAAACCTCAGAGTTCTCTAGAGTAGCAAAACTTATAGAATGAATATATATTTATTTATTATATAAAGTATAAATATATGTTTGTAATATATATAAATAATGGGAGTTTATTAGAGTGACTTGTAGGGTATGGTCCAACTAAACTAACAATGGCTGACTATGAATGGAAAGTCCAAGAATCAAAAAGTCACTCAGTACACAAGGCCAGATGTCTGAGCTGGTCTTCAGTAGACACTGGAATCCCAACGAAGTAGGTTCTAATGCCAGTGAAGGAACGGACTTGCTAACAAGGCAAGGACAAGCAGGCAAAGAGCCAAAGCATCCTTCTCCCATGTCCTTATATTGTTTCTTCCCATCTCAAGTTCCAGATCAAGAGGGTGTGTCTTCCTGCCTCAAATGTCTGGACAAGAAGTGGATCCACCTATTAATCCCATCAAGTGAGAGGAAGACCACTGACCCAAATATTTTGGGTCAAGTTAAGCAGGTTTTATTTTCTGTCAGACAGGGCTATCTCCCTAAAGCAGAATTTGAGAAAATAGTAGAAAACACAGGAGGAAGGCGGGGCATATATAGACAAAAAACAAAAAACAAAAAACAAAAAAAAAATGGCAAGGCAAGGAGCTCTCCAAGGGTTTTTTGTTATGTTGGAACTTGGAAGAACATCTCAAAATTATCTGGCAGAACATCTAATCTATCTTAGCAGGGTGCAGGTCAGGGTGGAGGATGTGTATCTTGTCAAATTCCGGAAGATGGGTCAAGACATGGTCAATTTAAGTTTTACAGAAAACAGTAATGAACTTATTTGAACTTGTAACAAGATGATTTCTAATCTTAAGATGGAGTCAGGCTGGTCCACCAAACTCCCTTCAAACCAAGCAAAAAAAAAAATATCTCACAGGTTTGTCTCCATTTGTGGATTGTAGTTCAGTCCCAATGTAGTCAAGGTAAAAACCAAGAATAGCCATCACGCCCCATAATATAATCACTTGATTTTTAAAGTAAATAAGACATTCATAAACATAATTTCTCATAGATCTCCAATGTTAAAAACAAATTTTAGGAAAAATGTTAATCCTGATATAGCTAAGTCTTTTTTAAAATAAAAGCCAGAATCTGGTATCATAAAGAAAAATAGATTAGTAAGTTCAAATCTGCTCTCAGTAGTAAAATACCAAAAATTATTTTCACTAAGATTAACAAATCTATCAGGGTCCCTAGCCTGGTGGGATATATACATAAATAGTAGCAAATCCCAGCAGTGTGTGGAATCCTAGCTGAATATTCAATGAACACCAGAGAATCAACAGGATTTTCTGCACTGGTCTCCCAGAAGACAAACATGAACAGTAAGCAAGAAGCAGGCGTGAATCAAACCAATGAATGCATGCATTGGGTTCTGCAATACCAACAGGGCTTTTAAAAATGTCAAAAGAAAAGTATACTTTAATAAAAATACATAAAAACTGTGCTGAAAAATTAATGTAGTACACCATGTGCAAATAAACCCCACATGAATAGAAAATTGAGATTAACTTCATGCATCAGTAAACTTCAGGTGGTAAATCACTAGGACAATTTCTCTCCTCCTTTCAAATCCAAATCGAGGTCTTTGGGGATGCTCAATGCATAATGGAGGTTAAAATTTTTAACTCTAGCAACTTGCAGCAAATATGTTATGTGTTTATTTGATTATTTACATTTTTTCCTCATGAGCCCCTGTCTTTTGGTTAGAGTGAGCACATTTAAATGAATTCATAACCTGGGCTGACATAGTCTGATTTGATAAATTAATAACGTCTTCAGGCAGTAGTCTGCATGGTATGCACAGAGCTACCTTTCTCATCACTGAAAGGTAACTTGATATCTGGGTGAGGAGAGAAGAGTGTGAAGCAGGGTGACGGGGAAATATGAGCATGCTACTCCAGTCTCCTGGTTTCCTGGTTACATGGCTGCTGCATGGGTGGCCAGAAGCTGGAGTCCCTCTCCTCTGTCCTCTCTTCCTGCTCTTCCCTTCTTCTCCTCGACTCTTTTCCTTTTCCACCTTTCTTCCTGCCCAAAATTAGTCATATTCTGACCAACCTGGTCCTCCACAACTGCAAAACTTTGGGTTTCTCTTATGTCCTCTACCATTAAGAGTAGATACCACAGCAGACTGGGAGATGCAAAGGGGCTGAGGAAAAACCCATCCTCTAGGCCTTTGACTCCTTAACAACACTGCACTGTGAACAAAATGGAACTGGAAAAGCTGAACAGGTTTTATGCAGAACCTTAAAAGAGAATAAAGTGCTGGAGTCCCAATTATTTATTTTTCTCACAGCTAGGATTGTGAACCCACCATCCTCAGTCAAGAAAGAGGAGTGGAGGCATACATCCAATCAATGCCCACCTTCCTGTCATCACCCAGGTTTGGGAAAGGCGTGGGCATTGCTGCCATTTCATGGCTTTGTTATCATGAGTGGAGGGGTTACCTCTCAGCTATGAGATCCTCCAGATATAGCACCTAATGTGTTAGAGGTGGAAAATGAAGAGGCTGGAAAACCATCTTTCAATCATAGACTGGTTTTCACAGTACTTTTATTTTGCTTTAATCCTCTTTTTCATGTCAGAAGTGATATGCCATTTTCTGTCTCTTCAACATTCTTTCTTATACATTCTCTTCCTCTCTCAGACAGGAGAATGTCTCCAGTTAACTAGAGCAGAACTCATAGACACTAGAAGATAAAAGCACATTAGTAATTTAAGAATCATTTTGCTTATCATTGGTCATCCGTCTCCAAGGCAAATGTCAATGGAATCAGGTGTGCACAGCTTCCACTGCCTAGAAATCTCTGGTTACATGGGCTTTCTTAAAATATAAAGGAGCTGCTGTAACTGTTGATTTTCAGTACATAAAATATAATGTAGATAATTCTGTGATCTCTTCTCTGGCATTGCCATAGAGAAAGTAAGTCTCTAATCTTATGACAAATATCATAACTGTGTGTTAACAAAAATCAGTTTGCACAAATAGAGTGAATGGAAAAGCTTATTTGAAACTATATTTAGGGAAGGAAGAGTTTGTTCAGGGCAGACGACAAATTATTTAGAAGCAGAAACCAAATTTGTTCCTTCTGATTCCACAGAACACAATGCAGACTAGGTAAAGAGTTAATGGAATGATATGTTTCTAAGAAGCATTTGGAGTCAATGTTTACACCATAACTAGAGTTATCCACACTGAGCCAGGAGACCACACTGTATGCAATGCTGGTCATTTAAGGATTCCAAGACTCGTTTTTGTATTTCTTGGACTATTGAAACCTGAAAGACACAGAACCAATGGAACTCAAATGACATGGACAGAAAACAATGACCACGGCCATTCTTGAGTAAGAGTTACAGGGCCAGTGAATAGGGGAAAAAAGGAAAAATTATCTATTATGACAGAAATAGAGATTAAATTGCAGTTTATAGAAAAACTGATATAAGTAAGAAGAAAAGTCATCATATTTCAGCAAAAAGATACTACAATGAAAAGATTGAAAATCAATGCTTCCCTAGTTTGGCAAAACAGAAAAGTGTTGTTAATATGAACTCTGCAAATGTGGGAGAAAAAGCTATAAGACATAAAGCTATCACAGTGATTATGTGTTCAGACTACGTCTTTTTTAATATTTGCTTCATCACATTGAATCTCAAGCAATATCAGATTACATATTGATTTATTTCCTCTCCCTCTCCAGCATCCTGGAGTGCTAACGATTGCTGAGACAGACAAGTAAATGGTCCCTGTTAAGAGGCAGCTTACTACTAATTATGGATAGATATTAAAAGAAGTGTGAACAGAGATGACAAGGTGAAAGACACAAGGTGACTATATCACTGACTATCTTTGTCTTAATGTCCCTATCTAGAAGCCAACATGTTCAAAGAGAAGACAGGGAAAGGCCTGATGTCTAACCAGCAAGGAATGGGTTCCAGTGCCTGGAAAGTCAATGGGGTTGAGCATGGTGAAGCAGGGGCATGTGGCCAGGAGACAGGAAGGAAGATTATGGACACTGAATAAACAGGGGCTCAACACGAGGTGACAGCACTAAGTACTAGTCACTGTGATGAGCACCTATCTATGCTGGTTAGTGTTTTGTCAACGTGACATATGCTAGATTCACTTGGAAACAGAGGACCTCAACTGAGAAAATCTTTCCATCAGACTGGCCTTTAGGCAACTCTGCAAGGCAGTTTTTTGATTGGTGATTGGTGTAGAAGGGTTCAGACCATTGTTCATGGTACCAGACCTAGGCAGGTGGCTCTGTGTCACATAAAGAAGCAAGCCTTGAGGAGCAAATCAGTAAGCAGAGTTTCTCCACAGTCTTTGCCTCCAAGTTCTGGCTTTAAATTCCTGCCTGCACTTTCACGACTGTAACCTGTAATCCATATATACCCTTTCCTCCCCAAGTAGTTTTGGTCATGGTGTTTTGTCGAAGCAAAACAACCCTAACTAAGACACTTTTATACCATTAACGAATCAATTATTTACTTGCTCCTAATATAAATGTATTAAGATCTAGTTAATGAGAATTTTAAAAACCCAAAAAGATTGTCTCAGGTCACACAGCTAATAACTGGTTTTTGGGATCTGGAACCTCACAGCTCACAGTCTTTTCCATTCCATCACACTAGCAAGAGCACAGGCAGATAAAGAGAAGAGACATGTGATACCAGAGGCAGGAGACAGGCAGAAAGAATAGATCAAGCTAAAATTGATAAATAACAGTGAACAGGTTGAAGAGACACTTGAGGATGGTCAGATATATCTAATATCACAGCCATATCATCTACTTAAACTAAGACAGAAATCCAGGCGCCAAAAATATAACAAATACAATGGCGGACAGACATTTTAAAATAAAGCAATAGTTTCCTTCATAAAAGAATCCCGAGTAAACTGTCCCTAACATGCCAATGCTAACACCAGAGTCTTGTTTTTAGCTTATAGTTTTCCATCTCCCACACTGATGGAAGAGGGAACCTTTACCTTATCCTATCCCTCTTCATTTGTTCTTCATCAGCACCCGAGTTCTTGCTCATGAGCTGCTGGAGATCCAGCTTCATCAAGAGGCATGACGTGAATATTGATTGTCTAGACCATCTTGGAGAAAAACCTCTGGGATTATCTTTAAGAACATTGACAGAGAGCTTGGACTAAGATAGGAAGAACCATAGAGAATGTAGGTGGTACCATTCCATGGACTGGAGTTGTGGGCTGAAGAAAAAGAGGAAAATTGAGTTGAGCACCAGCATCCGTCTCTCTGTTTTCTGACTATCGATGCAATGTGATCAACTATCCTATGCTTCTGCCAACATGCCTTTCCCTCCATGAGGCATTTTACTTTCAAACTGTCACCCAAAATAAACCCTTCCTTCCTTAAATTGCTTTTTCCAAGGATTTTGTCATTGCAACTAAAACATGTAACTAATGCAAGAAGCAGGAGCTGAAGTGAAATCTAAAAATCTCAGAGATTTTCAAAGGCAGCCACTCAGTTTATGGTCCTAAATAATTCATGGTTCATTTTCACAAACTTCCTTAGAGACACATGCCATTAGTCTCATCCAAACAAAAATAAAGAAGGAAATCAGACAAAATAGAGCAATGAAGATGGCCATTTACCTTATCTCCACAGAGATAAAACCATGGGGGGAGGGGAGGAGGAAGCTCACTCCACTAAAGAGGCTGAAAAGTCCAAATTAATCCATTTGCAAGAATGTTAGGGGCTGCAGCACAAGCCTCCAAGTCCAAAGACCAGTGAACCTAGAGTTCTGAGGACCAAGGACAGAGAATAGGGTATCCCAACTTCAAGAGAGAGAGGGCTTCCATGAACTCACCTTCCCTCTGCCATATTTCTTCTGTCTGCCCTGCCCACTCCTTAGCTTTTCTGATTGGATGCACCCATCCAGCTTCCTCACTCAGTCCATGAACTACTACACCAGTCTCCTCTAGAAACACACACACACACACACACACACACACACACACACACATACATCTGGATCAATCTAATCAAAAAGCAAAAGCACCTGGGTTTCCTTTCCCGCAGAAGACAGATGGAGACTTACTGAGGCATTGGGAATAAACAGTACTTCATCATGAGACTCACTTAATCCAGCCAGGGTGACCCCCAGAGTCAGTCATCACACCCTCCCACAGGCTGCCGCACTGCATGATCAGATTTGGAAATTTTTGTCAGCAGAAACCCTTTTCTGCATTTAGACAAAAGACCTAGTTTGTTTTCCAAGTGAAAGCATGAAAAACTGTCTTCAAAGGAAACAAGTAAAAGCTTATGTTATGCAAGATTCTCTCAAAGAATATGGTAATTAACACAAATATGCTATGACTATATTTTCAGGAACAGGTCTATTCAACGTAGTCATTCACATATGTGATTATGCATGGTGGCTAAGTACAGCCGGCATAAGCAAGACTGTCAGTATGCAAATGTCATTCCTACCAGGCCATACAATTTATCACATGGAATTAAACTTCTCAGAGGAAACAGAATTCTCTCGGTCCCCCAAAAAACAGCAAACAGCACTTTTTCCCACTCTCCTGACATGGTCTTTTCTTTCATCGTAATGCATTGTTCCTAATCATTCAAATTATTTCTTTGGATTTTATTGTTAAAGGTAAATTTTTTAATAAGGGCTTTATCTCGTTATATTGTGGGTAAAACTCATTTTAAGTATTTGAATTACTGAGGGGAAAGGAGGTAATATTTTTTGATTCTCCAGAGAGTCCAAACATGGTGTATCCTTGGGCATGCAAAGAACATGCTCCTTGACCTTTTCAACACTGAACTAATGCCTACGAAAGGCAAGCAGATCTCTGTGCACACTCATGTACAGATAGACACGTATGTTCTGTCTTGGTGGCAATCCAGACCATCATCACTCACTAGACATTCTAGTTTAGTGGCCTGTGATTGAAATATAAATTTGTCCTTCTTAAAGAGTTCTTTCAGACACTATGCTAATCCTCAAGACAAAGGTCCCATGCCTTATTCATACAGATTTTACCTCTGCTGACTCCTCACAAATGACTCTGTCAAAACATAACACGTGGCTTCTATAATTAAATATTATTTACATCAGAATGAAAAGGGAGTGAAGTTCATATTTCCGCACTACTGGCTAAAGGGAAATTGGTCTGTTTCAGAGAAATCATTTCCTGCTTTGCCTTACATATGGCTATCATTCTCACTGGACTGGCCAGAACCAAGGAGCATCTAGCCAGCCCAAACCATGTATGGCTCAAAAACAAAGGGAAGGAGGAGACTGAAGCCTCAGCCTTTGCAGTATCTGTTTTCTACTACTGGGAGGCAGGACTCTTGCTGTAAATCCTCACCAGAATCAAAGCTTTAAGACACAGGCATGGAGGAAATCTGCAAAGCTCTAAGAATGGAGAGCAGCCTTTCCTGTGACCACTTGCAAATAAGCACAATGAGAAATCTTATGTGAAGGCTCCTTCCAGATTTCCAAGCTCACTTAAGCACACACAGGTTACACACAAAAGGAGAGCTGATTTTCAGCGAATCAAATAAGCTTACATTAAATAACTCTGATGCCACAGGGTACCTGGCACCTGGCACCTGGCTCCTTCTAACAAGAACCCATATGCCCAGAATTTGGGTATGATGGTTAATTTTGATTGCCAACTTGATTCCACTAATAATTAAACAGGGATTTTTTTTTCATTTTTTTATTATTAAGAAATTTTCCATTCATTTTACATACTAACCACAGATCCCCTCACCCTCCCTCCTCCCTCCTCCCTTCTCCCACCCCCCAGCTTTCCTTCCCCAGCCCACCCCCAATTTCTACCTCCTCCAAGGCAAGGCCTCCCACTGGGAGTCAGTAGAGCCTGATACACTCAGTTGATATGTTGAAGATACCTTTTTGGTTGTGTTTACTAGAGTGATTCTAGATATGTTTAACTGTAAAAGGAGGAACCACCCCACATATGGTTGGCACCCATGAGCTGGAATCATGAACAGAGGAAGAAGAGAGAAGGGTGAATGCCAGATGCATGCTCTTGTCTCTGCTCCCTCATGTGATTAGGTATGAGAAGCAGGCTCACACCCCTGCATCCATGCCATCCCCACCCAGACAATGGCAGCCAACATGAACCCATGCTTTAAGCTGCTTCTTGTTAGATATTAAAGTCACAGCAATGGGAAACATAGCTAGCTAGGACATAGAAGCATTAGTCAAAAATAAAGAACTATCTGCCAGGATACCATAACAAACCAAAGTTGTTTTTGTTTCAGAATGTCACTGGAGTATCTGTTTTGCATTGTCTATCAATATCTGTACACTCCTTATTAATTCAGTGATGTGTGTGTGTGTGTGTGTGTGTGTGTGTGTGTGTGTGTGTAACAAATTCTTTGTATGTGTGTCTGTGGTGAACATTATGAGAACACCTAATGAACAAAATCTAGTCTCCAGCATCAAAGAGCAGGGGCCACTTTGTAAGAGAGACAATTCCCTAAATAGAGAACCCAGGGTAGTCACTAAGGGATTTATTTTTATAAGCATGGTTCACTAAGGAGAAGCTTGATCATGAGGGAAGAGCAGCGGACTGAAAAGACATCAGACTCCTGGCTCAGTCACAGCTCAATCCCTGGTGTATTATTGGGGACCATGAATTCCTTTGGATGAAGTTTATTTCTCCATAAAAGAATGACCACTCCCACTCTTCTCCTTCCCAGTTTCAACTTAGATCAAATTAAATGTGCTTTCAGAGCTCCTAGAGACTGAACAACCATGGTCATTAACTTTATGTGTTAACTTGAGCAGATCATGACTCAAGTCTATGAAGGTTCTAGCTGCAAAGGGGCTTCTGAAAGAGAATAGCATTTGATTTGGTGGACTAGGTAAGGAATATTGCCTTCTCCTGTGTTGGGTGGACATTAGGCAATACACTGAGGACCTTAAAGAATAGAACATGGGAGAACTACCTCTAATTTTTTTTTCTGCCTCACTGTTGACTAGAATAGCTCATCTTGTCTTGTTCTGTCCTCAGACTGGGATTTCCAATACCAATCAGCTCCCCTGATTCACAGGTCTTCACACTTGGCCATAATTACACTACAGGTTTTCTTCTGTCTCCAGTCTACAGATGGCAGGTTGTGGAAATGCTCAGCCTCTGTAGGTATGTAAACCAGTTCCTAAAAGTAAAAATGTGGATGAATGGATAGATGGATGGAAGGATAGATGGATAGATGGATGATGAATGGATAGTGAGTAAGTGGTTGGATTGATTGACAGAGACATGAGATAGACATAGATACAAATTAAGAAATAGATACAGGTGTAAAAATGTCTCTTATTGGTTCTGACTTTTCTGAAGGACTCTGACTGTTACAATCATAATTCCAAAGGCTTACAGCTCAAAATAACTAACATTAATTAAATAGACTATGTCAAGTAATTTATTAAGTAATTTAAACATTTTCTTTTTCAGTCTTCATGTTGTTAACATCTTCCTTTGTGTAGATTAGGTTAAGAGTTTAGGAAATGGGCTTGAGTTACACACTGTTTCCTAACCACTCAGTAATACTATTAATTCTCTCACACTTACAAGCTCGGTGACAGTGGACAAAGTCTTCAACCTTTCTAGTCCTCAACTCATCAATTTTTAAAAAAAGTTCTCAAGAAAATTTCTCAGACCAAACAATATTAAATGATGCAACAAAAGTAAAATCTCTGTGAGGGAGTCACAGGAAAGGAAGTCATTAATCCTTATCAGTCAGAGTTTGTTAATGTGTGATAAACCTCAGCTCTTTCCACTGCCTGCAGTGTTAATGCATTCTTCAACATTTTACAGACCCTCTTCGACCTCTTGTGACTTATTCACGTTCATCTTCTGTAAGCTCTGCAGTGTTTGTTGTTGAGACTGGGTAGACAAATGGATCTTGTCTGTTAATCTAAGCTGAGCTTTATTTTGACACTTCTAATCACTTCTTTGTCTTTCTAAACTTCTGGAATACATGAAATCCCTTTTATACATGCCAATAATATGCTGTGCATGACTTTGACTGTCTACAGATGCCTGCCTTTCTTACAAGATTTTACATTCACTGAGATGAACAGCATCTGCCTTGCTCACCACCAGATCTCCAAGGGCTGCCTCACAGCAAGTGACATTTAAATGGGTGACTGTTTTTTTCTAAGCCATGTCTCATCAAGTAATTACAACTGGGCCACCCAAAATTTTTGCTCCTAAAAATTTAATAAAATAGCACTTAGTATTGCTGATCTGTTTATGACCACTTAGAATCCTTTATCCAGTGCTTGTGAGTACTAAAAGACTAGCGTGTGTTATCCTTCTAAGGTGCATGTTTTCCATTGTGTTGAAAAGCTAAGATAAGGATAGTTTCTTTAAAACTGCCTTAAAGTTGTATCCTAATCTGAATGATCTCTAGCCCAACCATGTCTAGATTGTGTTTCAATGTCTAGGCCCTGAGAAACATTACAAAAATCTAAAACTTCAAAGAAGCCATGCACAGTGGCACTCTCCTGCAATCTCAATAAATTCACTGGAGTCCAGGAGTTCAAAACCAGTCTGAGACCACCCAAAGAATAAAAGCATCCAAAAGAATAATATTTTAAGAATTAGGAAGCAAAACTCAGTCTTGCTCACTAATGCAGAAAAAGAAACAAGCTCAAAAACTTTTGGAAGGCTTTAATACTTTCTAATTAGTCTGAAGTTCAGTAAACTGACTCTGAACACACTTCATAAGTTTCCACAGGTCCACACTTCTACAAGACAAAGTTAGACAGCAATCAGTGCAGATATGCACCTTGATTTGGGGTTGACATTCCATACATCGGGAATATTTCAGCCACAAATACATTTACTATACCTAGAGCACCAAACTTCAAAGCAGCACAGGGAACTGCAGAGCAAGAAAAGCCCCTCTCATGGTCAAGTGGTTGGCTGAGAGCATGTTTGCTCCCCCCTCCGGATCACATCACCAGCCCAAGAAAATGCTGCGATGTGAAGTGTGCTTTCTACTGAATACTTTCGTATCCCCATAAAATTGAAAAAACGTCATTCAAATCATTGGAAATTGTAGGGCATCTCTATTTAAATCATATAACTAAGTTCACTTTACCCCATTATCTGTCTGGTACATCATCGAGTTTTTTTTTACATTTTTTGAGATTATAATATAATTATATTTCTCCCTTTCCTTTCATCTCTTCAAACTTTCCCATATACCTCTCTTTACTCTCAAATTCATAGCCTCTTTTTTCATTAATTGTTATTGAATACATATATGACTATCATCAAGTTTTAGCTATGAAAATGGGAAAAAAAAACAAAATATTTAAAATATCAGATGTTCAATACAGGCCATCTCTCACATGGGAGCTGGAACTACTGAGAAGGCAAGCAAGTTGCAGAAGAGCCCAGAGATTAGTGGCAGTGGGAGGCAGCTAACACCTCTGGGCTGGAGGAACAAAGAACAGAAGTATGGCTGAGTGTAAAGACAGGATACCTGATAGAAGCTGGAATCAAGCAAGAGCCTCAATCACTACCAAAACAAACGCCTTAAGACCGATATATATGTAAGAAGACAAACCCTGTCCCTGTCTTTCTTTCCTCTGACCAAAGTAGCATGTGTGGTAGAAGTCATTTCCCCTGTGACACAGAGGAAATCATGGGAGCACGAGAATGCATTTAAACAAGTCCATCAGTTGCTGTCACTTACCAGGCAGCTTGCACACATTCTCCTGGGTCCCTGAAGCAAGGATCTGATTTTTTTTTTTTTTTTGAAAACTGAGTCACAGTAGATTCACATTCCAATACAAAATATTTTGTTACTAAGAAACATTTTCTAAAGCCATTGTTCTTACTATTTTATATTCATTTCTCAGTTAAGGTTCTCTTCCAAAGGATATCACAGATCTGTGCATTACTGTAAAAGATGTCATTGTGAAGTTCCATTCAGTGGTGATGGTTGTTCATAATAAGGAAGAGTTGAGGAGTCTGGCAGAGCTTGCCATCTTATTTCTTCAAAGTGTAAACTGGGGAAAACAGATCTAAGGAAAGAATAAACAAAGGGCTTGATAAAACTCAAAGGGACAAAATGTTGCTGAGCCTCTGACAGTTTCTGGCAGTAAGTAATAATCATTTCAGAAAATAAAACCTCTTCCAAAGCATATCTAAAACTCACTGTTGTCAAAGGTCTTGCAGGGATTTAAATTACTCAGTGACTAAGAAAAGATATCTTGGAATACTCAGAATGCACAAGACCTACCCAGATGGCATAAAATATTCATTTTGATTGACTAGTTCAATCAGTCCACTCTAAGGCCTCCATGGCTCATGGCCATATTTCTTTGGCCTGTGACCTCATGAGATTGTACAAGCAAAATAACTCTAAGTACAGCCATCATTGTTTGCAGAAGGGCCTCCCTGTCTGTTGGTAAATCATGGGATGGAAATCATGTCAGACTAGCCTGAAGGTGAGAGGATGCGGATCCAGGACTTTGTCCTGCCCCATTGCAGCTGACAGTGCAAACCTCAGAAGCCATCTTCCTTTCAAGAGATTGGAGAGGATGTTATTAAAATCACCGGGAAGCTGGCTCAGACACGCTTGGTCCTGCCTGCTGAGGCAGACTGTGCCTTGTGAGGGATGCGAAATTCAAAATTCCAACCCACTAATGCCCATTAAGGATCTTCTGACAATTTCCACACAATTAGGACTGGCCCAGCTGCAACTGGGGAAATTACAGTCTTATTCCCTCCACTGCCACTGTAGTTTTAGATGCTTCAGTTTCTTTTTTTCTGCTTTAAAATGGTAACTGGAGTAGTGCAATCTTGCGGTGCTTAAAAGCAACTAGGTATGTATCTGTGCAAGGGTGGGAGGGGGTGAGAAGACAGACATTAATTCAGTACCCTCCTCAGACATTCACTTGAGAAACTAAGAAACAACGGTCACCTCCTTAGGAATATTCCAACTGCTTTCCTCGGAGATTTTGAAACCTTTGACCTGGTCAGGGGAAAATGAGCTTGTTCCTAAAATGCTGCAATAATACAGTCTTTTAATTTGATTTAGTTTTTAATGGAACCACAATTGGAAAACTGGTACCATAGGAAAAAGAAAATAGACACAACTGGGAGACAGTTTCAAAATGGCCTCAGGACAGCTGAGGAAGAGAAAATGGAGTCAGGAGGACAAAGGGGAATCCTTTCCCTTAGAAGTAAATAGACACAAAGCTCTTGGGTGTCTTTAGCTCCACTGTTATTTCAGAATAATTTTTAAAGATCTCAACAAAACACTCATTTTCCTACTTTTAAAAAAAGATAAAATATGTATTTGTTTCATGGTTATTGTTTGATATCCTAGTCATGATCAAGCAGCATGGACTTGCTTAAACCTATGTAATTTCAAGAAAGTTAGAAAAGAGAAAGAAAAGAAAATCTCAAATTTCACATTTAATTTCTCATGACACTTGAAATGTCCCTGAACAGTAATACCTTGCCTTGACTTCTTGCTTTGGTGCAAGTTTGAAGTCTCCCACAGGCTTGTGTTTTGAACGCTTGTTCCTCACATGGTATTCTATTTGGGGAATATGTGGGAACTTTGGAAGGTAGGGCCTCTCTGGAGACATTAATAATCATGTTCAGTGAGATAAACCATACTCAGAAAAAAAATTGCATTTCTTTTACATGAAGAATGTAGATTGTTTAAAGTCTTGAAAGTAAATTGAGGGTATTGGGAAGAGGATGGGTACCAACAGAGTGAAAGAGACAACAGAAGGGATAAGGAGGGGTGACTAAAATTCATGTACATCTATCATGAGGAAGTTCATTGTCCTGTAAAGTTAGTATGCACTAATAAAAATGACACAAGGAGATATCATTTCTTTGTAAGATTTCCTGACCTAGCTAAATATAGCTTATTGTATAACTATATTGTCTAAAGTTGCATTCCTTTAAACAGTAAGTACTATGAGGCAGCCATTTGCTGTAGTTTCAACATGTTCTTTTTAAAATTCAAGTGTTGCCAAAGTGATAGGATTGAAAAGCAGGATTTTCATAAGGTCATGTGCTTATCGGCTTTCCTTTGCTATGATGAAATTCCTAAGGTAGCTAATGTATGAAGGGGAAAGGGTTTTTTTTTTTTTTTTGGCTCATATTTTCAGATGTTCCAATGCATGATCAGTCAATGCTAGTGCCTTTAGGACAGATCATGATAAGGGACATACATGTGTGCACATGGACCATGGCATGGAGTTCAGAGAACAGCTTCCCAGAGTTGGTTCTCTCCTTTCACCAATGTGGGTTTAGGACTCTAGGGAATCAAAAAGTACTTTTACCTGCAGAGCTATTCCACTGACAATATGTGCAATAACTTTTAAATGGTTAATTTTGACTTCTCAGGATGGTGTAGATATAGTTACACAGCAGCAAATCTTCTCCATCAAATGATCAGTGTTTTAGATATCTGCGGGCCTGAGGCCCTACACATTGTTTTCTGTTAGCTCTCTGTGTGCTAATTCTCACTCACTGCTTCCAAATGTGTATGATACAGTCATGTGCTACAAAAGAATTTATCTGGAAAATTTAATGATTCATCTAAGTTTTGGGGTAACTCATTTAAATAAATTCAAATAAAATTAAACACTTACATGGCTTTCTTCTTATTACTTGATGATCTGACTGCATCAAACTAAAAAATGATTAATGAATCAAACGCCCAAGCATGTGCACATTTTCAGTGAGGTAGAAAGGGGAGGAGGTTGGTTAATCCACTCTGAAAGAATCAAGGAGGAATGAGTGAGTAAAGATTACATTCCTTATTCTCACTTCAGAAACTTTAGTGTAACACGAAAAATTTTCAGCTTAGAAATTCATATTATACCCTCCTAAGAAGACTTAAAATCCAGAATCTGTACTGAACAGAAATAATGGAGAAAGAAATACTAAAGAAGAATATTAAATGAAAATAATCTGGCAGAGAAAGATAAAGAATTGATATGTTTGCAATTCTAGGATATTTGAATTATTCATTTGCTCCTTGAAAATATGTCAGATGTAATAAACTTTTCCCAATCTTTCAACCTAAAATAATTAATTGAGAACTGTACAAAGAATGAATGATAAAACAATACCAATAACTACTGTGTTTGATTTAGATTTATTTTTAAATGGGAATTATATTGTTAAATTAATAATGTCTAATATCTTGGGCAGGCAAGAGGGTTCAGCAGGTACAGGTGCTTGGAGAACAAGCCTGGTAAGCAGAGTTCAATCCCCAGATCCCAAGTGAAGGTGGTAGGAGAGAACCAAGTCCACAAACTTGTGACCTCTGACCTCCACAGAGGTGCATGACACAGGCAGTCACATACACACATTACAAACATGCACAATCATAACACATTGTTTAAAAATAAAAGCAATAGTTAGCACTGTAAACACTTTGACACCAACACACGTGAGGATTATGACCCACTGGAGACTCTGGAACACAAATGCAGAGGTCAGCGTGGTCTCTGATATCCGAGTAACATGAATCTATGTGCGAAAGCCTGGACTGGACTGCCAGTGAACAGCATCAAACCTCTAAGCGTCATTGTGACTAGTTCAGAAACTGGACAAATCTTCAATGGAAGTGGCCATGTTTGTCCTTTATTTGTTTGGAAATGTGAGTGATGGCTAACCCTCAAAGTTTCTTCCAGGGAGCCTAAACAAGCAACACGCTGGGGTAAGAGGGGCCGGAGACCTCTGTCCTGCCTTGTCTCACCTGCTCCACTAGGAAAGTCACAGTCCTATCCTCATTGCCACAGAGTTAGTAATGGGTCCTTCAGAGACTCCTAGCTCAACTCTCACAGTACTTTGTGCTTTAGAAAGAGATGGGGCAGAGTGAAAACCTGAATAGAATATTTCTGACCCTAAGAGACACAACTCCACCCATGAAAGGAAGGCACTGTGCACATCACCAGTACTGAAGAGGCCAGGAAAGCATGTTTGCCTGCTTACTTGGGTTAGCCTACTGGTAACACAAGCACCCTCCATCCCTCCAGCTCATGGGCAAGAAGGAAAAGAAGTCTGCCGACTTTATGTTACCAAATTGAGTTTTTAGTGACTTAAATACTTGTTTATGCTCTCGGCTGATGTATTAAAGAAGTTGCTCCATTAATGAATAACATAAAAAAATTAAACCTGTTAAGAGGATTTATCCTACATTATCATTTAATTACCAATGTGTCTCTATATTCAATTATAGTGCTACTTCATTAGGCACATGCACTGAGACTTTCTAATTAAACCCTCCCAGGTAGCTGCATGCTCAGCAGATTTGATTGGCAATTTTATCTTTGTTTTTCTCATCAAACATAAAAAAACCTACCTTTGTGCTTAAGTCAAAAAATAGTAGTCTCCTCCTCTGGTCTTCTTTGCACAGAAATAAGCAGGTTGCCTCTGGGGAGTCTTTCACCTCAAACAATTCTATTAGAGAATGTTACAGCCCGGAATTAAACATAATACTGAATCTCGCTGCACCAGTATAGTTTAGGAATTAAGAGGCTTTAGAGTCATATTAACCTGGTTTCAAGCCCCATCTCCACCACTAACTAGCTGTGCTACTAGCAAATGGCTTAACTTCTGTTTCCCTGTGAGAACTAAAAGGCAAAGCCTGGGGGGATTAGGGTAGCGTTTGGTCCACAGGATGGGGTGGCTTTCATTGTCGCTCTTGTCATGTTGGAGCTGCTCTCAGGACATGAATAAGGAAAACTGGAAATTTCAGTTAGGGTACACATTTCCTCTAAGCAAGTTAATCTTAAACTTCTTTGTTTTGTTTTGGCTTTTGTTTTAGAGACAGGATCTCACTATATAGCCACAACTGAGCTGGAACTTTCTATGTAGAGCAGGATGTCATGTACCAACACGCCACAACTTGATTTTTTTTGACATTTTTTCATTTTACATACCAACCACAGTTCCCACTCCCTCCCCTTCTCCTGCTCCCTCCACCTCCCCCCCCCCTTCCACCAACCCCATCCACTCCTCATGGGGGTAAGGCCTTCCTTGGGAAGTCAATACAGGCTAGCATACCAAGTTGGGGCAGGACCAAGCCCTCCACCTGGAGCAAGGCTGAGCAAGGCATCCCACCAAAGGGAACAAAAAGCCAGTTTGTGCAATCAGAACAAGTCCTGGTACCTCTGTCATGGGCCCCACAAACAGATAAAGCCACACAACTGTCACCCACATTCAGAGGGCCTAGTTCAGTCCCATGCAGGCTCCCCAGCTGTCATTCCAGAGTCCGTGAGCTCCCACTAGCTTGGGTCAGCTATCTCTGTGGTGGTTTTCCTCATCATGATCCTGACCCCCCTTTCTCCTATAATCCCTCCTCCCTCTCTTCAACTGAACTCCAGGAGCTCGGCCAAGTGCTTGGCTGTGGGTCTCTGCATCTGCTTCCATCAGTCACTGGATGTAGGTTCTATGATAATAGGGTAGTCATCAATCTGACTACAGGGAAGGCTAGTTCAGGCACCTTCTCTACCATTGCTAGGGTCATCCTTGTGGGTTCCTGGGGATTTCCCTAGCACCAGGTTCCTCCATAACCCCATAATGGCTCCCTCTCTCAAGATATCTCTTTCAATGATCTTCCTCTCCGTCCCTTCCCCAACTCAGCCGTCTTGATCCCTCATGTTCCCACCCCCCATACCCTCTCCTCTACCCCCCTTCCAGTTTACCCAGGAGATCTTAACCATTTCCCTTTCCTGGGGCGATCCATGCATGGCCCTCATAGGGTAATCCTCTTTACCTAGCTTCTCTGGGCTTGCCACAACTTAATGTTAAACTAATAACAACAACCAGTGTAATTACTGACGGCCTGTAATACCAGCATCCTGCCACACAAACTGCCACTCACATCGGGCTTGACCTTGAGGGTTGTAAGTAGTTATTCTCTGATCACACTGCCCATTCCATTCTCTGCTTTTCCTTGCTCTGTTCTGTGCCCCAAAAGACAATCACTTGGACCTCATCACTAGAGCTGTGGACCACAAACCATAATTCACTGAAATAATCAGGTCATAGGCATCTGCACAAAGGGCAGGAGTCACTAGGAGATTTATATTCTACTTTATGGGTGGGACTGGAGAGCAGGCAGGAGAGGAACAGACAACTATAAGAAAATCATTTAGTTTGTCCCAAAACAAAAATGGGAACTTAAAGATCTGGAAAAAATAAATTTTCATTTTAGGAGGAGAACAGAATTTGCTGTCACAATGACCCAAAGATCAACAATATATTGAACAAAGTGATTTGGAGATGGAAATTCAAAAACTGGCTGCAGATTTGGCCGGGTTGGAAAGACATTACTAAACCCTATGCAAAAGGGTTCAAACTACAGAATAATTTGGTTCAACAACAATTTAGACTGATCATTTTAGCAGCCGTAAAAGTACAGTAACCAGTTGACTAAACTGCTCTGAAAAGATGAAAAATGAAACTCCAAACCCACGAGTGAGCACAGAGACATGAATGTAGAGGGCAGCTTGATGCTCTATACACCTAGCAAAATAATAGAAGTGGGTTCTCCCCACTCCCACCCCTGGAAGTGAGAGTTCCCCAGCCCCCATCCCTGAATCCCTATGTTTACTCATTTGGGAGAGAGTGATATAGATGTGTTGCTGGAGGGCTTCTCTCCAGGCTCCACCAAGCCCTGCAGTCCCACAATCCACATATAAAATAATCACTCAGACACTTATATTACTTATAAACTGTATGGCTGTGGCAGGCTTCTTGCTAACTGTTATTATATCTTAAATTAACCCATTTCTATAAATCTATACCTTGCCACGTGACTGGTGGCTTACCAGCGTCTTTACATGCTGCTTGTCCTGGCGGTGGCTGCATTGTCTCCCCCCCCCCTTCTTCCTATTTCCCCAATTCTCCTCTCTCCTTGTCCCGCCTATACTTCCTGTCTGGTCACTGGCCATCAGTGTTTTATTTATATAGAGTGATATCCACAGCATTTCCCCTTTTCTTCTTTTTTTAGAAAGGAAGGTTTTAACTTTAACATAGTAAAATTACATATAACAAAACAATTATCGAGCAAGAATTACAGTTACAATATTAAAGAAGATGTCCTATCTATCTTATATTTGTGAGTTTAAGGTTTTATATCTAACTTATCTTTTATCATAACTGAGGAAATTACAACTATCTAGTTTTTAACCACATCAAAGACCTGAGAAGGAACATAATGGTACCTGAGAAATAGTAGATGGATGCAAGCAACTTTTGGGAATCTTGCAAGAGTAGACCAAGACAACTGGCAGCCTGGACAGTCACCTAATGTTTCTCAGCATTGTGGGTGCATTCAAACTGGCTACAGGCCTAGAGTATATGACAGACAATTTTCATAAGCAGGAATTCTGAAAGACCATCTTACCCTGTCTTGGCAGAGTACAGTGGTCACTTTCCTTGTGTTCTGCTTGTCCAGAAAGGACAGCATTGTATTCGTACTGTCAGCCATCAAGGCAAAGGCAGTTGTTTGTCCAGTAGGCCATTTTGTGCCAAGAAGACAAACTTCCAAATGGAAATGTCTTAGAAGCCCAACATTCTCTCAGGATCAAATTGATGCAGCCAGGAGCAATTGTGTCTCACGTCAACAGAATTCTAAGTTGTTTAAATGCCATATTCTCTAGGTCTATGAAGTGTTTGAAGATTACCTATCTATCTGAAATATATCTATGTATACCTAGAAGACTTAACTAACACTGCTACAAATATGATTATCATAGATAACTAATTATTAATCTATTTTTAATTATCCATTACAATTTTAAATGAGTTACATAAACATAATACCTCAAACAAGAATAGAAATATATATATATATATATATATATATATATATATATATATATATATATATATATACAGTATAACAAAATTAACTTCAAGTTTGTATCAATAAACTAAAATTTATACCAATGTAAAACATTTTAAACATAAACTAAAATCTATACCAATGTAAAACATTCTAAACAAGTTGTTCTTTAAAAGTAGGTTCATTAATCTACCCTTTTATCTTATCATCTCTATATCCTCCTATATATCTATATCATATCCCCTTTTCTTTTTTAGAAAGAGATCACATTTATAATCAACCTGTTTTAAATAAAAATATTGGTTTTTCTCTGTCCCACACCAGAGGACTCTTCTGATTTGGGACACAAGAATCTCTTAACCATTTTTTTAAAGCAATATATCTGGGTTTAGAGGGGGAGTGAGCCAATTCCACCTCTAAAGCCAGCCTGGTATATTCAGGAATTTGGGCATAGCAACTCTTACTACTTCCTGCTGGAGGGGGGCGCTGTATCTTATGGGGACACAAAGAAAATTTTAGGCCTATGGGGTAGTCCTTGAGGCTGTATTGTTGGAGCCAGTTGCCTTGAAACCGTTCTGGATGTTGGATCATCTGGACCATGGTGTCATCGGAGATCTTTCAGGGGGTCTTGGCTGGTCAAACCTGATGTATCTTAATATGGAACAAATCCATAGCCTCTGGCTTTCTGTGGAAACAAAAGCAGAACCTCTTTTCCAAAGTAACATATCCTTAAATCCAAATTTTGAAGTCAAGGTACCTTTAAAATTTACATTTTGGCATAACTGAACAGCTTTTACAATCAAATGTTTTTCTTTAGTTACGAATATCAAAGACAACATAATCCAGATTTTCTGTGTGATAGCCATCTTTAAGTGGCTTATTATCTGTACTGTTTTTTTTAAACACTTTATTTTTAGATACTATTTGTTTATATAACAGTATATATATATATTTTCTTTTAAGCCTACGTACATTTTTACATGCATTATAAACTATTTCCTCTGAATCAGTCTTATTGTGAACTTATTGCTTTAAACTATAGCCTTCTAAACCTGAAACAGCACTGTGGCTACTGGCTCCGCCCACTTCAGCTTCCCAACATGGCGACGGTACATTTTCTGCCAGTTCTGTGAGTCAACAAGTCTCAGAAATAGTGGGTCTAAGCTTTTATCAAAGCAGTGTGTAGCCCAGAAACCTCTTTTTTTTTTTTACTAGATTTAGATTTAAGACTAAATCTACCACAGAGTGTAATGTGCCTCTGGCAGATGCCTCATTCCCACCATACTGCAAGTCAAATGCACACGCCAGGAACCTGCCAGTGTTCAAACCTGTATTTTGTAGCATCTAGCTGCCCGTATGAGACAAGAAGCAGGAACCTGGTTTTGGCTCTGTTTAGAATTGGTTATTAAATATTGTCAGATTTAAGGTGGAAACTCGAGCTGTTGGGCGCCATTTGTTGCTGGAGAGCTTCTCTCCAGGTTCCACCAAGCCCCACAGTCCCACAATCCACATATAAAATAATCACTCAGACACTTATATTACTTATGAACTGTGTGGCTGTGGCAGGCTTCTTGCTAACTGTTATTATATCTTAAATTAACCCATTTCTATAAATCTATACCTTGCCACGTGGCTGGTGGCTTACCGGCGTCTTTACATGCTGCTTGTCCTGGTGGTGGCAGCAGTGTCTCCCCCTCTTCTTCCTGTTCCCCAATTCTCCTCTCTCCTTGTCCCACCTATACTTCCTGTCTGGTCACTGGCCATCAGTGTTTTATTTATATAGAGTGATATCCACAGCATAGATGTCCTTTTTAGAGTACTCTGCAGTCATGTATTCTCCATGCTTGGACCAGACATGAGACTCTGTATTAATCACCACCCACTCCAAAAAGAAGTTTCTCTGAGGGATGCAGTGCTAATTAATTTATTGGTATAAACATAAGTTTAATAATTTATAAGTAAAATAATTGGCAGCTAAAACTGTCAGACTTTAGAATCTCCACCCATTTTAAACTGTTTCTCGCCTCATGTTAAAGTGACATTGAGTTTTTAAGCTGACAGCAGGAACATTTACCCTATTGTATTTTATTTAATACTTCTGTAGAATACACACACACACACACACACACACACACACACACACACACACACACGATAACTACCTGAGGTTTAAATGTCAGGTTGTTGAAAGTATGTCACCAGTTATTCAAAATCCTAAGTGTTTTCTGTGTGTTGTACCAGGGTTGATTCAGTGGATCCACAGAAAGACATTAAAACACCCCAGTCAGGATAACCCAAGGCTCTGAGTTCAGATCTTCAGCTTGCACATAGATAAATGGGCACAGTGGAATATAACTGTAATTCTACTTCTAGGAGGCAGAGACAAGAGAATCCTGGGTTAGCTGGCCAGCCAGTCTAGCCAATTGGAGAGTTCCTGGTTCAGTGAGAGACCCCATCTCAAAACATAAGGTAGAGAGCAATAGAGGAAGACAATCAACGCCTGCCCTCTCCCGAGCATGCACTCATGTGATCACTCCACACACATCAACACATATGGAGACCGAAATGCATTTTAAACCAAAGCTGGATAGACTAGAGATGTGTGAGTGCTTGCCCTTTAATTCTAGCAAAAACTAAATAGAAACTTATTTTCTACTGTGTTCTGCCATCAAGTAATTGCACAATTTTACTTTCTTCTTTTCCTTTTAAAGGCATTTAAACATCCTATTTTGGGAAGATCCTATTAAAAGAAGCAAACTGTGGGAAACACACTGCATTTCATTTTAAAGACCTAGATTCACCTGGAAATCAATAGCAATGGTACAGAAAGGAGAGTCTGGTTCAAGCAGCTATAAAATGTATTGTATGTTCTGTAATTAACACAGTGTGGTACTGGCCTATTGAGCAGACAGGTGAGTCATCAGGGAAGCATACAGAGTCTGGAAATAAGCATAATTGCTCAGAGTACAATGCTCAGTAAAGGTATGGTCACAAATCAAGTGAAAAATATGGGCAATTTATTTAATGGTACTGAGATAACTAGCTAGCAATATGAAAAAATTATTAAAAATCTATTTCTTTCACAAAACAGGAGAAGGTACAACATAATTAGAAACTTACATTGAACTGAACCAGCATAAGTATTTGCGAATTGTTCTGTAACCTAGGCATGAAGAAAATGTTAAGTGGAAATATTAAAGTAATGTATACCTGGGTCTGTTACCATTGATCTAAGAAATGGAGAGAGACAGAGACAGAGAGAGTATGTGTGTGTGTAATGAGAGATTAAGCCATAATTAAAATTATCACTGACTCTGGGATATAGTAGCACAACAGTAATACAAAAAGAGGCCACGAATTTGAATAAGGTCACGGAGGGGTATGTGGGAGTTCTGGAGGGAGGAAACAGAAGAGAGAAATGATAGAATTATTTTATAATCTCAAGAAATATTTTTTTTTACAATTCCCTCTGCAAGAAAACAAGTAAACTCTGAATATGGAAGGTGACTATCTATGGTAGGGACTATCACAATGGGAGAGGACAGGGCACTCCTGTCTTCTGATGGACTCTTGGAACTCCACCTGAGATGCAGTCTTGCTGAAAGAGTAGACTAAATATGAACACACTTCTCTATCTGAGAACCAAACCAATAAACACACAATAACAAGGGCAGTGGTTAGGTTTTTCCAAAGCATTTCAGTCAGAAATACTCGATGTAGAAAAGTTCACGAGCAAATATTATAGTTTGCTTTTTTCCCAATGAGTCAATTGTAAGTAAAAATAAATACATAAAAGGAAGAGTAGCCTATGAGATGTTTTTAAAATCCACAAACAACCTGTCAACAAAATGTCAAGTGTATACCCCATTTGGATCATGATTCATACACAACTCCCACATAAAAATAAATTAATTAATAAACAAAACATAGGGGAAACACATTGATTTCTTGATGATATCAAAGAAGTTTTGTCTGACTATTATTTATTTGGAATGAGCACAGCACTATAACTACATTCTTTAAAAGTGGTGTCGTTTGGGGGACACACAGTCAAACAAGGTGGAACGGTATACTTGACATTTGCTTCTACAAGCTTGCAGGGGTGAGGGTAGTAAGTGCAGAGTACAATGGGTGGAAGTGCCTGTGACCCATGTGTCGACAGTATACCACACCATTCTCTCTGCTGGAAATCATCCTTCAAAAGCTTTTCACAGGCACCTATAAGGGCCTTGTGTTGTGATGCATGCCTGTAATCCCAGAACTCAGGAAACTGAAGTAGGGGATGGAGACTTCAAGGCCAGCTTGTGCTCCACGGCAAAACTGTATCACTCATCCCCTTCCCTCCAACAAAGAGTTGCATGTGACTCTCAGATCCACTCTAGATTTTTACCAAACCAGACCCTCGCACATGCTGAGCCTCTACTTTCTTGTATGAAAAGAATGTAGTAACAATTTTGCTGATTGGCTTACCACTTCTGCTTTTGAATCTTGGTAATGATTCATTGAAAAAGGCAACAGGTTTCAAAATCTAAAGAGACACTCTTTTAAATGTCTGCCATTTTTTTGGTGGGATTAGACATGTGCTCCAATACTCTGCGCTTCATATTCTTTCCCATTAACTAGCAGTGTGTCGTTGCCTTGGGGATTCTTTGAAGTGTCCCTGTATATTTTGAAGTCATTTTGAATCCAAGTTGGACAAAGTTATTCATTCTCCTGATAGATTTACTTGGATTATTATAATACTAATTGTCTTCCTTGAATTATTATTCAATTACTTTTTGCATGACAAGTATCTGGACCCCAAAAATTAATTGTTATCCATATCACCTACTTCTAGAAGACAGATATTACAAGGTCAGAAATCAATAAATGTTGATGAATTAAGTTCCATGAATGGATTGGATAGTAACTTCAAAGGCTGATTCATCTCCTACAGGTGACTGTCCCTGAGTTTTTGCCATATGTAATGTAAATATTATACATAAGATCTCAAAAAAATCCCATAATTGTTTCCTAGTAAAACCGTAAGTGTAGTGAAAAGCAAAGCAGGGTGTGACCAGCTTGGAAAACATGGCTAGCGGGTGATTTACTTCTGAGAGTTAAGCAATTATAACTTAGCTTCGGGATTTCAGTTGCTATATGTGACAAATATGTGAGACTCCTCAGTAGAAGATGGTTTCTATCATAGTTTCAGTTTGAGCCCCCAGATTACATGGAGTTGTGAAGAGTCACCTGGTGCTCCCACCGTGACCAATGCAACAGAGTGACCGATTTTTACCCAGGTGACACTCACCTGCATTACCCATGTCAAGGCTGACTAACCAGTGCAAGTACTTGTGCTGCCTCTTTCAACAATGTGGGCTTAAAATTATCCACAAAATAATGAAAAGGAGAAACAAAGAAACTTGAAAAGACAATGGATTTACTAAGACCCTGTGTGGGACGACAAACAACTAACATGAAAGTGTAGTTAAAAATATTCCCACTCAAGAAAGAAACTCGAGCGCAGCATCCCAGCGGCAGCACGGGCTTGAGTTCTGGGAACTGAAAGTCCCTTTTCTCATAAAACCTAGAGGAAGCCAAAAGCAGTTCAATTAGAGTGTGTAACTGTGGTCATCTGTTATCTACACATCAGTGAGATGGCTCGGCTGGGTCCTGGGGAGCTTTGCTGTGCACTCTTCCCAGAATGCTCCCTGAAGTTTCTCCAAAGCTATGAACTGTACAAATCACCGTGGTGACGCTCCCTCCTCAGTGCGCTCTCTTGACTTCAGCAAGCAAACACTAGAGTGCAGTGCAGAGCAGAAGGACAAACTCCCTTTAATTAAAATGAAGTTCCTGATCTGCAATTTCAAAGTCCATCAAGCAAAGTCCTATAAAAACGCATGGGCTATGCACAGGGCCATCGGAACTGTGTCCTAGAAGGACAATAAAATTAATTGAAGTTCAGTTCACGCCTCTGGTAGTAAGGCATTTAACAAGAGATCACCTCGACCCCGTCAGTCCACTGTGAAGTGATACATTTGTCCTTACAAGAGAAGGGCAGGGAGAAAGCCTGGAAGTCTCTGAGCAACTGTGTATTCCAGGCCGTGTTTGATGCCATAATTCACAACTTTACTGATATTCTCAGTTTCCATTAAATGCTTTACATATTGTGTTATGGGGGTTTTAATTCATTTCTTAGGAAAGTTAATGGTTAGCAAGGGATATGAAGCAATTTAATGTATCTCACAGTGTTTATTTCTAATTATTTTATGCTTTGAAATGAAAAAGAGTGGCGAATCAATCCACAAGAGAGCAAAATATAAATTCACTGTGGTCATAAATTCACTATGGAAAACTCCCAATGAAACTGATTTAAAGAAACTGAGAAAGTAGGTACATATATTCAGGAAAAGCTGCAATCACTAAAGCATACTACAGTTTCATTCTCCTTGAAAATAACAACATATACGAGAAGTCATATCATGGTTTCTTCATCCATGAAATGAGAATCGTAGATCCTGTAACACATACACAAAAGGCCTAATACAGGGGTGGAGCTTTCCACAAAGTAGGGAGCATTAAAATCTGACAACCAAGAAACTCATCATTACCTGCCAATAACCAAAAATAGAATAATGTCACACCCAGCACAGAACCAAGTAAATAGCCCATAATAAGCATTTACTGGTTTTAATGGAAGATGTCTTACCAAATGTACTGGTTTAAACAAAATGAAACATGAAATAAAGCAGAAGAATCTTAGACTGGCAGAACATAAATACACACACACACACACACACACACACACACACACACACACACACACACACCGGCAATGGCTGTGTGTCAGAGAATAGCTGGAGGCATCTAGGAGAGCTCATGGTGGCACAGCTGGGGCAATTTCTACCTTCGACTGAATGAAATGGTTCTGACTTGTAACCCAGAGTTCAGAACAAATATGTAAGCCCATATATAAGCCCAATATGGTACAAATCGATCAACAAATGGTTGAATCGGTAGGTCAACAAATGAAAGAGCAAAGTCAACACCTGTGCAGAAGAATTTCAAGCAATTCTTGCAGGTACTCCACCCTCCAGGACAGGAGGTATGAGTCTTTCCTTTCACTCCCTCAGTGTGGGCTGTGGACCAGGACCTCTTTCCAACAAGTACAAGATGGGAAAACAGCCACTGAACAGTGGAAACCTGTGACAAACACTACCTCAGCCACAGGGTCCACATTAACACCATTGATAGTTTATTCTCTTGATGTGATAAGAATTAGAATAGAATTTTTCCTATGCTGTCTTCCTCTCTCACAACCCTGGTCTAATCTTAGGGCGGAAAAAAATCTCTCAAGTCTCAACTCAGAATCTACACAGTGCATCAAAATAGCCAAAGTATTATTGGCCTTGTATTATTAAATACAAGGGAAATTTGAGAAACTATCACTATCCAGAGGTACCTAAGGAACACGACAGTTTAACAGTTTGCATGGAATCCTAGAACAAAACAGCACACCAGGTTAAAAACTAAGAAATTAGAATAAAGTTTGGGTTTCATTGAACAATAGTGTGCTAACACTGACTCAAATCGAGGATGCAGTAAGAGATGGCTTGCATCCTTGAGGGCTGTCGAAAATCCTATGGATAATGGCTGTGTTGTCCCCGCATGAAGGGCAGGGCTCAGCTTGGAGCACAGGCATTTGCAGATTTGCTCATTATTCCCAAGGTTTTGACTTTCAGGAAACATTAAAGATCAAGCTGAGCTTTCAGAATCAGGTCAGCTTGTAGGTGTGGACTTGAACAGAAGGGATCCAATGGTAGCAGCAGAGATCGATGTGTTGGATAACTACTGTGTGAAGAAGCAGCCATTTCCCTCCTGTAGGGTGGTTGCCACCAACATTCTCCTGGTTGATGAGATCATGAGAGCTGGAATGTCCTCTCTGAAAGGCTGAAGAAGTCTACCTTATAATTGAATCTGTAATACTACAGAATGATGTAGGGAAAATGGATATTTTTGTCCAAGCTTCAAGTAATTTGGAAAAGAATTTTTTCTTACCAATTGAAGACATTTGGCACCTACTCAAATTATAATACTGTAAAAAAATTTGCATTGAGTGTACACATACACTCATAAAGTGGACCCTTTTAACCCACTGAACAAGATTTTTTTCACTACAGTGACACAAATTTACATATTAAGGAAAATGTGTTGTCTACCTCGTTCCTTAAAGGGTCTTTGAAAAATTGAAATGGTTTTCTCCTAAACAAGGCATGGTGGTGCATGCCTGTAAGCCTAGCACTTTGGAATAACAGTTAGAAAGTTCTGCTCCAACTCAGGCTACACGAGAGCCCCAGCCAGCTCAATTTCCTTATGGATATATTTTAAATTAGCCAACTAACTCCCTGTTAATCGTGTAAGATTCTTGCCAGTGCAAAACACATCTGGATAATTTATGGTTTTCATAGTATTTCTAATAAATACTTAAAGGTAAAAAAAATATTAATATTGGTTTGTCCAATGAGAGCAAATGTATCATATTAAGGCATGATGTTATTGTGGGGAAATGGATGCGAAGGAAGAGGCACAGATTATAGAAGAATTCTCTCTGCTCATTTGTTCCATAAATCTAAAACTTTAAATTTAAAAAAATTAAGGTACTTTAAATGTGCCTCCTTTCTCTTTGTAGGTGGTACATGACATAGCAGCCTGTCCTCTGTCTTAGGAGACAGCTCGACCTGTCCCCTGTCAATGGAACTCCAGAAACTACAGTATGAAGGCAGGCTAAAGCATTTCGTGTTTTCTCTCTCGCCCTCTGGTTCCCATGCTTGCTAAAACAGAAAAGGTGCCTTGCTACTTCCAGTACTCTGTACTCAGTCAGCACAATGTTCTCAAAGCACAAGTGTTTGTCTCAAATTGGGGCACTTGTGACGTTTGCAGACCGTTCTGTGCCAGAGCACGGGGGAATTGATGCAGTTGGGCAAAACAGAGATGGTGCAACGTGGGCCGTGCCAAGTGCAAGCAAACATTTCCACTGATCCCTCCAAATCAGTGTTAGGAAAGAAACATTAACCAGGTCAGTGACTGCACATCAATCACCAGGCGCCAAGCTCATTTCCTTCATCAGGGATACTGTGCCTTAACCTACCGCAGACTCCACACCTGATAAACTTTAGAGTAAAATAGTCATTCTCTCAAAACCATCCAACTTCTGCATCGCCCAAGCCGGTGAGTAAAATAGGGGTACGATTAATAATAGTTCAACCCCTTATTATTCAAAACCATGGCACTAATAAATGAAAGTCCTCTTTGACGCATTTTTCTTCCGATTTACTGTCTTTATAGGGAACAAGAAAATTTAGACATTTTCATTAGCGTTTCCATAATGACCCTATCCCAGGGGTCCAAGGGCAAATGAGACATTTCTTCCAAGTGCCAGCAACTTTGTAATCCACTTCTACATTCAGATGCTATTAAACTGACAGCGTGGAAGATCTGTGAACTTGATGGGTGCACAATTGCGTCTGAGTTGACTGTATCACTTGGTCATTGCTACAGTGGTATTTGGAATAACCAATGCTCAGGAATTTCTAATGGATATTCTTTCCCCAGTACTCAGGCACCAATGTATGAGTAGGCTGAGAGTATAAACCTATGATATTGTTGCAGAGTTCTTCAAAGGGATCTGAATCATCAGTAAAAAGGTAGTAGGCCTGAGGACAGGCTTAGTTCTGGATCCCTGGTAAGCCTCCCTAACCATCCTCATTCACTTTACCACCATGGTTTCCTGCTATATAATTCAAGGAATGCTTTTGTAGGGTATGCACCTATTTTATTCTTAGTGGCACCCTGGTGTCTGTTTACATACAATCAGAGGTCTCTGTAGACCCAGGTATTCTGATTACACTTCTGTCCTTGCTGGCCTTCCTAATAATGTGCCTTGTCTCTGCCAACTGGCCTCTTGGCCTGATATACTCCACTAGCCCATTATTTCTACTAAGACCAAAGAATTCACATCAGTTGTGGTATAACCCACACATAGATACAGAGAAAATCAAATGGGCCTTTCTGAGAATGCAGGCTGTACTCCGTGAGCTAACACATCAATTCAGGACTTTAAGGAACTGGAACCACATCAGTACATTTGCTGTGGTCCTTCTAATATTATTTTCATCCTCTTTGATATGAAACCAATAGAGTCTACTCCACATATATTCCCCAAGTATATCTTATACATATTGGCAAAGTTTTTTCTTACACAATGTTCTGTTCCTATCCCCTAAAGCCCCAGACTAATATAACCAGACTAATTACCCAAATCCCGCTTTGGAAGACCTTTCTCCTAAGACTGTACCTATCATCAGCTCTATCTTTTCATGTCCAGTCTAGAGAAGGAAATGACAGATTAACTAAAACCAAGAAATTTTGACATTAAATAATTGTTAATTAGTAAATGGTAATTATTTTAAAAGAGAATAAAGATTATGAACAGAGTACCATTCAGCAAATACAAAAAGCCAGAGCTCCTGATGAGAACAAAACATTTCAGGAAGCAAGGCTTAGAGCTGACCTATAGAACCAGCACCCTGAGTTCTATAGAAACTTGCCTGGGGGTTCATACATGATAGAGGAGTAGGTGGAGATTAATGGAACCTATAATGCAGTTAACGAGACACATGAAGTTGTGTGCAGAATTACAAGTAACAGATGCACGAGAGAGCATGCATGAGAGAGCATGCATGAGAGAGCATACACCACACAAATGATCCGACAGCCATTGTGTGTGACATAAAAGCTCACATTCTTTCCCCTTTATACACTCTTTTTTTTCTGTTCCATTCCGCTTCCTTGGAAGAAAATTATCTCTCTATAACTCTACTTCTGCTACTGTTCATGGATCTCTGACCAGTTCCTTGTTCTGGAATATAATAGTCTGGAACCCTTTAGGGTGCCCAGCAAGCTCAGATACCCACTGATGCCACAGCAACACCTGTAATTCCATCCATTTGCAGTTCTGTTTGAATAATACAAATGGTTACAGAGATATTCCCTCCAAAAGTCACAGCTTATGGAAATCCACTTCAACTTCTCTCACAGAAGTGGAGTATTCAGAGTAAAATGTATTCCTTCATTAGGACCTGAGGATTTGGAAGAGACTAGTTGGTGATTTTAACCTGAAAGCCTTTCTCTGTGAATCAATAATTTAATTTTTATTTAGAGTATTTTATAAGCTAATTGTATTGTTTCCCGAAATCATAGAATTGCAAGGTCAGCCTTTTGCTATACAAGCCAGCATCATTTGAATTTTAAATATGAAACTTTGCTCTTAGGAAAAATTAAATAAGGAAAGAGTTGCTCAAATTGTATGCACCTTTTCCAAATGGTAAATAAAGTATGGATTAGGGTAAGGACTAAAAATAATACAAATAATGTGAAAATGCATATCTCTACACTTGGGAGGGGAGAGAAATAAAAGCTAAGTTAACTTCAGCTAGATAAGCCTTCTAGAAGAGGCAAACTGGACAATGCTTTTCAGCATCATGGGGAATTCTACAAAGTCTGTCATGTAAATGTAGCTGAATGTTTAGAAAATATGATGTGCATACTGTGCTTCCTCTGGGTCATTTTTATTTTCGTGAAAAGTTGTTGATCAGTACAAAACAAAATATTGTCCCAAAGGCAGATATGGATAAGAAGGAAGGAGAGATGAACGGCAAAGTCATGGCTGCTGGCAGCTGGGACGGCGGTTCTGGAGAGCGGCAGACAGTGCTGCTCAGGAGAGGGCAATGCTCACTTCCTGTGACTCAGAGATCCCGCGGCTGGGATTCCCCTAAGAACTTACATGACAAGCAGAAAGTGCTGAAAGTATGAAGATTAAAATTTTAAAGAATTTTTAGCCACAATGAAACTCATTACAATCATTTGTATGCTAAATTTTAAAATAAACTAATAAAGAAGCAAAATGAATAAGTATAAATGTAGACTGGGAGAAAAATACAAAAATAGCTCGTTGTTGTGAAAGCATTGTGAGGATTTTTAGTTCATGTTCTATTTTTAAATTTTTGATACCTTTAGTTTAGAATCGATGCTGATTGTCACCATAACTGACACTCCCTGAGCTAGTGGTTTTTGGGTTCTTGTCCCCCAAATTTGAAGAATAAAATTCACAGACCACAGATGATGAGTTTCAGGGAGAAGTTATTTTTACATTTATAGGTGGGAGCTGGGGGGGGGGGGAGGCGAGTTCCACAGCAAGAGAGATCCCAGGAAATAGGTGCCATGGAACTGCTAGTCTCCATTAGTATGACTTACAGAAGAAGCTGGCGTGAGGCATGGGAGTGGATGAACTGGTCAGTCCAGTTGGCCCGACCAGATGTCCAGGTGTCTCTTCTCCAGCTCAGCCATGTAGACAGAGAAGGCCTTTATGCAGAGATACTCACTAGGGTGTAGGAAACAGAACTCTCTTCTGATGTGCCTGGCCATGGGACAGACGTTCCGAACTGCTGTTTCTGCCCTACCTACCCAGTTTCTGTCTCCAGTACTCATCAGTGGGAAACACCAAGTTAAACAAGTATTTAATATGAAGAAAACTAAGTACTACTATTGTGGCAGATTAAGCCCTCCAGTAAGAGATAAAGGCAAAGAGATAAAAATGATTGGCTGGAGCTAAAGCCAGGAGAACCAGCATTGAACAGAAATCCTTTACAGCATACACAGGCTTGCCTTCTCCTCACATCCCCAAGCTACACTTTGAGCAATGAAGGACATGGATGTACTGAACTATGACCCATGCTTTGGTTATCTTGGATAAATGGGGAGTAGACAAAGCAGCGACATTGTCATGGTTATCTTGAAACAGGTCACAACTGCTCTTCAGGGCACCTGTGAGCCAGGGTCATTCGCTCCACCGGACAGAATTATGCTCTTCCCAATAATGGCAATCAAGCTTAATGACCCTGTTAGCCAGGGTCTTCTCTGGACAGTGTCTCTGTTAGCCAGACAGAGGCATGCGCCTTTTGATATGGGGCGGGGCTTACTGAGCAGCTGTCTTAGGGGAACAAACTTTTAACAGAAACATACTCAGTGAATCTAAATTCTAAATGTTTTAAGTTCGAGTCTACTTTTCTAACATGCCTACTGTTTTCTAGGGGTCTAGTTCAGTGTGCTGCTTATCTGGAGTTGTCAAAGTGTGGTAGTTAGGATGCATTTGGCCCCCATAAACTCATAGGAGTTTTGTTAGGAGGTGTGACCTTGTTGGAGGAAGTGTGGTCTTGTTGGAGGAGGCTTGTTGACACGTGCCTTTAATCCAGACCTTGAGGTTGGAGGGCACTCCTTCAATCTGGGCCACACCTTCTGTTGGAAGTGTGTCACTGCGTGGGTGATGGGCTTTGAGGTCTTTTTCTCAAGCTTCACTAAGTGTGACAGTCGGTCGACTTCTGTTGCCTCTGAATCAAGAAGTAAGGACTCAGCTCCAGCACCACACCACCATGATGATAATTGACCGAATCTCTGAAACTGTAAGTGAGCCACCTCAATTAAATGTTTTCTTTATAAGAGTTGCTATGCTCATGGTGTCTCCTCACAGCAATAGAAATCCTAACTAAGACACTAAAGTGGTGATGCTTCAGCTGAATTCTCCTTCTGTGTAACTTGGTATTGTTAAATCTTCTATTAAACTATCTAAGTCTTTTATGACACTATTCTACCTTTTTATTTCTTCATCACTGCTTGGTGATCTTGTTTAGGATAAACCTATTAATGAATGACTTCAAGATTAGAGTTTCAAAATACAATTTGTCCACCAGCATACATCACACATGGGTGTGTCTAGCCTTGGGCCAGGAGCCTACATTTAAATAACGTTGCAAGCTAATGCAGGTGTGGCAGCCATCTGAAGGCAAATGGTTTGGGCAAATCATAACAAATTCTGAATTAAGGAAATATATTTTAGATGGTTCTGCAGGTAAATGCATTGGCTGAACAAACCTGATGAACTGAGTTCAACCCCCAACTACTCATTGCCAAGTTGGAAGGGGTGAGCCAACTCCATGAAGCTGTTCTCTGACTGCCACATTCGTGCTATCGTGAGTAGGCACAACACACTCACACCCACACACACACACACACACACCATATACACATAACAATAAATAAATAAATATTCAAAATCCATCTTTATTGAGCAAAGCTAAACTAACTGCTGGAAGTCTTAGGCATATGTATCTTCTTCCTTCCTTCCCACCCCATTCTCCATGACTCCTTTGTATTGGGAATTCTGAACATTTTTTAAACACGAAAGAGACAGATAATGATAGATAAGTAGATAGATAGATAGATAGATAGATAGATAGATAGATAGATAGATAGATAGATAGACAGACAGAGAGAGAGAGAGACAGACAGACAGACAGACAGACAGACAGACAGACAGACAGACAGATAGATAGATAGATAGATAGATAGATAGATAGATAGATAGATGATAGACAGACATATTTACATACATATGTGTGTATATGTTCATATATGTATATTTTCCAGGCATAGTGACACATACCTGTAAACCAAGTACTCCAGAGGCAGAGACAGGAGACTCACAGGTTCAAAGCCAGCATGAACTACATAGCAACCTTCAGGTGAGGTTGGGCTACAAATGTGAGCATGTCTCAAAGAGAAGAAATAACTTAGGAGCATGTATATGAAAGTGAAAGCACACCTGTCAAGCCTAGCGGCACACACAGTAGTCTTCTCGCCTGAGCCTGTTTAATCTTAACCTTGTTTGTCTGGTTTTCGCCATTTACCATCCAACATCCGGGAATGGAAGGGGCTGAAAGTGGGCTTTTTCAGGAGTCCTGTTGTCTCCCGTCAGGAAGGACAGGAGTTTCCATCCGGGCACTTAACCTCCTGCTGGCTTTCAGAATATTTTACATCTTCGCTAATTACAGACATCTGCATAGCACTCAGCCTGTGGCAATTAGACACAAATGGAGGCAATTTGATAAAAGCCGAGTGTTACAATTTCATCTACCTTTTCAAGTCTTTTCCTTCCCTGGCATTGTAATTCACCCCAGGGCAAGCCAAGGCGTCATAGGAATGCTACATCTATTTGTGGAGAATTCTGGGTTGAAAGTGTTTTGCCAATGGCTCCATTTTCCTGCTGTTTATCTTTCCATTTATTTCCAAAATAAAACCCCAAGCTCCTGAGATTAATACTTGAAGTCCTTTGCTTCCCATCAGCAAAAGTTTTTATTTAAGGGTTCCTTTAGAGTTCTCTGAAGTTCAGTCTCTGATTGTGGGAGGTGATCAATTAAATTTCAAGATATAATTTTGAGTCAAAATGTGGACATTACTGCCAGGCGGTGGTGGCGCACGCCTTTAATCCCAGCACTTGGGAGGCAGAGGCAGGTGGATCTCTGTGAGTTCGAGGCCAGCCTGGTCTCCAAAGTGAGTTCCAGGAAAGGCGCAAAGCTACACAGAGAAACCCTGTCTCGGAAAAAAAAAAAAAAATGTGGACATTACTGTCACTACAAATGCCATGTGCTGTGTTCACTGAGCACTTGGATCAGAGATGAACAGTGTGCTCTTTTTAGTGAGACTAGACAGATATACAAGGTCCTTACGGTGGCATCAGTTCTCTAGTTGGCTTCCTGATAGTACTTCCCTGAAGAACCTATCTGACTCAGAATCTTCGGAGACTTGTCACCATGAGCCACTTAAGACTCAAAGTATCACATGAAATGTTTGAATCTATCAATATTTTATTGACCACTCAAAATTTTTTCTTTTAGGTTTCTTTCCAGGTTCCCTTAGATGTTTCTTCTCCTTTAAGGTAATGTCAACCTTCTCACATTTCTTCCAGACTGTCTACAAAACAATTGGAATAACCCCTGAATATGGCTTTCTGTACTGCTGGAACTAGTGCCGTGTTTTTTATGGGGGATTTTTACTGGGTATTGAATAATCAGTTAATACACACAGCATCCACAAGCTGCTGGGGTGAGCTGATGCCGTATGTCTTCCCCAAATGGCCCTGACCCTGAACTCCATGTTGCAAAAAGCAACTGCCTCTCTCTTACAAATGTCTGTTACCCACAGCGGAATTCAGGTATGTAACCAACCTTTCCTTTCTCACCTTTGTTGCCCAACCCATGCCCTTCCTTTTTCTTCCCTCTGTTATTTCCCTTCTGAATTCTCCTCAGTAAATGCTCAGTCCTCAGAAAGCCAGTCAGTCCGTGCCATCCCCCCACCCACACCCACCCCCAGTCTTCTTCACATCCACCATTTCATAAACAGTGCTGGAAACTTTCAGTTAAATGGAAAAGCAGGGTTTGGATGTTCTTGTACAATTTTTATATTTTTAAAGAATCAGTTAAAATTCACTTAAATTTTAATGAATTGAGCAAATGGAGAGCAAGGTATAGACATGTGTAACACGAATCTTAAAAGGTCTTATTAATAAGAAACCCAGAGCCAGATATTGGAGTATAAGCTGAAAGATCAGAGAAGCATAACAAGCCACAACCAACCTCACCTCGCCACCTCCTCAGCCAATCCTGTTTCCACGAATCATCAGACTGAAAGTCTCTGAGTCCTCACCCTTGAGGGTCTCAGTTGAACTGCCACTAAAAGCCTCTAGTTCCTGGTCCTCACACCTTATAACCTTTCTACTTCCTGTCATCACTTCCTAGGATTAAAGGCATGTGTGCTTTCCAAGCAAAGACATGAGATTTCAAGTGTTGGGATTAAAGGCATGTGCCACCACACCTGGCTCTGTTCCCAGTGTGGCCTTGAACTCACAGAAATCCAGATAGATCTCTGCCCCCCAAGTGATGGGATTAAGAGTGTGTGCCACTACTGTCTGGCCTCTATATCTAGTCTAGTGACTGGCTCTGTCCTCTGATCCCCAGATAAGTTTTATTTGTTAAAAGACAAATAAAATATCACCACAGACGTGTGTTGCAGCTTCTGGGTATCACATGCAATGACTCACAGGCAGTGATTTGGCTAACAAGTGTTGGTTCAGTTCCACCTTAATGTGTCCTGAGAGACCCTGGTTACATTATTTAATTTCTCTGGGCTTCAAAGTCATTGAGAATTAAGTGGAGATTGTGTCACACAGGTTGCTGTGGGGGTTTAATAAGCTGATACATGCAAAAAACTTAACCTATTGGATGAGAACTTGGCAGCTCTTCATAGGTATGAAATGCTGACCTTAGCATTTTAACTAGATCAACACAGATTATAAATTTGTGCTCATGAAATAGTGTTGTTTAACGGCATGCACAAAAAAAAAAAAAAAGGTAACACAGTATGCTCATAACTGCTGTCATTTGAGGCTCCTGCTAGCTTCTGAGAACCTTTCCTCCTGGAAGTCTGGAGTTTTGTTAGGTAGATACTGTTTATGTGACTAGCCCTCAGTGAAACCTTGACTGCTTGTCTGCCTATAGTTTATTCATCATTTCTCAACTTGTTACTAGAGAAATGAAGCACATGTGTGTTAGTCCCTGGGCAAAGCCTTCTAGAACTTTGTATGTGATTTTTTTTCTAACCTTTTCCCTGTGTCAGTTTTCCAGCTTTCTAATTTTATTTTATATCCTGCCAGTCCAGAAAATCTTATCCATGACCATGAAAAATAAAAAATAATGAATAAAATAAATTCATGGAACCCATGTTGCTGCTGTGGCTTAACTGGATATTCATTTTGCAGAGCCTCAACCTAGAGTAACAAAAGCCCAATATTTAAAACATTTCCACAGAAATAATGTGATGCTGAAGCACCTTGAAATATTAAAATAAAAATTAGGAAGAAATTTAAGAACATAACACTGGTTGCTTTTGAGGAGATTAAAACACTAACTTCAAACCATAAATGTTAATTCAGTGATTTATAACTCTACTTTCTAAACAGACTAATGATATCCTTGCTGCTCTTGGCAAAGGTCTTGTGAACACATCTTAATAAACTTCAGGACTCAGAGTTTCTTTGGAGTGACTTGGGGATGGGAACAGGTGATAGGCCCTCTGTCCTACAGCCAAAGCTCAACTACTGTAGAAAGACTTCCTTGAAATCACTAAAGGCAGCTCACTGCAACAGGACAGCAGTTGAGCCAAACTTGATTTATAACTTAGAAAAGATAAATTTAGCCACTAAGCTCAAAATAATTAACACAACAGACTCCTCCTGAATGTAATATTTTTAAAATCTAAATTTAGGCCAAAGTAGGTCATCCAGTAAAATCTAGCATATCTTCACTTTCCAGTAAGCATCTTTTAAAGGAGTCCTTAGATGGCTTTTCCCAGGAGAGGGACCTAGGGATGAAAGTGACCTTGAGAACACTGGGATCCAATTCTTGAATTAGCTGAAGCCACACTGATATACTACCTTCCTCTCCTACTCAATCTTTTTTGTTTGTAAATACAGTGTCTTGTTTTTTTTATGTTTCTCCAGTAAAATTCCATGATATTCACCAATGAACTTAACACTTATGTAAATTGGATCAATTATAAGTAGATAGTCTACAAAAAGACATTCATCTATCCAAACAATTTAAGACCAATCACAAAAATATTCACAATGTTAAGTTTGTTTTGAACCATAATACTAATAAACCTTAAAATACATTGCAAACTATGATAATCTATTAGATTTTTTTTCATTGGTTACTGTTTCCTCCTTTGGTCTGTTTTTATTGATTATTCAATGATAAGAACTAATATCTCTCCAGGTTAAAAATTTAGATGTGAAGAGAAGATTTACACTCCTGGACTTTTCTCTGTGAAGGGAGATGGGGTGAGATACATCCCCATTGCCTTTTCTCTGTTTTCTGTTTTGAGGTAAGAGCTCCCCTGCTAACCTTGTTCTCCCACATATCTTAGGCAGTCTTTGAACTTACAGTGTTCCTGCCCCTGGATAACTGAGATGGAAAGTGTGGTTACTGCTGGGACAGGTGGGCTTGGCTGATCATTCCTCCGGGTTATTTCCAATCAAGGAGCTTCTGAACCAAGTTTGCAGCTTCCGAAATAAAGAATAAAAAGGTGACAATCTGTCAACTATGATTTCCAGAAATTCTGGCTGGTTTTAAGTGATTTGTGTTTTTGCCAAAATGTACTGCAGTAGTGCTCAGTATTATTCAACTCTTAGACTCCAGAAATGAAACAGCAGGGGGAAAGAAATTAGAAACTAAGATAAAGTCATCTCATGTATAAAAAAAAATGAAATGTATTGAAAACAAAAGAACCGTTAAAATCCCATTGTTTTCGTTGCTCAGGTGACATTTTTAGTCGTTCAGCATGTATAATCAAGATTGATTTGTCTATGTACATTTAATTAGAAGGCAGTCTTCTTACCTGTTGTTCTTAAGCACCATTATTATACTTCAAAATTATACTTCAGCCTCAAGCATTCAGTAATGAAGTTTAATTCAAAAACCTTGGTCCCCTGTAGTCTTAATTTTTATAATTATTGTACTAGTTGTACAATCCATAGAAACTGTTACCCCAAAAAATATTTTAATCACAAAGAGATGACATCTTAAATTCAGTGAAATAAATGCCATATACCTTGTCAACTAGGAATGATATACCAGAAACCACAGGCAGAAAAAGAAGGAAATTGGAACTGGATAAGTACCCTAATTTTTTCACCTATCAGCTAGAACTCCAAAGACATCGTTAGGACTTGAACTAAAATAACAATACTTACTAATTCATTGCTCATGAAAAAGAAAATAAACTAAAATGGGATGATAAAGGAAAGAAAAAAGGAAATAAACTCGTTGTATCATAGTTTATAGAAGTAAAAGTACTGTGGTGGTAATCTAATTGTATTGAAATATTATTTTGATTTGTACTGAAATATTAATTTGATTGTATGTTAATAAATAAAGTTGTCTGGGGGTCAGAGCTATTAGAGCCATAGCAAGAGTGTGGCGGTGGTGGCACACGCCTTTAATCCCATAGATATCTGTGTGTTCAGGGTCAGAGCTATTAGAGCCATAGCAAGAGTGTGGCGGTGGTGGCACACGCCTTTAATCCCATAAGATCTCTGTGTGTTCAGGGATACAGCCAGCATTGGAGACATATGCCTTTAAGACCTAGGGGGCTGTACATTCAGACAGTGACGAGGCAGTCATGTGTTTGGGTTTACAACCAATGAGAAGGCAGAACAACATACTTTAAAAATACGAACCGACAGGAAGTAGGTCTCTTTTCGCGAAGCTGGGACAGCAGGAGGAAGGGTGAGATTTTAGCTCTGAGCTCTGACCTCTCGGCTTTCTCTTTTACATTGTTTCTGTGTTTCTTATTTAATAAGACGGTTGGTTACATCTACATCTGGCGCCCAACGTGACAAGAATCCATTAAAAACTGCTTGGCTTGGCGGCAGGTCCGCTTTCCCGCAAGGGCGGCAGGCGGCCCGCGGCGGCGGCGGCGGCGGCGGCGGCGGCGGCGGCGGCGGCGGCAGCGGCGGCACACGGCGGCCGGCGGCGATCGGCTTCTTAGTCCGAGCTGCTGGCGTCCTAGTCCGGGTAGCAACTTCTAGCCCGGGCCTAGGTCTGTGAGCAGCTTGCCTAAAGCCGGTGCTACAAACAACTCAGACCTGCCCTGCCGAACAGGGCCCTGCCTGTAAAGCCAACGCACGTGGTCGGAGCTTAAGGAAGCCAGACCCAAGCCTTGACTCGGCACAAGAGGGAACACGTGGCTGCATTTAAGCTTTAGCTGGCTACGCTTTCTTGTGCGTTCTCTCTTTCCTCTCTCTCTCTCTCTCTCTCTCTCTCTCTCTCTCTCTCTCTCTCCCTCTGGATTTACACCTGGGACACTAGGTGGCTGCTTTGAAAATCCCCTCGGATTTCTACTGTTCTACGCAGATTTGGTAAGTCATAATATATCAGATATTTTAAAGGAAACTATCTAAAAGAGAATTTTTTTCCACATTAAAAAACAAATGGGTTTTATGTGTACATTGGAAGAAAATTGGTTTTTGTTCGAAATTTTAGGCAGTCTGGCAATGGAACAACTATATAATATTAGTATTGGTGGAATTATGCACCTCATCACTATAATAATCCACATTTTAATATTTAAAAAGATAGTCAATTTAAGTGCCAGGATAACAGCGTTAGAAGAACTTGTTAAACCTGTAAAAATTCAGACAGAAGAAATTAACAGTGAAGTTGTTTCAAGTCGGGATCATAAGGTTGCAGAAAGAAAGCCTGTTTTCACACAGTCACCCTTAATTTATCCTGTAACAGTACAGCAGATGCCTGATCAAATGGCTACACAAAATACTTGGGCTCCAATTGAAATGTTGGATTTAAAAAGGTTTAAGGAGGCAATAGTATCTTATGGCATGCATTCCCCATATGTAAAGCAAATGTTAAACACTTGGTCAACATATAATAGGATAGTACCACAGGACTGGCGGGACCTCGCACAAGGTGTTCTGGAACCCAGCCAGAGACTTCAATTTCTGACTTGGTTTAAGGAGGAGGCTAAAAACATAGAAAAACAATGGAGGGATAAAGGAGTACAAGTTTGCCAGGATCAGCTTATGGGCAAAGGCCAATATGCTTCAGCACAAGCACAATGTTTATATGATGTCCAAACCCTAATTTTATGTCGAACGGCAGCCTTGAATGCATGGGACAAAGTTGAGGAACCAGGAAAAAAATCTGAGTCATTTACAAAGGTGAAGCAAGGCCCAAAAGAGTCTTTTACAGATTTTTTACAAAGACTGGCTTCAGCAGTAAAGAGAACGGTCTCGGATTCAGAAGCTGGTAAGGCAATAATTGAATCTTTGGCCTTTGAGAATGCGAATGCAGCATGCAAAAGAATAATCAGGCCATTAAGGGCAAGATCTGCACCTATGGAAGATTGGATTAGAGAAACAATTAATGTTGAAGCTGATGAGCATGATGATACATGGGTAGGAGAAGTAATTTCAAAAGGTTTGAGGAGTGTTAGATGTTTTGGATGTGGAAAGCAAGGACATTTGAAAAGGGACTGTAGACAGGTCATTTCCAGAAACAATGTTTCTTCAAGGAACAATGGCAACAGAATGCCCCTTCCTTCTGGAGTATGCAGAAGGTGTGGTAAGGGAAAACACTGGACCAACGAATGTAGATCAACAAAGGACAGACAGGGTAATCCTTTGCCTCAGTCTTCGGGAAACTCCCAGAGGGGCCTCAGGCAGGCCCCCAGTGCAAATCCAGTTCAAACCTTTCCTGCAGCCATAGAGGAAATGCCTGCTCTGGAGAGCGATTAAATAACCAAATGCCTATTGGAATAAATCATGCTGGTCAGAATGATGAAACAGAGAGAATAGAAAATTCAGGAGAAAACATAAAGAAAATTTTTTGGCAAACTTCTATTAATGAACAAAGACCAAAATTAACGATAAAAATAAATGGTGTTTTGTTGTCTGGTCTGGTAGACACAGGTGCGGACGTTACCATAATTGCACCAGAATTTTGGCATCCAACTTGGCCTCTTCAGGAGGTAAATGTTCAACTGTTAGGAATTGGGACATTATCTCAGGTGAAACAGAGTGCAAGATGGCTCGAATGTATAGGTCCAGAAGGACAGAGAGGAAAATTAAAACCATATGTGGCTAACATAACTATGAACCTGTGGGGTCGAGACTTGTTGCAACAATGGAATACTCAGATTAACATCCCTCCAATCTCAGAAACAAATCATAAACTAGCACATGTTACTGAGAGAAATATTAGAAGATATTGTTCTAATGAGTGGTCACCAGCCATCCATATTATACAAGAACAGGGCACAATAACTGATGATCTTCCAAAGACACCAACAGCTCTACCTTTAAAATGGTTAACAGACAAGCCTGTATGGGTCCAGCAATGGCCTTTAACAACAGAGAAACTCCAGGCTTTAGAAGAGCTGGTAGAAGAACAGTTAAATGCTCAGCATATTGAAGAATCAACCAGCCCTTGGAATTCTCCTGTATTTGTTATTAAAAAGAAATCTGGTAAATGGAGAATGGTAACAGACCTTAGGGCAATTAACAAAGTAATTCAGCCAATGGGTTCTCTACAATCTGGGATGCCTTTGCCTACTCTGTTACCAAAAGGATGGCCTCTCATAGTTATTGATTTAAAAGACTGTTTCTTTTCAATACCCTTACAAGAAAAAGACAGAGAAAGATTTGCTTTTACAGTGCCTACTTATAATAATTCTCAACCGGTTAAAAGATTTCAATGGAGGGTCCTCCCACAGGGAATGTTGAATAGCCCAACTCTGTGCCAATATTTTGTACAACAGCCATTGGAAGTGATACGTAAAAAATTTCCTAAATCTATAATTTATCATTATATGGACGATATTTTACTAGCTGACTCAAATGCAGATACTTTAGAAATAATGTTTGAAGAAGTAAAGAAAATTTTGCCTCACTGGGGATTACAAATTGCTCCTGAAAAGATACAAAGAGGAGATTCTATTAATTATTTAGGATATAAAATAGAGCTACAAAAAATTAGACCCCAAAAGGTGCAAATTCGGAGAGATAGACTACAGACTCTTAATGACTTTCAAAGATTATTTGGAGATATTTCTCATCTACGAACTATTGTTGGGGTAAAAAATGATGAACTGACTAATTTGTTCAAAACCTTAGAAGGTGACAAGGACTTAAATAGTCCAAGAGAATTATCACCTGAAGCTGAGAAAGAATTAGCCTTGGTAGAAAAGAAAGTGCATGAAGGACACGTGAATCGTATTGATCCAAAGCTGGATTGCATTTTGGTTATCTTACCTTCTAGGCGTTCTCCTACTGGAATATTAATGCAGAGGGAAGATATTATATTGGAATGGATATTTTTACCAAATAAACCAAATAAAAAATTAAAAACTTATGTGGAAAAAATCTCTGACTTGATTTACAAAGGAAAATTGAGACTTCGTCAATTAGCAGGCATAGACCCAGCAGAAATTGTCGTACCATTAACTAAGGAGGACATTGAAAAATTATGGACAGAAAGTGAACCTTGGCAAAGAGCTTGCAGTAATTTTTTGGGAGAAATTAACAGCAAATATCCCAAAAGCAATAGAATTGATCTTATAAAGAGAGCTGAATGGATCTTGCCTCGAATTGTACGGCAAAAACCCATATCTGGAGTTCGTACATTTTATACAGATGCCAACAAAGAAGGAAAGGCAGGTTACAAATCAGAAAATTTAAGTAAAGTGGTTCAAAGTCCGTATAATTCAGTGCAAAAATCAGAATTGTATGCTATTCTGTTGGTATTAATGGATTTTTCAGAACCTCTCAACATAGTAACTGACTCTCAGTATGCTGAAAGAGTGGTGTTACATATTGAGACTGCAGAATTTATCCCTGATGCTTCAGAATTAACTTCACTATTTATTCAATTACAAGATAGAATCAGGAAAAGGAATCATCCTTTATATATAACTCACATTCGATCCCATACTGGTCTGCCAGGCCCTCTAGCACAAGGCAATGAAGAGATTGATAAATTATTGATAGGAAATGTGCTGGAGGCCTCAGAATTTCATAAAAAACATCACGTTAATAGTAAAGGTTTAAAAAAGGATTTTTCCATAACCTGGCAACAAGCCAAAGAAATAATAAAGAAATGTCCTACTTGTTCCTTGTACAATCAGACGCCATTACCAGCAGGATGTAACCCAAAGGGTACTCAGAGAAATGAAATCTGGCAGATGGACGTGTTTCACTTTGCAGAATTTGGAAAATTGAAATATGTACACCACACTATCGATACTTATTCAGGATTTCAATGGGCAACTGCTTTGAGTTCTGAAAAAGCTGATTCTGTAATCACTCATTTGCTAGAAGTTATGGCCATCATGGGTATACCTGCACAAATCAAAACTGACAATGCTCCATCATATGTCTCTGTTAAAATGAAACAGTTTTTTGCTTATTACAATATAAAGCATATTACAGGCATACCACATAATCCTACAGGTCAAGCAGTTATAGAAAGATCAAACAGAACTCTAAAGGATATGCTAAATAAACAGAAATGGGTAACAAAAACCCCCAGAAATAGACTGCATAATGCTCTTCTAACTTTGAATTTTCTGAATGCCAATGAGAAAGGAACAACAGCTGCAGAGAGACATTGGATAATAGAAAAAACTACAGAATTAAATCAGCCTATATACTTTAAGGATGTGCTGACCTCAGAATGGAAACCAGGGTATGTATTACATTGGGGACGTGGTTTTGCTTTTGTTTCTACAGGAGAAGATAAGCTGTGGGTACCATCAAAATTGATAAAGGTTCGATTTGAACAAGAGAGACCTCTTAATTAGAGGAGGTGATAGTTCATCAACCAGCATGAACATCCAATTTAAACTAACTTGTATCAATAAAACATGCCTTTTCATTTCATCAGATAATAACTTGCCAAAAAGGAACATCCCCAAAATTAGTCTTGGGGAAAGGTTTTTGTTTTTGTCTTTTAGGAGAATGAAGGTTAAGGAATCTGAAGAACACTGGACAAATGAGACAACTGAAGAAAAGGGACAAATCATCTATCCCAAGAAACAGAGTGAAACGGTGTATGGGTATATATTATCTAAAAAAAATTTTATGTCTTCCTAAATGTTTGTTTCTGCTTTTCTCTAAAGATTTAACACTATTGGTCTTCTAACAGTCCCAGTTCAATTAAAATTTAAAGCTGACTTTGGAGTTGGAGAATGGCTCTCTCCTTCTTTAAAATCAAGCATGTTGTTAAAAGGAAAATGCAAACTCCCTGTATCATGCCAGAATAAGAGCCATCTTCTGCTATGGTACAGGACAAAAGCAAAATTAATTAAGGGACTATTCTATTACTAATCTCAACTCTTTGATTCTATTCTGATTCTTTAAACTTTTCTCAAAGTATAAATTTTATATCAAAATTTACAAGATTAATATATATATACATTTTAAACTTTGTTAAGATATGAATGGTCACATAGAGTACTAACTAATTCTAGAAAAAAGGCTAGCTGCATATATATGTTTTTGTGTTCGAGTCTCTTATCAGTTTTCTGCAGGAAATCACGGCCAGGCCTAATATCAACTGAAGTCTCCAGAAAGAAGATGGGGCCCCACAACAACAACAATTCCACGTGGACAATAATAATATCATTAAGCTGACAAACATCATCCACAGATCAGCTTTGAACTACAAGGTGCTCAGAGCAATTTTGAGATGACTAGCTGAGATGATCCAGTCTCAAAGACTACTTGAATAAGGACTTGAGATAAACCCTGAACTTTGGCATTATACACAGACTGGATAGTGAAGGATATAGTTACCTCTCTTAGAATTTGACAATTAACCTAAAATTTTTCTTTCAGGATAAAGAAAACTTCGCCCATACCCAGCAGGAAGCAATTTTAAGAATACGACGCCCACATTCCCAAAGAGGTGGTGTGGGGCAGGTGGTTTTTTGGTCTTTTTAATGGGTTCTGGGTCTGGGATAATTTTCAGTATTTAGGGGGGTTGGTTACAAGTTATTGTCAAGGGTTAGGAAAAAGGCTAAGCAAAGGAGATTAGATTTAAGGTTCTTGTTTAAAAAAAAAAAAAAAGAAAGAAAGAAAGAAAGAAAGAAAGAAAGAAAGAAAGAAAGAAAGAAAGAAAGAAAGAAGGAAAGAAAGAAGGAAAGAAAGAAGGAAAGAAAGAAAGAAAGACAGAAAGAAAGAAAGAAAGAAAGAAAGAAAGAAAGAAAGAAAGAAAAAAAAGAAAGAAAAGAGAAAGACAATTACTAGTTTTAAATACTTTACATTGGATTGAATTGTTTTATATTGTACACAAATTTGAAACTGATATTGTTAGAAAATGCTATATGTATATTTCTAATTGTATTTATTCCATCCATTTAACAATGTAATGCAAATTTCTGATCCTTGAATGTTATTATTATCAACTATTAGGATATAAAGAAATGAAAGCTAGTAGTTAGACATTATCATAGAACTTGTAGTCATATTGGATATGTTTTAAAAATTGAGCAGAGATGTTTTAGACAGGTCATCTTCAAACCCTTCAGAGATCTACAGAATATGGCATTTAAAATGTTTTAATAACTTAGAAAATTTTTCTTTTTTGAGACATGTCGGCTCCTGGCAGTACCAATCTACTTTAGAGAAAATATGGGCATTGAAGAAACTGCATATGGAGTCAACTTTCATTCTGGCAAAAGTTAGCCACTGGACAACAAAGTATCCTCGAATCAACAGGACAAAATGGACAGACAGATCACGAAACAAGGGACTACTGATTCTTGCCAAAACAAGTGTGGTTATGGCTTTATCAAAAGGCATCTTCTGAGGCCAGGACAATATGGCCCCATCCCTGAAGTGGCCTTCGCATCCGGAAAAGGTACGGTGCCCTTTTCTTCGAAGGCAGCTTAACAGGCAGAGGGCCGATGGATTCTGTTGTACAATGGAACAGCAGCTGAAAGCTCATGCCTCTCAAAAGTAGACTGGCATTTAATAGAGGGATGTGGAGAAGAAGGGGATGCTGAGATGAAGCCATATATACACAGCCAAGAAGAATGGACAGCTGAATTAAAAAACTGTCAACAATTTCCAGAATTTAAAATCCTGAATCATGACAGGACACTAGTGGAATTCAGGTGTTTCTGGTACGTGGACTGCTCTCACCCAATGTGAGGTTGAACTGTTGACCTTGTGTACATCCTACTTCACAAATGAGTCTGTCAGATACACTAAGCCTATAGGCTGAAGATGATGCCCCAACACTGCGGAGAAACCTCAGGTGACTGCCCAGGCAGCTGGCTGTTTCTGTCAACTCACAAAATTTTTTTGGAAGTTGCTTGCATGCACTTCCTGTTTTTATTTTTGTTAGCTAATATTATTCCCTTCTTGGGTCTCTGAGGGAGTTGAAGATTAGTTAGTTATGGTTGAAGATTAGTTAGTTATAGTTGAAAATTAATTAGGATAGAAAGTACATTAGATACATCTTGGAATTATCAAAATAGGATAGATAATGGAATTATTTTCTCTGATTCGTCAAATACCTGTTTAGGTATTTATTACTTGTATATATTGTATATAGTTATTGTACTTTTGTATATAGTTTTTCTTTTGTTAGTCATAACCTTTTGCTTTTTTTCTTTTTATTAAAATAGAAAAGGGGAAATGTGGTGGTAATCTAATTGTATTGAAATATTATTTTGATTTGTACTGAAATATTAATTTGATTGTATGTTAATAAATAAAGTTGTCTGGGGGTCAGAGCTATTAGAGCCATAGCAAGAGTGTGGCGGTGGTGGCACACGCCTTTAATCCCATAGATATCTGTGTGTTCAGGGTCAGAGCTATTAGAGCCATAGCAAGAGTGTGGCGGTGGTGGCACACGCCTTTAATCCCATAAGATCTCTGTGTGTTCAGGGATACAGCCAGCATTGGAGACATATGCCTTTAAGACCTAGGGGGCTGTACATTCAGACAGTGACGAGGCAGTCATGTGTTTGGGTTTACAACCAATGAGAAGGCAGAACAACATACTTTAAAAATACGAACCGACAGGAAGTAGGTCTCTTTTCGCGAAGCTGGGACAGCAGGAGGAAGGGTGAGATTTTAGCTCTGAGCTCTGACCTCTCGGCTTTCTCTTTTACATTGTTTCTGTGTTTCTTATTTAATAAGACGGTTGGTTACATCTACAAAGTACAAACATTCTAAATACCACAAGAATTATACAGTAAACTGAGGCAAATGGTGGACTATAGATGAATTAAAAAAAACATGAAATTTAACTAATTTCAAAGCACTAAATTTAAATATACTCATATTAACAAATACAAATGGATTGAATTCATTCCCTAATTTTAAAAGAACCATGGATAATAACAAGTGGAGAAAGAATGAGGAAAGGAAGAAAGGACGATGAAGGAAAAAGACAGAGGAGCAGGGAGGAGACAGAAAAATGAACGGAAGGAAGAGAAATGGGAGGAAGAAACAAGAGAGGGGACTGGAAAGGGCATGGGTTCAAACCTTACCACCTGCCCAGTTGAAACGCATGTTATAAGAATTAAGTGGCACAAAAGGGGTCACTGTACTAGTTACTTGTGTCAACCTGACCCAAGAGCCACCAGGGGAGGTGGCCATAGCTGTGGGATATTTTCTTGATTAAGGGTTGATATAGGAGGAACCAACCCACTGTGGGGAGTGCACCCCATCAGGTAGTTCAGGTTTGTACAAGAAAGAAAGCCGAGTAACCATGGAACATAAGCTAGTAAGCAGCACTCGCTGTAGCCTCTGCATCGGTCCCTGTCTCCAGGTTTCTTCCTCGACTTCCCTTAATGATAGACTGTGATGTGGAAGTATAAGCTAAAATAAAGCCTTTCCTCCCCAAGCCACTTTTGGTCAATGTTTTATACCAGCAACAGAGCAGTAAACTAGGACAGTTACCATCTAGAGGAAATAGTCATAGTGAAGACTTGTTTTAATCAGAGACTGTCAATATACCAAAAGATGATATAGCATCAGTAACCAAAAAAGCAAAAGTACAAGAATGACAAAGGAGAACATGTAATCAATAGTAGAAACCTTATTCACCATTAGTTTGTGACAACTCAAGAAGGAAAAAAAAATTAATAGAAATCCCAGTCCAAGAAGACAACAGTATGTCCATGCTTATGTCATCCATATTTGCAATAGCCAAGATACAGACTCAAGCTAAATACCCCTCAATTAATGAATGAGTAAAGAAAATGTGGTGTGTTTATATACAACATGATGCTGTCAGCTACCAGAAAGGATGGTGTTCTGTCTTTGTTACAACAGAAGTGGACAGGGAGAACATTTTAAATCAGTCATGTACAAAAAGACAAACACAGTAGGACCTAACCCATGTGATATTTAAAATATTGCCATTATTGAAGTTGGGGGTAGAACAATAGCCCAGAGGCTGGAGAGTCAGTGAAAGAGGAGATGGGAAGAGATTGGCCAACACATAGAGTGTCACAGATAAGTAGAGGAATGACTGTTGTTCTGTTCCTGGGAAGGTGAATATAGTGAACAGTAACGTGTTGCATGTGTGAAAGAAACAGAAGAGAGGCATCACCCCAAAAATATGGCATATGTTTAAGGTGAGGAGTATGATAATCACCCTGATTTAATCATTATGCACACATACAGGAACTGAAATGTATGTTATACCCCATAGTATGTACAACTGTTATATCACTCAAAAGTAAGCAAACAATGTTAAGTGAAACAAGCTCTGAATGAAATTAAAGGTAAAAATAATCCATATGTATAACAGATATATATAGAGAGATATGTTCCATGAAATAAAAAACACAATTTAGTTTTACCTAGGACCACTATTAAAATGCATGTTATTAGGCTACTGTGAATCAGTCCCACAACATTAAAATAGCAGCAATAACATTCTCTAATCAAAGTGAAGAAAATCAGAAATAAATAAGCCAAAAAAATAACATTTTCAACAATTGGGTTACTTTTTATAAGCCATCTATTTTCAGAGACTTCACTGCATCAACTACAAAACAAAACAAGTCCAAAATCATGTAGTTATTTTGAAAGATTGATGAAGTTTAAAATACTGCATTGACAAAATCTTATCCAAGAATAATCTACTTTCTCACTGCACTTTAGAAACAACTGAATTTGGCAGCTCGAGATATTTGAATAATTTGATCTACACTTTCTACATGGGGCCATTAAGTCAAGTTAAATTAAAATTTCAATTTTTTGACCCAAGACACATTAAATTGGCCCATATGGCTTATGGTTCCCATACCAGGTATCAAAATATTTCCATTATTACAAACAATTCTACTAGGAATCAGTGGCTTTGGCTATACTGGGGAAATCAGCCAAATATTTCTGGAGTTTATGAGAATTATTTAAATTTCATTTCATCAAATTAGCAGGGTCCTTCTAGTGAGAGTCTCAAATGAATTTTTTCCCACTTCATCTCCTAATTGTACTAAAAGATCATTCTCTCAGATACATTAAGGTGCTAATTGAATACAATGAGTAAGCTGAGCATACTAATTATCACTAATAAGTTTATTGCTGATTGTTTAAGCCTTCAGCAGCTACTCACCTACATAGGGATTCAAAGCAACTTGATGTCCCTCATTCTCCTTAGGAAAGTTCATTTTAGTCAGTTGATTTCATCATGTGTGAACCCAGAGGAGTAACAGCATAGGTATTACTTTTAATATTGACACAAAATATGTATCCTAACTAAAGGTGTTGTCATAGCTCCCATGACCAACCTTATCTGTAGCCACAAGTGCTGTGTTTCCATTAGCTCCATACATCACTAGAGCAAGAGAGAAAGCAGCCTAAAGAAAAACAACTAGAGGCCAGAGCAGGCCTGCACAGAGAGAGGACTGGAGTGGGATAATCATGGGAGTGAGTGGCAAGAGTGTGGCTGAAAAACCTGAAGTTTCTCAGGAAGAGAAAATGACTCCCCATCCCACCTACAGCCAGTGTGAGCTGTAAGGAACCAATAGACGTATGCTGTGGAACTCACTCTCAACCCAGACACAAGCTGCTGAGAAACAGAACTACTTGGCTCATTTATACAACATCTCTTCTCTCCAGCATCTTCCCACCTTGAATGAACAGGTGATTCTCACGTGTCTCAGCATATTCTTACACTTCCACTAACGGAACCACACAGCCTTTGCTCAAGAGGCTCATTAGGGTTCATCGGGAAAAGAAAGCTGAAAGTCAACTTCACATAAGATTACAACTCATCAATAAAAACACAAAGGAACGGTACAGCAGTAGGTTTTAATAAACAATACACAATGATTAAGCAAGTTTGGGGACTAAAAGGGTGAATCAACATTAAATGCAGCTATCAAAATGATTCATTATTTTAAACAAGGAGATAAGAAGAATATCACCTAAGAGATCATATTTGCAACACAAATACCAGAACTTGTCATGAGAAATTGTTTACACTGTGAAGTGTTAAGGATATCTCTAATAGAATCGGGAAGTAAAGATGCTTTGTGCGGTTCTATTTTTCAAGAAGTTTAAGATCTACTAGAGAAAAAGAAAGCAGGATTATCTTCATTTACAATTTATATGCTTTCATCTGGGAAACTCACCACCCCATCAACTAGCTCAGAAAGAGGCATTCAGTAAGAAAATGACAGGGAGCATAGAAGTCTAACCCACTGCCACAATTATCACACTTATATGTTAAGCCTTATCAGAAAATTTTAAAAGATACAAAGCTTTGACAAAAAGCTGTGAAGTCTAAAACATAAATAAGTATAAGTGGACTAAATGTGAACAAAGTGCAAGCTATCCATGTGGGAGGATTTCCTAATTAAACTTCTTATTGTGTATATTTATTTTTTAAATGAAAAGAAATCAAAGCAAAAATCATTTTCTCAGAAATAGGTAACTTAGTGAACTTTTAAACAAAACCCACTAGCTCTTTAAGCTGAAAGATAATAAAATAGCTGCCAAGAATTTTTTTTAACTTTTATTGCATTTTTTTTTTTTATTTATTTGTGTCAGGCAAGGAGACGTGTGTGCCACTGAAGGCAAGGGCTCAAAGGACAATCTCCATGAGTTGGTTCTCTCTCTCCACCATGGGGATCAAACTCAGATCACCAGGTTCTGTAACAAAGACCTTTACCCCTTGAACTACCTCACCAGCAAAATAGTTTTTAATAAGGATTACTGGCAGGAATGCTGTGGGATGTTCTGTATGGCAAATATGTTAATATATAAAACACTGATTGGCAAGTAGCCAGACAGGAAGTATAGGTGGGAATAACAGAGAGGAGAATTAAGGGAACAGGAAGAGAAGGAGGAGACTGCCTGAAGCCGCTGCCAGGACAAGAAATATGTAAGGTATCAGTAAGCCACGAGCCTCGTAGCAAAGTATAGATTAATAGAAATGGGCTGAATATAAGAGTAAGAGCTAGACAATGATAGGCCTGAGCTAATGGCCAAGCAGTTTAAATAATATAAGCATCTGTATGTTTATTTTATAAGTGGGCTAAGGGACTGCCAGGGAGGGCTTGGTGGGACCCAGAGAAAAAACTCTCCAGCTACACAGGAATAACTCCTATGTATTATTAAAACTTACTATGGGGGTGGCTGGGAGTGGTGGCACACGCCTTTAATCCCAGCACCCGGGAGGCAGAGGCAGGCGGATCTCTGTGAGTTCGAGACCAGCCTGGGCTACCAAGTGAGCTCCAGGAAAGGCGCAAAGCTACACAGAGAAACCCTGTCTCGGGAAGAAAAAAAAAAAAAAACTTACTATGGGGCTAAACATATAGGTCACAAATAGAATGCTTGCTTAGCATGGGCGGGGTTCTGAGTTTGATACACCACAATAAATTAAAAAAATAAATCTTATGAAGCTCACAGAAATAGGCAAAAAAAAAAAAAAGTAAAGGAATAGACACAATTGCATGGAAAAACTTCAATTATAATAAACTTATACCAAGTTGTTGGAAGAAAAGTAAATTATTCAATATATACTCCCAGGAAACTAGCTACACATGTGGAAAAAATTAAATATACTAACAAAAATAATCATCAACCATGGTTTACATAATGCAAATATATTTGGAGCGTAGTTTGATGATATTGTGAGTGACATATATGACTCCTTCAAAACATATAGGAAATTTATTAAAATTAAAAATAATTTAAAGGCCTAGAAAGATGGCTTAGCAGTTAACAGCACTTGCTTTTGACATGGAGTTCAGTTCCCAATATCCACATGGTGGCTCATATCTGTGTGTAAGTCCAGTTCTAAGGGATCTAGTGCCCTCTTTATACCTCTGCAGATATCAGGCAAGCATGTGATGCACAGACATACATTCAGTCAAAACACACAGAAATTAATATTATTTTAGAAATTAAAGATTTAACCAGATAAAGCTTCAGGTGTGGGGGGAACCTAAACAAGATCAAAGATAATATTAATTATAATATGATAAAATTATACATGTTTCTTCATAAAGAAAAAGTCTAATCTTTAGATAAACAAATAATAAGAACAAAAGATACTCTGCAAAAACAATGTAGCACTATGTATAAATTAATAACATTCAAGTCAATAAAAGTCAAAGAATAATACCATAAATTTCTCAGCCACTATTCGGCTAAATGAAAATGACTGGTAAAGTCCAGATACATGCATTTAAATCACAGTTTAAAGAAAACTCTCCTGTATTGTTGATGGATGACAAGAGAAAGTGGTGTTTTAAAGTATACCCATTTTGAACCAGAAATCCCTATTGTATTAATCTATACATAAATACAAGCATTAGCCTGTAGTACATCATTGATTTGCAAGGAAAACTTCTAAATCTTTCATACAGGTGACAGCTGAGTTCATGAAAACGAATGTATTTCAGATACCCTGAAAATAAGAGAGACAAGCTGATTTCATACTTAACATCTATATGACTCTGTGAACCAATATTACATTACATTTCCTCACCAAGTACTTGGTGCCTCGAGCTCACTTTGGTGCCAGAGTTCTTATAATTGTAGTTTTACAATTCTTCATAACTTTCCTCCCACATATAAATTGATCTGAAAGCTGAGAGTTATGTATGTATAGGTGTGTATGTGTGGATGCTCATCCAATATACATTTTATAAAAGAACTTAAAAAGCCTTCACACACCTCTGAAACAATGAGACTCATGCTGTGGAATAATCCTTTTGTACACTGTGAAAATTTGTTACTGTGATTGGTTTAATAAAGAAGCTGACTGTCCAATAGTTGAACAGGATAAAGTTAGGTGGGAAAGCCAGAATGCTGGGAAGGAGAAGGGAGGAGTCAAAGAGAGTCACTGGCAAACGCAAAGAAGCAAGATGAGGTTCCCAGTCATGTGGTTAAACATAGATAAGAAATATGGGTTAATTTAAGTGTAAAAGTTATCTAGCAACAAGGCTGAGCTATCAGCTGAGCATTTATAATTCATATTCAGCCTCTGAGTTGGTTATTTGGAACCAGGAAGAAATATCCATTTACAGAAACTACCATCAATCCTCTGTCACTTGGAAATAGAGTAGATGTTAAGATATTAATTGCTATGTGGGTCTTAATTTTGTAATTAAAAAATAAACCTAAGGGAAAAAAACAAAAAGTAGCCACTTTGGATTAAACTCTTTCTGCTTCAACCCTTTTGCCTGATACATCTTGATATTACTCAGCTTTTACAAGTGCATAAAACAGGCATGCAAATCAAACATTTACTGAAAATAAGTCATAATGAAACTTGCCATAAAACCATTCTTTAGTGTACATATAATTTTACCACTTAAGGATGAAAGCAAACTTGCAGACTAGTGAGGTGAATGTGGTTGTTTAGTTTTACATAAAGCATTAAATTTTGGCTGAACAATACTCCAGGAGGTAGTACACCTTAAATGTTTTTCAGTTACTGATGTATTGGTTTTATAAACATTGGTGCTGAGAATGCCACTTCACATAATACATAGTAAAAAATTACAGAAATGTGCAAAGATAATTTAAGAAATCATTGGACATTCTGTCCTAATCCTAAGTGAGAGTTCATTTAATATTTGTTAGTTAGTTAGTTAATTTGTTTGATTCTTACAAAGCTTAAGTCAATAATTCAACATTACTGTTTGAGAACAAACTTAATACAATTCAAAGATACATTGATCTGATGCTTAAAAACTAAGCAATGACAGTAAAAAGTATTGAAAGTCTTCATTGTTCATAATTAAACCACTGTGTTTCTATGGGAGCAGATAACTTCACATGCACAATTCAAACACTGTGATACACAACACAAAGCAGTTTCAAATCTGAGCCCAGGCATTACCAGACTGTCCATTTACAGTATTGCACAGCCAGAGAGCATTTGCAGTGAGAGAATGTGTGCAGTGAGAGGGCATTGCAGTGAGAGAGTGTGTGCAGTGAGAGGGATGTGCAGTGAGAGGGCATGTGCAGTGAGAGAGTGTGTGCAGTGAGAAGGCATGTGCTGTGAGAGGACATGTGCAGTGAGAGAGTGTGTGCAGTGAGAGGGATGTGCAATGAGAGGACATGTGCAGTGAGAGGGCATTGCAGTGAGAGAGTGTGTGCAGTGAGAAGGATGTGCAGTGAGAGGGATGTGCAGTGAGAGGGCATGTGCAGTGAGAGAGTGTGTGCAGTGAGAAGGCATGTGCAGTGAGAGGACATGTGCAGTGAGGGGGCATGTGCAGTGAGAGGACATGTGCAGTGAGGGGGCATGTGCAGTGAGAGAGTGTGTGCAGTGAGAGGACATGTGCAGTGAGGGGGCATGTGCAGTGAGAGGACATGTGCAGTGAGAGAATGTGTGCAGTGAGAGAGCATGGGCAGAGGGAGGCATGCGCAGTGATAAGCATATGTGATATGTTGTGAAACAAGGCTACAATGAAGTCCTGAGGTGTAAAGGGGGTAAGCACTGCCATAAACACCTTATGATTATGTGCTTGGTTTTGTGTTAATTTTTGTTTGTGAAGTGTTCAGAAACCTGTTGCTGTTGCCAAATGTTTCATACTTTCTCCAATGGGATCACATTTCACCATTTAAGAAACTGTGTCCTGCACTGCAAACAGGACAAAACGGCAGCCCACTGAATGTGGGATTTTCACCAATCCCACATCTGACAGAGGGCTAATTTCCAAAATACATAAAGAACTCAAGAAACTAAACATCAACAAACCGAATAATCCAATTAAAAATAGGGTACAGATCTAAACAGAATTTTCAAACGAGAAATCTCAAGTGGCCAAGAAGCACTTAAAGAAATGTTTAACATCCTCAGTCATGAGGGAAATGCCAATCAAAATGACTCTGAGATTCCATCTTACACCTGTCAGCATGGCTAAGATCAAAAACACAAGTGACAGCTCATGCTGCAGAGATTCAGAGCAAAGGGAACACTCTCCTTTTGCTGGTGAGAGTGCAAACTTATACAGCCACTTTGTAAATCAATTATGGAAAATTCTCAGAAAATTGGGACTCGATCTATCTCAAGACCCAGATATACTACTTCCAGACATATACCTAAAGGATGCTCCATCCTACCACAAAAACACTTGCTCAACTATGTTCATAGCAGCTTTATTCATAATAGCCAAAAACTGGAAACAACCTAGATATCCCTCAACCAAAGAATGGATTTATAAAATGTGATACATTTACACAATGGAGTATGACTCAGCTGTTAAAAACAATGACATCATGAAATGTGCAGGCAAATGAATAGAACTAGCAAAATCATCCTGAGTGAGGTAACCCAGATCCAGAAAGACAAACATGATATGTACTCACTTATAAGTGAATATTAGCTGTAAAGTATAGGAGAACCATGCTAACATCCACAAATCCAGAGAAGCTAAATAAAAAGGAGGGCTCAAAGGGAATCTCCCTGGGAAGGGGAAATAGAATAGACATTGTGGGTGGAGGGGGGTGAGTGGGGATGGGAACAGGAGGGATGAGGCGGGAGAGGATAGAGGGATAGAGTACTGGGAGAGACAACTGGAATGGGGGGGGCATCTTAGGGACCCGCTAGAAACCAAGCACAATAGAAACTCACAGGAGTCTATAAAGGTGACCCTAGCTAAGAGTCCTAGCAATGAGGGATACAGGGCCTGAACTGGCCATCTCCTATAACCAGGAAAGACTTACTGTGGAGGAATTGGGACACCAACCCAGCCACAAAACCTTCAACCTAGAATTTGTCCTTCCTAGAAGATGAGCTGGAATAAAGGTGGAGCAGAAATTGTGGGAGTGGCCAACCAATGACTGGTCCAGCTTAAGAACCATACAATGAGGGAGAGTCCAACCTTGACACTGCCTGGAGGGACAAGACCCAAAGACTGGACAACCCAGAGACCTAGGATAGAACCAAACACAACTGACAAAAAAAAGTCAATGAAATGATTCCTAATGATGTTCTGCTACAGAGATTGGTGCCTAGCCCAACTGTCATCAGAGAGGCTTCATTCACTAACTGATGGAAACCCACAGCCAAACATTAGGTGGTGATGAGGGAATCCTGAAACAAGAAAACTCTTACAAAATGTTGTCCCCCCACAAATCCTGCTATTTTTGTAAACTCCTGTAAATTTTAGGCAAGTTGAAAAGGAAGTCATATGTATGAAACAGAACTGGTGCAAAGGGTTATTTAGTGTTAATTGTACATATGAGAGAGTTTTGATGCACTCATAAATCATGGTATAAAACAAGTGAATGTAAAGCTCACTTAGAATGAAACCATTTAGGAAACTTCTAGAATGGGAAACTAGTTCAGGGTGCTTTGCATAACCTTAGTACATCCCTCTCTCTCCCTCGCTCCCTCCCTCCCTCCTTCACTAAATCTGAACTAAGGAAAGACTGTTCTTTTCAAGTACTTGGCACATTTAATGTCTGGAATCTTGCAATGCAGCTTCACATTGTTTACTCCTAAACATAACTAATCTGAAAGTCAGTAGACAAAACGCATGCCTAACATAGTCACTAAGCCTCCAGAGTGTCCAGCACCACTGTTCACCCAGTAACCTGAATAATATAGACCTAATGCCTTGTTGCCTCAGAGGTTTTGCTGCAATCATTGGCTTCTCACTGTAGACTCCGTCTTGGTCTCATCTCTGCTGGAATATTCCCTCCCACACCCTTGGCACAACACCCTCGCTTTAACATCTGCAGTGTTATACTGTATATGGCTGCATCATTCACAACCCATAGAAATTCAGATTCTTCCAAACCCTTTCATAGGTGTGAAATGACTGAAAGAGAAGGGGCCTCCATTACTATCCCAAAAAAAAAATCACTTCTAGGACTTGACTATTCTTTTGTTCCATATAATTTGTGTCAGATAAGAATAAGTGAAAAATAAATGTTTTTTAATCTATAAAGAAGTAGAAGAAGGAAAACACAAAAGGAAAAAGAGAAAAGTTCACAGTCACATGTGCAAAGACCAAGAAAAGATAATATTCAGTCTTACTGTCATTACATGTTTGACTTCTCCATGGTGGTGCATGTCTATAATTCTAGAACTTGGAAACAAGGACAGTTTGAGGCCACACTGGGTAACACGAGGAGACTCTGTCTCAATAGCACTACAAACAACCAGAAGCCCATAGACTATGTCTTAGATGTGTCAATGCATCTGATGAAATCTGCAGTTTCAGATAAAAACACGGGCTTGTTTCTCTAGCAATTAGATAATCTGCTAAATGTAAAAAATAAATTCCTTGGACTTAGAAGAAAATTACTCTGTGCACATCTAACAAGCTATAATAAAATGATACTGGACTTGGGCCTCAGATTCTTGTCCCAGGCACCTACTTTAGGTGCTGGGTTTCTGTCTGGCACGGCATGCAGAGGACCCCAGCACCTCCTGTGTTCCCTGTCACAATCGAGGGGGAAAGGGTCTCAGTTCCTGGACCCGAGGGAGACCTGAGTTGACTCATGCTCCCCATCCCTGGCAGCACCGGTTCCAATGGGTAGACATTGGGTGCTAACCCAGATCTTGAGGGTTACAGTTGACATAAATCAGGAGACTCTAGTTATGATAAACAAAACAAAATTCCAGACACATAATTAAATAGAGAGCTAAATACATGTTTGTATCTTCTTTTTCTTTTTCGTTGTCTATGTGAGGGGGGTATGAGTTTTCTTCTACATCTTTATTATTTTAATTACCAGACATTCCATTTCCACTGTGGTATGTAAGTTTTGTATTTTGCAGGTTCTGGCTGTCTTGAATACAGTTTCTGTGGTTGTGATTAACAAAAAAAAAAAAAAAAAAAAAAACACGTGAGCAAAAGAAACTTGGAGAGGGAAGGGTTTATTTAAGCTTATACTTCCAAACCACACGCCATCACTGAGGGAATTCAGCGCAGGAACTTGAGTCATGAACCTGTAGGTAGGAGGTGAAGCAGAAGCCATGGAGGAGTGCTACTTACTGACTTGCTCCTTGTGGCTTGCTCAGCCTCTCTTCTTAAATAACTCAGCACCATATGCCCAGCAGTGGCACCACCCACAGTGACGTGCCTCCTCCCACATCAATCATTAATCAAGAAAATGCCCCACAGGCAAACTTCATAGGAGCTTTTTTTCACTGAAGGTTCCCTCTTCCTAGAAGACTCTAGCATGTGTCAAACTGACAAAAAAAAAAAAAAAAACCTAACCATCATACTAGCTAAACATTTCTGTTTACATTTCTGTAGTAATTACCCTATCTACACCAATTTTGTTGGGTCCATACTTCACTTGGACCTCATATTGAGCCACAAAGATGCTATGACCAAATTACTTAAATTATACAACATGCATTGCTTCATCATTGGGTGCTTGTAGAAGCTCAGCCACTAGGACATTTGTTCTTTGGTTTTATGTTTCTAGAGATTAAATCAGGGCCATATGCATTATGGGCAAATGCTCCATCCCTGAGCTGCGTCCCCAGCCCTACTTATGTCATTCATTTGTTTGTTTTCCTCTTTGTTCATTGAAGAGTCTTGTTTGTAAACAGAGCTGCCCATGAGCTCCCCATCCCTGCTTCCTCTGTGTCGGCCTCTACCTCTGCCTTCTTACTGCCAAGATTTTACACATGCTGAAGTTGCTTCCTTGTTTTCTAAAACTGCTGGATTTCATCAAGAGATATATTAAGAGCTAATAAGATATATTATAAGATACAATCTTATAGCTATATGGGGGAGGATTGTTGGACTTTGTTGTTTTGGGTTTCTGTTTTGAAAAAGGGTCATCAGTGTTGTCCAAGATGGCCTCAAACTGTCTAGGTCTCCCAAGTGCTGGGATTACAGACATGTTTCACCAGGGATGTCTATTTTTTTAATTTGTTTGTTTTTTAATGAGTTTTTACTATAACTGTCAATCCTTTGGCCTCCACTTGGCCAGTGCTGAGATTGCAAGACATAAACCACCACACCTAGCTTACCCCAGTGTTTTCCAACCTGTTTATAACCTTGGATAGAGGCTTCCAGGTAATCTTCCATTGTCAGGAGTTCTTTTGGCATGAATAGAAAAATAATTGAATTGTTGGTCATAGCTTTTTCAGACTTCCTAAAAATTGAAATTAAGTGAGAGCCTTCTGGGCATAATGAGCAAGCATTTGCTAGAACAAAAGCATCAAGCTGGTGACACACCATGACAGGTCACTCTTTCCCAGAGGCCCACACGTCAACCCTCAGGTCTCTTTTAGTGTTACTGAAAACCATCATTTCTTTGGCCACTATCCCAGCATTACAGTGAAGATCTATAAAATGCTGTATCCCAAGTCTAAGGGAAAAGGAAAAGTGGAAGGACTTTCCTTAAAGTCAATGTGTTGCTTAATGTCAACAAGGCAAACTTGAATTCCACTGGTAACAATCCAAGCACAAGATTCACAATCTGTTGCCTCCATTTCTTGTATTGGCAAGATCTCTGAAGTTGTAGAAAGGAACTCTTTGTATACTAAAAGAAAAGATAAGGAGAATTGGCGCAGAGAAAAACAGAATGGGGGTTGAAGAGAAGACAAGAAGGGAGACAATGTAAATGTGTTCTTTACCCACAGATGCAAAGGAACAGAAATTATACCAGGCGTAAAATATACTAGTAGATTTTATTTGACTGCAGATACAAAGGGGGAAAATGTACCTGCAATAAAACATATTAATGACTAACTTAAAAATACTCAGATGAATTGTTTTCTATTTCTACTCAAAATTAATCTAGGTATAAACATATAATTACTTCACTATTATTGGAGGTCTTTACTCTTTGGGGGGGGGGGCCACCAGCCCAGTTATCAAATAAATCACACACAGAGGCTTATTCTTAGTTATGAATGCCCAGCCTTAGTTTGGCTTAGTTTCTTGCCAGCTTAACTTAAATTGTCCCATCTGTCTTTTTGCCTCTGGGCTTTTCCCATTCTCTTGCTTTTGCAAATCTTACTTTATTCCTACTCTGTGGATGACTGTGTAGCTGGGTGACTGGCCCCTGGAGTCCTCCTCCTTCTCTGGGTCCTAGCTCTCTCCTCTCCTCCCAGATTTATCCTTCTATATATTCTCTCTGCCTTGTTATTGGCCATCAGGTGTTTTAGACGGGCACAGTAACACAGCTTCACAGAGTTAAACAAATGCAGCATAAACAAAAGTAATACACCTTAAAATCATATCTACAACCTTTCCCCCTTTTTGCCTGAATAAAAAGAAATGTTTTTAACTTTAATATAGTATAACTACATACAAGAAAACAATTATCAAGTAGGAATTACATTTGCAATATTCTGTCCATTTGCAGTTAGCATATTTAAAGAAAATAATGCACTACCTAGTATATCTTAGTAAATCCAAAATTTTATACCTAATTTACTTTCTATTATATCTACGGAAAACTGCAACTATAACTTTTTAGTCTTAGACTCCATCAAAGGCCCCAGAAACATAGAACATTATTTAAGTAAACAGAAAGTGCATTGCAAACAACTTCCCAGACGCTAGAAATGACAGAGACATCCGACCGCCTGGACAGTCACCTAAAGTTCTTCTGTAACATGGGGCATCCATCTTCAGCCTACAGATCTAGAACAGCTATCAAACTTGTCAGTGAAGCAGGAAATTTGAAGGACTGCCCTACCTTGTATTGGCAAAGTTTGTTAGTTGCTTTCCTCTGTGTCCTGTAGAATATCTGGAAAACTCTTCTGTGAAGCAGGAATTTTGAAGGACTGTCCTGTCTTGTTTTGACAAAGTTCAATAGTCACTTTCCTGTGTGTCCTGCATGTTGAGTCTGCACACAACATTGTCAGCAGTCAAAGGCAAAAACAGTTTCTTTGCCCAGTGACTAACCTTGCCACAGTGAAAGCAAACTCCATGAGGAGTTTTCTCAATGCCCATCATTTTCTCTGAAGTAAATTGGTGCTGCCAGGAGCAGATGTGTCTCATTGTCAAATGCCATCTCCTATAGGACTTTGAAGTATCTGAAGACCATCTGTCTAAAATATATCTATTTAACATAGAAAACATACCTAACATATCTACAATTTTGACTGTTAAAAATGACTAACTACTGACCTGTGTTTCTTGATTCCTATATAATTTATAATAATAGCTTTCAAAAACTAGAACTTTACCTTACATTTTTTAGTGAACTGTGCTGTGGGTATCGTTCTATATAAATAAAACACTGATAGCCAGTGACCAGACAGGAAGTATAGGCAGGACAAGGAGAGAGGAGAATTGGGGAAACAGGAAGAAGGAAGGAGAGACACTGCAGCCACCAGCAGGACAAGCAGCATGTAAAGATGCCGGTAAGCCACCAGCCATGTGGCAAGGTATAGATTTATAGAAATGGGTTAATTTAAGATATAAGAACAGTTAGCAAGAATCCTGCCACGACTATACAGTTTGTAAGCAATATAAGTCTCTGTGTTTACTTGGTTGGGTCTGAACAACTGGGGGACTGGCAGGTGAAAAAGATTTGTCCTGACTGTGGGCAAGGCAGGAAAACTCTAGCTACAAACTGTATAGTTAAAACACCTTAAACAAGAGTGGAAACACATATACAATGTAACAAAAATAACTTTAAATTGGCATCAATATACTATATTCTCCTCAATGACAACAAACATCCATAACCCACCAAATAATCAAAAAATGCCCACAACCCTTCTTGGAAATGTGAGTGTCATTTTCTTCAAACTGCTTCCTGCTGTCTATGAACAAAGCATCTTTAGGGTCCCAAAGAGAAAATTTAAGATAATGGCCAAGTCATGGGAAGACCAACAGTAATCTTTGCTGGTAACTATCACCTGTCAAGTTTCAGGAGGTCTTAGCTGATCAAACCTGATCCATATTATTCCTGAAGGAGTCCACAACATCTCATCTCTTGTGGGAACAAAACTCCAAATCATTCTTGATTTCCATTTGACAAATATATTTTTTGACTTTTGAAAAGTTAAGGCATTCCTAAAGTATATAGGCTGATTTATTTCATTAGTCCCTCTTTCCATTCCAGGTCTCTTTGCAGCTGTTCTTCCCTTTTCAACAATCAAAATAGTCAAAATCAACACAATAACATACAGGATCCAGACTCCCTGTATATTTCCCATGTTATATGGCTTTTTTCTTTTATATTACTTTTACTTTCTCTTTAAAGACTTTACTGTTATTTTTAAACTACTCATTTCTTGCTATGACTATACTTTTTCTTTTCTTAAGCCTATGCACATTGTTAAATACACTGTAACCTGTTTAGAGGTGTTTCTGCCTGGACCTCTTTTACTTTTATTGCATATCTCTAGCCTTTTTTGACCACATAAGCAAACTATTTTTCCTTTTTTTATTATTAAGAAATTTTCTGTTCATTTTACATACCAACCACAGGTGCCTCTCTCTTCCTTTCTCCTGTCAACCCAGCCTTCCTCCCCAAACCACCCCCCATTCCCACCTCCTCCTCAGCGAGTACTCCCATGCGGAGTCAGCAGTGCCTGGTACATTCAGTTGAGGCAGGTCCAAGCCTCTCCCCCTGAACCAAGGCCGTGTATAGACAGTGGACTCCAAAAAGCCCACTCATGCAGCAGGAACAGATACTGATCCCACTAAGGGGCCCCTTAAGCAAGTCAAGCTAAACAACTGTCTCACCCATGCAGAGGGCCTAGTCCAGTCCACTAGCAATAGTAGAGAAGGTGCTTGAACTAGCCTACTCCAGTAATCAAATGAATGAGCAAACTTTTAAACTGCTAAGGTACACCTGGAATCTCCAATGTGTCTCTCAGCTGGCTCAGTCTGCTTGTAGGGTCATGAAGGCCAAGTGTGAAACTCATGGCCAGTCAGAGGTTTGTCTGACCAGGAACTGCATTCAAACTTCCTAGAGCTCTAGAATGCCAATGCTTGTACTACAGCAGGCATTTTTACTTGGGATTTTTTTTTTTAATCTTACTTAATGTACTAGCTGCTCAAGGACTCAGTGATTGACAGAAACTGTTTGGCCAAAACTCTTAAAGGAGCCATATTCCTTTTTTGTTGTTGTTTAGCTTTCTCAGGCTCTAGATGGATATACAAGAACCCCAAGTTAGTATGTAAAAATATCATTGCAGGGTTTTGTTCTTTTGGGGGGAGGAGGGCCACCACCCAGCTACCAAATAAACGATACACAAAGGCTTATTCTTAGTTATGAATGCCCAGCCTTAGTTTGGCTTAGTTTCTTGCCAGCTTAACTTAAATTGTCCCATCTGTCTTTTGCCTCTGGGCTTTTCCCATTCTCTTACTTTTGCAAATCTTACTCTTACTTCATGGCTGGCAGTGTAGATGGGTGGCTGATCCCTGGAGTCCTCCTCCTTCTCTGGGTCTTAGCTCTCTCCTTTCCACCCAGATTTATCCTTCTATATATTTTCTCTGCCTGACAGCCCCCCAACCCATCCTTTCTCCTGCCTTGTTATTGACCATTCAGTTCTTGATTAGACCATCTGGAGTTTTAGACAGACACAGTAACACAGCTTCACAGAGTTAAACAAATGTAGGATAAACAAAAGTAATACACCTTAAAGTAATATTTTACAACACTTCATTCATGCTATCAACAGCCCTACTTGTCTAAATGCAGTTATATTTAGTATATATATAAAAAAACAACTACTATATTTGATGATCTGCTTCCAAGGGCAAAGGGGAGCTTTTGAAACTAAGTGTTCAGCCTTAGTTTATATACAGCACAGTGTTGGCATGCAGGAAAATGGTAGTCACATGGCAATGTGGCCAAAAGAATGCAAACCACAATGGACAGCCTTGGATTAACCAGGAAAGGCCTGAGCACCACATTCTATAGGGAGAACCAGAGTCCAATATGAGGCAGAGACAATCCAGCAGAGCTTGAAAGAGAAGAGATGGTCCTTTCTGTCCCTAAATGTGGAGTATCTGCTGATCTTTCATGCTCTATCTTTAACGGAACAGTCTCTCTCTCTCTCTCTCTCTCTCTCTCTCTCTCTCTCTCTCTCTCTCTCTCTCTCTGTGTGTGTGTGTGTGTGTGTGTGTGTGTGTGTGTGTGAGCGCACGCGCATGTGTGTCTGTCTGTCTGTCTGTCTCTTTCTCTTTCTATCTCTCCATCTTTCTCTGTCTCTGTCTCTCTCCCCTTCCTTACCCTCATCCATCGCTCTCTCCCTCCCTCTCTCCCTCCTCCCTCTATTTGATTTTAACTACACGAGGGTGCTCTTCTACCCACTTTCCTCTGGTTTCCATATTCTCAGTGTCTGCTTGGAATTCTCTCATTTTCTTACTGACACCATTCTTTTCAAGCCCTGGTGTGAAACTGCTGCAAAATCACCAAGTCTTTCTCCACCAACATGAACTATTCAGAATTTCTATTGACCAAAGGTTCACCACAAGACACCTGAAGACCATTGTCTGGCTACCATCATAATGCCTTCTCTTGGTCAAATAATGCTGTAAGACTAAGCTCTCCTGACACAGGCCATTGGCCTCTGTGCACAGCAGTTTCCAGAGGTGGGTTTAGCATGAGGTTTGAACTATGCAATGCAATAGATACAAGTAGAACACGTCTATCACCCAGTTTCACCCTTTGTATTTACTATGATTTTAGCTAGCTTTTAAGGCATAATTTTAGATAGCATTTTTCTTTAAATATTTTAACTAAGATCTAGTGAGTCTCTGTTACACAAAATAGTGCTGTGGGTATTGAGAAATAAGAAGTAAGAAACAAAATACTCTGGCAAAAGACATTTTGCAATAACAGAGCTTTCAAAACTTGAAATAAAGAATCATGGAGGAAAAATGCCAAGCAACAGAAAGGCATGCAGGGTGAATGAGAAGATGACCCATACTAGAGTCAGACAAACCCAAGTTCAAATTCCAGCTTTGACACTTCCCAGCTGTGGGCTGTGAACAAGTTGCTTAACTTTTCTAAACATCAGATTTTCTTCTATAAAATAAACGTAAAGATAAAGCCTACCATTTGTAAATGCTTAGATAAATACACACACACACACACACACACACACACACACACACACACACACACTTGCATATGCACATTTGGCACTTGCCATCCTGAGCTCATAATGATATTTCAGAGGCTAAAATTATAACTGAAAATTTTCAACTATGTTTCACAAGGTAGGAAGACATTCCTTTAGTTCTTAGCTAAGGCCAAAGAAATAAGAAGAAAATGTCTTGGCAAAACACAGGAACCCTTCTTTTCTTCAGGTAACTTTTATTCACTGATATCTGTGACTTATGCCATTTGTGATTCAAACAATGAGTGAGTCCCACAGCCCCCCAAACCTTCCAAGTAGCATGAAGTCCCATCAGGAGACAGAATCACCATTCTTCCGTTCTTGCTTGCCAGCTAACTGAAGATCACTTATAACACAGGTTAACCAGGTATGGCAGCTCATGCACATAACTTCAGCAATTGAAAGGCAAAGGCAAAAGAATTGCTGAGCATTCAAGGCCAGCCCAGACTACATAGTGAGTTCCAGGATACCATGGGCTACACAAACCCTGTTCGAACCAGCAAAAATAAATAAATAAATAAATAAAGTGCTTTACCTGAAATTCAAAAATATTCAGGACACATTTTCAGTGTGCAACATAAAAGGTGAAGCTGAACATTCCTCTTTCTCCTCTACACTTCTTAGCCCTTCGATAAAATTATGTAAAGCCTACACACTCTATAATATTTCTTTAAAAAATTATTAATAAGTGTAAACAAAATTGCCATATATCACATCTAGGCTGCCCTTTGGTGATAAAGATGTGGGAAATGAACAAACATATATTGCTATTGAGAATGTAAATTAGTGCAAGCCACTGTGGAAATGAGTCTGGAGATTCCTCAAAAACCTCAAGACAGAACTACCAGATAAACCACTCCTGGATATGGGCCTAAAAGGCTCGAAGTCGGCACAACACAGAAATAATTACACATGCGTGCTTATTACTTCACTATTCACAACAGCCAGATCCAGCCTGGACGCCCATCAGTACCTGAGTGGGTAAAGAAATTTTAATATACAGAACTGGGGAGATAACTGAGTTGGTAAAGCACCTGAGGGGCAAGGATGAGGACATGTGTTTGTATCTCCAGCACCCAAATAAAAACGCCAGGCATGGTGACACATTCCTATAACCCTAGCATTGGAAGAGTGGAGACAGGAGGATCCTGGAAGCTTACTGACCATCAAGTCTTTCACAGTCAGTAAGCTCCATGTTTAGTGAAAGACCCCATCTCAAAAGTAAGGTCGAGAGTAATAGAGGAAGATACCCAACATTAACCTCTGACCTCCACATATACATGCACACACATGCATATGCACCTGCACACAAACACATATGCACATACATACATCCACATAGCACACACATACACATAAAGCAAATGTGGTACATATGCACAATGGAGCTTTACTCTGGCATAAATAAGGAAATTATGTCATTTGCTAGAAAGTGGATGAATGTAGAACAAAATCAGCCAGAGTCAGAAAAGCAAATAGTGTATGTTTTACTTCTCATGTAGAGGGCTGGAGAGATGGCTTAGCCGTTAAAGGCTAGGCTCACAACCAAAAATGCTTCTCATGTGGAAACTAAGTTTTAAACATATGACACGAAATCAAAAGAAGGATTATTTGAGAAGGAGAGGAGGCCTATTGTGACTGAGGGAAAGAGACAAGAGATAGCAATGATGAAGTGAGCATGGACAAATTACATGATGCGCATGTGCGAATGAATGCTATAATAAACCCAACCATTCTCTGTGCTAGTTTAAAAAAAATAAGCAGAAGAGCTCATGAGCTTTTTCTTGTCTTTCAAGAGGGAACAAAAAAAAAATCTGTGGTACTAAGCCACAGGAATTTAAGGTTCAATTTGTTGAACAAGAATAATCTGGTCTCTACTGATTAATACAGAGTAGCTTTTGGTACTATAGGAAATTATTAAACAGGCTCAAAGTTGTTCTCATACTTCCAGGAGACATAGATTATTCATCTTTTTAACACACCACTCCAGAGTACCAGCCTCAGTCACCTTCATTACAAAAAGAGAACGAATGAGCCCAATACCTCATTCAAGACTGAAAATGGGTCTAGTGTAGAAAACCTAGACTACATGATGAATCATGCAGTAGTATTCAAAAGCCACTGTCTTGATACAGAGGAAAGTTAAACACATAGAAAAAGAAACCTATGTGGGCCCATTTATTTGAAAAATAAATGGAAAACCTGCTTAAGAAAGTCAAACTGTTTCTAAAGAAGTTAACTGTGTCCAATAATACAGTTAAAGAACATTTATAGACTATATAATTTTCAAGCATGCAAGAAAGTAACATTCACATTCGATAAAATTCATACTCCATTATTCAATAAAATATTGCAAAGCATGTAAGGAAGCAGGATAATATGACCCACAATTTTCCATAGACTCAAAAATAAGGTAGATGGCAGAATTAATAGGAAGAACTTTAAAATAGTTGTTGTAACTGTATCCATGTGTTCAAAAAGATTAAGGAATGGTTGAATACATTAAACAAAGTATTAAAAGGTCTAATAATGACTCATATCTAACCCCAAGATGAAAAATGCTACATCTGAGATAAATTCTATAGTGGTCAAGGGTAACATCACATTAACAAAAGATTAGTAAACTTGAAAATATGCCAATGAAAATAATCCAGAAGGAAAAATGGGAGGGGTGAATTAAAAGCAAAACAAATGATAAGTTCCAATGAAATGCAGACAACATCAAATGACCTAAAATATGGGTAATGCAAGAAGTGAGTGGCAAGACAAAACAAAAGGGAGGAAATGTTTGAAGATCGTTTTCTAATTAGATGAAAAATATATGCCTGTATGCGATGCAAGCTGTTCCCTCTGTGCTTGTCCTCACCAACACTGCCTAAGAGCAGAGCAGTGTGGTGAGCCGTGGGAGACCATGGCCCAAAGTCACCACAGTGAAATCAAACAGCTACACAGCAAAAAATCTAGGACTGTCGGAATGGGACTGTTCACATTCCCTCCTGAGGAGGAGCTAAGAGGATCACAAAGTATTCACAAGTCCCTTCCCTGATCATCTCTTGAGATTCAAACCACCACTCCCTCCAGCCCCAGCTATAAATAATTTTTAAAATATTAAAGTACAGAAAAGTTTAAAATTTTACTGGGGATGAGACTTTTTGGTGGTACAGCTGTCACAAGTCACCCATCTTTCCATAAGTAACCCCAATAAATTCAACAGTTTTACCAAATTAGACTTGACAAGATCTTTGTTCTGTCTGCTCTCTGTGCATTTGCAAGTCTCCTCAGGAAAGTCATACAGCACCACAGATCAAAGAAGCTAAAATCTGAAGGAAACTACAGAAAGAACATCAGAACCAACGTTTATAAACAGAGGAGGGAAACATCAATTGCACAGATTATGCACATTAGTGATTAACTCGGAGTTATAGATGTGTTGCACTGAAGAAAGAAATAAAAGCCCTTCCTCTTGGAATCATTTAACCAAGAGTGACTCGAGATTTGAATTCTCTACTTCATGTTCCCTGTGTTTTCTGTCTGTGTGTATATCTCTGTGTGTTTGTGCTTCTGTATGTGTCAGTTTGTTTCTGTCTGTTGAATGAGCTGTTGTGCCTATCTGTGAATGGTGTCAATCACTTGTGTGTCTGTCTCTAGCTTTACTCTGCATTTATTGAACAGCATAGAAAAAAATCACTCAGGAAAGGAATGAGAAACTTCAGAAATCTTTAACAGAGTTTTACAAGGGATTAAGTCTCTGGTTCCAACTGATCCCAACTGACCCAGACAACAAACATCATTGTTTGTCGACTGATATCCATAAATGATTGGCTTTCAGCATTTATGGTAGATTTAGAAAGTTGCTTTCAACTTGTGTATTTGCTGTTTTCAGCAAAGAATACACATGCATTATTCTGAGTCAGGGGCGTGGAAGAGTACATAACTTAAGATTACAGCTATGCATTAGCTTAGGTTGTAAAAATTGATTACATAGGAAAGCGTACAGGTTAAAGGCAGGTTAAACAAATAGTTTGGGTCTGCAGTAGGCTAGCAGTCTTAGGTCTTAAATGACTTCAATGTGTATTAATCCTGGTTGTAAGATCTACCAAAAGTTCCAGTCTCTTAGAATATAAGAGATACTTTCAGGATATTGCATTGCCACAGTCAATGGCTATAGAGACAACAAAGGTTTATAGACTTTTCATCAGCCACTCTGAAAGCTGGTAGAGAGTGGAATGTATTTTTTAAAAAACTAAATTCTTAAAATATCTTTAAAAGAAAGTACCACTCATAGAGATAACTAACACATTCGTGATTACCAGGTGCTAGAACCTGGGTGCTTAAAAGATTGGAATAATGGGGCCTGCATGGGTCTGTGTGAGGTCCTCTGCATATACACTATGGTTGTGCAGCTTGGTGTTCTTGAGGGACTTCTAGGAGTGGGAGTGGGGTGTCTCTGACTCTTTGGCCTGTTGTTGGGACCCTTTTCCTTCTATGGGGTTGCCTGCCTCACCCAGTCTTGATACGTGAGTTTGTGCCCAATCTTCTTGTAACTTGTTATGCAGTGTTCAGTTGATATCCCCAGGAGGCCTGCTCTTTTCTGAAGGGAAATGGAGGAGTAGTGGATCTGGGGGAGAAGGGAGTTGGTGGGAAATTGGGAGGAGTAGAAGGAGGGGAAACTGTCATTGGGGTGTATTGTATAAGAGAAAACAACGTTTTAAAAAAGAAAAGAGATTGGAATACAGCTGTAAAGCTTTCGATGACGTAAGGAATCTTTGTGACTGCAATTATTACACATTATATAAAGCTTTAACGCCACACATACAATTGATGAAAGTATAAATGAGGAGTATGGACTGCATTGATGTCAAATTCATTATTTAATTTTGTCTTATAATTTTGTAAGACAGTGCCATTGGAAGAAACTGGAAGATCTCATAATGAACTTCTTTGAATGATCTTTTGTAATTTTCTTCGACCTACAGTTATTTCAGTTTTTAAATTTCATGTTACATTTATTTATATATAGGGACTGGGTATGGGCAGGTGCTTTGGTACATTTGTGAAAGTCAAGGGAAAACTTTCAGGAGGTGGTTCCCTCCTCACACCATGTGGGTCCTGGGAATTGAACTCAGGTCATCAGCCTTAGTGGCAAGTGCCTTTACTCACTTTGCCATTTTGCCATCCCTGGTTAGTTTAACTTTTTTCACTGAAAACAAGCAATGGGAGAGATGACTCAGAAGTTAAGTGCACTGACTGCTCTTTCAGAGGATCCAGGTTGGCTTCCCAGCACCCACATGGCAGCTCATGACAGTCTGTAAATCCAGTCCCAGCAGGTCTGATGTCTTCTTCTGGCCTCTGTGGGCACCAGAGATGTATATTGTGTACAGACATTCACTCAGGCAAAACAACCATTCAAATAAATTAAAATGAAAAATAAAATGAGACAATATACAACTTGAAAAAATTCAGAAAAAAAAAACAGTATTATAAGAAAAGACAATGAATAACAGTGTGGTAGTGTGAATGTAATTGGCCCCCATAAGCTCATAGGGAATGGCACTATTAGGAGGTGTGGTTTTGTTGGAGTGGGTATGGCCTTTTTGGAGGAAGTGTGTTACTGTGGGAGTGGGCTTTGAGGTCTCATATATGCTCAAGTCGTGCCCAGTGTCTCAGTTTACTTCCTGGTGTCTGCTGCACCAAGGTGTAGCTCCTCCTTTACTCTCAGCTCCTTCCATGATGATAACAGACTTAAGGTCTGAAACTGAAAGTCACCCAATTAAATGTTTTCCTTTATAAGAGTTGCCATGTCATGGTGTCTCTTCACAGCAACAGAAACCCTAAGACAAGCAGAAAGAAAAGAATAAAGTCCTCATCTTCACAAACAAATGGAAAACCCTAGGAATAATGTGTGTAGGCAAATATTAGAGACAATTATAGTTGTGAAATTTTTATTTCTTGAGAATATAATTAACCATTTTAAGAAAAACTTGAAACACTTTAACATAAGATACATTTCATAAGATGAGTAAAATGTACAGAAATATCCCAAAGTGTCAGAATGGAGGAAATGGGAATGTCTGGTTATGAAATGTTTATTGACTCATGACACAGTATAGTATCACTTGATGGTATAGTGTAATAAGTGAGGGCCCTGTAAGAAATAAGGCACCAGCTTTTAAAGAGGAAGTTGTAAAATGTGCAAAAAAGTAAATAAAAAACAAACAAGAAACAAAGAAATAAAAAAGAAGCAAGGGCACATTAGAAAACTAATTAAAAGTTTCAGGTTTCAACCCTGAAATCTCAATAATCACATTAACTGTACATGGACAAAGCATCTGCTATAACCAAATCATTCTCAAGAAAGTACAGTAAAGCTCTAACCCCAGTGGCTGAGAGTATAAACTAACCTGGAAGTAGAATCATGGCCATGGAAGTGATGGAGATTATGCCATATACCCTGGACTCAGTATGACTGGTGTTCTGATGCAACAATTGTCGATGAATTTTTAAATTACACTATGACCCATCCATCCTCTTGTGGGTGTTCATACAGGCATATTCCAGCAGAGATTTGAATGAATCTTTGTCAAAAGGTATAACTAACCGAGGTCAGGTGTCCATCAACCAATAAATGGATAAGCAAAATGCAGTAAGAACATACAATGTCACATTATTATCCATAACAAGGAATGAGTGTCTTGCATAGCTGAGCCTTGGAATTGTTGTGTTAAAGGAAACACTTCAGATGCAAGGAGAAAATATTGTATGCTTCCATATATACAAACTATATCCAACAGTCAAATTCTTAAGGCCATAAGTGAAACAGAGGCTCCCAGATGTGGTGATACCCCCAACATATTGTGCACTTTAATAAACTTATCTGGGATCAGAGGACAGAACAGCCACTAGATAGACATGGAGGCCAGAAAATGGTAGCACACGCACCTTTAACCTAGCATTCCAGAGGCAGAGATCCATCTGGATCTCTGTGAGTTCAAAGCCACACTGGAAACAGCCAGGCATGGTGGCACACACCTTTAATGCCAGGAAGTGATGGTGATAAGCAGAAAGGTATATAAGGCATGAGGACCAGGAACTAGAACCTGGTAAAGCTTTTAGGCTTTGAGCAGTAGTTCAGCTGAGATGCATTGCAGATGAGGACTCAGATGCTTCCAGTTTGAAGAAAAGAAGTCAGCCGAGGAATTGGAGAGGTGAGGTTAGCTGTGACTGGTTGTTTCTCTGACCTTTCAGTGCTCACCCCAATACCTTGCTCCAGGTTTTTTTTTTTTTAAGATTCGTGCTACACCCAGAGCCAAGGAGAAAGGAGGTCAGAGCCTTGCACTTAAGAGTTAAAATTACAATTTGAGGTATTTTATTATTAAGTTTTAAATATTGTGGTGATGGTTGCATAATGTACTTAATAAACTTATGAACTTAACAAAGATCATAACAGAAAATGTGAGCCAATGAGATGGCTCAGTGAGTAAAAGCCCTTGCTGTAGAAACTTGATGACAAGCTCTATCCCTGGATCCTATGGTGGAAAGAGAGGACTAACCCAGAAAGATTTTCTCTGACCTCAATATATCACACTGGCATGTGCACACCTACACACACACACACACACACACACACACACACACACATGCACATAAGCACCTCCTAATAATAACGAAATTAATTTAAATGGCAAGTGTTACATATTATATAGAAGAAGTAGGGAAGGAAGATGAGAATGTAACTCAGTGGCAAACACTTGTCTACTATGTGTAGAGCCCTGGATTCTCGCCTCAGCAAATATATATATTAAAGACAAAGCAAGAGGCTAGCCATCTGCAGGCCATGGAGATGTGCTTCAAAAGAAACTCCAGTTGCTAATGCCTTTATCTTAGATTTAAGCCTCCATATTTATGAGGGAGAAAATCTGCTTATTAAACTTCTAAGTTTATAGTATTTTGTTATGGGAGTACTAGAAGATTAATATAAGGTCAAATGTATGATTACAGGAAAACACATAAAGCAAAATCATGTTGGTACAAAAGCCAGAAGAATACAAAAATTAGTTCCTGGAACTGATGAGTATAACAAGAGCATACAATATGAGCACCGAGTCCAGTCACATCTTCTAAGGAGGCCATAAATAATTTAAATTTGGAATCTGAAAATCAATATTTACAATGGCTCAAAAATTACTTAGCTATATGTACCTAATCTGAGAGAATGAAGATAAAACATCTGATAGAGTGCATTCTTTTAAAATTAGTGTGAATAAATTGAACATAATATTTCATTATAATATTTTCATAATGAAATCCAACCATCTCCCATGACCATCTCTAGCCACACCTCTCCCTCCTGACTTGCCTCCTTCTTCCCAAATGGTCTTTCTTACTGTATTATAAAGTCTGTTTTGGCTGGGCGTTGGTGGTGCACGCCTTTAATCCCAGCACCCGGGAGGCAGAGGCAGGTGGATCTCTGTGAGTTGGAGACCAGCCTGGGCTACCAAGTGAGTTCCAGCAAAGGCGCAAAGCTACACAGAGAAACCCTGTCTCAAAAAACAAAAAATTAAATACATAAATAAATAAAGAAATAAATAAATAAAGTCTGTTTTGTACCAAGATTCGTCATATGAGGTAAAAAGCGCTGCAACTGCCTCTGAATCTGACTGACCTTACATGATGAGTAGCAATTTTATCTACTTTCCTGCCAGTGACATCCTTAGTCAATCTGTATAGCTGAATAATACTCCCCTGTGCACACGTTTTGACACTCTACATCCCACATTTTCTTTATCCATTCATGTAATAATGGGCTAGGCTGATTCCATTGATTTACAGAATACTGCCATCATAAACATAGGTGTATACACATGGAGGGTAGTTCTACCTTTTTGTATTTTGAGCAGCCTCCACAAAAGAACAGACTTCCATATGAATGGGCTAATTTATATTCCCTTTCTCCCACATCCTCTATAGAATTTGGTTTTTTGTTTGTTTGTTTGTTTGTTCATGATGATATCCATTCTGATGTAAAGAAATCTTGGTGTGGTTTTGGTTTGCATTTTCCTGATAACTAAATAAATGGAATATTTTCTTGGTGCAGGTTTTTGGCCATTATTGGCAACTTAGTCTGTGGTTATTGGACTTTGTGACAGCTCTCTCTCACATTTTGGTTGGTCAGAAAAATATAACCAGAAGTGTATAAAACCTTTAAGAGTTGTCTCTAAGTATCCATTGCTGCCCCTTAGGTTTCATGTCCAAAAGGCTCCATAATGTCTCCAAACAGTGCCACCAAAAAGGGACCATGAGCCTCTGGGGGACATCTCATATTCAAACCATAAATTCCACCCTTGGCTCATAGACTCATGGCCATCTCGTAATGCAAAATGCCCACCGAGTCAGTTTTTGTTTCTTTTTTTTGTCTAAAGGTGGTATCTTATACCTATAGTTCAGCATTCAAGAGGCTGAGTCAAGAAGATTATCCCAGGTTCAAGTTCAGCTTGGGAAACATGATAAGTTTTAAGCCAATTCAGGCTCAAAATGAGACCTTGTCTCAAAATAAAATTAAAAATATTTTCAAGTAATGTTAGGCTTTCAAACAATTTAAATGAAAACATAGAGCATGGTTCAAGTATTGACAAATATATAATAAAATATTCTCACATAGCAATACAGTACAGAATAATTTCACTGCTCTTACCATGCTACAGTTCATCTACTCACCCAGCTGCCGTCTATCTCACCACTCCAGAAAGCTCGGGTCTTTCCTAATTTCACCACAGTTTTACCTTTGCAAAACTTTCATACAGTTGGACTCATACAACAGGCTGTTTTTGAAAACTGGCTTCTTTTCCTCAGCAACATGCTGTGGAAGTTCCCAACTGTCATTTCATAATTTATAGCTGAATTATCTTCAGTTTTTTAAGATATAATATTTCTGTGTAGCTGAGGCTAGCCTTCAACTTATGATTCTCTGCCTAAGCTTTGTAAGTGCTGAGAGAACAGACTTGTACCACACCAAACTCATCTTGAGGAGGGAGGGCACTGGGGTTTAAATCCAGGACCTTGCACCTACCAGAGAAGCTCTCTACCACAGAGCCATATCCCCATCCCTTCCTTCATTTTAGTACCTAGATAGCTAGCTATTTCCTGGCTCTCTCCCAGTCTGTTTATCCATTCACTTATCAAAAGACATCTTGATTGCTTTCAAGTTTTCTCAACTGTGAAGAAAACTGCTATAAGTACTAGTGTTCAGGTTTTATGTGAATATATAGGGAAAAGATATCGCTAAATCAAATGATCAAAGTATGTTTATTTTGTAAGATATTGCCAAACTGTTGTCTAAAGCAAATCTAGTATTTATTTGGCATTTCCCAAAAAAAAAATCAAGAGGGAGCTAACCCTTCCACGTTGTCGCCAGCATCATGTGACTTGAAGTACCTTGATTCTGGCCTCTAGCTGCACAGAACCATCTCTGTTTTAATTTGTCCTTTCACTAGAGAGGTTGAGCATCTTCCCATGTTCTCATCTTCTGCTTATGCATCATCTTCACCCACTTTTAATGTTTTTTTTTTCTTCCTGGTGCAGTTTAGGCATTATTTATTCGCTTTGGATACATGCCCTCTAAGAGATATGCAGACTGCATACATTTTTCTCCCTCAGCTTGCAGTTTGTCTCTCCATTCTTTTAACAGTTTCTTTTGTAGAGTGGATATTTTAAGTTTTAATGAAATCCAACATTTTTTTTCTTTTTTGGATCATGCTTTGAGTGTTTTATTTTTTTTTTTAAGTATATTGCCAGATCCAAAATCATCTAAATTTTCTTTCAGTACATTTTAGGAGTTTTATAGCTGTGTCTTTTACACTTAGGTCTATGATCCAGTTTGAGCATATTTATGTAAAGAGCATATAAGTCTGTGTAGAGATTCATTGTTTCAGTGAGTATTCCATCACCATTCGTTGAACGAGTTCATTGATTTTTACAAAGCTAAAAAGCTAATTCAAAGAGAAATGGACTTTCCCGCAAATACTGAAGAACGACTGACCAATACTTTTCACCTCACAAAAAAATTAGTCAGTCTGTTTGGATCAGAACATATAGACCACACTAAAAACTAAACCCATGTATTCTTTGAATAGGCACTTCCCCAAAGAATAAATATAGATGATAATCTGGTTATCCAAAATATTCAAAACTATTAGTCACTAAAAATATTTAGTTCAACAAATTATGATGCCGTTAGTCTGCTGGGAGGCTGGCTGCAAGAACATTTACCATGACAGTGTCAAGCACTAGTGAGAATGTGAAGCAACTTGAATCCTCAGTAGTGGTGGTGGCAACGCAGAGTGATACAGGCATTTCAGAAAACAGCTAGGCCAATTCTTATAATGTCACTGTGCACTAGAAAAAGATCATTTCAGGCTTCTCTACTGCATCCTTCGTTCTTTGGCTTATGTACTTCAGACTTCCTATCGTGTCCTCTGTGAGTGTGTGTGTGTGTGTGTGTGTGTGTGTGTGTGTGTGTGTGTGTGTGTGTGTGTGTTGCCTATGTACCTATGTTGAAATTTCCTCTTTTATAAAGACAACATTTTTATTAAATTAGAGGCCCACCCTTCTTTGACTTCATCTTACCCATTTACATCCCCAACGACTCTGCTACCAAATCATCATTGTGAGGTAACGACATAAATAGAGTAGAAGAAACTTCCATCTGTGAGCAGGGCTGATTGTTCCAGGGAGATGGTAGGGACGATTCCAGCAAGTCTTTTCTTTCCTTTCCCTGGCTAGCAGGCTCTCTCCTCATTAGTCCTCACCCCTTTCGTCTCATTTGCCTATCAACCCCCACCCATTAGAGCCCATCTGGGACTCTGCAAACCTCTGGGCATAGCTTTTTCATCAGTACAGCTCTCAGTTGAGCCCGGCTCTCAGGCCCACCACTGCGCCAGACCAGCTGCCTGGTTCTTTTGTGGAAAATTCATTCCCACTTTTCATTGGAAGACTTGTTCCTGCCTTCCATGGGTTCACTGGACCTGCTCACTAATGGAACTCTGTTCCTGCCTCAGAGGCAGACCCACTGCTCATGCCTCTCCCACTTTCATTCCAACCTCGTCTCCACAGATTTCCAAAACCTTCTGTCAATGGGCATCCCACCACCACGTTCATTCAGAGCTTCCTCATTTCAGTTCATTGTCACTCCCAAGTGAATAAACTCCTCATTTACTCACCCTTTGCTGTCTGTCTGCTTCATTCTTTGGGATGGCAAGACCACCTGCCCAGGGGTGGCACCACCCACAGTGACCTGGGCCCTACCATATCAATCATTAACCAAGAAAATGCCCCTCAGACATGCCCACAGGCCAATCTGATGGAGGTGATTCTTTAACTGAAGTTTCATATCCCTCCCTGACTATAGTTGATGTCAAACTGACAGAAAATCAACCAGCAAAAAGCTTTTCACTTCCTTGGTTAGATTTATTCCACATTTTTTAGGCTATTGTGAATGGGATAGCTTTTGTGAACTCTTTCTCAGTATGTTTGTCATTGATATATAGGAAGGCTACTGATTTTTGCATGCTAATTTTGTATATTGATATTTTGATGGATGTGTCTATCAGTGTTAGGATATTTCTAATGGAGTCTTTAGGGTCTCTTATCTCCAATATCAGAGCATCTGCATATAAGGGTATTTAATTCTTCCTTCACTATTTGTATTCCTTTTTTTTTCTTTTTTTTGTTTTATTATACCTTTTTCTCTTTCTTTTGTTTTATTGATCAAGCTAAGACTTTAAACACTGTTGAACAGGAGGAAAGAGTAGACATCTATGTCTTGTTCCTGGTCTTACTAGAAATGATAAAAGTTTTTCCCCATTTAGCATGTTGTTGGTTGTAGTATTGCTGTATGTTGTTTTTACTGTGTTGAGACATACCCCCTATATCCCTAGATTCTCTAGGACAACTATCCTGAATGCATATTGAATTTCATCAAAGGCTTTTTCTGTATCTAATCAGGTGATTGTGTGGTTTCTATCCCTGAGTCTCTTGATGTACTGGGTTACATGTATTTATTTGTGTTGAACTGTCCATGAATTTCTGGAATAAGGCTGTCTTGATAGTGGTAAAGAGAGGGAAAATAGTTTAATACGGGTGATATGAAGGGGAGAAAGGGAATAATGGTATGGGAGGTATAAGTGGGGAGAAGGATGTGAGAGTGGAGCAGAGGAAGTGGCTGGGACTGATAACTAACATTAGGGATGCTTGAAAAGGCCATGTGGAATCCTTAAGTTTAGAACTTTCATATGTATACATATATGTGAATATATGTATGTTTTTCATATAAAAGAGTTACCCTACACAGGGGAATATGCTCATCCCAAAAACCATTTTCCTAAATAAAAAGCCCAGTGCCGGGTGTGAAATATCTCCCCTCTTGTTATTGGTCATAAGTATCCTGGACTGGTCTCAGGACATGAAGAAATCAAGTTGTTATTGACCAGGAAGGTTCCTCCCTACTCTCTAACTTTCATAGTATTAAAAGCTCTTTACAGGCTGCTAGAGGTGTGGGCAGTCATCATCAGTCTTACCCAGTTTGAGAGCCTATAAAATGCAATACGAACCAGTATGCCAAGATATGCCTGTGGATGCAGTAGTGACCGAAATATTATAAGGTAACCAGTTACTTTCTGATTAGATATAAAGCTCATCAGATATAAAGTAGGAGGAAAAGCATGTCTGGTATTATAAATCTGGATAAGACCTCAAAATTGAGGAGCTCATGAACCCCAGAAATGAACCTACTATCTTTATTTTACCAAATAGTCATAGTATGTAATGGTCCTCTAAATTCATATCTTTCTATCCATACATTAATGCATACATTAAGGCTTCATCAGAGAAGTTTCTTTGTACAGGGGATGATGGTTAATGCAGAAACTCACAACTGCTCAAGGTACAGAGAATAAGTGACTATGGCGTACTCAGCCACAAATGAGACATCTATCACCCAGCTCCCTATAGCTCAAGAACCACCACAAAATAGGAGGACGAGAAGATAGTAAGAGCCAGAGCTCTGGGAGAACCAAAGCAAAACATTATCTTCTGGACATGATAGGACTGTACTTGTGAACTACAGCAGCTGTGGCTGTCTGCATAAGACATGCACCAGATCCAGCCAGCCAACATTCTAGTACAGAGTAGGAAATGAGTTTATGAGCCCCCATACATAACAGAGGAGCTACTAGTGGTTGACAGTTTCTGGATGAGAAATAATCAGTTTTCTTTAAGAGCAGTGGGTGACCACACATCCAGTAGCATATGGACAGCATAAGTGAAGTAGAGAGGATATTTAATTTAGAAAAAGAAGAAACTAAGTTGCGGGAAGGAAAGTGGGAGTGGATTTGGGGAGAGTTAAGGGAAACAGTTAGGGTTGAAATGACTGTCTTAGTTACTTTTCTCTTGCTGGAAAGAGACACCATAATCATCCCAACTTATAAAAGAAATCATTTAATTGGGGACTCATGGTTCTAGAGGATTAGAGTCCATCATGGTAGGAAACATGATAGCAGGCAGGTGGGCATGGTACTGGAACAGTAGCTAAGAAATTACATGTTAAGACAACAATCATGAAGCAGAGGGAGAGAGAGATAACTGGTAATCATGTGGGCTTGTGAAACCTCAAAGTCCACCCTCACTAACACACCTTCTCCAGCAAGGCCACACCTCCTAATCCTTCCCAAACTGTCCCACCTACTAAAGACCATTAAATATATGAGCCTAAGGAGGACATTCTCTTTCAAACCACCATAATAATTAAGGTATATTACATGAAATTCTCAAGAATTAATAAAAATATTTCTTAAAAAGAGTGTTCTTGTGGGACTACTAACAGTGGGAGAGGGGTTGTCTCTGACTCTTTCGCCTGCTCTTGGGGCCCTTTTCCTCCCACTGGGTTGCCTCATCCAGCCTTGCTGTGAGGGTTAGTACCTAGTATTATTGTAACTTGTTATGCCATGTTTGGTTGATATCCCTGGGATGCCTGCCCTTTTATGAAGGGAAACAGAGAGAGGGTAGATCTGGAGGAGAGGGGAGGTGGCTGGGGGAGGGGCTGGGAGGAGAGAAGTAACTGGAACTACAGTTGGGATGTAATATATGAGAGAAGAATAAATTAATTAATTAATTTTTTTAAAACAGTGGCTTTCTTCTCCTCTTTCTCTGTTCATCCACCCCAAGCCTACATTCCAGTATCTCACCAGCATATACACTAGCAATGCAGTGTTGTTTTTGGTTGGTCATTTAAAAACTCTTCTAAATGTGCAAGAAAAATACAGTTTTATTTTATTCTAGTAGGCTATAACCTTAAAATTTTATACGGCTCTTATCTGGATAGTGTATTAAAAAGACAAACTTCTTTATTAGTCAATGTGCATATATACTAACTATCATCTTATTGCAAATATTATTATTCAGCCATAGTTTCATTATTGAGAAAGTTGTATCTTGGGCCCTCCTTCTTGATTCATACAGTAAATTTCATAACAATGTCTCTACCAAATCTTAATTTACAAAATCTCTGCAATGTGATAGAGAAAAATAAAACCTTGGTCTAAGATATTAACTTGGTAATAAGAGTTCCTTCATAATATCTAAACTACTAGTCCCAGATTTGCATCCTGCAATTTACAAGGAACTATAAAACCCATGTCTCTACCTCAAAGGAAAGGAAGACATAAGAACAAAAAAATTTTCCACTTTATTATTCTAGCCTCCTAAACACCATGGCATCAGATGGCAATCTCCAGTTCCACACAGTACCAACCCTTCTTCTGGGGCATCATTAGAGATGCTGTATCAAGGACCAGCCATCCTATGGAAGGACAAAGATCCCAACCACTTCACATGGGTCTGGATCAGACATAAAACTGCTGTACATTTTCTATCTGTAACTGTTCCCTCCCTGGTTCTCATCCAGTAGCTCTTTGCTGTCACTTTTACAAGGAGTTTTGTCTTGCCACTGATCTGACCTCTTCCCTTAAATACTTACATCAGCAGTTGTTTACTTCAACATCCTCAGAAGAGCATGAATGTTCTCTGCAGGGAGCAAAGCAGGAGGATGACAGTTCTGTTCTCAGCCATTGTTTCCTCTGCATAAGTGGAGTTGCCTTGCAGAGAACACTCACTTTTCCTAGCTGCACTGTTAGACATCCCATGGACAATCCATCCAAAGAATTATGTCCCACTGGAGATTTACACTCTTTCCTTTCCTGTTACATCATTGCCTGGGCCATAAGATAATGCCTGTAAAGCCAGGCTCAGAGCAGACCTGTTATTCCAAAACTTAGATGTAAGAGGCAGAAGGTAAAGAGTTTGACACCACCCTGGGTTGCACAGCAAGACTCTGTCTCAAAAACTAAAATAAAAAAAATAAACAAGAATAATGTCTGTACTAAACATCAGCAATATTCAAAAAAGTAAGAACGAGACTCCAAGCTCTATTTTTCCATATGTGTTTATCTTGAGAAGAGTCATTCACCAATGTAATACAGAGAGTAGATAGTCTGAGGTCACTGAAAAATGTCAAGATGCAGCTGTCCCAAGCTAGTGGGAGCCCACAGACTCTGGACTGACAGCTGGGGGACCTGCCTGGGACTGTACTAGGCCCCTTGAATGAAGGTGACAGATGTGTGACTTGATTTGTTTGTGAGTCCCCTGGCAATCAGACCAGGACTCATCCAAAGTACATGAACTGGCTTTTTTAGAGCCCATTTCCTGTGGTGCCATGCCTTGCTCAGCCTTGATGCAGAGGGGAGGGGCTTGGGTCTGCCCCAACTTCATATGCCAGCCTATGTTGAATATCCAAGGGAGGCCTCAACCCCTATGGGTAGTGGGTAGGAGTGTGATGGGGGAAGGTAGAGGAGAGCTGGAGAAGGGGAGCGGGGGAAAGCAGGAGAGGAGGGAAAACAGTGGATGGTGTGTAAAATGAGAAAAAAGACTTTAAAAAAGAAAAGAAAAGAAAAATGTCAAGATGTTTCCTAGAAACCTAGACTGCGTCTGGCATGTATTCCTTGCCAAAATCAGTGAACACAGCTCACTAAAGTAAGTTCTAATGCTACCCTTCATTAAAGATCCTACAGCCAAAAGAAGCCTATGCAGAGCTGGAGCCCCATGCATTTACATCACTGTCACCGTCACACAGAGATGGAGATCTCAGACTATTTCCAAAGGAACAAAAATGTAAAGCTTATTATGAAGTCGATAGTGAGGGGACAAGAAGCCACAGACACAATCGTACATGTAATAACTCCATCCTCAATGTTTCCACTTCAAAATCCAAATTGTATAGGACTCCATAAGTCAGGGTCACTCTAATTCAAATATAACTATTTTACCCATTGCCCTGTTGAACTAAAAGACCACATTTTTAAGGAAATGAAAATATTTTTCTAAAAAAAAAAAACCTCATTATAAAATTGAAAAATAAGCCGGGCGGTGGTGGCGCACGCCTTTAATCCCAGCACTCGGGAGGCAGAGCCAGGCGGATCGCTGTGAGTTCGAGGCCAGCCTGGGCTACCAAGTGAGCTCCAGGAAAGGCGCAAAACTATGCAGAGAAACCCTGTCTCGAAAAACCAAAAATAAATAAATAAATAAAATTGAAAAATAAAATAGATTAATGAAAAACAAGCATCAGATATTTATGACAGAGAGAGGCTTATTATCCACACTATATACAAGCACCTACCTATTATTCAAAAGATGAACACTCCCAAGTTAAATTCACAATATATGCATGGGCAATTAACACAAAAAGACAAATAATCATGTTATAAAAAGGGAAATGGCCATAATAATAATCAAAGGATTGATAGTTAAAATAACGTATTAATTTATATATATTTATATATACATATATAAATGCACATATATGCTTGTGTTTTCAAGGGATTAATTTTATTTTTACATTACTTCTTCAGGTTTTCATATTATACTATAATTACACCATTTCTCCCTTCCCTTTTCTCCCTCCAAACTCTCCCATATACCCCTCCTTGCTCTCTTTCAAATTCATAGCCTCTTTTCTTCATTAATTGTTACGTGCATGTATATATATATACACACACATATTCCTAAATACAGTCTGCTTCGTCTGTGTAATGTTAACTGTATGTATGTGATTTCAGGGCTGACCGTTGGGCATTGGATGACCAGGTGGTGTCCTCCTCCCTGGGAACCGATTTCGCCCACTCTCAGCATTCCTTGGTTGCCTGTAATCCTTTGGGTAGAGCTTAGGCCTTGTACTCTTTTTTAAAGATTCATTTATTTGTTCTGTGTACAGTGTTTTGCCTACATGTATGTCTGCACACCAGAAGAAGGCACCAGCTCTATTAAAGATGGTTGTGAGCCATCATGTGGCTCCTGGGAATTGAACTCAGGACCTCTGGAAGAACAGCCAGTGCTCTTAAGCTCTGAGCCATCTCTCCAGGCCCCCATCCACTATGCTTATTGCTGTTCTTTTTATTCAGCTCACATTTTAGGCAATAATGTTGATGAAACCTTGTGGGTGTAGCTTCTGACATTATTTGGAGACACAATCTCACAGCAAACTCTCTGATCCTATGGCTCTTCAATCATTTCTACCCCTTCCCCACAATTTTCCATGAGCCTTAAGTTAAGGAGTTGTTTTGTAGATGTATCCATTGGGACTAGGCTCCCCTACTCTGCGTTTTGACTGCATGTGGTTTTTGTAATGATCTCCATAGAAGGAAAACTATTAAAACTATAGTTAGGTTTAGTAAAGTAGTAGTTTTAGGTTCTCCTCCAAGATTCATGATCTCACTAGGCCTGGATAGTAGGCAAGTTTCCAGTACCAGGCTGCTTTCCCTCTAGTTGAGTAGGTCTCAAGTCCATTGATTGGCTGTTGATTGGTTACTGCCAAGGAATGCATGCCGCTTCTATACCTTTAGGCCATGCCGGTCACTGCTGTGGGCCATAAGTATCACAGCTAGATAGGACTATTATTATTTCCCTTATTTGGAAGCTTGAATGCCTCCTTCTAATATGATGAAAGCTAGCCTTTAGGCAGGAGGTATTCATGCCCATTCCAGCTCAGGGGCCCCTAAGCCCTGTGTCTGAAGGACATGGTGTCTTCAGCAATAGGGACATATCTTCCACTTCTAGGAGTAGTGAAGAACAATAACAACAGTTTGTTATATTTGTGGAATCTTTTAGACAGCCTGACCAACAACTCAAAAGAGCACTTCTCGTGACAAATGTTGAGAACTTGTTACAGGGTCTTCGGCTCTTGGAGGGAGCATTGTCAGCACAGATGAAAGATTTTCATTTAAACTATGTATGTGCGTGTATACATGGACCTACATGTATTATAGGTTTTTATTTTTAAGGATTTAAAAGTATGATTCATCATGACTTTTTCAGACATTTGAAGGGTTAACTTTAAAGATACATTTCTCTCCTACTACCATTTTCTGATAAATTCACTGAGAATATGACTCAAAAGTTTGGATTTCCTAAAGTGGATGACATTCCTGATGCATGAAGCAGACATTGTTGGTGTTCTCACAATCTCTGATGCCATGCACACTAGTGGAGGCGGTGACTACTTTTCCTCACCAAATCAGCAAAAATAAGGTATTACCAAGCACTGTATGCAGGGTAGATGTTTTTTGTTTTGTTTTGTTTTTTCAAATGAACTCTTTCTTGGTAAAGTAACATTTTTGTTACATTTTTATGATGCCAACTCTACAATTTTAAAGAGGCACATGAAATTAGCATTCTTTTCTGACATCAACAAAAAAAAAATGTTGAAAGCCGACGGTGAAGTCATCGCAGCATCTGCAATTTCACCCACATTTATAGTGTCTTTTGAATTTGATGTTGGAGGAGGATGGAACAGCTTCTGTTTCTTCCATTATTCTCTTCAAATTAAAAGAACACTTGCAGTTCTGTACTATGTGACAACATCTAATAGAAACTAGGTTTTGCTTAGTCATTTATTTATCTGTACTTGATACTGAACCTAGGACTTGGTGTGTGCGACATTAGCACTCTAACGCTGAGATAGTGTCACTCTTTTTGACTTCTTTTTAATTTTCTAAGCAATGTCTCATGGAGTTGCCTCAGATTCCCTTGAACTCCCTGCACAGCTCAGGCAGCCAAAGCCTGAAATCCTTCTTCCACGCTTCCTGGGTAGCTGGAATTACAAGCCTGAACCACCAGACAAAGCTCAAAAAACTAGTTAACTATGACTGATCCACTTTGATCCAATTAAGCTTCACCTGTTGCCAGGGCACATACATCGACTAGAGTTGTTTATTACAAAGTCTTCTTTTACTTAACACTACAAGAAACAATATTATCTAATATAGTAAGGAAAGGCCTAAGTCTTGGTAAAATTTCCAGACTTCAAACTGAGCCTTCTTCAAAACTCATTTCTCATCAGTTTTTAATTGAGCAATATAATTGGCCCATTGGTTCTAAGGGATTTATGCTTCCATTATGAAAGTCTGAGAAATATCTAAGACCTCATGTCTCTTAACACTTATGGTAAAAAATAAATCATTTCCTTTGCTTTGACATTTTCACTTCACTTAAAGTCCAATAAACATACAGATAGTCCACCATAATGTCATCTCCAAATTACATTTTAAAAAATAATATTAGTCAGACGCAGTAGTAGACATTATAACTTAGGAAAGCTGATAACTTGTAGTTCTTGGTCATGTGACGAAGAATTCAGTTAGAGATTTATTTAGAATTACACTATTGTTTAAATAACTGCATGATAAAAACGGTTGTAATGAAAGAAATGATGAATTCTCAAGGAGGTGATGGGAAAGGTGCTTTCACCCAGCATGCTGCGTATTTCCCCTTCAGCCAGGAACCAACGGGAACCCAGGAACTGAGATCCAATCTCCTTACCCATGTGGAAGAAACTTCCTGGGAGAGAGGTTCCCAGGAAGAACTGCACCTCGCATTAGCCCTCTACAAGTCTGATCTGGGGGAAAGGAAAGGTGAGGGAGGGGTTGCAGCTAGAGCAAACACCCGTGGGGATCATAGAACTAGAAGTAAATGGTTCCTTAAAAAAGGAAAAGTGCACCGGTTACTTTTCTCACTGCTGTGACGAAATGGCCGACAGGAGTAACAGGGAAGAGAGGGCGGGGTTGGCTCATGGTTTGGTTCTGTCCTGTGAAGAGGGCAGGGCAGTGGGAGTGGCTGTAGGAGCGTGAGACAGCAGGTCACGGAGTCTACAGTCAGGAGCAGGGAGAGTGGAATGCTGCTACTCTGCTCACCATCCTTCTGTTGAGTCCTTCTCTTTATCACCCCACAGTCGGATGGCACCCACACTCAACACGGGCTTTCTCACTTCACTTAAACCACTCTGGAAGCACACCCATAGACATGTCTAGTGGTGTATCTCCTAGGTGATTCTAAATGCCATCAGGTCCCAGTCCAGAGGACATTGAAACCATTGACTTTCTAACTGTTCTCCCATTGTGGATCAATTCTTCCCCTGGAAAAGCCTTGTTCCTTGATAAACTGTCTCTGCTTCCACAACTATCCATATATTCCCATCAAATTTTTGTTCTGGGAAATGGCCACCTGGAAATCCCAGCAGGCACCCACCGATTTTTGGTTTCTGCCTTCATAAGTAAGATTAGTGTCAACCACATCTGCTTTCTGATCTCAACTCTTTCCAGTACTGCACAGAAAACCTCGCACAGAACAGAGTACACCCTGCTAAACCTGACCCATGGCTTTTCATCTATCAAATGGCACCTACCTTTCAGAGATTAGATGAAGGTCTGACTCTCACACTGAAGGCTTTCCTGTCATCTTCATCTCTAAGACTTCTTAGACTTCTCTTTACCCTGAACAAGGAAATGAATCAATCTCTATCTCTGTCTCTCTGTCTCCCCCTTTCTCTCTCTGTCTCTGTCTCTCTCTCACCCAAACACAATTCAAGACTGGTCACATTTTATTCTTTCATTGCATTATGCCTTTTTTGTTTTGTAGAATTAAAATGGTCTTTTATTGGGTTTGTTTAGGTTTAAATTTTTGTTAGTTCTTTGAGAGCTTGGTTTGATGTGTTTTGATCATATTCAATGCCCACCTTCAACTGTTTTCAGATCTTCATACCATTTTCCTACCCACAAAACTTTGTACCCCCTTTTCTCTACCATTTAAAGACCCATTTGTGCTGCCCAAATATTATTTTTTCCAGTTTGTTGAGAAGAAATTTTTCTCACATAATATATCCTGATTATAGTTTCTTCTTCTTCTTCTTCTTCTTCTTCTTCTTCTTCTTCTTCTTCTTCTTCTTCTTCTTCTTCTTCTTCTTCTCCTCCTCCTCCTCCTCCTCCTCCTCCTCCTCCTCCTCCTCCTCCTCCTCCTTCTTCTTCTATTACTACTACTACTACTACTACTACTACTACTACTACTACTACTACTACTCCCAGCTCCTCCCCAGCTCCCTTCCCTTCTGGATCTACCCCCTTTCTGTCTCTCATTAGAAAATAAACAGGCTTCTAAGGGATAATAATAAAATAAAAATACTAAAACAAAAACTAACACATTAGAATAGGACAAAACAAACAGAAAGTAAAGAGTCCAAGAGAGGGCACAAGACTCAGAGACCCTCTCATTCACACACTCAGAAATCCCATAAAAACACTACACTATAAGCCATAATATATATGCAGAGGACCTGGTACAGACCAGTGCAGGCCCTGTGTGTGCTGCCTCAGTCTCTGTGAGTTCATATGAGCTTTGATCAGGTTGATTTAGACTGCTTTGTTTTCTTGGTGTCCTGTATCCTCTCTGGCTCTTACACTCTTTCTGCCTCCTCTTTGGAAGGGTTCCATGAACCTGAAGGGAGGGAATTGATGGAGACATCCCATTTAGGGCACAGTGTCCCAAGATTATTCACTATATGCATAATGTCTGGCTATGTGTGTTCCCATCTGCTGCAGGAGGAAGCTTCTCTGATGCCTGAGAAAGACATTAGCCTATGAGTATAAGAGAGTATCATTAGGAGTCATTCTATTGCTGATTTTTTTAAAGAGCAGTGTATTTGGTTTTCCCCTAGGTCGCTGGGGTATTTAGTTTCAGGTTCCTGTTCACCCAAGCAGTGTCTGGTATGGATTCCATCTCATGGAGTGGGCCTTAGTCACATTAGATGTTGGTTGGTTACTGCCACAAGGTGTCTGCCACCATTGCACTAGCCTATCTTGCAGGCCTCACACCACTGTAGACAGAAGGATCTGTCACCGGCTTGGTGTTTATGTTTCTCTTTTGGTAGCATGTAAGGTACTTTCCCATATCAAAGAAGCTAGAAAGTAAGGATGAAGGCTCTATGTGTTACAGCTCTGGAGGGAAAGGTATCTTGGCTGTCGGAAGCCAGGCAATACCTGTAGCTTGGAAAGAAAAGATTTCCTGGCCATTCAAAGTCAGACAGTACCTACAGCTCTGTTCTGATAGGGGATGGTTTCCCCACAGGAATGTAGCAGTCCTGCTCCTCCCAGAGAGAGACATTATCTGCCCTGCCCTGCTCTGCTCTGCCCTGCCCTGCCCTGCCCCGCCCCACCCCGCCCCGCCCCGCCCTGCCCTGTCCTGCCCTGCCCTGCCCTGCCCTGCCCTGCCCTGCCCTGCCCTGCCCTGCCCTGCCCTGCTCTGCTCTGCTCTGCTCTGCCCTGCCCTGCCCTGCTCTGCCCTGCTCTACCCTGCTCTGCCCTGCCCTGCCCTGCCCTGCCCTGCCCTGCTATAGCCCATTTCTTAACTGGACTGTTGGTCCTTTTGATGTCTAATTTCTTGAGTTCTTTATATATTCTGGATATCAGTCCTCTGTCAGATGTGGGCTTGGTGAAGATCTTTTCCCATTCTGTGGGCTGTCATTATGTCTTATTTACTGTGTCCTTTGCCTTACAAAAGCTTCTCAGTTTCAAGAGGTCCCATTGATTGATTGTTTCTCTCAGTGTCTGTGCTACTGGTGTTATATTTAGGAAGTGATCTCCTATTCCAATGCATTCAAGACTACTTCCTACTTTCTCTTCTAGCAGGTTCAAAGTAGCTGGATTTATGTTGAGGTCTTCAATCCACTTGGACCTAAGTTTTGTGCATGGTGACAGATATGGATCAATTTGCCACCTTCTACATGTTGATATCCAGTTATGCCAGCACCATTTGTTGAAGATGCTTTCTTTTTTTCCATTGTACAGTTTTGGCTTCTTTGTCAAAAATTATATGTTCATAGGTGTGCGGATTAATGTTAGGGTCTTCAATTCGATTCCATTGGTCGACATGTCGGTTTTTATGCCAGTACCAAGCTGTTTTTATTACTGTAGCTCTATAGTAGAGCTTGAAGTCAGGGATCCTGATACCTCCAGAGGTTGTTTTATTGTACAGGATTCTTTTGGCTATCCTGGGTTTTTTGTTTTTCCATATGAAGTTGAGTATTATTCTTTCCAGGTCTGTGAAGAATTGTGTTGGTATTTTTTTGATGGGGATTGCATTGAATCTGTCGATTGCTTTTGGTAAGATTGCCATTTTTACTATGTTAGTCCTGCCTATCCATGAGCATGGGAGATCTTTCCATTTTCTGACATCTTCTTCAATTTCTTTTTTCAGGGGCTTAAAGTTCTTGTCATATAGGTCCTTCACTTGCTTTGTTAGTGTTACCCCAAGGTACGTTATATCTTTTGTGGCTATTATAAAGGGTGATGTATCTCTGATTTCCTTCTCAGCCTGTTTATCAATTGTATATAGGAGGGCTACTGATTTCTTTTTTTGAGTTGATTTTGTATCCTGCTATGTTGCTGAAGGTGTTTATAAGTTGTATCAGTTCCTTGGTTGAATCTTTGAGGTCACTCAAGCATACTATCATGTCATCTGCAAATAGGAAAAACTTGACTTCTTCCTTTTCAATTTGTATCCCCTTAATCTCCTTATGTTGTCTTATTGCTCTGGCTATAACTTCAAGTACTATATTGAATAAGTATGGGGAGAGCGGACAGCCTTGCCTCATTCCTGATTTTAGTGGAATCGCTTTGAGTTTCTCTCCATGTAACTTGATGTTGGCTGTTGGCTTGCTGTAAATTGCCTTTATTATGTTTAGGTATGTTCCCTGTATTCCTGATCAGTCCAAGACCTTTATCATGAAGGGGTTGGATTTTGTCAAATGCCTTTTCTGCATCTAGTGAGATGATCATGTGTTTTTTTTTCTTTGAGTTTGTTTATATGGTGTATTACAGTGACGGACTTTTGTATGTTGAACCACCCTTGCATCTCTGGGATGAAGCCTACTTGACCATGGTGGATAATTGTTTTGATGTGTTCTTGGAGTCTCTTTGCCAGTATTTTATTGAGTATTTTTGCATCAATGTTCATGAGGGAGATCGGTCTGTAGTTCTCTTTCTTTGTTGTATCCTGGAGCTGGGGACTGGTCTCTAAATCTCAGGAAGTGGCTGGGGTCTCCAGCAATGATGGGCATGGGGGCAGGGCGTGGAGACTGCAGGGTCTGCCAGGGGTCTTGGAGAAGGGGAGCCTTCCCGGTGAGGGTGGAGAGGATCCTGCCTGATGGCCCGAACCTGGGGCCAAGTTGGGTAGGTCTTCCCTGGAATGGCTGGTGCCCAGGGATGGGATCTAGGCTGAGCCCAGACACTCACCTCTTGTCCAGATGGGAAGTCGAGGGCAGGATGTGAGTTAATTTTGTATCCAGTCACTTTGGTGGAAGTGTTTATCAGCTGTTGGAGTTTCCTGGTATACTTTTTCGGATCACTATATTGTGGTAGTTTGAATAAGAATGGCCCTACAGGCTCATATATTTGAATGCTTATGGAGTGGTACTGTTTGAGAATGATTAGAAAGATTAGGAGATATGGCCTTGTTGGTATAGGTGTGAGCTTGTTGGAGGAAGTGTGTCACTGGGGGTGAGCTTTGAGGTTTCAAAAACCCCATAACAGGCCCAGTGTCTTGCTCTGCCTGCTGTCTTTGTATTAAGATGCAAAGCTCTCAGGCACTGTTCCAATGCTTTGCCCTTCTGCTTTCTGCCATAATGGCAAAGGACTAATCTTCTGAAACTGTAAGCAAGGCCCCAGCTAGATGCTTTTTTTTTTTTTTATAAGAGTTGCTTTGATCATGGTGTCTCTTCACAGTATGGACTAAGATCCTTCTGTGTATCATGTCATCTGCAAAAAAGATACTTTGATGTCTTTCTTTCTAATCTGTATCCCCTTGATCTCCTTCAGTTGTATTATTGTTCTTGTTAAGATTTCAGTAACGTTGAAACATTATTCTAGATGGATATAGCAAAGAGGAGCTGCTCTCATGACAGTAAAATACAAGAGATTTATGGACAAATATACCTTACATGCTACAACTTCATAATCCAGTCACCCTTCAAAGGCACCATCAACCCCTGGCTAAGCCCTCAACATGTGAGCCTGTTGGAGTGATATTTCTTATCCAAGCCATCACAATTATTTTTCTGCCTTTTGCTAACTTTGGGCTTGGTTTGTTCTTCCTTTGATTGTCTAGTTCCTTGAACTGTAGACTTAGGTTGTTTGCTTTGTATCTTCTGTTTTGATATTGATATTTATAGCACTAGACTTCCCACCCACATTTCATGTTACTGATGTTACAATTTACATTTATTTCTTTTGTACATTCACTGAGAAAACTTTTATAATTACAGTTACTCTTGCTGCTTTTGTGCTTCAAGTTTTATACCAGAATTAAAATTGTTTTATCCAGCTGAGTATAGTGGTACACATCTTTACTCCTAGCTATAATTCATGTCGTTTTTAATCTATAAATCCTAATCGGGAAACAGTGGCAGTTGATTCATGAGTTTGAGGCCCCTCTGATGTCACTGCAGCCACTTTGGCTGCAGCCTTGCTGTGCCAAAGCTCTTGCTTCTTTTCTTCCCTTTAGCAGGTCAGTCCACCCTATTCCAAGTGCTCAAGAGGAGCCTCCCTGTCTGCTCACCAAGTGAGATAACAGACTCCTTAGACAACCAGGGACCAACCAACCACAGGAAGCATTTCATGCAAATGAAAGCTTATGTTAATAATAACCAGAGAGTGATCACTTTTGCACCCTGTTACAGCACTCCTTTGGTAGGCCACCAGGAGTGCTCCCTGACAGGAAATAGTTTCAAGGTCATGCTGTGGATTAATCCTTCTGTACACTGTGAAAATGTGTTGCTCTTAATGTTAATTTAAAAAAAAAACAGATTAGCCAATAGCTAGCTAGGCAGGATTTTCAGGCAGAGAGAATGCTGGGAAGAAGAAGGGCAGAGTTTGGAGAGTCTCAAGCCAGATGCGGAAGAAGCAACATGGGAAGTTCACAGATGAGGTAAACAAGGCTCAGGGCAGCACATGGATTAATAAAAATTGGTAAATTTAAGTTGTAAGAGCTGGCTGGAGCCAAGCCTAAGCTATTGGCTGAGCATTTATAATTAATATCAAGGACAGAAAAGTCCACCCACAAATGGCACCCCACATTGGGTGCCAAGTGAAGCATTTATTTAATTATTCTTTATCAATAAAATGTTGGGAGTCAGATATCAGGATGAGAACCTGAATGATCAGAGAAGCAATGCAGAAGCCACCAGTGACCTCCTATTTCTTCCATTCTCCAACCAAAAGGCCTGAGATCCTCTCTAAGCCTCACCTTACTATTTCCTGTCTCTCTATCTGTCATCAGTCCTCCAAAACCTTTATGGTTAATTTTAGTCAGCTAGTGACTAGCTCTGCCCTCTGATTCAAAACAAACTTTATTGTCAGAATGTGATCAAAATATCATACAACAAGTTCATCTAGAGTTTATCAGGGTTTGTAATGGCAAAAGTCCAATACAAACTGATTAAATCAGTGGCCACTGCAAATGCAATTCAGGATCTGGAGCAGTACAATCATTGTTGGCTTTCTTGAGGTCTCCATGAAGTGCTCAGAAGAGCTGGTATCCCATAAAGGTAATCCATCTGTTTGATTGGCAGTCCTTTGCTCAAGGCAGCCAGGACAACGAGGGGGGCCCAACAGTTGCTAATTAAGGAGTCAAATTACCTCAATCCTTAATAGTGTTGCTTATTTACAAGAAAATGAGTATCTGGTGAGCACTGACAGTGAGAACTTAAAGAGCTAATCACTAACACTAACTTGATTTTAACAATAATATAGCAATGCTTCACACCTGCCCATTGCCCTAGAGTGGCGCAGGTCTCCTTTATCTGTCTCAGGTCTACTGGGAATGACCTCTCTAAGCTTTTATTTCTCTAAGAAAAGCTTTCTCTCTCCTACACAGTCTAAAGGATAGCTTTCACTTTCATGATATTGCTGCTTGTCCAGTGCTTTGTTGTGGCTGTTGTGGTTGTCATCATCATTGTCATCCTCCCCCACCCACTCTGCAGCAGGTCCATTCCACCTCCAGATGTAGGAAACGTGGAACACTATGGCTTTTTCCATTTTCTGCCTGTCTAGTCCACAATACCCACATTGATCGCCTGATGTGTCCTGTAAGTGGCTCAGACTTACATTAATGTTCTTGTCTTTCTTGTTTCATTTCTTTCCTCCAGTCTTTTGATTTATTTGCTTTTGGGGGGATTTTTGATTTGGAGGAGGGAGGGGGTACTGTGTTATTCCTCTGAGTGGTAACTTCAAGTGACCTGTCTTTAAGTTCTATAATTCTTTCTTCTACTTGATCAAATCTGTTATAAAAATCTAAGTTAAGGGCAATAGTAATGGGAATGCATAAGGTAGAAATACTTTGTATACATATGTGAAACTCTCAAAGAATTAATAAAAATATTATATTCTTAAAAATAAAGCCTTGATACAAAATTTGGGTTTGTTACCTACTGGCTCTTTGACAGATTTGTAACAGGGAAACAGTGCACATTTTTAATAAATTAACAAATATGTGTTTTTCCAAGTATATTGTTAGTAATTGCAGCAATCACTCAGAATATAGAATTCCTCATCTTCAATGCCAATGTATCCAACATATGATGGTATTGGAATTATTAAATACTTAGGAAGATTTCAAATGAAATAAAAAGCCTCATTTATTTTGATAGCTTATGTTGTCAGGGGGAGACATTGCCCCCACATTATAGAGTAATTTAAACTCCTTATATAAGTTTATAATTTAGGAAGCTTTAATTGTAGCGTGCTTCTATATGGTTTTTCCAAAGGTCTTTCATGTTAATTTTCCCTTCCCATAGTCCCTACTCTACTTTGCCCTCCAACTCTCCACCCCATTTAAGCTTTTTTCTTACATTATTCTTCTTTCTCCCTTCATACCACCTGTATTCTATCTCCCTTCCTTGAAATCTCCCCATAGGCCCTTACTTGATTTTTACTTCTATGGGTACCCCAATTAAACACACTTACCCAAAGATTTGTATTCACCTGTCAGAGAACATGTGGCATTGTCTTTCTGGATCTGGATTATCTCACTCAGAATGATTATTTCCAGATCCAGCCATTTACTTACAAATTTTATAACTTTATTTTTATTTACAACTGAATAATATTCCATTGTGTTTGCATGTCACATTTCCATTATCCATTCAATAGCTGATGGACATCTAGACTGTTTCCATTCCCTGAGTATTGTAAATAGAGCAACAGTGAATATGCATGAGCAAGTTTCTCTGTAGTGGGATACAGAGAACTTGGGGGAAGTACTCCGGAGTAATATAGCTATACATGTCTTAGCTCTGTTTCTAGCTTTGGGAGGAATATCTATTCTGACTTCCACAGTGGCTGCACCAATTTGCATTCCCATCAAGAGTAAGTGCTCCATTTCCCCCACACTCATGTCACCATTTGTTGGCATTTCTATTTTGTTCATTCATTTTATTCTTTATCACAGCCATCCTGACTTGGGTAAAATGAAATCTCAAAGAAGTCTTCATTTTAATTTCTTTGATGTATAGGTAGGGTTACCAGGTATGCCCCATATGGGTGACACTTTCTGAATTGCTCATCAATGGAGTCCCATGATAACCACTTGCCCCCCACCCCCTGTTGCCAAAGCTGTTGCCATTGCTCGGGGTTGCCTGTGGGAGGCCAGGTCCCATCTTTTAAAAGGGTTCCTATGAGGAGAAAAGAGGGATCAGAAACTTTTAGATAGAAAGATATCAAAGAGGAGAAAGAAACACAGAACAGCTTCAGGAGGACCTGGATCAATACCCAACAGCCCCTTCTGCCTCTTTAAACAGGCTTTTTATAACAATGCCAAGGGGTGGGGCAAAAGACCTCACCCTTGCTAGATCAAAGTACACCACACAGCCAAAAATAGACCTGGTAACCATGCCTATGGTCAAATCATCCCCTTATGCAGCCCTGCCATTTGGTAAAGCAGGGTCAGAGTCTCAGACACTGAGTAAGTTCTTATTAGGAAGCCTCTGTGGGTCTCTACAGTTACCCTTCCAAACTTGGCCATAAGACTTTAATCCTGGTCAAGCAGTGGTGGCACATACCTTTAATCCCAGCACTTGGAAGGCAGAGGCAGGCAGATCTTTGTGAGTTCGAGGCCAGCCTGGTTTACAGAGCGAGATCCAAGACAGACACCAAAACTACTCTGAGAAACCCTGTCTCAAGAAAACAAAAACAAAAAAAAAAAAAAAAGACTTTAATCCTGAAGACACCAAACACATTGGTCAAAGGATACAAGAAAAGAAACCTGATACTTAACCTAAAACTTGCATCTCTACTAACTAGTTTTTGTAGTGTAAAAAGTTCTATGCACACTACTGGATGAGAAAAGTAGTCAACAGTTGTACTCATCAGTGAACCCTGCAAGCTACAATAACAACTGGCCTGCCAAGTTAAGTTCCCTGGAACAATAGCAGCAAAAATGTTATAGGAGTAATCAACTACATTAGGATTGGATTTAAAACCCACTCCACAAAACAGAACTCATGCCTGGCACTGTTAACTGGGCCAAACACCCGTGGTTCATTATAATCAAGTCCTAGGTAAGAACCTAATATTATTAATCTGCTAAATGGACATATTCATAAACAGCCTCCTAAGTTCTTATCTTCATACCCTTAGATTAATGCATCTCTCAACCCTCATCAGAGAGGTTTCTTTTTGCAGTAGATGACAATTAATACAGAGTCCCACAACTGGCCAACATTCGGAGAACAAGAGATATTAAACATTCCACTGTAAATGTGACTACCACCCCACACCCCTCCCAGCAGAGCTCAGGGATCATGACAGGGGATAGCACATAAAGACTATAAAAGATGGAGGTAGAGGACTTCTATAGCAAAACAATATTTTCTACACACGAGAACTCATAGTGTTGTGACTTTGTGTAGAAGGCCTGAATAAGATCAAGCCAGATGGAATCATAGCATGGTTGTGAAAGTGGCTCATGAAGTCCTACCCCTAGCTGAAAGATGGTTGTCAATTGATGGCTGCTTGGGGAGAGAGAGTCAGTTTTCTTCTGGCATGGGATCCCTGAGAGGCTACCCATACTCTAGTAAACTGTCCTACAGCCATATGTATACAGGTGGCACTGAGTGGACTCGATAGGTTTAAAAAGAAACAGTACATGAAGTTGGGCAGGAAACATAGCGGGAAGGACAGGGAGCATCCTGGTGGAGAGAACTGGAAATGGGTTTGTTCCAAGTGCATTATATGCATGTAAAAATTACCAAACAAATCTTAAAAGCCGCATTTAAGCCATCGAGTGGCTGGGAAACAGCTGTTGATTAGTACTTGTCTCATAAGTAGGAGGACCTGAGTTTGACCCCAAAACCCACATAAGAATGCCGAGCATGTCTAGACCAGTGTTGTTTTTAGCCAACAAGTCATAGCTGATTACAGTCCTACATATTACACAAGTGACGTGGGATGGAAAGTTGCTTGAAAGAGAAGAGACCACGATTCAAGTCTTGTCCATTCTCACAATCCGTAAAACTTTGGCCAGGATGTTTTATCTCTCAGAGTCCTGCTTTATTTGTCTAGTAAAGCAGATGATTGATAGATGCATATTCAGAACATTAGGGCAAGGCTTGCTTAACAAACCTCTTAGGCACACAGGCTTTGTGCCTCCAGAGTACTGGTACATGCATTTTAGTCTCTGATTTAGTGTCTAGTGGCTATTCACTCAACTCAAATGTTAGCTATTTGGAAAAGATCTACAAACTACAAAATAATGGTGGTGAGGATGACGATGATGATGATGATAATGAACCCTCTCTGGATTTTAACCCAAAATGTCAGACTTTGTGTCATGCACTTTCAATCTCAATCTCAGTGCTACAGAGACAGAGATAGGCTGATTCTTGGTGCTCACTAGCCAACCAGCCTAGTCTACTCAGTGAGTTCCAGGTCAACAAAGACCAGGTCAATGGAAAAGGTAGATAACTCCTAAGGAATGACAAACAAGACTGTCTTCTGGCTTCCACCTGCACACGAATGCATATGGAACACACACACACACACACACACACACACACACACACACACACACACACACACACACAAATGAACACAGAAGGAAAAAAAAACAAAGGAACAAATATACAAAAAGGGGATAGAGATGGGATTACCCAGTAGGGTACAAGCCTGGTTGAAACTAAGTATTGTCAACATATGGTGGAAATCTTCTCACCAGTCAATAGATTTCCTCATCAATATTCTGGGGCCCAGACACAAAAACAGGTAAACAGGTACTGAGGGAAGAGCCTGCCCTGAAAAAAGATACACAGGCAACAAGGTAATGAAACCCTATGCCCAACTATTCTCCTGACAGTAACTCGTTAACTAGTCAAGTTTGTACAGTAGACCCTGAGCTAAGTCTGCCTGGTCAGATCCTCCAGGACCTTCCCAGTGTTGGCAAACTGGTCAACATTTTACCTCTATGCATGCATGATGGCTACTCACTATGATAGTGTGTTTTAAACTATTTTTTCTCATCATGGCAAAATTCAATTTCATTAACACTATGAGCAGTGATGAACACAAGACTCTAACCCTGTCTTCTAAGAATTTTCTTCCTTTTGAAGCAATTTATCATTTTTTATATACAGCACATTTTTAAAAAGAAAGCTGAGTCCGAAAGGAAGAAGTAATACTCTTTCAGCTACCATATGATAGTGGAAGACGTGTCTTTGAACTTTGTTCCTCTTGCCCCTCTTTACTATAAACCAAAGTCAACAAGGGAAGATTTGGAAATGCAGCAAGAACAAGGTTTAGCAGGAAGGGAAAACTCTCAGAGTGAATGTCAGCTAAAAGGAAGTTGCAATTCATGAATTGGAGTTAAACTGTTAATGGCAAAATTCAGAATATGAAGGTGAGAATGGGTGCTACTTGGGAATAGCAGTGAAGATCTCCAGAAATGTGTGAGAAAGAACTTTGAGTCAGCATGTCATGCTTAGCATAGATACTCAACTTGCTAATGATTTAGTGAGAAGAATATTCATGGCCACAAGGGCACTGTGTAATAGCAGGAAATAACTAAAATGCAAATGGTGTCTAGATGTTGATGTTTTCTAAGTTCTCATGAAATACAAGAAGGCATATATATAATTTAGGCATTTTTATAAAATATAAATATATATTTGAAAGTGTGTGTTATTCAATAATGTCACATGTCTACAGAAAGAGTCAAAGTCTGAAGATGAGTGAAGTTTCTAGCAGTGAGTTAACTGTTACATAAAAAACATGGAAGAGGTCAGTTAATGGGCAAATCTAAGTATCCTATGGACAGAAGTCACAGATAGAGTAAACTGGAATGAGTTTTGAGGTCTGGAGAAAACAGAAGAGAGATCAAGCCAGAGAAACAAATACAGATGATGTGAGAGTTTGGAAAAGGCCTCAATCTGCTGGGGGCTTTTCAAACAAAATATTTAATTCTTGGTAATCTATAAAGAAAAGAGGCTTATTTCCCCATGGTTCTGGTGACTTAACAGTCCAGAGAGCATAATGCCAACAACTGGCAAGACATCCTTCTCTGCTTCACAATACAGCAGAGACAGAAATGGAAAACAGGAAAAGAGGCACCTGCAGAAGGCTGAGCATGCAGACTGGCTGCATGTTTTGCAACCCATTTTGTTAGGACCAAACCCAATCTATTAGAACATCATTAACATCCTTCAAAGCTAATGCCACATGACCTCATCACCTTCCATGGGCCACTTCTCTTAAAGGTTCACTACCATTCATTACAACGGGGCCAAGCTTCTAGCATGCGAAACTTTGGGGAAAATACTCAAGTCACAGCCAATCCAAAGCAAGAAATAGAAGAGATGAGAGCAGCTTGAAGTGTTTTGCTTTGTGAAAAAGTAGACTGTCCTGTAGCCTTAGGCAGACACTTCCATGAAATTTTGCATAAGGTAATAGCTGACTTTAATAGCTCTTTGGTCTTGCATTCTTCGTGCATTAGAACAAGATCAAGCATTTTCCCTGCCTGTTTTGTTCTTAAAAACACTTCAAATTAGAAGAGAGATGTGTCCTTACTAGAAACGTGGGATACATCAAACCCTAGTCTATGAATATTTTATAGGCAGAGAAGAATTAAAAGATCAGATTAAGTTCAGAGCAATAACTGAATCTCTGCTCAGAATTAATGTGCCTCATTACTTGAGTGAAGTTTGCAAGAGGAGATGCTACTCATTTCCCGTCAGAGCACTGAACTAGTGACATGTTCCTAGTTCAATTAAGAAACTCACACCTGCTTTTATATAATATTTCATAACTTGATTAAATATTCTGAGGTAGAAGTTATGTTTGGCCATTAATGCAAACTTTCATTTTGTGAAAATTAATATAATGTGTGGCCTGGTATACCTCAAATCTTAAGTATTTCAATGACATAATCTTCACAATGGGTAAAACTTATTTGGAAAAAAGTAAGATTTGAATATAGCAATGCACTATACTAAGAAAATGTTTGCTTAAATCTAAATTTGCTCAATTCTTAGAATAACTGCTTCATTCCATTCCATTTGGAATCTTCTACTCCATTATTTCAATAATCTGTCCTTTTGATTGTTGGAATATGTCTTTCTATTTCTCTGTGTCAATGCCAAACATGAATGTTTACTTTTTAAAATAGGTCCCTTGCAGGGATTTCAATGATTTCATCCATCACTACACACAAAGCCCTTTGCTTTCCTCCTGTCAAAAAGACACAGGCTTTCTCTATTCTTTGAACTTAAGCTTGGCTATTTAACTGGACCTAGAATCAGAGGCTGGACAGGAAGTAGGTGAAGCTATAAACTTCAAGGAACATCCTCTAATGGCTAGCTTCCTCCAATAAGTCCCCATCTCCTAAAGGTGACATGACCTCCCAAAACTGCACTACCCACTGAGGATCCAATATTCAAAACTATGAATCTACAAGGTATATTCCATATTCAAATCATAAAAACAAGCAAGCAATAAAAAAAGATTTTGAAAATTATTTGCCTTGTCATTGACTCCAAATGGGACAGTGTGACTGACTGAGCCTCTTCCACAGTGTAGGCCATTTAAAGTAGCACAGAGTATCTCAGCTTGACATCCCACTAACCACCTCACAAGAAGCTGTTTTCAATAATTCAGCCCTATTTTAGCCACTGGATGAGTGTACTCAATTGAATGACCCAGGAAAGACTTTCAAAACTTGCAAGCTTGGCTCAGCCCAGATCGCTGACTCTCAAAACCATAAGCAAATAAATCTCTGTTTTGCCAATAATGTTTATATGATTTGTTATACAACAGAAGGTATACTAGTATACTGCTGCCTCCAAGAAAATAGCCTCCATCCATTTAAAGAGGAAAAAAGAGAAATGTCTGACTGAGTAGATAAAGAGAAAATAAAAGTATCAGTGTGCTAATCACCAATTTAATGTAACCATAACCCACACCACCACAGAACCTGTCACAAATCCTCACTCTTGTAAGTTAGCTGAGTACTTGACACCTGAGTAAATAATTAACTTCCATACAGTTTTACAGAAACTTCCCTACTGTTCCTTGATCCATATCTGTTGATGGCAGAGTTCTGGGAACCAACCTATGTGCTGGGCTCACATCTCACTGTCTGCTTTAACAGATCAAAGGCAGTTGCCCTTCAGTAATTGACACTGAATCCCCCATGGGAAAAGTTACAGCAAGATTCTCACTTAGTCCTAATCCCTAAAATAAGCTCAAAAATCCGTTTATGAGAGTTCTTAATCAGAGATGAGAGTCATAATTGGCTATAGACTTTTTTTACAAGCACATTTTTTCCTTGTCTACAGGAAGCATTAGTTGATTTGGTCTGCGATGGGTACCAGCCTCTGTTGGATTTTGTTTAATATCACAGATGATTGTCATGTACAATGTTAAGAAAAAAAAAACAGTTAAGGTGGGCTAGAAAGTATGCAAACTGATAGCCTTCCACAGGACCAATAAAGTACCTGGAATTACATTGGTGTCTCCTTTGGCTGGAAATAAACCACCCATAGCCAGGAAAATGATAGAAAGGAAAGGTCCAGCATCCAAGCCCAAGATTCTCTTCCAATTACTCAATCAACCTCAGTCATCCCCATCCTTTCCTCAAACAAAGGTAAAGAAACATCCACTTTCTAGATTGCTGATGTGCTAATATTTGGCAAACTCAAAAATGGTATCTTATAACAAGACAATACTACACATTCTAGGGAAAACATAAGCCTTTGACTTCTTTTAAAACAACAAAAAAAAAACTGAATCAATTGAATTTCTAGCCAGTTACCTAATAAAACCCTAGGGAAACACAGAACATAGGAAATATTGGCTTTGAAAGAGGACACCTCAGAGTAATGCAGCATCTAAGAAGTAAATAAACATCTGGGACTTTCTGCCTAGCAGGGAAGCCTTTGAGGGGACTGAGGAAGGTGGATGTTAACATAAAGAAGCCTACACAGGAAGAATATCTTTGGAAACACCTCAAAAATGGCTAGAAATTAAAATTACTTCAAATTCCCAATAAGTTCTTTATATTCATTAGTAGTAGTAGTAGTAGTAGTAGTAGTAGTAGTAGTAGTAGTAGTAGTAGCTCATATGTTACATCCCTACCTCAGTTTCCCCTCTCTCCTCTCCTCCCAGGCGCCCCCACCTCTTCCCCGAGATCCACTCCTCCTCCATTTCCCTTCAGAAAAGAGCAGGCCTCGCAGGGATATCAACTGAAGTTCTTCGCATGCTTAAATGGAAGGGTGAGCAGCAGCAGTGTAGACTAGAATGTGCTAGAATGCGCCTTAGGATGGCGTCCTTGTGTAGGGATACTTGATGTGGTGGGGGCCGCTCTTCTCTATCCTTTTTCATTTGGAATCGGGTTACTTCTACCTTCCTTATTTGAAAGCTATTGTGGTTGGAGCCCGAACAGTTCTCACAGGCTTATGTTTTGAGCGCTTGGTCCCAGCATGTGGCGTCACTTTGGGAAGCTACAGAACCCTTGTAGGTAGACTGAGGAAAATGGGTCAAGAGGGGCACGCCTTGAAGGGATAGCCCAGTCCTAACTCCAGCATAGCTCCCTCCCTCTCTCTCTCCCTCTCTCCCTCCCTCTCTCCCTCCCTCTCTCTCCCTCCCTCCCCCTCCCTCTCTCTCTCCCTCTCTCCCTCCCTCTCTCCCTCCCTCTCTCTCTCTCTCCCTCCCTCTCTCTCTCTCCCTCTCTCTCTCCCTCCCCCCTCCCTCTCTCTCTCCCTCCTCTCTCTCTCTCTCTCTCTCTCTCTCTCTCTCTCTCTCTCTCTCTCTCTCTCTCTCTCTTTCTCTCTCTCTCTCTCTCTCTTTCTCTCACCTTCCTAGCAGCAGCTGTGAGCCATGACTCCAGACACAAAGTCATGACCCCTGTGCCTCCCATGCCTGGCCTGACATGGTAGACTAAATCTCTTTGAAGCTGTGAACCACCACAAGAATTTCCTCTTTGGCTGTCTCTGTCAGTTTTGTTTTTACCAAAGGTTCTTTTATTATTATTATTATTATTATTATTATTATTATTACTATTATTATTATTGAAAATATATTTTTATATAATATGGATTATATATGATTATAGTTCCCCTCCCTGTACTCCTTCTAGCTCCTTCTCACCTCCCCTCCCATCCAGACCCACCCACTTTCTGTGTCCCTTTAGAAAACAAACAGGCTCAGCAGAGAAAAACAATGACTTCATGAGGTTTGCAGGCAAATGGATGGATCTAGAAAAAAATCATCCTGAGTGAGGTAACCCAGACTCAGAAAGACAAATATGGTATGTACTCACTCATAGGAGGATACTATATGTGGAACAAGGATGACTGGACTGCTACTCACATCACCAGGGAGGCTACCTGGAAAACAGGACCCCAAGAAAGACACGGGGATCACCCAATGACGGAGAAATGGATGAGATCTACATGAACAACCTGGACATGAGTGGGAGTAATGAAGGGCGAGGGTCGAGGGAAAGAGAGCCTGTGGGAGCAGGAGACCCCAGCTGGATCAAGAACAGAGAGGGAGAACAAGGAATAGGAGACCATGGTAAATGAAGACCACATGAAAATAGGAAGAAGCAAGGTGCTAGAGAGGCCCACAGAAATCCACAAAGATACCCCCACAATAGACTGCTGGCATCAATGGTCGAGAGACAGCCGGAATTGACCTACTCTGGTGATGGAATGGCCAAACACTCTAATAGTCGTGCTAGAAACCCCATCCAATGACTGAGGGATCTGGATGCAGAAATCCACGGCTAGGCCCCGGATTAGCGAGAAAGAGGAGGGTTTATATGAGCGAGAATTGTTGAAACCAAGGTTGGATAAAGCACAGGGACAAATAGCCAAACGAATGGAAACACTTGAACTATGAACCAAAGGCTGAGGGGCCCCCAACTGGATCAGGCCCTCTGAATAGGTGAGACAGTTGATTGTCTTGATCTGTTTGGGAGGCATCCAGGCGTGGGACCGGGTCCTGTGCTCATTGCATGAGTTAGCTGTTTGAAACCTGGGACTTATGCAGGGACGCTTGGCTCAATCTAGGAGGAGGGGACTGGACCTGCCTGGACTGAGTCTACCAGGTCGATCTCAGTCCTGGGGGAGGCTTTGCCCTGGAGGAGGTGGGAATGGGGAGTGGGCTGGAGGTAAGGGGAGGGGGCAGGAGGGGGAAGAACAAGGGAATCCATGGCTGATATGTAGAACTGAATGGTATTGTAAAATAAAATAAAAGGAAAAAAAAGAAAAATGAAAAAAAAGAAAACAAACAGGCTTCTAAGGGATAATAATAAAATATAAGATAAAACAAAAGGCACTCTTCTCATCACTTACTTCACAATCTTTTCGGGTCCAATAGTCACTGTCTTCAGCACTGGTATAGGACAAAACAAACAAATGGGAAGAAGAGAACCCAAGAGAAGCACAGATGCAGATGTAGAACCCCACTCCTTCCCACACTCAGGAATCCCACAAAAACACGAAAAGCTATAATGTATCTGCAAAATATCTGTAAGCAAAAATAAATAATAAAACAAAAAATACAAAAGGAGAAGGAGGAGAAAAGCAAAAGCTCTGACATGAAATTATGAGACAAGGACCCTCCAAAGATGCTGTGAGTCCGTTTTCTGCTGGTCATGTAGCCTGCCCGTAAGAGTAGTTTCCTCCCCACTGAGACTCTCTCGGAGACGATTTTTATTTGCAAGCAGTTATCAGCTGGATATGTTTCTGGGTAAGGGGTAGGGCATGTGTCCACTTCTCCTTCAGTTCTAGGACCTCATCAGGTACAGACCCGTGCAGTCTCCGTGAGTTCAAGCGCCATGCAGCGGTTCTGTTGTTTAGAAGGCCTTGTTCTTTTGGTGTCCTCCATCCCCTCTGGCTCTTGCATTCTTCCTTGTGTCCTCTTCCACAGCTTTCCCCGAGCCCTGAGGAGAAGGATTTGATAAGGACATCCTGTTTAGTATTGAGTCTTCAAAGGTCTCTCACTCTGCATGTTATCAGGATGTGGGTCTCTCTGTTTGTTCTCATCTGCTACAGGAGGAGCCTCTCTGATGATGCCTGAGCAAGGCACTGATCTATGAGTATACTAGAGTACGATTAGGAGTTATTTTATTGTTATATTCCATTAGTAGAACAGTAGTTTTGGTTTTACCTTAGGTACCTGGGCTCTCTAGTCTCAGGTTCTTGGTCACCCAAGCAGTATCTAGTATGGGTTCCATCTCATGGAGTGGGCCGTCAGTCCGATCAGATATCGGATCGTTACTCCCCCAAGCTTTGTGCCACTATTACCCTAGAGTACCTTGCGGGCAAGACACCATTGTAGATAGAGGGATTCATGATGCGGTTGGTGTTTACAGTTCTCCTTTGGTATCAGGCAGAGTACCTTCCTTTACTGAAAATGCTGGAACATAGAAGGGAAGGCTCTCAGTAGGCACCAGCTCATTTGTCAGAGTTTTTAGTGATGTGATAAAAAGTACCTACTACAGACACAGAGATCTGTAATGACAGCAGAGAGAGATTTGCAGATGCAATAAAAATAAAAGTGAACGGCTCTTGAAGATTTAGCTTATATGATTGATGGTTCCTGGTTTATTTTTAATTCTGTGGGGAAAGCTTTCCTTTTGGTGATAATGACTTAGATTAATTTATCGAGACCATAACATTCAAAACAAAAAACACTTTGAAAATGATTCAGACATTTAAAAAAACTTGAATATTAAAATGCTAAACAGCAGAAATAAAATTTTTTCTCATTTCAAACTTGGAAAAATGTGTGAAGGCAATATCTGTGCATTTATTTTTAATGGGATAAGATACCAATTTGAGGAAAATCTAAGAATTCTTTTCTATTCTCTCATACATAAAATCAAATATTAGGTACCTTCCCTCTAACAAGAATTTCATGACAATGACAAGTTTATTTGTGTAGTAAGTAAAAACTGTGTGCTTATTTTGTGAAGCTTATTTTCTTTCTCCATTTTCTTTACCTCAAAAGCTACTAGTCATTCACCCTCGTTTCCTAGAGCAGACACAGTGGCATATGGTCTTTCCTTGTGGGCTGGTGGGAAAGGATTCTCTGAAACTACCAGGATTTGGTGTCCTGCTGTCTGAGTTGGAGGACTGACCACTGAAATGTGTCATCTTGCCAAGTAGCTGTCTGGCCTGGGGTCACTCTGTAAATATGTGATATTTAACCAATCTTAGTCTTTGCCTAGCTGTTTATAAATTACCTAGGATCCACTGGACATTATGGGGTAGGTAGGCTACAACTTCAGGACTTGAGAGTCTCTGTTCATAAATTACCTAGGATCCACTGGACATTATGGGGTAGGTCTACAACTCCAGGACTTGAGAGGCTCTGTTCATAAGTTACCTAGGATCCACTGGACATTATGGGGTAGGTCTACAACTCCAGGACTTGAGAGGCTCTATTCATAAATTACCTAGGATCCACTGGACATTATGGGGTAGGTAGGCTACAACTCCAGGACTTGAGAGGCTGGGGCAAAGGGTTGCAAACTTGACGCCAGCTTTGGGAACACAGCAAGACTTTGTCCCAAATGCAATTAAAAAAAAACTGGGATCATTACACCTGATACAATAAATGGACAAGCCACAGTAAATAACAAGATGATATGCTACACATTGAAATGAAAGTGTTATAATAATTAAGCAATATTATCACACATTATGAGGGCAATAGGTGACTTGTGTAGTATGTCCAATGAATGAAGTACATATCAGTTTTCTCTTACTTTGTGGTACAGCAAAGTACCACAATTTAGAAGATTAAAACAATGCCTATTCATTTTCTGTCACTTTCTGTGGGGCATGCATCCAGGCTAAAATCAGCTGAGTCCTCTATTCGGGGCATTATGATGCTAAAATCCAGGTTCCAGGCTGCACTCCTAGGTGTAGCTTCTAATGATCATCAAGGCCCATACCAATGTTGGCGGAGCTGTTTCTTGCCGTGGTATGTCTATTTCACCACTGAATGTCAACATGGGGTTGCTCTCAGCTCCTAGAGACTGTTCACTGCCCTTTGCACATAGCCTCCTCACAAGCTGTATTATAACAAGGCAGCTCAGTTCTCTGAGACCACCAAAAGGATGGCCTTCCCATCCACCAAGACAGCGTCTTACAGAACTGTGTAACCACTGAAGTACTTCCCCTACCTCATGTCCCTGCCACCTATGACTATCTGGGTGCAAATTAGAAATTCTGCTTGCATATGAAGGGAGGGACTTGTACAGTGGCACAACTCTTCAGGGAATTACCTTGGGGGGTGCCTGGTATTTTTTGTCTTATTTAGGGTGTTTGTTTGTTTGTTTGTTTGTTTGTTTGTTTGTTTGTTTTAAAAGTTTGGTTTGTGAGGCCCACGGAGATTCACAAAGATACCCCCTCAAAAAACTGCTGGCAATGGTCGCGAGACGGCAGGAACTGACCTACTCTGGTGATGGGATGGCCAGACACCCAAATAGTGGTGCCATAAACCCCATCCAAGGACTGAGGAATCTGAAGGCAGACATCCACGGCTGGGCCCCTGGTGGAGCACTGGGAGTCTAATTAGTGAGTAAGAAGAGGATTTATATGAGCGAGAATTGTTGAAGCCAAGGTTGGATAAAGCACCGGGACAAATAACCAAATGAATGGAAGCACAGGATCTATGAACCAAAGGCTGAGGGGCCCCCAACTGGATCAGGCCACCTGAACGGGTGAGACAGTCATTTGGCTTGATCTGTTTGAGAGGCAGCTGTGCATTGGTGCCAGGTCCTGGGCTCGTTGCATGAGTTGGCTGTTTGAATCCTGGGACTTATGCAGGGACACTTGGCTCGGTTTGGGAGGGGGGAATGGACCTGCCTGGACTGAGTCTACCAGGTCAACCCCGGTCCTCGGGGGAGACCTTGATCTGGAGGAGGTGGGAATGGGGGGTGGGCTGGGGGGAGGGGTGGGCGAGAGGGGGAGAACAGGGGATTCTGTGGCTATTATGTTGAACTGAATGGTGTTATAAAATAATAATAATAATAATAATAAAACCAAAAAAAAATAAAATAAAATAAAAGTTTGGTTTGTGATTTTTTTTTTTTTTGGAAAGAGAGAGAACATGAAGTTGGGTGATCAGGGAGGTGAGATGGATCTGGGAGGAGATGAAGGAAGTGAAAGAATATGAACAAAATATACTGCATGAAAAAAACCTTAAATAGTGATAGTAAGTAAATCCTAAAAGAGAGAGAGAGTTGATCATTCACCCAAAAGGGGAGCGGCTCATGAGAAACCTCTAAATGCTCAAAAGAGAAAAAAATTAACACAGGAGAAAGGTTCCTTTACCTCAGCAATATTTTGTGGTTGCTATAAAGTAAAAATAATTTTTAAGGTTTTTTTTTAGATCTAACCATGATAGTTTCATTTCAAATAAAGAACAAAATATGTTAACACTCATTAGCTAAGACTGACCTTAGATCGAACTCTACAAAGAAAATTGAAGATCCACATGTAGAACAATGAAACTAGATCATGACCTCTCACCCTGCACAAAAATCAACTCCAAATGAATGAAAAACCTCACTTAACATTAGCCCTAAAACTTTCAAACTCTAGGGGGAAAAAAATTCATAGAAAACCCTTGAAGATATAGGTGTAAGAAAGTAATTTCTGAATAGAACCCAAGTCACTTGGAACATAAGGCCAACAATCTACAAATGAGACCTCTTGAAGCTAAAAGGCTTCTGTACGGGAAGAGAAATGATTGATTGGTGGGGAGCTATGTGTCAGGCTACAACATAGAAGAACTAAGAAAAAACTGGCCACCAAGGAAAGAAGCATTAATTAGGCTAATGAAATGAACAGACAGTTCACAAAAGAAGAAATGAAAATGGCCACCTGAGAGGCTCAAAGTGTTTAACATTCCCCCCACACGAGCTATTAAAGAATCAAAATTTAAACTCCAGTTAGAATGTCAGTCATAAAGTAAGTAGCTTAAAACACTTCCATAGATAGGAACGAAAGAGACTTTTATTTGTTGCTGGTAGGAATGTAAACTACTCCAGCCTCTGTGGGAATCACAGTAGAGAGTTCTCAGAAAACTGAAAGCAGGTGTGCCTTATGATCCACCTCTATCACTCCTGGGTATTTACCTGAAAAATTCCAACTCAACATATCACAGAGATGTTTGCACATCAGTGTTAATGACAGCATTATTCACAATAGCTAGGCCATGGTACCAACCTAAGTGTCCAAGAACAGAAAAACTGGTGAGGAAAATATGCTTCATATATACAATGGAGCTTTTGTCAGCCGTAAGAATGAAGTTGTGTCATTTGTGGGGAAATGAATGCAACTAGAGACAATTAAGCAAATTAACCCACTCTCAGAAAGACAGATATTGTCTCTCGTTTGTGGTTCCTGGATTTTATATGATCACATAAGACCATGTATGTATATACTAAATGGAAGTAGAGGTAGCATCGTCTATAGGAACCAAAGGGGATGAACAGGAGGGAAAGGGGTAGAAAGGGTGGGGGGGAGTTTCAGAAGGTAAATAAGGTGAGTGGGAGAATATGCTCAAAATACAGTACATACTTGCAATAAAAGTGATAAAAAGAAATAAATCCACACCTATACATGTATATTGCAATGTATAGATATGGATTTGTTTATATATATGCATACATATACATATATATTTCATTTTCCAAGCATAGTGACCACTTATTAAATACCTACCACATAATAGGCATTGGAATTTTTATTAACTACCTTAACTAATACTCATAACCCTAAAAGTGATTCTTAACATGTCTTTTACATCTAAAAAATTAAAATGATATGGGGGAAAAAGTGAAACTCGAGAGGATTCTATTTCAGTTGCAGGCCATGAGTCATGTCTCTGGGAAGCTGTCCACCCTGGTCATGCTAAGTGGCATGTCCGGGTTCATATTCTAATAATTATGACAGCCACAAGTCCTCTAGCTGCAAAACTTTCCCACTCTGCACCAAAAAGTAAATTGCCATACTTAAAAATTCCAATGTATTTTACATTTTTATGTGAACCTCGGCTTAAGAAGCCATATAGTTATTATCTGCTGAGCCCTTACTGTATTCCACAGTCAATATTTGGTGATATTTTGTTTAGTCCTTGGGGTGGTTTGAATAAGCATGGCCCCCATAGACTCACATGTTTGAATGCTTAGTCATCAGGGAGTGGCACTACTTGGAAGAGATTAGGAGGTGTGGCTTTGTTGGAATTGATGTAGCCTTATTTGAGAAATCCCATTCCAAGCCCCGGAGTCTCTCTCTTCATGCTGTCTGCAGATCCAGATGTAGAAGACTCAGCATCTCCTCCAGCACCTTCTTGCATCTGTCATGTTTCCCACCATGCTGATAGTGGACTAAACCTCTGAAACTATAAGCAAGTCCCAGTTAAGTGCTCTCTTTTATAAGAGCTGCCTCAGTCGTGGTGTCCCTTCACAGCAACAGAACACTGACCAAGACAGTCCTCAGAGTTTTCTGATGTGAGTGTTACCTTTGTATAAACAAGGAAAATAAGATGCTGTCGGTAAGCAAAACTGCCCAAGACACTCAGGCAATAATTAGTTGATTCAAGAGTGAAGCCAGGTTTCCCTAAACCATGGGAGGAACTGTGGTGACTCCAGAGCAGTTCATCTGGAATCCTCTTCACATTTATCTCCCTCCTATTAAAAACCATCATGATACCTGGCGATGATTTATCATCACATCAGACTTTGTAGTCGCCTCCACACAAATCTGTGGTTGATTAATTAACTAAAATTGGAAGACATTTAGATGATGAAAAGTGCTAAGTAGTCCTATGAATAATGATTAGCATTAGCGTGGTACTCTAACTGAATTATGCATGTCAGTATTGGGAATCAATCAGCAGAGAGACGGTCAGACATCTGTTGACCAAAACCAGGTAAGATGGTTTAAAGGCAGCACAAATGACAAAAACAGTTATTAACAACAAAGAAAAAAACTTATTAACCCCCCAGCATACAACAGACCCTATCCAGGATCCTGGAAACACAATACTGAACAGCAAAGAAAGACTCCACTTAAGGATCTTACAGTGAATCCTCATAGCACCATGGAACACAGCCCCCAGGAGCCTGGTAGTCAGTAAGTATGTGGTCGTGGTCACTGTGATTCTGGGTCAGCACTCCAGTCCCTGGGAGTGGTGAGATGAGACAAGACAAGGATGCATAACCAGAAGAAACCCGGAACAATGGAGATGATAATATAGCCGAGATCCCACTACTGGAACAAGGCAGTGATCTGCTCGTGGGAAGAAGGTATGAGCTGGATACTGGAAACAAATCAGGTGCTGACAACCAGGAGGGTCAAGGTGTAATTGGTCTTCAGAGATATGTCTTTAATTAATATCCCCTGGAGCCTACTAAAACAGAAATGGCTTCCAGAGGCTAAGGTGCATGATGTCTATGTTGTCTAGTCCAGTGGCTACAGCTGAGGAACTGGAGAAGTAATGCAAAAGGAAGAGCCTGATCAGGAACTCCCCTTGTCTTCAAGATGGCGCAGTACCTCTGTGAAGATGTGTTGAGAGAGCATGCCCATGGATTCAGGAATCAAACCAAATGTCAAAATGACAGCATCCCTCTCTACTGAAAACAGATTTTGTTTCTAAGTGTGAATTCAAATTCAAAAAGTTCACTCACCCAGTAATTCTACTTATGCATAATTGACACCTTTCCTGGAGGCTGGACTCCCAATCTTTTAGTAGGTAGTAAACTTGTTTCAAACAGTAAAGCCATCCTAACAAAGGTATTGCCTCATTCTGCACTACCCTAGATTGCCTGGGGCTTTATGACCTGCTTGGTTTTCTGATTCATTTTCATCAGGGAGTCAATTTCTTCAAAGGACCAGATTCATTTTCTTCTAATTCTATGATTCATCCCCTTTGCTGCCACAGAAGGAAACATCTTTTCTTTAGTTTTTTAGAAGGCCATCAGGGGTCCGTTTCCTTCAGTAAAGCTATGTGGATACCTGGAGGTTGTAATCTTGTTTGCAGAGATTCAATATTTTCCCAAAGGGAAAAACTTTAAAGCACTGTTCTGTGATGATAAGCTGTGATGATCAATAGATTAGTTGTAATAAATGATTTTTTCAATTTAGAATATTTTCAATTTATAAGGAATTTATTGGAATATAACTCCATAAGCCAAGAATCATGTGAGTGTCATGAGAAATATATGTGTTTTATCAAAATTAACTATGCTATGGGTCTCTATCTGCTCCCATCAGCTGCTGGAGGAAGCCTCTCTGATGACAACTGATCTATGAGTATAGCAGAATACCATTAAAAATCATTTCATTGAATTTTTTCTCAATTCATTCTTAGTTCTACCCTAGGTCTCTGGGCTATCCAGTTTCCAGTTCCTGGACATCAGGCAGTGTCAGGCATGGGCTCCCTGTGGTGTCATGGGCCTCAAGTTGGATCAATCATTGGTTGACCACTCACACAAGCTCTGAGCCACCATTGCCCCAGCACATCTTGCAAACATTAGGCAGAGCTCAGGAAACCTTGAGGAAGAAAGCAAAAAAAGATTGTAGGAGCCAGAGGGGTCCAGGACACCAGGAAAACACAGCCCATGGAATCAATTAAGCAGGGCTTATAGGAACTCACAGAGACTGAAGTAGCAATCATGGAGCCTGCATGTGTTGTGGTTATGTAGCTTGGAGTTTTTGTGGGACTCCTAACAGTGGAAGGGGGAGGGGTATCCCTGACTGTTGCCTCCTCTTTGGATCTTTCTTTCTTGTACTGGGTTGCCTCATCCAGCCTTGATAATAAGGGTTTGTGCCTAGTCTTATTGCATCTTGTTATGCCTTGTTCAGTTGATATCCCTGCGAGACCTGCTCCTTTCTGAAGGGAAATGAAAAAGCAGTGGATCTCAGGGAGAGGAGAGTTGGGGCAGAGAGGGCAGGGACTGGGAGGACTGGGAGGCTGCAGTTGGGGTGCATTGTATGAGAGAAGAATAAATAAAAAGAAAAGAATTAAACAAAAAAAAGAAAATTAACTCTGCATCATACTTCATAGTGAATCCTTTAAAAATACTATTTTGGGGATGGAGAGCCCTGGTGCTGCACAGACTAGGAAAGCCCTCTATAGCTGAGATATACCCCCACCCTTCTTTTCCCACTTTTTGTTTTGAAATATATCCCCACTGGGTTGTCCACATTGATCTTGAATTTACTTTGTAGCCCAAGTAAGCCTTGAACTTGTAATCTTCTGACCTCAGCCTCCCAAGGTATTGCTTTAAATATTACTTTTAATTCTGTGCATAGCATATATATTTCTACATCTTAAATTTGGAGAAACAAAACCCAAAGGTTAAGTAAGACTTGATCAGGGTTTCAGGCCAACAACAGACAGCTAGGATCCATGTTCTCTTTTGGCTCATCCTAATGTCCTTATTCTTGCCATAGAAATTTGACAAGGAGGAAAAATGTTATAAAAATGATTAAGAATACTAAGACAAATCTTGAATTGGGGAGAGTAAAGATAAAATCACTGGTTATCCAATATATACTAATCCATACAAAATACTTTATTTAAACATGTGACAAATAAGTTATATTAAGATATCATCTAATAGAAGGTAATACACTCCAAGATGGCTGTTCAGCTCCTGAGAATGCTCAACTGCTACAAACACTTTTTGAGACATAGGCCTTCACTGCCTGCTAACTATGTGAGCCATACAAGGACCTGCATGCAGATTACAGTAATGTCGAGTATGTGCTTGCTGCTGTTTTTATTTGATGAAAAGTGGTCCCACAGTCCACTTCAGTAATGAATTTTTGCCCCCATCATTCTCTGTCTTTGGTCTCAGGTGGTTGAGCCAGGAATGGAAACTTGAGCCAAATTAATCTGATTGGACTTTCACTCTTAGGAACTTATTAGGAGAATGCAACACTGTCTCTGTTAATGTGAAACATTGGGCAACTGGGAGTCTGGGAAGGCCTTTTTCTAAGTGCATAAGTCAAACTGTTGAGAAAGAAAAACTCAGGAGGAGAGAAATAGATACAGACAAAGACCAAGGAGAGATGAAGAATGCCCAGAGGCACCACATCAGCCCAGGAACAGGGAGTCAGAAAAAAAAACGCAGTGGAACAAAGTGACGTTCCACATCTCCAGCCAGCCCTCCTGAGGTCGCTCTTCACTTTTATTGGACCATTGCATCCTTTCACAGAGGCTGTTTTCACTTAAGTAAGCTTCATGTTTCTTGCTGGCAGTTAAGTGATTGCTGATCAAAATAGAAATATATTCCAAAGGAAAGAGAATACTGAGAAAACCTATAAGAAACTCAATAACCCATGTTCTACTTCATTTACTTTGGCAGAACCCACGAGGGAAACTTTAAATCAGAGCTGCTCCCACAGTAGTCTGGATAAGAGTGATTGCACTCTTAGCCCTCAGGTACGCTTCTGCAGTTAGGAAGTTAGGCCTGAGCTCCTGTTGAAAGACGTTTGTTTTCCTGTGAATAGTGCTACAGTCTAAACAAAACTGTACTGTGATGGGTGGAGAAGATGGAAGAGTTCCTCTCACTATCAAGCTTTCCTTATTGAATATAATAGTTTATTGATAGACTCTTTGAAAGTGTCCTACATGCATACGATGTATTTCTGGTCATTCGCTTCCCCACTCCTACCTTCTCTCAGACTCACCTACACCTACACGTACCATCTTCCTTCCAAGCCTGTGTCCACTTTTTCTCTTTTAATAACCCACCAAGTCTAATTTGTGTTGTCCAAAAAAAGTAATGGGTGTGGTGGATACAACCACTGCTGGAGCATGGTCCACCTGCCAGGAGTCACATCCCTAAAGAAAACTGATTCTCCCTCCCCAAGAAGTCATCAATTGCCAATAACTCCTCAGCTAAGGTGGTGGCTGGTGAGTACCCCCTCCTCCAATGATCAGCTACCAATATTGCCTCAGCTAAGATAGTGCCTGGTGAGCGCCTCCTCTTCCATCCATCAACTGCTGGTGAACACCCTCTCCTCCACCCATTGCTAAGGTGGTAGCTGGTAAGTACCCCCCTCCACCAATCATCAGCTAATAACTCCTCAGCTAAGGTGGTAGCTAGTGTAGCAGAAGCCAAAGGCCTTGAACCAGACCAATGACTCATTGGAATGAACATTTACATCTAAAGTAATATGGACTAAAAGGTATACTGTAGGACTCACTGGGCCACATTACAGCCATAACCAGACTTTTTATTTGGTTGGTTGGTTGGTTGGTTGGTTGGTTGGTTGGTTGGTTGGTTGGTTGGTTGATTGATTGGTTGGTTGATTTTAGTTTATATTTATACTTTGTTTTGTTTTGAGGGGAAGTTGCAAGGGCAGAGGGCGGAAGCGAGGGGAAGTGGAGATGAATGGAATCAGGATGCACGACATGAAATCCACAAAGAATCAATAAAAGTTAAAATAAAAAAAAATCTGTGAAGAAATGATGCAGCTGTTGGTCAAAAGAAAGAAATCTAGACTAGACTACAAACATCGGCTATTTATCACTGGATATTACTATTAATGTGACCACAAACAGTAATACAGATGTTCATCAAATAGAGTCTTCTAAAAATTCTATATGACTGAGCAAAGTATTAAATACCCCCATTTCTCCCAAGTAGGCCCATTTTTAGTCTCCATACTGACAACTCAAAAAGAACTGCGATTCTCCAAGCGCCGCCACATGGTCCTCTGCCACCGTGTACTTCCCAAGTCATCATTTTCTTATGTGAAGCTTATTATGAAAAATATGTGACTCAAAAGCAGATTAAAAGCCATGCTTCTTGATTTTATATTAAAAGCAATTGCCTGCCTGACTGATCCTGTTAGTCTAGTGTAGATAAATTTCCTGCCCCCTGAGGACTGCTTCTAATGAAGGGCTTGGATGTAGGCTCTGATAGCACATGTGTTCCCTGGCTATAAAATTTTGAGGATGATTTCCACTGTCTACAATTTTTTTTTTAAAAATCACTTATTTGTACCAATCTTATTTGTTTTAATGGAGAGAGATAGGGTCTCTTGTTTACCACTGCATGTGCCAGGCTGGCTGGTCCATAAGAACATAGGAGCTCTCTGACCCCACCTCATGGGAGTTCGGGGATGACAGATGTGCGCTCCACTTACTTCATGGGAGTTCTGGGGTGACAAGATGTACACCCCACCTCATGGGATGTCTGGGATTACAGATGTACTCTACTGCATCTGGCTTGAAGTACTCTACTGTGTCTGGCTTGAAGTGGGTTCTGGGGATACAAACTCAGGTTGGTCCTCACAAGCCATTTCCACAACCTTTTATTTATTTAGCATTTTATTTAAATTATGTAACGATAAAGCTAGTTTAAGCCAACAGTGTATCTTTTGACACTCTTTTTCCTTCAAAAAGGAGTCACCCCATTACTGATGGGGAAATCCCCCAGGCCCCTTGCTGCTCACTCATATCTAGAAGTCATCTAGAAAGGTAGAACTTAACTCCTGTGTGGTTTTGAGTCTTGAAATGTTCTATATTGCTATAAATCATAGAAGTCCTGCTAGGCGCTGGAAAATCTAGCCCATGATAGCTATGCCTTAAGAACTGTTCATTGGTGGAAAGGGTGGCTCACATGTTAAAAACGAGCTGGACTGGAGAGAGGGCTCAGTGATTAAAAGTGCTTGCTGCTCTGCCAAAGGACCCAGACTTGATTCCCAGTACCCAGGGGGCAGCTCACAACTGTTGCCTGAACTCCAGCCCCTGGGGATATGATGCCCTCTTCTGGCCTCCTTGGGCAATGCCCATGTGGTGCACAGACACAGAGGCAGGCAAAACACTCATACATGTAAAAACAAATCATTTTTTTAAAAACCTTTTCTTCATGGAAGGAGATATTCAAACATTTTCAATGTGTTTTACTTTAGTTGCCCTTAATGGTCCACTTATATAATCATTAACTTTTTTTTCTCTGTTCCTTTTTTATCTAAGATTTATTTAATTTTTATTTTACAGGCATGAGTGTTTTGTATGCATGTATATATGTGCACCACATGCATGCCTGGCATCCACAGAGAACAAAAGAATATGTCAGATTCCCTTGGACTAGAGTTAAAACAATTGTGAGCCACCACAGGGGTGATGGAAACTGAGCTGGCCTCTGCATTGCAGCCAGTGCTCTCTTTTTTTATTAAGAAAAATGTTTTATTCATTTTACATAACAAAGATCCCCTCTTCCCTCCTCCTGCCCCTCCACCCTCCCCCTCCCAATCCACTCCCATTCCCTCCTACAAGAAGGTAAGGCGGCCTCCCATTGGGAGGTATATTTAGTAGAGGCAGGTCCAAGTCCCTCCTCCTGCCTCAAGGCTGTGTGAGGTATCCCATCATACAAGTGGGCTCCAAAAGGCCTGTTCATGCACCAGGGATGGATTCTGATCCTATTGCCAAGGGGCCCCTTAAGCAGATCATGCTATACAACTGTCTCACTATGCAGAGGGCCTAGTCCAGTTCCATGTAGGCTCCACAGCTGTTGATCTAAAATTCATGAGGTCCCACTAGTTTGGTTTGGTTGTCTCTGTAGGTTTCCCCATCATGGTCTTGATGCCCCTTGCTCACAGAATCCCTCTTCTCTCTCTTCAACTGGACTCCTGAAGTTCAGCTTGGTTGTTTGGCTGTGGATCTCTGCATCTGCTTCCATCAGTTACTGGAGAAAGGCTCTATGATGACAGTTAAGGTATTCACTGATCTGATTACTAGGGTAAGCCAGTTCAGGCACCTTCTCTACTATTGTAGTAATCTAAGCTAGGGTCATCTTTGTGGATTCCTGGGAGCTTCCCAAGCACCCAGTTTCTCCCTATCCTCATGATGTCTCTCTCTATCATAGTATCTCTTTCATTGCTCTCCCACTCTATCTCTGTTCCAGCTTGGCCATCACATTCCCTTATGTTCTCATCCCCCATCCCCTATCCTCCATTGCCCACTCCTCATCCCTAGTTTACTCATGGAGATCTCATCTATTTCTCCTTCCCAGGGTGGTCCATTCATCCATCTTTGGGTCTTCTTTGTTAGCTAGTTTCTCTAGAGCTGTGGGTTGCAATCTGGTTATCCTTTGCTTTACATTTAGTATCCACTAATGAGTAAGTGCATACTATGTTTGTCCTTCTGAGTCTGGTTTACGTCACTCAGGATGATATTTTCCATCCATTTGCCTGCAAATTTCATGATGTCATTGTTCTTCACTGCTGAGTAATACTCCATTGTGTATATGTACCACATTTTATTTATCCATTCTTCAGTTGAGGGACATCTAGGTTGTTTCCAGGTTCTGGCTATTACAAATAATGCTACTATGAATATAGTTGAACATGTGTTCTTGTGGTATGATTGAACATTCCTTGGATATATGCACAAGAGTGGTATAGCTGGGTCTTGAGGTAGATTGATTTCCAGTTTTCTGAGAAACCACCATACTGATTTCCAAAGTGGCTGTACAAGTTTGCACTCCCACCAACAGTGGAGGATTATTCCCCTTGCTCCACATTCTCTCCAACATAAGTTTTCTTCAGTGTTTTTTATCTTAGCCATTCTGATAGGCATAAGGTGGTATCTCAGAGTCATTTTGATTTGCTTTTCTCTGATGACTAAGAATGTTGAACAATTCCTTAAATGTCTTTCAGCCATTTGAGAGTCTTCTTTTGAGAATTCTCTGTTTAGATCTGTAGCCCATTTTTAATTGGATTGTTCAGTATTTTGATGTTTAGTTTCTTGAATTCTTTATATATTTTGGAGATCAGCCCTCTGTCAGATGTGGGGTTGGTGAAGATCTTTTCCCATTCTGTGGGCTTATTTACTGTGTCCTTTGCCTTATAAAAACTTCTCAGTTTCAGGAGGTCCCATTTATTAATACTTAATCTCAGTGTCTATGCTAGTGGTGTTATATTTAGGAAGTGGTCTCCTGTGCCCATGTGTTCAAGGCTACGTCCTACTTTCTCTTGAGGTCTTTGATCCACTTCAACTTGAGTTTTGTGCATGGAGATAGATATGGATCTATTTGCAGTCTTCTACATGTTGATATCCAGTTATGCCAGCACCATTTGTTGAAGATGCTTTCTTTTTTCCATTTACAGTTTTGGCAGCCAGTGCTCTTTTACACAGAGCCATCTCTCTGGACTCTGTTCCTTTTTATTTTTATTATTTTAACTTTCATACAGGTATCTATTTTACCTTGAGCATATTCCCCTTTTCTCCCCTCTGCCTCCCACTAGTCCCTTTGTCTCTAGACAGTTTCACTTCGATTTTCATGTCTTACATGCTTGCAATTTTATCTATCTAAAGAAAGTCTAGGAGCCACAAGTGAGAGAAAAAATGTGTTATTTGTCTTTGTGAGACTGGCTTAATTCACCTAGTATGATTATCTCCATTTGTGAAAAAAATTCAATCTTTCTCCCATTGCACACACATGCATCCTGATTTACATGTAATTGTTAGACCCATTACACATGTGTGTGCACATGCGTCCTGATTTACACATGATTATGAGATGGTGAAGGCCACCTTATCCAGGAGCAAGATTTCCTTCTACATCAACATAGAAACCATTTCTCTCCACTTCTCCCTTCATTCCCTTCACACTAACACTTTTCTTATCTTCATCACCAATGCCTGTGCCTCTCCACAGTCCTCCTCCCAGGAACCCCCTGTCTGTCCTTCACTTTAACCATGATCCCAAGCCTGCCAGAGACCTAATCCAACCTGTGAGAAATGACCGGGTCTGGGAAAGGACTGAGGAGAAGTTAGGAGATGCAAAGTCTGAATTCTGAATGCACATGCAAAGGAAATCATTTAAATAATAATTTCATCTTTGTAATGGTTGGCATTATTTTTCCATTTCTTTCATATATTTTTTCATTTATTTATTGTATAAAATATTCTTGTTATAACCAAACATAAAATAAGGGATTTTTTTTCCTTCTGGATTTTTGTCTCAGTTCAAATGTAGTTTCTATACATTTTTAATTAAATCTTTATTTCTTTTTATTTTGTGTGCATGGATGTTTTATCTGCATGTACCTGTGATCTATATGCATATAGTGCCTGCAGAGACAAAGCAGGAGTCATAGCCCCTAGAGGCACTAGAGGTACAACTTTGTTTTCTGCCATGGAGGAGCTGGGGAAGCTGGGTATCAAGAATGCAGCCAGTGCTCTAACTGCTGAGCCATCTCTCCAGCCCCTAGTATCTGCTCTTACCAGTTCAAAATAATGGATTTTTATGGGCTGGCCTTAGTATGTAAGCATTACATGAAACATTACTCCCATAGGAGATTATATAATAAATTTCTGAAAAGCAACTTACAACATGGGACTCTCATCTGTTAGCTCATAAACTCCTAGATTTCTCTATCTATTATGTAAATACTAATTTCTTTAGCAAAGGTTTAGTCCATTGGTTCTCAACCTCTGGGTCACGACCCCTTGGGTTACATATCAGATATTTACATTATAATTCATAACAGTAGCGAAATTGCAGCTATGAAGTAGCAACAAAATAATTTTATGGTTGGGGACACCACAACATGAGGAAGTGTTTTAAAGGGTCACAGCATTAGGAAGGTCGAGAACCACTTGCTTAGTTCATTCATTCCATAGACACATAGGAAAACCATACATCCTTAATATCCATCTGCTATAATAGAAGTGCAGATCTCAAACCGCTGCTCATAAACTTGTCATTATTCTCCAAGATACCACATCAAACTTTTAAGTACATTTTCTGTCTAAAATACAATTTTGAGTCCTAACACATTTTTAGGTTTCCACATAAGTGAATAAGTCAATCACTGAGAACATGAACTTTGGAATCACATCAGCCTGAGCCCAAATATAGCTGGTTCTGTTCATTTGTACAAACCATTAACACTCTTGGACCTAAAATTTCACAGTTACAAAGTGAAGACAATAGGACCATCTCATAAGACTCACATGACGGTTAAACAAAACAACGGTGTACGTTACACCACTAACACGTAAGTAACGGTATTGATACAAATGGCTGTACTCACCTACCCTGCTAGCGAAGAATCTAAAGGAATTAATTGACACAGATACCCTGAAGGAAAAACAAGCCGCTGCATCCTCTCCACACAGGAGTCCGTTGGAAAGTGAGAAAAGACAAAGCTTGCTAATTCGGTACTCGATTTTATTCTTCTTCCCATCTTTGATTCTTACTTTTATCATGTCCTGTGATGTGTGTTCAAATATTTCTTTTTACATAATTTTAAGAAAGTAAATACAGTGATTCTATAAATGAAAATATAACCTAGTCCTGCAAGGTCATGTGACCATCCAGCCAACTCGAAAGACACAGCTGAAAGTGTACCTGTTTTTAATTAAAACCCTAAATCCCTCTGACCAAATCCAGGGGGCAATTGCATATCAAAATGATGTATGAATTGTCAGATAGCCACTCCCCACAAATAATTTCCTTGCAGGAGTTGGGGATGACATTGATTGAGAAATGGCAGGCTATTATTCACAAAGGCTGTTAGCTAAGACGTCTCTTTAACAGGGCTCTCTATCCCCTTGCTCCCCAGGGTAGCATTCCAGCATACAGTGCCAGTCTGGGACTGAAGTCTGTTTTGGAGGAGAGCACGTTCACCCGAGGCACTTCCTGTAAAGCCTCGGCAATGAGGAAACAGACTCATATGTCTTTGTCCCAGGAATCCATTTTCCAGTTAGTTTCCCCAGCCCCTGACAGATGAGGGAAAGTTCTTCCAATCACTCAAATTCCAAGAAAGGAAGAAGAAAAATTGAAGTCTAATTAACCTGCTTGTGGAAAACTGAAGCTTCGATTCTGAACACTGCAAAATGAGTCTTGGTGAGTCCATTAATATTAAAGCCTCAGGCACAAAGCAGGTGCGTCTGGCCACTTGGTTAAAAACCATTCCAAACCCCTCTGATGTTATCTACCCTGGGGATGACAGTTCCATCAAAAGGAGGAAACTCCATTAAACAGTTACACTTTCAGATACTACATACATGAAGAATTAGACGTTTTTAGGATGCCAAAATGTGCTTTGGCCTTAAATATAAAACGTGAAATACCTCCTTCTGCAGAACACAAAGTCCCAATTAACACTGTGTTCTCCTCTGCACATGTCTTTTCTCCCTCCACGTTTGAGTATTATTCTTCCTTTCCTCAGCCATTGATGTATGACCAGTTAGGTCTACTTTGAAAATAAGAATTAAGACAAATAACATAATAATCAAGGAAAATAATAAATAGAACTCTCTTCCTTTGCACTCTTGGGTTTGTTTGTTTTTTGTTTTGTTTTGTTGTTTTTGCTTTTTAGAAGAATGTACACCACAAATATATCTCCCCGCATTCTGATCATAGATTAACAGCAGCCTTTATATTGAAACCTATATAGAAATGAACTCTTCTTTGTACATTTCTTTCTTTTAACTACAAGCTCCTCAATAGGATCTATGCCAAAAGCATCTTGGAAGTATTACACATGGCATTGCCTTGGAAATTGCACTTCTGTTTTTAATCTACTGTGTTTGCATTTCCATAAGACCCAGCATGAAATATCTGTAGCTAAATTTGAGAGGGAGTTTGAGTTGGTATTATTTTAAAGTGAAGGCATTTTGTTTCTGTCAAATACTAACCTGTTATCTACCCCTGATATCAGAACCTTAAAAGTGCATCATTTCATGTAACAAAGATAGAGTTGTAAATCAGTGAGAAAAACAGGGATCCTGTCAAATGGTGTTAGAAAGGCATAAAAAGAAAACATTAAGTCTTTCACACTAACAAATCAAAGATCTAAAAGATGAAGGAACAGGAAATTTACCTTGAGATTATGCATGTCTCCTAGAAATGTCAGAGAAGCTACACCCATGAGCTCTCACCAACATGGCTGCCTAACCATGACCTAAACAAGGAAGACACTAATAGACATGTTAATATGGAAGGGGCAGGCTTAAGAGGCCTCAACCCTACACAAAGAACAGGCAACCAAGAAGTGCTGAGAACAGGAGAAATAGTCTTCCCCAGGGAGGAGCACACTAATTGCTTGTCCAATACCGAATGGTTAGCCCTAAGAACATATACACGCAAATAGCATTATATAGAGTGAAGAGGTTATATTTATATATTAGGAAGATATGTAGCAACATTTAAAGAAAAAGAGGCCTTGAAAAAAATGGATATAGTATAAATGTTCAATGAAACATACCTTGTGACATTCATATAGCTATCAATATGTATTTTGGCACAATTTGAGATAAATCATTGTTCTAACACTGGCAAAGCACATTTAGATATTGTCTTTTGGGTTTTGCTTTAAGTCAAGCCTTTGCAATGTAACTAGGCTGGCCCCAAACTTGACAGATAACCCCAGATCAGCTTTGATCTTACTGAGCCTCTGGCCGAGAGGTCTTCAGTGCTGAGATTACAGGTTTGTGTGACCATGCACAGCTCTTATAGTGTCTTCAAGATAGTGCTGTCTACCTTGAATAGAGGATCAAGCCTTCAAGATCAGCCTGACCTATGTAGAAAGACCCTGTCTCAAATAACCAAAATGAATTAAAAGAAGAGGTGATGGGAGAATAGGAGAGAAAAAAGGAGGGAAGGAAAGAAGGAAGGAAGGGAGGGAGGGAGGAAAGAAAGAAGGAAATATAAAAATTTGAAAAGTAAAAATCTAATATCCTATAATTAACCATAGCTTAAGAAAATACGGCATTCACAACCTATTTTTAAATTTTGTTGTTGTTAATGTTGTTGTTGTTATTTTGTTGCTGTATGTGAAGGAGGTGACAGAGCATGGCAGGTATGGAGATCAGGGAACAACTTTGGAGAGTCTGTTCTCGCCCTCTATCTTCATCTCAGTTCCAGAGACTGAACTTAGGTCACCAGGCTCGCTTGAGAAGTACCCACTAAGCCATCTTGCCACCCCCTCACAGCCTATTAAAGGTTTGGTTCCTAAATCCCCACTTCAATGTGGAGACAGACCAAAATAAAGTTCTACAGAGTAATGATTAGTGCTGGCTGTCAACTTGATAGACTCTCTACTCACCTAGGCCACAAACCTCGGGGCATGTCTGTGAAAGTTTCTAGGTTGGGTTAATAATTTGAAGTACAAAGACCCACCCTAAATATAGGCAGCACCATTCCAGGTACTCAGCTTTTGTCTCTCACTGCCTCCTCCTGCCTGTAGACACATCTTCTCAAGCTCCAGCTGCCATGACTTCCTGGCAGTGTGGGAGGAATAGGCTCTCACCTGTGAGCCAAAGCAGCCCTTCCTTAAGTCACTTCTGTAGGATACTTTGTCACAGTAATAAGATAAGTAACTAATACATGTGGCAAAGAATAAAAAAAATTAAATTGTCCCATAGAAAAATAAAAATCATAAATTTCCTTATATCATGCAATAGGCTAGACAGTCGTCACTTAAAATTCCAAAGCAATAGAAGAAAGAAAATTTGACTGAAATAAAGTAAAAACTTAAAAATTTGTGTAGGAAAAAGATCATAAAATGACACTTATAATTTATATGGTAGATAAAGGGATAATATACCCTATGATACAAAGATGCCCTAATTTTGAGACAAAATAAATATATACATATAAAATGTTTATATATATATATGAATAACAAGGTATAGAAAAGAGATGAAGGATATAAGAAAATGATCAAATGATATTAAAAATTAAAATTATATTAAGATATTACTTTTCATCTGTAAATGCTGCCCAAAAAATCACTGATAATATATTATTTTATTAGTGGAACAAAATACAGGAGTGCATATAAAGGTCTACACAGAAACACACGTACTGATGAATAGCTATAAAAATCAGCTGTGTGCTTTTCCTTTGAATCCCACATTTATGAATCTTTCAGAAAGTGACAAATTTTGAAACATTTTGCATATGATAGTATTCATTGCGAAATTACTTTTCATACTGAAATCTTCAAACAAAATAACAAATAAAGAGATTGGTGCCACTGTTTGGGAAGGTTGTGGAACCTTTAGGAGGCAGAGCCTTGCTAGAGAAAGTGCATCAGCAGGGATGGGTCTAGATGCAGATGACCATGACCAGCTTCTTGATCTTCCCGCCATGTTTTCCCTGCTGCCGATCATGGACTGAGTCCATCTGAAACTGTGAGCCAAATAAGCCTTTTACCCCCTAACTTGCTTTTGTCAGGATATTTCATCATGGCAACAAGAAAATGACTAACCAATACCTTCAATGACCATGGATAAAAATATCACTTGTCAAATACTAGAAAACCAAATTTTAAAGCAAATAAAAGTTATTCACTATAAATAAACAAAACATCATGACCAAAAGCAACTTGGAAAGGAAAAGGGTTTATTTCAGCTTACAATTCTCAGGTCACACTCTGCCATCCAAAGTACACACAGCTTGTCTCCTAGGCTCAGGCTGGCTCCACTCCATAGCTGCTGTCCGAGGTGGTCCTCCCACGGTATTGGCATCTCCAAAATGCTGGAGTCTCCTCTGCAACTGATCTTCACCTTCACCAGCAGCCTTTCCTGGGCTCTCTTCCAGGACTCTGACCCTGCCACATGGTGCTAAGCTTCAGCCTTACTCCACGACCCCTTCAATCCTGGGGTTTCTACTGGAGCTCAGACTGCACCTTCTTCAGTGGCCTCTCCAGGCTTCTCATGGCACAAAGCCTCAGCATCTCTTAATGATCCCTCCATGCCTTCAAAACCAGCAACTCCTGGGAAACTCTTACACATTACCAAGTTCATCAAGGCCATCAGCCTTGGCCCCCTCTGGACCACAGCTTCCGTTTGCTGACCCTGAGGAAATATTTCCAGAAGATTTTGCCTCTATGATGCTGTTCTCTTCTTAATCACCACTAATTTCTCAGCTACAGATAATCAGCATCAGTTGTCCTAGCAAAATAAGTTTAACTTTAGTGGTTCTGGTCTCCTGTTACAAGATAATTCTTCAGGCCCAGCTGACCTGAACCACAGATTCTTAATCCAAAACATTGACCAAGAACAGTAGAGCTACATAGGCCTCCAAACTTATCTCTGAAACTTCATAAATCAATACTACATCATCTGCTCTGTTATCGGTATTATCGTCTAAGCTCCCACAAAAGCTTATTGAGCTCTGAACACTAAATGGCTTTTCTAGCCAAAAGTACCAAAGTCCTTCCACAATCCTCCCCAAAACATGATCAAGCCTGTCATGGCAATTCCTTACTCCTGGCATCAGTTTTTCAAAAGCAGCTTGTGAAGGCAGGCACAGGTTTAACTTTAGCCTATAACTCTCAGGTCACACTCCATCACTGAAGGAAGTCAGGGAAGAAGCCTGGAGGCAGGAACTGAAGAAGAAACCATGGAGTAGTGTGGCTTGTTGGCTTGCTTCTCATGGCTTACTCATTCTGCTTTTTCATACCATCCAGTGCCATCTGCCCAGGGTGGCACCAGCCCTAGTGACCTAGGCCTGCTCACCTCAACCATTAATCAGGAAAATGCCCCCATAGGCCAATCTGTTGGGGCCATTTTCTCAATAAAGTTTCTCACTTCCCAAATGACTCTAACTTGTGTCAAGTTGACCAAAAAATTAGCCAGAACACTTAACACATACTAATCAATAAGTGTTACACACTACAGAGCAAATCGTAAATCATATGAACATTTCAAACAAGGCAGAAAAGGCATTTTGAAATTCAACGTTCTTCATAATTGACTCTTGGCAATTGGGTCTAGAAGAACTCATTCTCAACACAACAAAGGCCATGCATGGCAAGCTCACAGATAACAAACACCATATCCAATGGTGAGAAGCTTTCAGATTTTCATTTGAGATCAGGATGAAAATAAATATGACTACAATCACTTCAGTTCTACATAGCACAGGGCATCATAGCCAGAGAAACTAAATGAGAAAAGGAAATAACAGGTATCCAAAAAGGAAGAAGTCAAGTTATCATTTTTTGCATATGTCATAATCTTGTTTATTAAAGACCTTAAAGTCTCTAGTGAAATAATTAAAACTATTGCATGAATTTAGTAACGTTATCAGAAATCAACATGTATACAAAACTCACTGGCATTCTCATTTAAAATAATGGCATTTCACACATATATAACATTGGCTTTTCCTCATATTCAGTCTCTATCACCTGCTCTTGACCTCACACACACAACACTGGTTCTCTGTCATTCTCCATAGTCTCTCTCTCTCTCTCTCTCTCTCTCTCTCTCTCTCTCTCTCTCTCTCTCTCTCTCTCTCTCTCTCTGCTTTCATGTCATGTATTGATGCATGTATGTATGAGTTTATATATGTAGTCTGTATATGGAACAGACTATATAAAATTTGTCTTTTATACATGTATTAACCATGGTTCCTTAAAGGAATAAATCCAACAAAATTAATATATGTTACAAGGGGAATTTGTTAGATCAGATTGAGCATTTGTGGAATAAGCAGCCCCCACAATGGCTGTCTGTACACTAGAGAGGCTGAGGGACCAGCGGAGCTCAGTCAACAAGACTGGATACCGCACCAGTTCCAATCTTGAGTCAAATTCCTGGAGGGTTCCTGGAGAGCTACCACTCTTCATCAACACTGGAAACCGAAGAAATTTGTTTTTTCACATCACAGAGGACGACAGCAATAGCAGCCGCAAAGCAGATCCATTCACAATCACCGACAACCGCCAGCAGTAAGCAGGCAGCTTTGCTTTTTTCTCTTCACATCTGGGCCACACCAGAAAGAGCTGCCCACTCTGAAGGAAAGTCCTCACCACCCTGCAAGTTAATCTTAGAGATGCCCTCACAGACCCATGAGCAGCATGTCTCTTAGTTGATCTTATATCCAATCAAGTTGAGAGTGAGTGTGTGTGTGTCTGGGTGGTGGTGGTGAATAAGGACGGTCCCCATAGGCTCATATATTGGACTGTTTGGTCTGCAATTGGTAGACTGTTTAGGAAGGATAGGAAGGTGTGGCCTTGTTAGATGAGATGTGTCACTGGGGATGAACTCTGAGGTTTCAAGAGCCCAAGTACTTGTGGATCAGATGTGAGCTCTCAGCTACTTCCCAGCACCATGTCTGCTTACCTGCCACTGTGCTCCCCACCATGATGATCATGGACTAACCTCTGAAACTGTAAGCAAGCCCCATTAAATGCTTTCTTTTATGAGTTGCCATGGTCACAGGTGTCTCTTAAATGCTTTCTTTTATAAGTTGCAATGGTTTCTTAGTTATTATTCTGACACAAGACATATTTCATTTAACAATTTTTTATAAAACTCACATAAGTAATTCAAACAGCATTTTTTAAAATCTACCATTCTAACACAGTCCAAAATTTACCAATTTGATAATTACATGCTGAGGAAAGACAAGAGGAAAATACTGCTGTTTTCTATAATTAAACCATTATATTGCTATGAGAGCAGAAAAATTGAATGTACAGCAAAAACACTGCAGATCACAGCATACAGTAGTCAAGTCTGAGCTGAGACATTTCAGGCACATTCACTGGTGTATCCCCACTGGACAGCACCCATGGGGCAGTGCTCACAAAGTGGATGACAGATGAGCATTGCCAGAAATACGGCTTTCTGGGTGCTAATGCCAAGGAAACACTTCCCAGAAGATTCTGCCTTAATGATTCTGGTCTCTTCTTAATCACATCTGATTATTCAACCCCAGCAGTCTAGTGCCAATTGTCCCAGAAAAGTAAAGATTTCACGTTAGTGGCTCTAGTCTCTTGTTATCTCTCATATGTCCCTATGAGAGTCTTTACTTCCCTCTGAAACTTCACAAGCTAGGCCTCCACCAGCAGCTTCTAAGCTTCCATGATAGCTCACTAACCTTTGAGCACTCAATGGCTTTTTCACCTCAAACTTCCAAAGTTCTTCCACAGTCCTCCCAAAACCATGGTCAGGTCTGTCACAGCAATACCCTACTCCTAGCACCAATGTCTGTCACTGGGTTTTTAGTGTCGTGATAAAACATCATAACCAAAAGCTACTTGGGGAGGAAAGGATTTATTTCAGCTTCCAACATTCAGGTCACATTTTATTGTGGGCGCCATGGGCCCTGGCCCCCGACTGGGAGTGGCTGCAGCCTTGCTTGCTGACCTTGATCAGATGTCCTCCCTATTCAGATTCCCTGCCGGTATCCACCCTTCTGAATGCTTAAGGGAAGTTCCTTGTTTGTGTATCCTGCATTTTGGGCGTTAACAACTTAGATGCAAGAATGTAGAACATTGGGTCTGGAATGTAGACCATTGGTAGCGAACTTCTGCCCTCCGGGGGTTCCTCCATTTGTGCTGTAAGCCTGTATTTAAGGTTTCTTCCCTCTTTCAATAAACGGCATTCGACATCCAATAGTACGAATGACCCGCTGTCTCTTGTCTCTATTTTTTAATCCGCAGCCCTTCGCTCAGACATGGTAAACGGGTATCGGTAATGCGGGCGTTACCGCTACATTTTATCACTGAGGGAAGTCAAGGCAGGAACTCAAGGCAGGAAGATGGAGTCAGGAACTGAAGCAAGAGCCATGAAGGAACACTGTTTACTGGGTTGTTCCTCCAGGTTTTCTCAGCCTGGTTTCCTATATACACTAAGACCAACTACCGAGGGGTGACACACCCACACTGAGCTGTTCTCCCACATCAACCACTAATTAAGGAAATGCACCACAGGCTTGGCCACAGGCCAGCCTGATGGGGCCATTTTCTCAACTGAGATTTCTTCTTTCCAAAGGACTCTTGCTCATGTCAAGTTGACATAAAACTAGCCTGCATAAATACCTTGGATTCATTGTGTGTTTGATTTTGAATTAATTTTTTGGCTATTGCACATTCATAAAGATTCACTGCTGCCATATTTTTCATGAACCCCATGTTCAATTATTTGACAGTATATAGGATCATGACACACAATTTGAGAATCTGTAATTTGTAATCTTTAGGTTATATTTAAATACTATATTACCCTACATAAGATGCTTAGACAACCACATATTTTGGTATCTGAAGATCCTCTACAGATACCAGGGGACATCTCTTATTACCTACAAAGCTACTGTATTAATCAGGCTTGTCAAGAGAAATAGAACCAAGAGGAAATGATGATAGATGATAGATAGATAGATAGATAGATAGATAGATAGATAGATAGATAGATAGATACATGATAGATAGATACATGATAGGTTGGCAGGTAGAAAGTAGATACATGATACATATATAATAGAAATATTGTAGTTGATTGATTGTTTTAAAAATTAATGTAAAAAAATAATTAATTATTGTGATTATGGAACTCAGGAAGCCCCACAGTAGATCATTTGAAAGCTGGAGAAACAAGGAGGCCAAAGAATGTTTGTCCCAACTTAAAGACTACAGAAACAAAGAAGTGCATGACACACCTCCTAGTCTAAGAGTGAAAACTGAGAGCCTAGTAGTCAGTCTACTGTGTAAGCCCCAACATCTGAAGTTTGAAGCTGGAATGTGGTAATACATTGTGTACCCTAATAAAATTTGCCTGAAGATCAGAGAACAGAACAAGCCACTAGATTAAACATACATGCCAGGCAGTGGTGGCACATGCCTTTAATCCCAGTACTTGGGAATCACAGGCCTTTAATCCCAGCACTTGAGATCTCATGCCTCTGCTACCAGTATTTGGGAAGCACACACGGCATTAATCCCAGCACTAGGAAGGAAGTAATATGGCTGGATGGAGAAAGATATATAAGACATGAGGAGACAGGAAATAAAGCCTTTTCAGCTGGAGGCCTTTTCAGCTGAAGCTCTTTTCAGCTGGAAGCCTGTTCGATTGGCCCCTTTCGGTTGAGGACTCAGAGACATTCAGTCAGAGGATTCGTGGAATTGGCGAGTTGAGAAGCAACTCTGGCTTATTCCTTTGTCTCTGATCTTTCAGCATTTACCCCAACATCTGGCTCCGGATTTGTTATTAAAAGACCTTTAGGATTTCATGCAATACTGGAGTTCTGGTATCTAAGAATAGAAGAGGAAAGTGTCCCAACTCTGATGGTTGGCGTCAGTTGTCAACTTGACACAATCCAGAGCCACCTGGGGAAGTCTCAATGAGTAATGGTCTCGATTAGGTTAGTCAGTGGGTTTGTCTGTGGGAGGTTTTCTTAATTTTGTTAATTTGGCTCTGGAGGTGGCTCACTGGTTGAGACTGCAAGTGCTGCCCTTGCAGTGGACCCAGATTTGTTCTTAGCACCCTTGTCAGGGAGCTCACAGTCACATGTAACTCCAACTTCAGAGATTCTGCTGCCCTCTTCTTCTGTCTTCTGTGGGCACCTTCACACACACACACACACACACACACACACACACACACACACACACACAAATAAAATAAATACTTAATTTTGTTCATTGAAGTGAGAAGACCACTTCCCTAGAAGGGGATCCTGAGCTGTACAAAAGTGGAGAAAGGCCGCTGTGTGTGCTAATGCATTGCTCTCTGCTCCTGACTATGGATGGAACGTGACCAACTGTTTCAAAGTTCCTGCTGCCTGGACTTTCCACAACGATAGACTGAAAACGAGAACTGTGAGCCAAATAAACCCTTTCTCCTTTAAGTTGCTCTTGTCGGGGTATTTTATCACAGTAACAGGAAAGAAAACTAACACTGGGCCTCTACTTTCTGTTCTTTCTGAACCTCTAGCCGGTTGTATGGTGCCCAACCACCCTGAAGGAAAGTGAACAAGTGTTAGCAAAATGTGGAGAAGAGAAGCTATGTGTGATATTGATGGTGCAGCCATTATGGGAAACAGTAAGTGCCTCAAAATGTTTGGAATGCCCTTACAGTACAGTCATCTTCTGAGCTTATATCCTGGCAGTGGAGTCAGCATGTCAAAGAGATACTTGCATCTGCAGACTCCTTGAATAGCCAAGGAGAAAACCCAAGTACTCATCAGCAAAAGAGTGTGTAACAGATCATTTCTCTTGCAAAATTTCTGCTTCTGAAAAGGTCGTGGTTGCTAATGTCTATATATACTTGCTATTACATTCATTTTAAGCAATAAAATTTCTTAGATTTAAGTACCAAAATGTATGCCTCTATGCTGACATAATGAGCAGTTTCCCATAAAATCCTTTTGATAATGGCTTTCTGGACTTCACAATAGGCCATAAAATAAGAATAAAATTCTTTTAAAATAAATTAAGATATATGACATGATGTTATAAGATACATGTATAGTAAAATAGTTACTAACATAAAGCAAATTAACGTCTCCATCATTTCATAAAGCTGAAAATTTCCCCATATGTGGTAAAAAAGAAGCTGAAACTACTCATTTAACACAAATCCTAAATATAAACCAGACATGGTGACACACACATGGAATCCCAATGCATGGAAGACTATGGCAGTAGGATTAAGAATTGTGGGCTGCCTGGGCTACATAGTGAGTCCCAGTCCAGATTGGGCTACACAGCATGACCTTGACTCAAAGAACAAATGAAAATCCTGAATATAACACACAGTCATTAATTATGGTTCTTAGGTCTTTTAGGCATCTTCACCATACCCATTTTGGTGTTTTGGAACTTATAGTAAAAGCTAAAATTAGGGAATCCCTGCTACCATTCTGACTCTAATTCTGATAGCTAATGTTTTCATCCCTGTCTCTAGATACTTGATTTCTCTTTCTTTCTTTCTTTCCTTCTTTCTTTCTTTATTTCTTTCTTTCCTTTTTTCTTTCTTTCTTTCCTTTTTTCTTTCTTTGTTACTTTCTTACTTTAAGATTATATATGTGAATGAGAACTAGCAATCTTCTTTCTGTATTTGTATTATTTCATCTTAGATGATGTCCTTTCTTATTCCCACAATCTTTGGTGCCTCTTAAATGGACCACTCAATTTACTCTTTAACCTTATAAAGGAGAGTTGCTAGAAATGATTAAAACATGGTAAGTCTTCATATGTTGATTTTATTCACTCATCACAAAAGCAAACTAACTTAGTAATCCTCTAGTATCAGAGACTATTTCCTTTCTTAAACAGGCATTACAAGGACTCCTGAACTCTCCAACTACAGAAAGTCTCCCTTATGATAGGTCACAGTGAAGGCTATCCTACATGGTGCCCTTCCTCAAGTCTATTCTGCCTGGAGTATCTCATAACCATGCAGCTCTCTACTGCGTTTACAGGTGCTAGTGGCAGCGGCTGAGATGGATGGAGCCTCCACTGTGTCCTCACCTCACTCTCTGCACGGACTCCTTAATCTAGAATAAGCCTCATAACTCCTAAGCAGTGTCCACCACTAATTAAGCAACTTTATCCCCACTTCTAAATTTTTCTGCTGCTGATAGTCAACACTTTTCCAACTTTAATCTAGCTCCTGTGGATTTTTTCCTCCTAAAGAGAAACTCTATGACTATTTAGTAGCTAACTTATCCTATTTGCCCAATGTTTTCTTGAAACCTCAACATATCATTGGTTAATAATTCACATCTTTAAGCAACGTAATTTGTGTGCCATATGCATATTTTTTGTAAGTTATCTTATGAAAAACTCAAGTTGGCATGACTTGAGGGTTCATCACAACACCTTTGATGTTAGGCCCCCCCATGCAGCAATACCTAAGGTAGAGAGCTTTGTGAAAGTCATTTGTTGAGGTGTACAACGGGGTCCATTGTCTCTAAAAGGGGAGGAAAATGAGGCAAGACTGGCAGGGCACGCTACTGAACTGTGCTACATTGTAAAACAGGACCTGAGACCACACATGGGGAACTCCGAAGCTAGGCTGACCATTTAGAACTGGGACCCGTTATAGGAAGAAAAAGCTGGTATTTCACTCAGAAACAGTCAGGCTACAGATCTAGGATTCAAGAGGTGGAGGGGGAATCCACTTTGGACAAAACAACAGGAGATAATTTTTAGAAGTACTGATAACCAGACACTAGATCCTTCCATCCAGAAGGGAAATTCAGCATCCTGTTCTACAGGTATGGCATAGAATCAAAGAGTTTTCTAAATTTCTAAAACACTACAATCAATTATGAAGAATTAAGAAAAAAGAAATGAGCCAGGAGGTGGTGGCGCATGCCTTTAATCCCAGTACTCGGGAGGCAGAGCCAGGTGACTCTCTATGAGTTCAAGTCCAGCCTGGTCTACAAAGTGAGTTCCAGGAAAAACTCCAAAGCTACACAGAGAAACCCTGTCTCAAAAGAAGAAGAAGAAGAAGAAGAAGAAGAAGAAGAAGAAGAAGAGGAGGAGGAGGAGGAGGAGGAGGAGGAGGAGGAGGAGGAGGAGGAGGAGGAGGAAGGAGGGAAGGAAGGAAGGAAGGAAGGAAGGAAGGAAGGAAGAAAGAAAGAAAGAAAGAAAGAAAGAAAGAAAGAAAGAAAGAAAGAAAGAAAGAAAGAAAGAAAGAAAGAAAGAAAGAAAGAAAGAAAGAAAGAAAGAAAGAAATGGCTTGCCTGCCTGAGCTCAATGTACAAAAGAAATCTTTGTTAGAAACTAAAGTTCACCTTGCTGAGGAAAAAAAAAAAGCAAAGAAAGAAAAAAGTCATTCTGTTCATAGACTATGTTACACAAAACACCTTTCTGATGCTTAAGTGTATATGTCAACTTGACATGGCCCCAAGGTGTCTGATGTTTGACAGTTGTCTTAGATACCTTTCTATTGCCCTGAAGAAACGCCATGACCAAGGCAACTTACTAAAGAAAGCAGTTAATTGGGGCCTTCCTTACAGTTCAGAGGGCAAGGTCATGACGATCACAGCAGGAAGCATGGCAGCAGGCAGGCAGCCATGCACTGGAGCAGTAGCTGAGGGTCACATCTGATCCACAAGACAAACAGAGAGCTAACGGGGAGTGGCATGAGCAATTGATACCTCAATGCCCGCTCCCAGTGACACACCTCCTCCAACAAGGACACACCTCCTAATCCTTCCCAAACTGTTCCAACAATAGGGGACCAAGTATTGAAATGTATAAGCCTGTGGGGGCCATTCTCATTCAAACCATCACATAAGCATTATTCTGAATGTGTCTAGGTATTTCTGAATGAGATTAGCATCTGAATCTATAAAATGAGAGCAGGGTATCAGAGCCAGTATCACTGGGCATCATCTAATCACTTAAGGCCTGAACAGAATGAAATGCTGGTCTGTCTCTGCCAGAAGGTCTTCCAGCTTCAACCTCAATCTTGTACCTTTGCACTTGGACTAGACCCTAAACCAGGAGCTGTCATGTTTCTTGGGTCTCTGAACTGTTGGTGTTAGAATCTTCTCAGCCTATATAACCATGCAAGTCGATTTCTTAAGATAACAAAATAAATCAACCTTACACATGTGTTTATTTGTAAAGCACTCATTCTGTTTATCTAGAGAAGCTTAACTAATACAATTCACTATTGATTTTGTTACTCATGGTGTTAAATGGCAGTTTCCTCTCTGATTCCATGTATCTATAAGAACTTTATCAAATATAACCATCTGTTCTTTTAAGAAAGAGAAAATATATCATTGTTGCTATTTGTATAAGAATAGATTTTGGTATTCCCAAGTCATTCACTCACTCAGGGATACCCAAATAAATATTCAGCACTACATGAAATACTCATAGTAATAAAGGCAGATTTGTCAAAATGTCTCAAAAAATACTGGAGAAAGGATGTACCTCAATAGTAAAACGCTTGCCTTACATGTACAGGGCCACAAGTTCAAATTCAAGCATAGAATTGTAAAACATGTGACATTATATAATATATATGTATATTATATATGCACATATTTTCTCTGGGAAGCCTCCTGTAAAAGACTTAACAAGTGAACAACCCTTACTTTTTCTGTAATTATCATAAATATGAGGGAACCACAAAGACAAGATTCACAATCCCACAAAAAACTTAAAACAGATTTTAGTAATATTTCTTGACTCTTCTGGTCAAAATAAAGGTTTCTCTTGCTGGAAGCATAATATTCTACCTTTGGAGAGAGTTGCTGTGTGCTCTGAATTCCTTCTTATAGATAACATGATTTACAGGTCATAGGTTCTTTCTTTAAAATATATGAAAGACAACTTTCATTGGCCATTAGCCTCAAAGTTCTAAAAAGGTAAAATTTTGAATTATACCCTTTTCACACTTTGTTTTAAAAATTCTAAATTTTTTTTATTTTATTTTACAATACCATTCAGTTCTACATATCAGCCACTTCCCCTATTCTCCCCCCCTAAATTTTTAAATATACATATATATTTAATATAGTACATGAATGTTTTGATGAACTGTATACCTTCGCCTACACTCACTAACTTTAGTATTTTGTATATATTCTTCATAGCTCTCTCCTTTCTTGCTCTTGAATAATTAGATTCATATTTCATGTAAATAATAAAATTTTCATAACCAATGCTGTACCATTTGACAGTTGATTACCTACATGATGTCACTTTACTTCTAAGGACTTTCATGCTTGCCACCTCTAAGAATGAGAACACTGTCCTACATAAATAATAGTACAGGCATCAACTATAGAAAATCCTACATGGGGCTGGAGAGATGGCTCAGAGGTTAAGAGCACTGGCTGTTCTTCCAAAGGTCCTGAGTTCAATTCCCAGCAACCACATGGTAGCTCACTACCATCTGTAATGAGATCTGGTGCCCTCTTCTGGCCTAAAGGGATGCCTGTAGACAGAACCCTGTATACGTAATAAATAAATAAATCTTTTAAAAAAAGAAAATCCTACATGATTTAATATATTATAATGTACAAGTTGTGTTACAATTTCACCAGGTGTCCCAAAGCAATCTTTATATAGATTTGTTTTCTTGATCCAGAATCTAATCCATGATCACTCACTGCAGTTACTTATCATACCATTTAATTCCTCTTCATCTAAAATTATTTCTTACCTTTCTTTGTTTTATGCTCATTATTACATGGACTCTCCCTCATAATATACATTTTTAATGTTTGGTCACCATTTGTTACATATGTTGCATAAGAATATCACATCACTGATTCACTGTCTTTAGAGCATCTTGGTCCCAATAGACAGTGGTGTTTGGTGTCTTCTACAAGGCTCCTCCAAGGAGAGGAGAGGAATGGACAGAAAGAAGGGGTAACTAACATGGTGGATGCTTGAAAAAGCAACATGGAAGCCTACTATTATAAAGTTGATATAACATATATTATATATATACATATGTGTGTTAATATATTACATTATAATAATTAGACAATACTTTCACATAAAAGAGTTTAATTGTGGTTACTCTACACAGGGAATAATACTCTTCCCAGAAGCCTCTTCCCAGAGTCACAAATACAACCCCCAGTTACAGGTATGGGAATACTTTCTCCTGTGCAGTTAGGAAATGTGACCTATCATCTCTCCTCTTCAAATATTTATTTTATCCCAGTTCTTTATAGAGTATAACAATATTGGGTTATTTCAAAACAGAATCTAGATGTTCTCTGTGTTCATTAGACAAGGGTATAATCGCTCCTAGGTTCACTCAGTGCATAGACTGAGTTTCAATATTTCTTAGGAAATATAGCTTTTCAGGGATGAAAGAGATGGCTCAGCAGTTAAACATGCATACTGCTCTTGCATAGGACCAGAGTTCAGTTCCCAACACTCATAAGAGGTGGATCACAACCACCTGTAACTCCAGCTCCAGGAGTTCTGACAGCCTCTCTAGCCTCAGGCAACTGTAATAACATAAACATAACCTTTACAAACACACATGCATACACAAAATTTTAAAAGAACAAAAAACAATTCTTAATAAAAAAAAATAGGCTTTGGAGTATCTTAAATCACAGAAATGTATAAGTGTAAATGTCTATGATACTGTGTATTCATGTACCTCTAACTCTACTAACATGACAAGATTCTTCTCTAGGTTCTCCAATTCCACATATGTATCTCTATTATCCCACAGAAGCCTGAACCCAAACAATGAGACTACATTAACTCATTTTCTTAACCTTAATATATATGCAAAAAAAACTTTGAAATTTTCATCACTGTGCTATACAAACAAGAAATTATTTAAAAATATTAAAGATTTTCTTTAAAGATATAAAATCAAATTAATGTGTTTACGAGTTATAAATTGTTACTTAAAACCAGAATAATCTTATTTACAAAAGGATTTAATGCCCCTTATCTTGACATTATTGATAATGTAAAATACATTATAAATCCTTCAAAAGTTTACACTCCTTTGCTGGCCAGTTTTACCTCTTACATTTTCATCTATTTGAGTGTTTACAAGGCCTGTGGTTAGATATGAAGTCACACAAAACAAATGTATGCTGCATTTCCTAAAGAGATGCCTGTGAACACACCCCTATGATATTCACCAAGTAGTTATGCACAAAGAGACACCACTGGGACACAGCCTTAAAACTAGATTGAACACACAAAAAAAAAGTGTTTCTAACCACTAATGCTGCTAGCTCTCAAACTCCAGAGAATACCACCTGTGGGCTTACCCTTCTCAATACGAACACATTAAGATTCTTACTGGGTGAATATGCATCAGCACTGGAAATCTAATCCTAAACTCACTTAAAGACCTATAGAAGCAAGAAGTTGACAGAAATAAATAGATAATTGCTACAGCAGCCAACGTCAATTGTGTGTTTCTTGTGCAGGCCATGCCCTTCCAAAAAGTAATTGCCTCAGCACATCTAACTTATATACTTCAGTTGAATTCTAGCCTCACGCCAGAATTACTAATATCATTTATTGATTAGGAGCCTCAAATTCACCACAGAATGTCAAGATACAGAAAGAGAAGGGTGACTAATACTGCGAGTTATGGTCACTATTTCCCCATCTGTCAGTTCAGAACTATCACCTGGTCTGCTGAAGCTGACCTAGCTGCCTGCTCTTTGGAATTAGACCAAAAGGCATTCAGTCAGCAACTGACATCAACTGGTGATTATCTTTATGTTCTCTCAACACACACCCAAGGGATCACTTTTCCTGCATAATGGGATGGTCTTTCCAGGCTACTGCCATCAAAGTGTGACCTCTACTTTGTCAAGATCACTCTGCCATTGCAAGGATTGAGAACAAATCCTTCTGTTTCTTGTATCTGAGGGAAGATTGCATGGTGATTTATCAGAAAGGCTCAAAACACCATATATCTACTAGAGTTTCCTCCTCAGACTGAAATATACGGTCCACAACTTGTAGAATGTGTCTGAAGACAAATAAGACAGACTAAGGTTTTAGAAGCCTAATCAACATAAATGTATTGGTTAGAATAGTCCTAAAATAAAACTGTCTCAGACTGTTTGTAGACAAACTACCAACTAAATCTATGCAGCAACTAACACCTGTATAAAAACTTCAAGGACAGCTATGCCATGGTGACACACGACTTTAATCCCAGCACTCAGAAGGCAGAAGCAGGTGGGTCTCTATGAGTTCTAGGCAAGTCTGGTCTACAGAGCTAGTTCTAGGACCAGCCAAGGCTACACAAAGAAACCCTATCTCAAAAAACCAAAAGAAAAAGAACTTCAAGGAAAGTGGAATCATTACTTAGGAAGGAAAAAGTCATACAATTATTCAAGGTTGGCCAGACTGTTCTCCACGCTCCTAGTTCTAGGTCAATTGAAAACTAGATGCAAACTGGTAATCCAAAGTGTGTGTGTGTGTGTGTGTGTGTGTGTGTGTGTGTGTGTGTGTGTGCGCTATACTGGTGATTGAATTTAGGGCCTCATACTAAGTAAGGGGTCAACCACTGAATATCCATAGTACTTGTTTTGTTTGTTTGTTTGCTTTTCAAGACAGGATTTCTCTGTATAGCTCTGGCTGTCCTGGAACTCAATCTATGACCAAGTTGGCCTCAAACCCACAGAGATCTGCCTCCCAAGTGCTGGGACTAAAGGCGTGTGCCACCACCACTCCATTTGTTTTATTTTTTATATTGAAAACATTATCACTAAGTTATCCAGGATGGTCTTGCTATCTAGCTTAGCTCTAGAACTTGGAAATCCTCCCAAGTAGCTGAGGCTATATAGGCTGGCACCATCAGAAGCAGCTCAAATGTTTCTTTTTATGCGCATTGGTATTTTGCATGAGTGTATGTCTGTGTGAGGGTTCAGGTCCCGTGGAACTGGAGTTACAGACACTTGTGAACTGCCATGTGGGTGCTGGGAATTGAATCAGTGCTCTTAATTGCTGGGCCATCTCTCCAGTCCTCAGATATTTCTTAATGTTTATGATGGTCCATATACTTATTTTTCTACTGAATAATGAAAATACTGAAAATTAGTACACTGTCATTATGCCCTGCTGACCACATTGTGGTCTCATTGTGATATAATATACCATAAACTGGAGGCTTATAAACACTTAAAATTTGTTTCCAACAGTTCTGAAAACTAGGTGGTTAAAGACTAAGGTACAGATTTCTAGCCATGTCATCACACACAGAAGAGCAAAGGCACTCTCTTGGGTCTCTTCTATGATCCCATTTACAAGGATCCACTCTCATGACCTAATAACTCTCTAATACCATCACCTAATTCTGTCATCTTAGGGCTTTAGCACATGAATTGGGAATGTATGTAAATTTCAGCTCATTATAGTGCCACTGCAAAAATATGAAGACATCAACTAGTGGACTTTGACCCAAGGAGGACCCAAATGATCATAATACAGAAATAGTAGTCTTCAGTTGAGAAAAGTAAAGTGTTCAGCAGAAGTTTCACAGAGAATTGAACACTAACCACATCTTGGAATAAATCATTGCTTTGTATTGCTCTCAGTCACAGTATTTTGCAGTAGACTCCCCCTTCGTAGAAAACACCCCCCTGAGTTTTAATTAAATCAGCTTGCCCATTGTCAAAAAATATACTTCAGTCATTCCTATGTCTGCAGTGAGTTCTGCATTGTAACCCCTGTCCTTTATCCCACAGCTGACCTTTGGCACATGTGACTCAAGAGCAGCCCTGCTTTTAATTAAGCTAAATACACCTGAGTCATTCTTTTATAAGATGATCTTGAATCTAAAACCTCAGTGGTTGGCTCCCACTTGCAGAAAGCATTAGAACAAATTAAATGACCACAACACTGGATGCAAGCAGTCACATCCAAAATGTTAGAAGTTTCAGTAAAACAATTAACCTACTTTCCATAATAAACAGCTGATAGGAATCTGGAAAAAACGAAGGGAGCTGTGTTACAGAATAACCTGATTTGAGCCTTGTAGCGAGTGGGTGGTATGTGGTCCTGTTTCAAACAGGGTTCCTACATTGTTCCTAGCACTGTTGAGACAATGGGACTTGGTGTTAGATGGTACCAATAATTATAATTTGTATCAGAAATATGGATATTTTATGAAGATACGTATCAAGAGTTAATTTAAATAATGTCTTAGATTTTCTTTTAAAGAATGCCTCAAAGACAAAATAGAGCAATGAGAGCAAGGAGACCTTGGCGACTTTTTAACTTCATGACACACATTCCTTATTTGCCCTTCTTCCAGAGATTAGTTCAAACAGACCATGACAAAAGTTTAAGTTTGATGCTTTTATACTTTGATATAAATATTTGAGAGTTCATAGTTCTTGGATGCTCTTTCAGAAGAGGACTTTTCTTGTGCATTCTATCCAAAAATTCAACAATATCTCATAAGATGACAATTCATTTGTCACTATAATAAGTGGGAAAGAGTTGTACGTGGCTCTGGTTTTGCTGAACAGAATCCTAAAAATGTTAGGAGTTGTTTCTCAGCCTATAATTGAGAAACAACCAGCACACACACACACACACACACACACACACACACACACACACACACACCAAAAAAAGGGGGGGAGAGTTCTTCAAGATGTGAAAAGACAAAGAAAACTGGAATGAGATTCTATATTCTTCAGCTTCATTCAAGATGGTGTTATTATTAAGTTGAATTTTTGTCAAGTAGCTTTTCAAAATACCATATTATGTCTGTTCATTTAGTTCTATTTGATAATACACTAGGAAAGAGTCGGGGAAGGGTAGAGGGTCAGAGAGCTAGTTAATAAAGGACTCACAGAAAGAGCTCTCTAGAAGCCAGTGCTATGTAACTCTTTCAGAGTTAGGGTTGGGGTCCTTTTCCTCTCCAAACCCTCCTCCTTCCCCACCTACTAGGACATAGAAGAATTTTTAGGCAACTAATAACTAATGCTAGTTAAATATTCATTGTCAGGCTTCTATTTTAAAGAAAAGAGCTTGTGTGAGAAATAGAGTAAGTCATATTTTTATATTGCTTTTCTAGGCACTTTTAGGACCATCATACTTGTGTGCTCACTCAAGGCTTTATAAACTAAGAAGCTGGCTGGAAACCCTTGGGAAACCAACCTCTTAGCTTCAATAATGTCCAACTAATATTCTCCCTGGATTTTAAGCTGCAAAGCAACTCAAAAAGAGAGGGGAAATGTATCAGTAATGGCTGCCAAGATAGCAAATAATTTTTCAACATCTCCAGTTTAATGAAAAGATTAAGTTTATTAGGTTCATACCAGTCTCTTATTATTAGAGCGAGTTGGTCTCCAGAAGTTCAATTACAAAACTATCAATAGGATTTACTAATTTCAGTAAGTCTCTTTGCTTCTGGGGCAAAATATTTTAATTACTAATATGCACAGCCCCTACAGAGGCATAAAGAAAACCTTAGGTACAGAAAAGGACATAAGAATTAACTAAATGTTCTTCAGTTGTAGATAATTTTTGAGGAAAACAGTAAAATACTATTTATTCCTCATTTCAAAGCAGTGGTAAGACAAACATAGAAAGACTAAGCCAGAGATAGATGACAACTACTTATGATTTCTGGACACAGCAATGAAGTGGCATATAGGAACTCACAGGACAAGGGATAGCGGACAGAAGACATACAAAAGCTCAAGCGAGACAGAGTATCAGCATGGAGAGAGGAGGTAGGCACAATGTTCCACCCTTAGAGGAGGAGCTTTTGGCAAGTGACAGCTTCTTGGAGAAGGAGTATTATTTCTCTTTAGGTATGTGGCTCCTGGTAGGTCAACCAAGATCCAGTGGATGGCCCTATACCCAGGAGTTTATGGGTAGCACAGTTGAACTCAATGGGTTAAAACAAAAAAAGGGGACACAAAGTTGGGTAGGTAGGGAAGGGGTATATCTGAGAGGAGTTGGTGCAGGGGTGAATATAATCAAAATATATTGTATTAAATTCCCAAAAAGTTAATAATGAGGAAAAAATGCCAACATATTGCTAAACAACACAGATTGCATTGTTAGCAAAGAACGCCAGATCTCTCTCTCTCTCTCTCTCTCTCTCTCTCTCTCTCTCTCTCTCTGAATTGATTTTCTTGTCAAATAAGGCATATTGTACATTTCTACTAAAAGATATACTTTTATTTCTGACTAATCTATGTGGATATAAACATGTCAAAAATAAAACTACTAACCAATTAGCTATTTTTTCACATGTGATTTTGTAACTACAAAAATCCTAAATTTCTAAACACCTAAAAAACATCTGCGACTCTTTTCTTCCAGTTTTTCTTTGTAGTCAGATGAAGTCAGATCCAAACCACTCAAGTGTAGCATTGTTGCCTTTCATATCTTAGTCACTTTTAATAATTACTGTAGGATTATTTCCAAGACATTTGATTTATTAATAACAAAATCATATGACTGTATTAGATGACATCAGCACCTAAAGCAACTGTCATTCCCCAGTTTGGAAAGAAACCAACCCCTCAGGCCTCTCCTCAAAGACAAGTACAAGAGGCTGAACTAGAGAAATAAAAAGGGCCATTAATACAACTTAGACTTCCACAACTTCAACTGTTCCCATCGAAGGAAACAAAAATTGCCATTTTTCTCCTGCTAGTATGAATCCTATTCACTTCTGTCCTTTGAGGAATGAACAAGATATAAATAAACAATATCGAACAGTCTGATACATGCTTTCAACATGGACTCAGCAAAGGTGCCTGTAAGCACTGATATGGTTTCACAGAGCTCAGTCTTTTTCAATCATGTCAACAATTTGCTGTTGTTTATTATCATTCTGATTGTAAGCATTTATTTATCTATCACATGAATCATGAATCCAAGTGTTATTAGGAAACTAATAAAGCTATTTGTCACTCAGCCCTTACTCTTAAAATGTTTGAGTATGTTAGAAGCCATGAACACAGTCACAGAACCCACAATTTATTGTGTGTCTACCATGATGCAAGACACTTATTGTATATGGTGACTGGTCAGTTATCCAAACATCCCTGTGCTACTGTCCTTATTCTACAGTGGACTTTTGGGGTGCCTGTTCTTTAATCTGACAGATTTCCAGTTACCATCAAAAGCATTTGCTTCAGGAAAAGATGACTAGAATGTACTCTGTTTTTATAGTTACATGAGCCAAGAAATTCCACTTCATTTTCAGAGGCAATGTGTGGTTGTTTGGTTATGTTTTTCTTTCTATTATTTGCAAGCAATTGTGCCCCAGCTAATTCAAAAGATGAGCATCATCTTCCAAAGTTAATAGCATTTTACTGCAGGAGGAGGTCTGTGTTTTTCTTCATTTTATACTTTTTAGACAATAAGGCGAAGCTTAGCTGAGTTCATAATATAAAAAACCTAAAACTTCATTAAACAGGTAGCTGTGGGATAGATGAACGAGCAGACAAAGGGAGTAAACGGACAAAGTACTGAATGGAAAACAATTTCCCTGTTCCTAGTTTACCGTAATTTCCCAGAACAAGAAGCATGGTAGCACATTGCAATGTGAAAAGAAAGGGCATTAATTAATACAGACCCATATCTTTTAATTCATTTCAAACTCTCTTCCAGTGGACAACAACTCATTATCTTTCTGTTTTGCAGTAATTTATATCAACCTATCACCTCTCTACTTGACATTATTGGAAAAATCCTACAGAGCTGCGGTGAGGTGGCTAGCACCCAAAAGCCAAGAGAAAACACTTTTAAGCCACTCATTCACTATTTTCCCCTGTATACACTGACTTCCTTCTCACCAGAGAGTGAAAAATGAGGACAGTGGAGCAAGTGTTTTGTTTTGTGCTCACAACCGCGATAGATCTCATTGAACTGCCAATTGTAGCTGTTAAAGACATTATGTCATGACTGAAGGCCCTGTCCTCCAAGGAAGTTGAAGAATGTATAGGGATGGCACAGCCTGGGAAGAAGGGTGTGGTGGAAAGGATATTAGTCACACAGGCATGCTGAAGATCCCTCATCCTAGGGCTGCTAACGACCCTAGTGAGAAGGAAGATGCTCTCACATTTATACTGGGAAATGGATTTTGAGAGGGAGAAAATGGTAATTTATTTCCAGACCCTGCCAATTTCCATACTGTACTCTCGCTGTATCATCGTCGTAGGCCTGTTCAATGACAGGAACAATAATTTCTGATCTTGCTGCTCAAGAAATAACTTTATTGATCTCCACTTTATTTTTTATTTTTCCAGTGATTCAGCAGGTCAGAAACGCTCCCGTTCCAGTAGCTTCCTATCATACAGCAAGTCATCCAGAGTGTTAAAATGCCAGTACAAGTCCATAGGAACTACAGGAACTGCAGGGTTATTTCAGCACCAAGGAGAGTGCTCTGCTTCTCCGCCCTCCCCCCACCCCCGCATTTAAACGTCATACTGTGCACTATGCTGAAAAGAATTTTAAAATGTAATTTAATAGCTACCAAAAAGCTTACTAATGGGAGAAATCTTAATTTTCAAATACTTTTAAAATTAGACAATATTTCATACATGTTCATGAATGCAACAGTGTTCCGTTTTTCCATCTGAGATGGAATTAGCTTATTCCTTGCTAGTTTTAAATACCTAAGCCACAATTCCCCCATAGATTTAGGTACAATAGAATTCAGTCATGTGGATGAAAAAAATTTCACACGCACAAGTCCAAAACATATCCTTGCTGCTTCAGTGTTGTGAATATGCTCAATAAATATCTGAATTAAGAATGTACCTTCACTAAAAGTATTGTTTAAGTGAATAAATGGATGTATTGTTTGTAACTGGTTTCACAGGCCCTTGCATGCCATAATGCTTAATCTGAGCTGTGAATGCAGGAAAATCATGCCTAGTCCAGGTTCTCTTACTCTCTTGCATCCTGTCCTTGGGTGGGACACATCTCTGTGCCCAAGTTGTCAAAGATTCCCTCCTCTGTGCTGAAGAGAGAAAAGGCCAGGCCTCCCCCTTCCTATGAGACTCCCATGAGTTCATGGACTCCGGAGCCTAAGTACACACTAGAAGAAAAGAACAGTGTCCCTGGTCATTTCTGAGCTGCCGCCACAGCCAGACATGGGCTGGTTTGGGAAGTCCATCACCTATTAGGGAGGCCAGCATTCACCAAGGACAGGGCCAAAGGTGAACGAGAAAACAGGGCCAGATAACAACTCAGTCTTTAAACAGATTTTTCCGACACTCAGCATTCTGGGATGACTTCTCGAGCCCCTGAGTCTTTTCCTTCCCTTTGTCAATCTGCAATGACACATGTTTGAAGGAAGTATAGCCTCCTGGGTACAGGTAGGCACAGCCCAGTTCTCAGCTCCTAGGAGGCTTCCCGGCTAAGGCCACTCCACTTGGACTGTACTATCGGGCTCCAAAATGGGGGGAGCTTCCAGGCAAGGGCTGATTTCCATTTCAAACTGCATTCTGGTACTTTGTACTCCAGCACCATTGGACGATCAATATTTAATGCTTGAAGATTCTGACTCTGCGGGAGTCGTGTCAGGGGACCCTGGGAGCCAATCTGCTTGAGCTTCTGCGTGATAATTATTCATGGGCTCCTGCCTCTTGCTCTTTCTCTAGCACGGTCCCACTCTGCAGACTCAGTGCCTTACTCAGACTCCTCTCTCGCTCTCTCCGCGGCTACAGCTGGACCCTTCTCCTTCGCCTTCGCCACCGCTCCACGCGTGCACATCCCTACAATGGCTAAAACAGCAATGGGTAAGAATCGCGCTTCTCTTTCCCCAGGCTCAATCTGGAGCCCTTCTCTCTGGGGCTCTGAAGACATTAACAGGAATTTTATAAAGGAAAAGACATTCATGATACACGAGAGCTGGGAAGGTCGAAGACAGCTCTGGGAGGAGATAAGAGGGCAAGAAGGGGGTCTTTGAAAAGCTAAAGCAAATGATTTATTTTTAAAACATAGAAGCAGATAAGTTGCCCTCCGATGGGCAAGAATTTTATTCTACTTCCATATTTAAAATTAAAACGCCATGGGAGGGGAGGGGGCTACCTTAACTCTCTGCCTTCAGTGGGATGAAGGGACATTTCAGAAAGTGGTTTGTAACGCCTTATATTCGTTCTGTAGTTTAAAAAGAAAATAGAACGGAAAGGGGGTGAGGCTGGGAGAAAAGAGAAAATGCAAAGTCAAAGCGGTCCCATCCGGGCGGTTTGAGAGATGGGTGGGAACGGGGGAGGGGAGTGGACACATTTAATGGTATTGTCTCAGTTGGAAAAACCGCTAGTCTTGGGGCGCGGTGCGGGGAGGTAAGGTGGCCGGAGGGGTGGGGTAGGACCTTAGCTCCTTTGTTTTAGGGAGAGGGAGGGGAAGGAGGAGGAGGGCGTGGAGGGCGCGTGGGCAGCTGCAGGGGCGGAGAAGCGTGCGCGGCGGGGAGGGGTAGAGGGACCGGGCTCCCAAGGCGCCCGGGTGGGGTTTCTTTGTGTGTGGAGCTATGGTCCCCGGGGTGGGGGGGGCACCTGCAGCGCTGGGCACACTGTGCGGACCGCCCCACCCTGTGTGGAGTCAAGCGGTCCCCACCCGGACCTAGCTCGGCGCCCTCAATGGAAAGGGGGCCGGGTGGGGAGCGCAGCGCGACACCGGAGAACCCAGCCCTGCGGGGACAGAGGGGCCCCGCCACGCCCCGCGCACTCGCTAGCAGCCTGCTTATGCCAGAGACCTGACCGCTAACCTCGGCTGCCCCACCCTGGCCTCATTGTTCTCCCATAGGGCTAGAGGAGGGTGGGTTAACATATTTTTCAGAACCACATTAAATAGGATATTTAGACATAATAGCAAAAAGAAAAGGGAAAGAAGAAAAAAAGGTTACTCCAAACTCCTTAGATCCTTTCGGGGAGTGAAAGCTTGGGGAATCTAGAAGAGTATACAGAAAATAATACAGATAAAAATGTGTGAGCATGATATAAAGCAAAAGAGGTCAAGGTCTTTAAGATTGGCCACGTGCAATTTCCATTTTGTGGGTCGGACAGAACCAATTACTAGTAGATCTTTTGGGCTATGTAAAATCGCAGATCTCAGATCCAGGGCCTTCGTTCCGAATAGGTCTTGTGCCTCTGTGGCCCAAGGGTGGATAGACTGGGAGGGGCCTGCACCCGGGAAGCGACTGGAAGTCCCCCTCCCCCCAGGCCCGGTTGTGGATACAGAGCAGGGAAAAGGATGTGGACTGGCTCCACCCTGCCCTGCCCCACCCTGTCCGCCGAGCCCCGGAGACTCAGGTTCCAGGCTGCCTGGCCACGAACTTGGGTGGGGCTGCTGAACAGTCTGCAGTCCGGGCACCGGTCTTTCTAGCCCCGCTTTCCAGAACAGCCCCGAACCCCTGAGAGTGTGCAGACACCTGCCCTAGCGCCAAGCCCCTCCCAGCGGATGGATGGCTGTGCAGAAAGGCGAGCCCCGCCCGGCCACACAAAGACACGGCCGCGCCCTGCCAGGCCCTGGACCACAGAGGTGACCCCTTCTCTGTGGTTCGGGAAGGTGTCCTCGCCCACGCACAGCCCACAGAGTCCAAGGACCTTTTCCCCAGGCCGAGCCCACGGCCCACGGTGTTCCAGGAAAGAGACCCCCACTGAGGGTCCTTCAGTGGGGCGTGGCTCGGCCGCACCCCTCGCTGCTAGACCCGGAGCAGCGAGCCTGGCGAGCGCGCACGTGGCGATCGCGCGCGTGGACCGTCGCCAGCCCTGCAGCGCTCGCCTTTCGGAACTGGGCGCTCGCCCCCGCAGGAGCATCCCAGGAGAGGGTTCTGCGCAGTGTCCTGAGCTACTCCCGCTTGCCACAGTATACAGTCAATCGGGGTGTCCAGAGGGGTTCTAATGAGGGTGAGGGTGATCTTCGTGCATTATACTCCCACCGAGAGGTTTCAGCTGCAGACGACTGGCTAGTTACTCCTCGTCACCAGAACTGTGATTCCAAGTCATCCTGGTTATTATTCCAAGACTCACTCTCCCTTTAGTCTCACTTGTTCAAAAAGGATGCTGGTCCCTTTTGATGCTGATTAATCCCTTGCCACTAATTCTTTTTGAACATTTTCACCTGCCTCCGCTCCCTCCCCACCCCCAACCCAAAGATGATTTTGTCTCCTGTTATTCATTTAAGTTTCTATAAAGCAAATACACTTTGGCTTCCTGTTGCTGTTATGTATGTTCGTGAGGCTGGGACGTATGTGCTGGTACTTGCTAATGATAGTCTGTGTGCCAAAGACCACTGAAAAATTCTCCACAGAGAATTGTTTGTGGTTTCAATGGGCAAAAACTATATATAACTGAGATTATACCCCTCCAAAAGAGGGTATATCTATAAATATTTAAATATAGATTTAGCACACAAATTTCATTGTTTTCCCCTAAATCTGCTCTTCAAAGTGCTTTTTGATTCAGTCTCAATTCTACCCAGAAACAAGGATCGTGAAATGGTAACTGCCAACCAATGAAACTCCCACCCCACGGATGACAGGTGCCAAGGTCTTTCTGCCATAATTAGGCTGCACTTGTGAACGGGAAAAGACACACTACCTCGGCAGTGAGAAAAGTGCCATTTGGGTTTGGGGTTTTGGTTTTTTGGTTTGTTTGTTTTTTTTAATATCCCAACTGTACAGAGTAATCAATTAATCTCCAAGGCACGTGCTTTTCTCCTGATTCATTAAACAGTTAGTGCCTTCAGCGTGTTTGTGCTGCGTACATATTGTATCGCCTACTGTCTTCCCAAATGGAGCTGCAGTATAAATTGATGCATAAATAACTAGAAATAAAAAGCTGAAGATTTTACCAGGATCTCAGAAGAAGAAAAAAACCTGAAGGAAATAAACGGAGGTTTGTCAATTGATGACATGTATCTAAGTCATGCTCTGAGGGGGCGGCAGCCAGCATGCCTGTGCCCAGCGAAGCACCATGTCGGTCGCAGGCAGGGTGGTGTGTATCAGGGGATCTGGTGGTGTTTGCCTGTGCCTGTTAAAGATCTATCAAGGAAAGCCTGTTTTCAAATGATCGATAAGACTGAATGCTTTTCTAGTTTAGAAAAGATTTTAAATCCAGACCTCTGTCTCGTCAGAATTCCTAATGGTTTTCAGTGACTTACAGACAGATCTGGGGTAAATTTTCTATGACAAGAGGAGGGAGACATGCTTTTTCCTTAGTCCTTGAAAATTTTTAGCAGGATTTCACATCTTTGTGTTTAAAAGAGTTATCATTACTTTTGGTTTTAAATTTTTAATTGATTGTGGATTAAATAGTGATTTAGAAAAATAAGCATTAGGTCATTTGGCACGAAATGACTTTCATCAAATTTCTGCTTGTCACTGACAAAAAAATGCTGCAAGAAGTTCCATTTTGTGTAGACTCAGGACATGTCCTCCTCCCGGGATGTCATAAAGATGGTTCATATGATAACGTAGTTTCCCTTTGTAATTTGGATCAAAATAGTTACTTAGTTCTGTGATTATTTAATGATATCTATCAAGCAAGATTTTTACATAAAACCCAAATAACTAAATACGAAATGGAAGGTGAGTCCATATTGAATGCCTTTTCACTGATAAATACATCTTTAGGAAAATTGCTGTTATTCTATCCATTGTTGTTTTTTATTCCCTTAACTAAGATGAATTGTATATTCGTGTCGTTCCTGTAGCTAGTTGCTTGCATAAGGCTAGATAAAACTGGTCTCAGAGCATGTGGCAGCTAACAGCACAAACCCAGAACTGGGTGTGGCCAGCCCCACACCGATAGTTAACCCCCAGCTCCCACCAGCTTTCTTTTGTTTGTGGGAAAACACAGATTATTGTTACCATGCAATCTGTAACAATATGTAAAATGTGCTGGTCCACAAGAAAACACCCAATAGTTAGTAATATAAAAGCTTCCAGAGCCAAAGCTATTTGCTTCCTGGTTCTCTCAATCGGAGACCACGGAGTCTGCACTAACTTTTCACCCCACTAGAGGGCAATCAGTTTCTCTACGAATAATTTAAACCTGGCTTCAAATAAAATCTTTTTTTTTTTATTGGAGCCATTCAATTGTTGATTAAATAAAGTAATGCCATGGCTTACCCTAGTGAATGAGAAGGGCATGTACATCTCTACAGTAAGATGAGTGTAATCTACAAGTTGGCAGAGCCCTGAATAATTAGTCCCTTATGATCTTTCTTTCCAGTTTCATTACAGCATAATTATTATATCATTTATGTTACTTCTGGGGTTGTATGGTGTATAAATGGTAGAAAATGTCAGTAGTAATAGCAAAATTATTTAGCAACAGATGTTTTAATTTGTAAGTAAAGGCATAAATTAAGATCATGTTTATTTATTCATTTATTTAAATATGCCCCATGCTGAGGACAGTTCTAGTGCCTGAGGCCTCACCTTAGAGGAAGTGGTAAAGCAGGCAGAAGAACGTGATCCTGAGGAGGCACACCCAAGCTGATCACAACTGCTTTCCCATGTTCTTAAAGAATACCTTTTTAAACCAATAGGATCTCCATCTAATTTCTGTGCATTTTCAACAATCATGGTTTATATATGCTTATAAGTATATATATATATTTGATGATTCTTATAAGATGACAAAAAATTAGTCTTAAAACCTTAGAATAGTTTTATTGGTCTAGTAAATAATTGATACCCATTTTAAGGAAGAAGAAACAGATAAGTATAAACTAATTTTGATGGTTATCAAAGTAAATTGTTTCAATGTTCAATAGAAGGAAAGTTCTTTTTTATACTGTTTATATAACTATAGTCTACCTCTAAAGTATTTAATAGTATCATATTAAGGTGTTTCTCAAATTTTAGTGGAGTTTTCATTGCATTTTAGAACCTGATGGGGTAGGACGGGCTGGAGGCGAGTCTTCAGTTCTGACAACCTGCTGAATGATGCCAATTCTGACCACCAAGCCAGCACTGTTAGAATACAAAGCTGTGATATGTTTTGTCTTAAGACTTTTAAATCTGTGGCAATGGATTACAGAATATTTCACTTCCAAACTCATATGCGTAGGGATTTAGTTCCTCTGAGGATTATGTGTTCTGTGCTATCACTCTTTCTTAATTAGATTGTTTCAAATACATTTATATTAAAGGACACAGCAGAAGACCTTCAAGAGAAATTGTGGGAGAAATAAGAGTTTGGCTCTATGCGCGCATATGTCTCAGAAAAGAAAATAGCTTGTGGCACAGTGAAAAGGGGGGTAATAGATCATACAAGATCACTGTTATTCACAAAAAATATGCAAAACAGAAATTCAACCCAGAACCTTTTAGATATAGGATAATGCATAATTTACTAGACAGTTAACTCAGCATATATAGTCCATATGGGAAGTAAAGTAAAACAGGATTAAACCATACTGAAGTTAGTATTTATGCATAGTTATTACTTATTCATGTTATTCCAACAGAGTATTTCCTCCTGGATACTGCTTGAAAAGAAGTATTAAGGACTCATACATTATAAGGAATTTGCTGGGTTATAATGCCCTTATGTTGGAAAACAGATTAGGCTTGGTATGGTATCACATGCCTATAAATCCCATCACTCAGGATGTTGAGGAAGGAGGGTTTTGGGTTCAAGCCCAGCCTGGGCTATCCTGTAGGACTCTAATTTAACATAAATAGGTGAATAATTTTTCTTCTGCTTTCTTAAGTCCATAAAGGGCCTCCATTATTCAGTATTGCCCTTCTAAAGAAAGGTGGCCTGGAAAGGAAAATAGGTCTTCAAGGAATATCATCAAGAATATCATGTCAGTTCACCCATGAAGTGGGTGGCCACAAAGGTATTACTACATTTCTGGAAATTCTGGCCTGAAAAAAAAAGATACTAAACACAAAATGCCTCCAATAGACAATTAAAAATATCAACCCATCTCTATGAGTTCGAGGCCAGCCTGGTCTACAGAGGGAGTTCCAGGACAGGCTCCAAAGCAACACAGGGAAACCTGTCTCAAAACAAAACAAACAAACAAACAAATCATCATCCCAAATAAAAATTAGCACAGATGGCAGAATGCAGTGACAGTCCAAAACTGGAGTGAGGTTAACCTTTGGTTTGTTGTTGTTCTCAGCGGCTCAGCTCAGGCCTTTCCAGGTCTCTGGAAGCTGGAGAACTTTAGATCACTGGTTCTCAATCTTCCTAATGCTGTGACCCTTTAACACATTTCTTCATGCTGTGGTGACCCCTAACCATAAAAAACAAAAACAAAAACAAAAAAAAACTCCATTGCTACTTCATAACTGTAATTTTACTACTGTATGAATGGTAATGTAAATATCTGATGTGCAGGATATCTGATATGTGACCCCAAAGGGGTCGAGACCCACAAGTTGAGAACTGCTGCTTTAGATGGTTGCAGCTGTTAATACGTTGGTTTTTAGGAGGGTTGTTTTGTGTTTTGTTTTTGTTTTTAAGAAAGGAATGCTAAGACAGCATTACAGAGGTTATGGATACTAAATGGTTAATCCTAGCAGTTTTAGAAATAACATTTGGATATGACAAAAATTTAAGCTGAAGACCTTGAGCAAGAGTTCAGTCCTGTAATGAACAATTTTGCTGTACTGTTGCTTTCAGAATCATTTTTCTGGTACAGACAAACTGCGTCTTTCATCCCTTCTGTAGACGCCAGGTATCCAATTTCAATCTCTAGTTTTGTGAAGGAAAGTTAGATCTAAAAGAAATACAACCTAGGCATCTACATTTAATAAAACTATATATTATTTCAAGATTATCTTACTAGTTCAAAAGCAGGTGGGCAGGAGAGATCTGTGGGAGGCTCTGACTCCCTTGTACAATTTTTTAATTATCTTTAATGAAAGAATCAGGCCTTGCCATTTGTCAAGGAGACATTTGCAGTAGTAAAACTTGTGTTTATAATAAGCCATTTTTATTAGTCATGATTGAAGATAACACTTTGTGTACATTTGTTCTCACAAAACTCTCTTATGTCGATGTAAAGGTTAATTAATGCATCCTGGCACTCACTGTGCTAGTCACCCGGAAACAGCACATCGAGGACTTATGCCTGGGAGAAGCCCCGCATCATGCTATAAAGCAGAACAAAATCCTTAAGAATTTATACATTTACAGTGTTGTTGACCTTAGGAAAATTGTAAGTTCCAACATTTGGCTTTTGACAAGAAATAGATAATTATGGTTCTCAAATAACACCTTAAGAATGAGTTGTTTCAATAGTGCAGGACATTGTCTACCCCTGGCTTTCATTTTGCTAGGTCATACTGCAATGCCTTCAAGAGGCATTGCAATAACACTGCAATAATTATACTTAGAGCTTTGGAGTCTCTGCTGTGTTCTCTGTTGTTCAAGAAACAACAAATTATCAACACTTTGAGCCTATGAGTCCATTAAATGTCCTATGTCAAGATAAAGGTAATTAGATGAAATATTTTTAAATCTTATCCCCAAAAACATTTTATAAGAGTTATTTTAAAGTATACATTAAATTGTGATTAGTAATCTTTTCACTCTTTTTAGAAGATTTTATATTTCTATGTACATCAGCCATAAAGTTTAATTCCTATTGAATAAAGTTGCTCACAGTAAACCTAATGGTCTACCAGTTTAGAAGAAACCTAACTTCCCTGGGGGAAAAACAACTGATAATATATATTGACTTAGAAAACTGAGGCCAGGAAACCCCACCTCTGGTGTCAGGAAGCACCAGACACCGAAGGTAACTGAGGGAACTGTGAAGTTAGACTGATGGCAGCCTCCCAGGATCCCCGCCTCAGGACACGGTCTAACATGAAATATTTACTACGGCAGCATTCTCTTTTACTGCCAACACAAATATCTACAGCCATTCTGTAGCTCCGTAGCAAGGTGCTTGTGGCTCCATAGCAAGGTACCAGCTGACATCCTCCTAATAACCGATAAAAATTACCATAATCAATTCGTCTATGACAAGACCCATTCCTGTCTCTTGAAAAGTTATCTTTTCATTCTGCTTCAGCCAGAGCAAATTCTTCCTCTTATTGTTTTAAGAAAGGAGCAGACAAGCACAGAAGATTGGAGATTGTTTGGGTTGTGTTTGTTTTTAATCGATGGTTCAGCAGTTGAGAGCCCTGGTTGCACTTCCAGAGAACCCAGGTTCGATTCCCAGAACCTACATGGTAGCTCACAACCATCAGTAATGCCAGTCCCAGGGGATCCAATGCCCCAGAGGCACTAGACACACAGGTGGTACACAGACAGACATGCGTACAAAACACCTGTACACATAAAATAAATATTTTAATTAGATAGCATGATCTGTCTATATGGGAAAATATTCACTTGTTCCATCCATCCTTTTTTAAATTTTTTTAAATTTTCATGTAATCCTTGTGCTTTGGACATAGCATACAAGTCACTCTATTAAGGATCAGTAAATTTAAACTTAGAAGAATGTACTCAGTCCAGTGTAGAGTAAGACCAGAAAACATGGGTGACCAAGGTAGATATAGATCCATTTCGATATAGAATAGATGTGAATAGAAAACTAATTACAGTTAGGACTTTCTCCTTTGTCCTAAAGTCAAGCACACATAAAGAGGAAAACTACATGCTAGGTATAGTTGTCTGCAGCCCAAAATCATTGACAGCTAGTGTCTCTAAGAATGACATTTAATAGCCCTTAAATTGAAAAAATAAAAAGTACTTTTAAAATGTGAGTGCTGGCTCTGTTCAGAAGCCTGTGCCATGTGTTCTAAGAATATAAATTAGTCTGCTCCTCACCCTTGGGTAATTTACTATTTTGAAAATAACAAGATCTTATGCATACTAACAAAATAGAAAGGCAATCGCAGCAAGAGTATATAACTGCACAGAAGGCTTCTCCATTTTAACAGTTCTGCTATACCACCCAGACTCTCTGACAAGTCAGTGCATAATAGTAACACCAGTTAGGAAGGACTGAGATCATCAAGATGCTCCAAGCCACTTTCACTTGGAACCCTTTGGTTGAAACGTGTGTCAGGGCTTCCTGAGCATCAGCAGCCCCTTGGGAAGAGGGTCTGAAGCTGGCCCCATGAATTTTCCTATCTGGTTTCTAGGTGGTGCTAATGCACTGGTCTAGACCCACACCAGAGTAAAACACACAACATCGTAGTTACCAGTGGGGAGCCCAGTGGTCCTGCAGCAGGAGGGCTCCTTTCTCTATCTCTGCATCACAACTCAAAAGAACAGCCCTTCTTCAGTGCATTTGAGCTGGCTTCTTCGTTCTCACTACACCTGGGCCATGGTGATTTCCTCTGTGCCTCTAATTAAGCACTAGTCAAATAACAATGCTAGCTGCCTTGTCTATATCAGAAAGTGATTGTTGGGATCCAGGAAGTAAATGTGAAAGTGATTAGTGTTTGTCAGGTAACTGTATAAATGCAAGTGCTTGTGTTCTTTTATCATTAGATATAATAGCTATGAGTGAGTGTGTGTGTGTGTGTGTGTGTGTGTGTGTGTGTGTGTGTGTGTGCCTGTGTCTCTTTTTGTCTCTCTCTCTATCTCTCTATCTGTGTGTGTGTCCTCACTCTTAGCCCAGACTAACCTCAAATGTATCTGTTCTTCCTGCATCCACTTTCCAACTGCTGGGGTTACATGTGTGCACCACCACACACTGATTTGCAGGGGCAGGGTATCCTATGTAAATACCAATGAGCGTGTATTTAGAATGAGTAAAGAAGGAAACGAGAAGCACAGTCTGAATCTGAAATCGTTTGCTTTTGAAAGATACATTCAAAATAACGAAAAGCAAATTGAAATGATGATTGAATCCCTCAGGCAACAGCAGCATGTACTACTTTGAGGGGCTGGATATCAGAACCCTGTTGAGCAGCCTTGAGCCTTCTTCCTGAGAAGTAGCAATGAAGTCACCCAGAATTCCACCAGTGTCCCTGCTCAGCTTTCCCAGCCTAAGCTTCTTCAGTGGAAGAGGATGGGTAGTGTCCCAAGACAGCCATCACCCATCTGTGAGAACCCCTGGGCACAGCACAGGTGCCCCAAGAGACAGACACAGAAAACATGAAAGGGCTGATGACAGACAGGGAGAACTCAAATTGCTTAGCCTTCACCTCCAGTTACCCCCGCAAGCTCATCTTGACCCTCCACCTCCGAGTCAGCCTCATTGAGACAGACAAATCCTAATCAGAGAGAACGCCCAGGCCCAAAGCCCAAGAGTGCCAAAAGCTGCTTTGGAGAGACGCATTAGAAAGACGAAGCTCCCTGAAATGAGAGAACGTGGAACACCCCAGATGCCAAGCCCCATGCAAATGAAAAGGCAGCATCTCAGTTCCCCAAAAAACGCTGCGGCTGGACCTGCCTGTTCCGGGTGGGAGGGAGAGAGCTGCGGCGGTGCGAAGATGCATGGGTTAGATGATTGTGGCTTTGACCCTGCTCTGCTCACAGCCAAGAAGCCCTGAGCAAACTGCTCATGGATTCTACAGTATTAATACAGTTCTCATCGTTACAAAATAGGGAAATAATGCCTAATTATGTGCTGCTCCCTGAGAGAACTAGGCAAGCAACTGAATACTAAGCATTTGACAATTAAAAAAAAAAAATGATCACCTTCTCTGGTTCCCTGAGCCAATCATGAAAACACTAAGGAAAAATAATTTTAAGATTAAACATCTTGATTCTAATGTTAATTTCTACACATAATGGCAACCATTGGAAAGTACTTGCAACTGTAGAAACAGTCACTACTCAGTAATTCTTGGTAGCAGAAGGAAGGCTGACGTCCTACACAGCTGCCCATGTAGTAAATCTCCAAGACAAATCCATCTGAGCAAGGCCAGAATTTAATAGTTAATGCATTTCATCCGGGTCAAAATCCCATAAGCAAGGAAGGTAATGAAAGTCAGAGTGGATTTTCTTATATTTATTTCTGTCATGTTTCCCTGACATTAATACATCATCGTACTTTACCAATGTAGGTAACATCAGTAAAATTGAGTCTTCTTGCCGATCCTGGAAGGTTCATCAACATAGGATATCAGTTAAGTCAATAGAAATTAAAAATGACTCCAGACATACAAGTCTACACTTAGGCCTCTTGAAGAGTAAGGAAATGGACAATTTCAATACACAAGCTTGAGCTCACATGCACACAGGCACACATACACACACACACACACACACACACACACACACACACACACACACACACACACCACACACACCCTTCCTCAAATGCTATTGATCCATCTGTTTCCCCAGACCCCAGCTCTCTTGCCTTCTGCTCAGTCACCCCACCCTCCAATCTCCTTGCTGTTTGCTCTGCTCTCCCACTTCAATTTCCAACATCCTTGCTATTCAAAAGAACAATTAATAAAAACACATGGTATATAAACAACGGGTTATATTTATGATGTAACTATAGATACCTTGAGAAAAATCAGTGCTCATATTTACAAGTATGTTTCTGATTAGATATGGCCTACACTAATCTACTTATAAAACCCTCAATATTTTGTCAACTTCATAGGCTATAGAATTCAGATGGTGTACTCCCACGTTCTCATAAACATGGAAAAATGAAAAGGAGGAGTCTCGCGTGGAAGCACCAATATTATTTAAAGCCTCACAAGGTCATACTACATTGTAAGAGATGTGCTTTGCTTTGAGAAAATGCAGCCACTCTCCTCACTTCAAAATCCTCCAGGAGAGTCTGAAGTTATTCACACGGCAAACAGGCAGAGAGAGGAGTTCTTTTTTCTACCAGCCCTGAGTTTTGAAGTTTAATAGTTAAACAAATAGATGAAAGTCAGTATTTCAGATGAATTTATTTTTCCTGAGTTGAGGACTGACGTTGAGGAATTAAGCAGCTTTGAAAAGAACTGGATTACATTTGTGGAAAGTTTTCTGAAAATGAGATATAAAAATAAGAAGCATACACAATTGCAGTGTGTGATGTTTATAAGCTGTATTACAGCTTACCTAAGACAAATTCATACACAGAGACACACACACATGCATGTGTATGTATGCACATACTCACTCAGACACACACACACACTCTCTCATACTTGCATGCATGCACACACACATTCTCATACTTACATGTATGCACACACTCACTCATGTACACACACTCATACTTGTGTGCATGCACACACACACTCATACTTGCATGCACACACACACACACTCTCATACTTGGATGCATGCCACATTCATGCACACACACACTCATACTTGCATGCACACACATACACACACACTCTCATACTTGCATGCATGCACAGTACTCATTCATGCACACACACACTCTCATAGTTGCATGCATGCATACACTCCCTCATACACACACACTGTCTCATACTTGCATGCATGCATGCCACTTGAGAAGGAGCACTAGGCTTTTGTATCTGCCTCTCATGGCTGCAAAGAATTTCAAAGCTACCCATTTAACTAGATCAAAATCGGAGCATTGCTCCTGAGGAAGTCCATAGATATGATGCTGTTCTATCCAGATCGTTACACATTTATCCCTTTTGATAAATTTTATAACCATGAAGAGTCTACCTGAGGATAATTAGCTAAGAAATCAAAGAGGATTTCTCACCGTTGCTGTCGGCTGTCCCTGAACAAACTGCAGCCGCTTTCCACGTCCATCTCAAACCAGCGTTCCTTGAACTTTCCTTCCTGTTAACTCCTCAAGATTGTCCCATGACAAACTTGCCAATTAGCCATATAGTTTCATTATAGGTAATTTTTTCTTTTCATATTTCCTATCATTTATTTTTCACCAGCCAACAGCTTCCCTCTGCCTTGCTGGCTATGCACCATGAAATGCCTTTGTGAGTGTGTGTGTGTGTGTGTGTGTGTGTGTGTGTACATGAGACACTTCTTTCTCTTCTTCTCTGCTGTCCCTGGGTCTCGTCTGGAGCCAGACACCATCTCTTACCTTGTCTTTACTGTAGCAGGTACATTCCTTGAAGGACAGCTTTGGGCTAACATACACTGACTGTGACTAACACTGTGACTGTTACTGTGACTGTACCAAGAACATGACAGGGATCATCATCCACATTTTCACAGGTGAGAAAAGAAGAGAAATTGTGAACTGGAGATAAATTGCCTTGATCCAGAGCTCATTTAGTTAACCTCAACCTCCTGTCTTCTTGAGCAGAATAGGGGTTCTGGTTGTGGTTGACGGTTTGGGGGTAAGAGTGAAGTGAGTAATGGAAACATGCGGGGAGCCACAAACAAACAAAAAGAGTGATGAAAATGAGGGGGGTCTCGTTGAGAAGTAGCTCATTGAGTAGTTCAGTAAGACGATAATGGGGGAGGATATGATCAAAGTATACACACACACACACACACACACACACACACACACACACACACACGTATATAATAAAGTAGTGAAAGAATAATTTTTAAAGAATCGGAATGATAAGAATCAAAGTTCCACACAACTAGTATCTTTTTTCTATTGCTGTGGTAAAACATCATAATGAAAGCAATGTGGAGAGGAAAGGCTTTGTTCGGCTTACAGTTCAACATCACAAGCCATCGGGAAGGAAGTCGGGGAAGGAACCTGGGAAGCAGGAGCTGATGCAAGGCAGTGAAAGAGTGCCACTGGCTGGCTCCTCAGGGCTTGCTCAGCCTGCCTTCTTATACCCTGTGGCACCACCCACCCAGGGGTGGTACCGCCCCCACTGAGATGGGCCTACCCATGTCAATCATTAATCAAGAAGATGCTCCCACAGGCAAGCCTACAGGCCAATCTGGTGGAGACATTTTCTCAGTTGAAGTTCCCTCTTTCCACATGACTCTCTCTTATGTCAGGTTGGCATAAAACCAGCCATCACATTTAGCTATAGCCCTTTAAAGGGTCAAAAAATAAGGATCAACTTGGCGATAATTAATCTTCATTAGTAATATGTCAACACTTCACTTTCTCAACACACCACCTCAGGCACTACAATAATATTCTATCCCTATTTGTAGACAAACTCATGTCCAGAAGGTCTGCTATCTAAGATGAACAAACTCATGTTCAGAAGGTATACTATGCTGTCTAAGATTGCTTAGACCCAGAACTGGAACACAAGGCTTGAATTCCAACCCTTAGTTTCTCCGTTACTCTAGGGGCCTGTTTACTCACCTCTAGTTGAGGGTGGAGGCAAGAGCACATACAAATAAACACAGAAGCAATGTCTCCTTTCTCCCCTGGCACCATCAGTTGTCTTCTTTAAGAGGAGGCCACACCAAAGATTCCAGAAACTGCATCCTGCGGCATGATGCAAAGCAAGTAAATTTCAAGGGAAGACGTGAGCTCCATCACGTTCCTACCTCCAGCCAAACTCAGTCTCTAAGACAGAGTCGACTGGCAAACTCCACAGCTGTTGTTTGCCCATGAGTGACAGCCCCTCCCTGCTCAGCAGCTAAAGGACGAGCATGTGTGGAACATCCGTTAACACAGAACATACATACATGCCAGGGGATGCAGAAGACATTAGGAGAGACGTCCTTCCTCTCTCTCGAAAAATGCATGGTTGAGAAGAAATGGGTAGTAAATGAAGCAATAGAGGAAAACAGAGCCAACTTGGCGGGGAGCAAGCCAAGAAGGGGCTGTTTCCTTGAAAAGCCAAAGGCACCCCCAAAGCCTTTGCAATAGGAACCTTGAAGTGTGATTCTGGTTTTAGGGAAATACATACGTGCTTAGCTTTGGGAGCTACATGACATTTACAAATGCTCACCACATCCTACTTGGTAGACCTTCTGCCCACTCAACCTATTATAATTTGGCTGTATTTCAAAAATGTGAGCTGTATGCCAATGAAAACCCTGCTTTTGTGAAAAAATAGTTAGCATAAATAAATCCAAAGTGAATAGAACCTAAAGAAGAACAAACATTGTGTCTTTGGCTTCAAGCATCACCAACTGGTGGCATTTTTATAATAGCACATTACCATGCCAAATTCCAATTCATATTTATCTATGCAGATCAAATGCTTAATTCTATTTTTATTGTGTTTATAACCAATGAACGTAGTATTTGCTGCCACAAAGAAAGTAAAATCCATAGGCCATCCTAATCTTGCCATCCAATTATGCCAGCATGGAATCGTCACAGTGTAAGAACGACTCTCAGAGAGGGATCCAGATGGCATGCAAAAGGCTTATATTTTATGTATCACTTTCTGCCTGTGAGGAAGAATATATGAAGCCAAAAATAGACCTTTCATGGAGCATGGGGAAGAGTGGAATTTGCTCTGAGGATTGAACGATTTGCAATCAGAGGCCTAGCTTGCTTCCTAAAGCATTTGTTGCATTAGATAATACTCACACTATCACACACACACACAGCTATTATGAAACATAAAGATCCAAAAAAAAGAAACATTATAAGACAGAAATATGAAGATTATACTTGTTATTTCTTTAATATGAGATGTCATAAAATAATTTGTCTAACCTAAGGTAGATAAAGGATGTCTTTACTTCAGAAAACAAGGTGTATGTAATGGGAAAGTTACCTCATCTTAAAATCCATTGAGTATTTAAAAACCACCTATATATGACAGCCAGTAGGATACAGAAAGGTGCGTGATATGTCCAAGGTATGCAGACATTCGAGGCTATAGATGTAGAGCTTGGTCCCAAGAACAAAAAAAGGGGGGAGATAAGGAATTTGAAGTCTGAAAATTTCTTAAAGCTCATTTAATACACATAGCATCTCACAGTTTATCTTCCTATCTGTAACAAAAAAAAATCAATCCAGACCTATATGAGCAGCATAATTTTACTTGAAAGAGTGGGAACACATTCCATACAAGTATAAAACTAAAAAGGAATGCCTTTTTCGTGAAAGCTTTGTAAGTGGAGACCGTGGAAAGAGCAAGCGTGCATGGCCATTGCGATGGCCAGAAGCAGCACTGAGCACCACGTCCACGAAGGCGCTAGTCTTCATCGTTGTCAGAGATGACGTTCACTTTTCAGGAAAGACTGCAGCACGTGAATCCTTTGAAAGTTTTCCCCAAGTTCTCTGGAGGACATTATTGTCTACAAAGGTGTGCCACTAAGAAAGGAAATCATTTTTATTAAACACCAAAAACACATGAGCAGATTTAAAAACGGGAGAGTCAGATGTCAAATCACGGATTTCTTTTAGAAGTCTACCTTTCTGTAGCCATCACATCTCTCTCCCATTTGTTTCCCACCCTGTTCCTGCTACTACACCCTCCACACAACACACTAACCACCACACCCAAAGTGAGGGAGGAGCCCAGGGTGAGCCGCAAATGCTGTGGGGTCTGATTTCTTTATCTATAGTATGAGATAATCATTAGGCAATTTTCTTTGTTGCGTCAAGTCCAGACTGTTATGACTGGTGATCTTAACTGCATGAAACCAAGTCCGGACTTGTCAATAATCTGTGCTTCTCTATATCAATGCATTTAAAATAACTCTTTAGAGTGAATACTTACCAACCTGAGTCAACCAGTTCTTAAAAAGGGAAAAAAATGAAAATGCAATAACCAAAATAAATCAAACAAAAAGAAGCTGACCTCACCGGGCTCCTTACTGTTATCTCTCAGGTTAACTGTGCTTAGGAAGCCACCTGCAGAAAAGCACGGTTGCTCCTACGTCTTTTCAGTTTTCCTGCCTTGTTTCAGGAATAATCAGCTGATCACTTCAAGTAAACCAAGTCCAGTCCTCAGCAGCGCTATCTTCTTTGTGTCATGAGCATCATTTACAACCGAAGGCGTGATGGTGAGAGTTGGCATCGAAAGAATAGGAACCCTACATTTGTCATAGTGCCAGCGTACAAAATCTAACTGCTGGCCAAACTGGCCTTGTCTTTAAATTTCAATTGTATTTTTTCTCAACTTCATTAAGACAGAATTAACACATAAAATGTATGTGTATATATGTGATTCAATGGGATATTTTAACATATGTGTATACTGGGAAAAGGAAAAAATCTAACATAACTCCCTGACCACGCTTACCTTTGAGTGTGCTGAGAACATTTACTTTTGCCAAGTATATAATACTTTATCATAAAATTCCTGAAGTCATTTGTAGAACAAGATAGTTATAACCCTTGACAGCATCCATATTTCCTGCTTGATTTGTTCATATGTGCAATCATCGTGTTCTCTTTGAACACAGAATAGCCATGGAGTGTAGACATCACTGTGATTGCCAGACTCATAGGACCTGCTTTCATTCAGAAAAATCTTCCCTGACTGTTGCACTTTGTTTACATAAATATAGCATACATGTGTAAACACTTAACACACACTTCTTCCATGACTGACTAGCATAAACTGTAATGAGTGTGACTTGGAGATCCGGCTGCGAGGACACTGTTGAGTAAGTTCTGTGTCAACAGAGACCGTAGTGTTTCTCTTATGTTTGGAGAAACAGGCAAAATGAGGTTCCCACAGAAAGTTTCTGCAGCTTATGCTTGAAATAGTTACTTTCTATTAATCACAAGTAAACAAAACTGCTGTAACTACAATTTAAATACCACTACCCAGACAAGAATTCTATTTGGTGGAAACATCACAAGTATTATTTGGCAATAATACCAAATTAAAATATTTTTCATTTACAGTTGATAATAACACTAGTATACATGGCATGGATCTTTTTTGATGTTGAGACAGATCTCACAATTGTTGCCCTGACTGGTCTGGAATCTCTGTGTAGACCAGGCTGGCCTCAAACTCACAGAGTACTAGGATCAAAGAGATTTACCACCACACCTGTCTATAGCATAGATTTTCCTTCCCAAATAGGGATTTCAAATACAAACACCTATAAAATCTGCATATCGCATGCCCAAACCTGAGGAAAATAAATCACAAAGTGAATTTTTTATCAAGGAAAAAATACATAAATGCTAGTCTATCTTCAGCAGATACACTTTTCTCTGTCTTTCCCTTGGTATCTTTGTGAAAGCCTATCTCAAGGCATAGATTTTTTAAAGATATACTCAGAACTGAAACAGTGACATGAAGCCAGTCAAATGTATTGATACTTCATACCAGTTCAAGTAGAGACTTACGTGCAAGCACTTCTAGAAATACGCATTGAACTTTCAGGAAATGTTCAAACTGACAGAGGAAATAAATCGGAATGCAACTGCTAGAGCTTGCCATACAAGCTGCTGTAGAATCCTCCTTCATTTGACTGTATCTTCCCAGTGTTCTACATGGATTCTCATCTCTCTTTATCCAAGCACAGTCACTACTTCCTAGCAGCATCTAGGGATTAAGGTGGAATGGATCCTTCAGTGCTCACAATCAGGCTTGGTGATAAAATCTTGGCACACAAGCAGAATAAAGTGCTTCTAAGATTTCTTTAAGTCACAGTGTGGCTTAGCCTCCATGGACCTTAAGGTCTTTCATTGGGGGAGGTTTAAGGGCCAACTCTCCCCCCATGTACAAAGTTTTCATGAACCCCTGCAGGAGCTGTAATGAGCCAAGAGAACTGTGAGGTTCCCAAGTGATAGCGTTTACTGCTTCTGTTGCCCTGTGGGTAAGAACTGATTCAGCTCAGCCCGTTTCTTTCTCTTGTCACTACTGCTGGTGCCAAGAATCCAGTGAATTGAAATTTAAGAGCTTGAGGTGCTTTTTTAATCCCCAGTGATGGGTTACACTGCTTTGACTCTCTTAAAAGACACAAGAGAGCTTTAACCTGCAAAGAGAACTGGAAGGCCTTGCTGGTCAAAATATAAGGTCTTTCAAAAGCTCTCTGGCTTTGGAGACCATAATTCCTGGGGGTAGAGATGGGTACAATGAATGTGAACAGAATCTAATTTTACACTAAACTAATTAACATTACATCATCCCAGCAGAAATATCTAGAAACATTACCTCATATCAATGTTTTTCTAAGATGTTAAAAATTGGCCTTTAAATTTGGGGATTATTTGGTTTTCTTTTTCAGTGTTACATCTTCAGTTACATATTCATCGATAAAACTATTTTAATGCTCCCAATTTAAATTAATGCTGTCTGTCAGAAGTATCTTAAGCAAATTCATACTAGTCTGTTTCTGTGCGTGCGTGAGATAGTGTGGTATATGTACCTGTTAGAATAGTTAGTGCTCCTGTGCATGTAGGTATGTATGTATGCACATGGGCAGACATGCTTGTGTAGACCAGGGGTCAGTGTCGAGGATCTTTCCTTGATTACTTTCCACATTTATTTCTGAGACAGAGTTTCTCAGTGAGTCTGAAGCTCGTCAGCTGGGCTTGGCTGCCTGGCTGAATGGCCTTCAGGGATCCAGCTGTCTTTGCCCCACCCTCCCACCCTGGCACACACACACCTCTGAGTGTTAGAGTTACAAGTGCAAACACTGGGGATCTGAACTAGCTAGCATCCTCAGGCTTACAGAGTAGATGCCCCCTCAAGCCCCATCCCAACGCAGGGAGCTTCTAAATCTTCTTAAATAAGGGCCTGGGTGTGTAGCTCAGTTGGTACCATCCTTGCTTAGCCTGAACTAAGCTTTGGATCTGAGCCCCAATACCACATAAACTAGACATGGTGGCGCACGCCCATAATCCTGGCATTTGAAAGACAGGGGCAAGAGGGGCAGAGGCTCAAGATCATCCTTGGCTGCAAAGTGAGTTCAAGGAATGCCTGAGGATACATGAGACTCTGTCTTAAAAATAAATAAGCAGATAACACATATTCTTTAATGAAATGGTACATCTGAGTGAACAGTAAATAATTCAACCTTGACTTAGGGGACCACAGCACAAACTGCTGAACACAGTCTGGACCCAATCTAGTTAAAATAAGCAGCAGGAGCTGAAATGTGCAAAATGTAAGAATTTTAAAATAGTCGAAGAAAACTGCTAGCAGGTGGCTGATTCCTACCTATGAGAAGACCTGAGTAAGGGGAAGAAATAGGCTGTCAGAAATAGGAGTGTGGCTGCTTGTAACAGTTAGAGCCGAGTCTCGAGTCTTTTCAGAAACAGCCAGCAGAGGGCAGTGTTTTTATCATTGTCTGTCCTCTTGAGTCAAACATGGCACTGCTCACCTTTAATCCCAGCACTCTGGAGGCCGAGGCAGGAGGATCTCTGAGACCAGCCTGATCTACATAATGAATTTCAGGCCAGCCTGACCTACAAAGTGAGACCCCCACCTCAAAGGGAAAAAAGTAAACAAATAAAGTAAATATTTGAACAAGCTGCAGAGACTGTAAGGGGAACCTGGGTCCCTAGTTGAGTACCTAAAGACTCTTTGCATGGAGGTGACAGTATCATTCTTCTAAAAAGCAGTGTTTTGTCAACTACTTATATAAATTAGTAAGTCTCAGTCAAAGAATTTGTGTTCTTTCTATTAGAAAGAAACCAGGACATCCAGTTGCTATAAAACACGGTGCAAGAGTCCTTGATTGTACATTCCGTAGCATCTCGTTTTGTTCTTTGTCCCCAGAGAGCTTCCTAAAGAAGCTGGAATCCAAATTTGGGTTGAATCCAAATGGACTGTTTAGGACTTCCAAGAGACCCTTGCTTCTAGACTGACATGATCACCCCCAGAACAAGCACAAGGAAAGAACCCGGAAGTGTGCAGGCTGACCCTTGTCTCTTCAGCCAGCCTGGAGCCAGGGCCAGCCATGGAGTCCGCTGAGTAACTGTGCCCTTACCGCCATCAGGAACAAAGAGTAGAGATGGGGGACTTCTGGGTTCTGATCTCTGGCTCTCCCTAAAGCTCAGTTTCCTTTCTGGATCTCACTTCAACACCCTTAAAAATAGGGAGATCATGCTTTCCTCTCTGTCTGTAATGTGATAGAGGAAGAGGAAAAGGTTCTTACTAAGTTATGCTTAGAGCTCTTATTAAATGACCCCTAGGTATTATGGTTTTGTGAACTGAATTCTTACAAGGCAAGCCATCATTAAAAATAAAATGCTGGATATTCATATATCTGGTGGGGCAGTGATTGAAATCATTGCAAAATAATTTACCACACAAGACCAATAAAATGACAGGGAGGAAATGAAATGCCAGTCTGCCCGGACACAGACAAGCACCCCCGTAAGCCCACACAAATAAGTATTTCTCTCATTCTTCTAGACATTTATCACAAACTCTGAGCTCTCAACTCAGGCTTTCTAATACATCTTAACTATATATGCACCATGCTTTAAGAAGAAATGTTTTTAAAGAAGATATTGTCTATGAAAGTAGCATGTTAACACATGACATTCCCAGAACTTTCTATACCATCTTTCATATGTTAGCAGGAAATCTAAGACACATTATTCCTTTTTCTCATTGAATATTAGCCAAAAGTAAGGACTCAGATAAAATTTTGCAGGATGAATATCTAAAAGGAATTTCTATAATGCTGCCAATTCCAAATTACATAACAACAAAATGATATGAATTAAATGTCACATTAATGGCTACTCCCACATAAGCCAAATGAAGTGGAAAATTGAAAATTTTTAAGCCATTTACTTCTAATTGTTTGGGTCTTTAAAAAAATAGTGGAGTATAACATCATGAATTATGTATATTATTTTCCACTTAAAGTAAGACACATACACAGTTAAGACGTATTTGAAAGCATGAGTAAAGCCTAGAGTTTGTGGTATATAGGTTTAGATGAATGGGAGAAATCTTTATATGCTCATGTTGTGTTTTCTAAAGTAAAATAACCTCCATTTGTTTTTTAATCTAAAACAAAATTGTAGCTGATTACTAAATCCATGTATTCTTTTGTGAAATTGTTACTGGAGTTTCCAGCTATTTCTATACCAATAATTATTACCCATAGACAAACCATACTTCAAAAAGTGCTGCATTGTCTTTCTGTAAAAATATTCAGTCATCCCTCTGACTTGGCTTCAATAGAGTTAATTACAAATTAAAAACATTCAAAAACAGGTCTCTATATTAAATACATGTACACTAATACTTCATATCAGTATTCTCTGGGCCATAGCACATAACAAATATTTACTACCATATCACAATTGTTAGATTATTAGATATGCAAGTAATTGAGAGATGGTTTAAACCATACAAAAATGCACATACATATAACATTATACAGGCTGTATATACATATGTGCGTGCAATAACAATTAGTGAAAAAGAGGCCATGAATTGAAAAAGAGCACGGATGGGTATCGGGGGAGGGTTTGCAGGGAAGAGAGAAATGTTGTGATGATATTATGACCTCAAAAGTAAAATACATTTTAGAAATCATCAGGGAGGTAGTTGGCAAATACTCCACCCCTTCTTTAAAGGGCTTGAGAATCCACAGATTCTGGTGTCTGCAGAGGATCCCCAAACCAGTCCTCCGTGGGTACAGAGGCCGACTTGTTTCCAGCTGGGTAATCAGTGGCCTATGTGTGGGGAGTAAGGGAGGAAATGCCGATGAGAAAAGGTTTATGCCTTTTATTCATTAGTTTCTCATTGGAAACAGGTAGACAGTGGAAATGAGAGCCAATCACCTGAGCAAACTGCTGGGAAAGTGAGACTGGGTGTGAAACTCACCGTGAAGCACTTGCCTAGCACGCACAAGGCTCTGAGTTCAATACCAGCACCAGAGGAAGAGGGGGAGGGAGGGAGGGAAAGACTGAGGGAGGGAGGGAGGGAGGGAGGGAGGGAGGGAGGGAGGGAGGGAGGGAGGGAGGGAGGGAGGGAAGGAGGCAGACAGGTAAGGGAGGGAGGAATGGAGGGAGGGAGGAATGGAGGGAGGGAGGGAGGGAGGGAGGGAGGGAGGGAGGGAGGGAGGGAGGGAGGGAGGGAGGGAGGAGAAAGAGAGAACTGGAAAACAATTGAGAGGGAGATGAACAGCACCAAGCAACATTTAAGACGGGAAAGAGTCAGACAGACCAATATGAAAACTAAGCATCGCCCTTTAGAATCCATCAGAACTCACAGCTTATCCCGCATCTCTGAACCTCTCTTCGCTGATAAACTGGACTGTTTACCGGACCTTTTTTGGCATTGCCAAAATGGTTAAACAGGAAAGTGTCTTCGATGCCTCCGTTCATTGTTTGTGCTCAACAAAGAGCAACTGTTACCATTACTCATGGTTCATTGTGGCCATTTGGAAGAATGGAAAAAGTACAATTAGCGTTCATGCATCATTAGGCTAAGAGACTATTACTATATAATTATTATACTTTGTGTGGGCTGAACTTTAAATGAATTCACTAGACAAATGAACTTATTTGTAAACATTAATAGTCAATAGCTAAATCCACCAACCCACCGCTGAAAAGGGATATATGGAATTACCTATTAACTCCCTCATTCTGCAAAGATGTGTTCAATTCTACCTGGCCTTGAGGTATGGTAAAAGTATTTACCTACATTGACTCCAAAATTCAAGAAAAGAAAATGTTATTGTCAATTTAATGGATGTAATCCCAATAGCGAAATCATAAGCGTGCTTCTCATAGAACTTTGTATTTGCTGGGGAGTCCTTGTTGTTGCTTTAAAAATCATTTGAATTATTTATATTTCAGTACATCAACCCACACACAATTCCTCTCCAAGCAAACCCATTCAGTTGTGAGCTTTAGCTTAGTTACATTTTGGGTGGAAAGTCTCCCTTGATCCCTATGTACCCTTCCTTCTGAAGATTGTAGATTGTAGATCTTTGTCCCAAACTCAGTTATTTCCTATCAATGTTTTCATGAAGTTGTGGGGTCCTTCTTTGTTCCCTCTGTACTGCACATTTCCTAAGCTACGCCACACCACATCACCTCCTGAACTTCCATTATTTCCTCGTGTGTCTCCTGCATGAGAACAATAAAGAAGTCTTGCTTAAAAAGCAAGGGTGGAGGAGGGGACCGGGAGAGACGGCTTAGTAGGTAAAAGTGTTTGTTGTGCAAGTGCAAGGACCTAAGTTCAAATCCCCATAACCCCTGTAATCCAGACACCGTGGCACTAGCACGTATCTATAATCCCAGTTCTCCTGTGGGGAGACAGGAGATTGACACCAGAGCGTCCCCAGAAATTCGGAGGCCAGCGAGCCTGGCATAGTTAGTGAAAAAATGAACAGGAAATCCTGTCTCAAACAAAGTGAAGGATGAGGACCAACCATGGATAGAGGTGGTCTTCTGACATACACAGGCCCACCACAGTGCACACACTGGCATTCACACAAAACAAATACATAAAGAAATGGGGGGAGGGAGGGAGGGAGGGAGGGAGGGAGGGAGGGAGGGAGGGAGGGAGGGAGGGAGGGAGGGAGGAAAGGAAGGGAGGGGATAACTTCTTTCAATGTGTTTAGTGGCTTTCTACTTCTAAACTGATACTGAAATCTAACCCGGAGGCTTTTAGCACTGAAAGAGACCATTACCAGGGGACATAAACTGGAACTGTGGAGACAAACCAGGACTTGTGGCCAACAGACCCGTTGTCACCTCATACACTTCTCAAAATCTCTCAAAAGGGCTGGAACATTGCCTCGGTGATTAACACACACTCAAAGTGGAATTTCAGGGGAAAAAAAGCCAGGTGATGTTTAGTCCATCCTGGGCAATGTCTTGTTTAAGCCTTAACTGAGTGGCCCATATTTTTATCAGCTAGTTTGGAAATCCTGACTACAAAGTCCTTCTTTATCCCCCACTTCACTTCAGCAGGCTGCAGGTTCTTCAAAGCTTCTCTACATCACATCTGCACCTGGGTGATCTTTCCTATTTCCATCTGTCTTGGTCTGCTTTACATCCACGCCCTGCCTCCCTGACTCAGACAGCAGTGTTCTCCTGTGTTTGGGTACTTTTAGACTGCTTCACAGAAACCTCTGCCCATAGATGGCGAACCTAAGTACTTGTTAATGGGAATTGATTTAAAGTCACAGACCAAGACAACTATAATTTATTGAGCAACCCCTTTCTGATCTCTCCAGAACTGTTCTCTAAATTGTTTTGTCGATGAGTAAGACAGTGTGTACCTTCAAAGGATGTATAGTTCAACTAACAAGAATTATATATTAAAAAAAACAGTCTCAAAAGACCCTGGACAGTATGTAAGTGGGATATTATAAGACCACTGAGAATAATGAGAAACAGCATAAGAGAGGGCGTACTTAGGAGAGGGGATCTGAATTAGGACCACCTTTGGGAAGAATTTGAGTGAGCAAATAGAATTCAGGGGGCAGTGCTACCTGGTAGAATGTTCTGGCAGAGGCACTGTGGAAGGGGCCCTTCAACATCAGGTGTATATTTACCACAAGGAGACAGCCAGAACTCACCTTGTGGCTGCAACTTGTTCTGTGGAGTTCCCTGGGATTCAGGGAACCCACATTCGTGAAAATCTACACAGTGACTGTCACTGGGCAGCCAGAGCCACTGATAAAATTAGTACTGAAACTGGCCATTGAATCCCAGAGGCAGAGGCAGGTGACCTATGAGTTCAAGGCCAGCCTACTCTACACAGTGCGTTCCAGGCTGTCCAAAGCTACATAGTGAGACTTTGTCTTTAAAATATTAATGTACTGAAGAGTAAGGATGCTGTTAAAGAAATCACCCACAGAGGGTCAGCTCCTGTTCCCCAGATCGCCAAGGACATAACAGAATCAATATTTCTTTCAGTCAGGGTTTTAGCTCTGGCCAACACAATAGATATGATTTAATAAAGTTCTGGAGACTGGAGGTCTGTGAGCTGGCCGGCAGAATGGTGGGCATCTGGTATGGGTTCTACTCCAAGGTGCAGACAATGTTTCTTTTCTGAGTTTTCACAACAGAAAGAGATGAATCCACCTCTCCGGCCCTTACAAGAGCCATTCATGAAGACCTGGACTTTACTGTCTGATCCTCAAAGGCCTCGTGTCTAAATATCACCAAATTAGGAGTTAAAGTTCTCCTCTGGCCTTGGGGACAGAGGGTAAAAGTCATTCCATTATTAGTGTAGATTATTGTTCATTATACACAGGGCTCCATGTGTCAGCCACAGGCAGTCTGTACACCCTTCTCTTCACTAGCTGGGAGATCTTACTGAGAACTATTGAAGTTCATTACCAAGTTACTAATGACAGACATGAAGAGCGATTAGTGTAAATGTATGTTCTTTTGTAGCTTCAACTTGATACTTCTTTATGGGTTAGTTTCTAGTTTTGTATTTAGACTACTTAGTAAAATTTGAATCTATAATGTGCATATACAGTCATCCTTCAGTGTACATGGAAATTACTTCCAGGGCCCCCTGGGAATACAAAATTTGCAGATGTTCAAGTCCCTTATTTAAAAGGATATAGTATTTGTCTAGAACTCATGCATGTCCTGTCCTATATCTTAAACCATCTATTGATTACCCAATACAATGTAGACATTATGTAAATGGCCATTATACTGTATGTTTAAGGAGTAAGAGAAACATCTGTATATGTATTCCACACAAAGAAGCTTTGAATGGTACTAGTCTAAGGTTGATTTCATGGCTAGTGCATGCCATTGCAGAAGCCATTTTTATTTCAAATATATTCAATATGAGGTCGGTTGAATTCATGGGTACAGAACGTGGAAGACTAACTGTATACTTCATTTTATAAAATGTTTTGAGTACCATACTGTATTCACTTACCAAAAAAAAAAAAAAAAAAAGGTAACACTCCTAGCATACAAAGCCTGGCTATACTGTTTTCAGTCAGTTTATGGAATGTCAAATATGCTATCCTCTGGTAGATACACACTGAATATCTATGTGAAAACCTTAGATAGTTGTAAGTGACTAATCAAAAAGAAACAAGACAAAGGTGTGTGGTTCAACCTTCTAAAACTAAAAAAAAGTAATAAAGTATCTCATAATGGGCATTGTCAAAATGTCTGTGGCACAGAATAAACTGTTTTCATTTTTAGGAAGTAAGCTAGCAGAGATTCCTTCCTTCAGCAGGTCATCTGGACGTGCTAAGTGGAACTGTATGAAACTGACTGTTGATCCTTGTATGAGGTGGGATCTTAGTCTCAGACACACATCCCTGTGGTCCCTGGACGTCATTCTAGATGTAGGCCTGGATGACTCCTTGGCAGCCCTGATAGAGATTGTTCTACTGCCTTTGATCCAGAGACTCCATCTTATCAGTCATATGTGGCTTTGGCCTCTGTGAGACTCGGTGTCCTCACTTACAAAATGAGTAGTTGAGTAGGTGGACTGTAGACTTAAAAATCTCTTAGAAACTTCTTAGTTTATCATTCTTGACTGTGATGTGTCATCTGTAGGAGTCAGGCTTGGGGATCACACAGTTGAGTTACAGAAAAAGAGAAATCTCATGTGGTTTTAGGTACATTTACTATTATGTGCTAGGTTACATTCATACCTCTCCATGTGGTCACAGTCTGTGAGTTAGACATGGTAAAACATCTGTCGGATCTGCTTCCTGCTCATCAACAGAAGATGTATCTGCCAATAATGTCTAAATTCATCTTTCAGGAATTCCTTCTTCCCTTAAGGTCTAGACACTGTCCTTTAGATGATTAAAAGTCCCAGGTGATGATTAAAAGATCCCACCAGCACACAGATGTTACATGTCAGATTTCTTTTCGAGGCCATAGACATCCATTTTCTTATCACAAGCTACTTATACAGTATAAAACACTCGTTTTTCTGCCATTTTCTTTAATTAATATCACTAATTAAATAACCACCAAAAGTGACAGTGTCCCATCCTCTTGTTCCAATTCTGCCATCTGAAGACACTTGTCCTGGTGGTAACCATGAAATGCTGCTCACCAGGTCTACCAGGGCAGGAGTATTAGAGGAGAAAGGAGGATATGCAGTGGAGAGGAGGAGGGGGGGGGGGGGAGGAGGGAGACCAGCACGGTCTAATCCACAGCTTCTCTGTGAGGCTGGTACCCAGACTGTGTTGGGTGGGAGGGAGATCCTGATCAGATCTCAGTGCAGGGAAGGTGAGATAAGAAAATGCATTTGGGGATTAAGAGAAAACAGCAACAGAGTTCCCTGGAGGTCATAGCTGCTTAACAACTCTCCTGCTGACTTCTATGACTATCCCCAAATGAGTAGTGGTGAGGCAGGCTGAACCCCCGAGAATCTTAACTGGTGTGAAGAAGACTCACACATACGTTAATTAGAATGCGCCTGTCTCTGCTAATTTCGTCTCTTTCCTTTTTCACTGTTTTCACTGTCTGCCTTTCTGCTGGATCTCAAATCCTCTTTTTTTTTTTAAATCTAAGTCACTTTCACTTTTTATCTAACCTACTATAATATGCACTCCTCATCCTCTATAGGGATGAATATATGCATCAGAGTTGTTTACATCCCTCGTTCATTGGGAAAGCAAGCCAAGCAGCCTGCCTCTTGCAGAAGGCTGTAATTATTGCTCAAATTTAGAGAGGCATTGAGAGGAAATTCAGAAAATGGAGCATTCTAACCTTGAATCTTCTCTTTCAGCCTACAAGGAGAAAATGAAGGAGCTGTCCATGCTGTCACTGATCTGCTCATGCTTCTACCCGGAACCTCGCAACATCAACATCTACACTTACGATGGTGAGCAGCCTGCAGCAGAGACAGACACCTCTAGCTGCATAATTAATTGGCTGGAGTCGGAATATATGTACTTCTCTCTTGGAGCTCCTAACATAATTAGATGAGCATTTTATAGATCTCGGTGTTGATTTGTTGTGTCTGGCCATTAGGTCTCATTGATTGCTTATTGCTCGCAACACTTTGAAGTCGGTGCTAATAACAGCACATTAATGTCTCTTAAGAAGCATGGCTGGCTTGTTGTTATCAACATCCTCATCAGCATTCTCATCAGCAAGTCACAATCCACAAGGCGTCCTTTCAAATAATGAAACGCACTAAACTACAATTACATTAGATCTTAATTTGTAACAAACCATTTTCTACATAGATCATTCAAGAAGTAGAAAATCTACCATCATCACTATTTTGTGAGTAATTTTTTATGAGTAAATGAGAACAAGCTAATAATGACGATCAAACTCATACATAAAATTGACTTATAACTAAAGTCACAAGCAAAGAGGGATTAAGTAGAAAATAACTTCATGCCACCATAATGGCATTAAAATTCCAGCACTCAGAAGATGGAAGCCAGAAGATTGCAAGTTCAAAGTTAACCTAGAGAACATAAGACCCTGTTGAAGAAAGCTAAATGACATTCTACAGTTGGCGTGACTGATGACTTCATTTTCTGTTTGTGTGTTTGTTTTGTTTGTGACTTTTTTGTTGTTGCTGTTTCATTATTTGAGAAAGGGTCTCTCTATGTAGCTCTGGCTATCTTGGGACTTGCTGTACAGAACAGGCTGGCTTCAAACTCAAGAGATCCCCCTGCCTTTGACTCTCAAGTGCCAGGCTGCCAATTGACTTTATTGAAGTGCAACCTCTTAAGTTTGCTTTGTGCCAATTCATGGTGATTAGGATAGTTTGGTTTCATCTCTGGATCTTCCAATGTGTGTGTGGCCCCAGGCAAGAGGATGCTTAGACTCTTGGAACATCATTTACTCTCTCCTCCTAGGAATGTTGGGCAGAGGGTATTACATGTCTTACCTTAATGCCTAAGAGGTACCCAGGAACTGTTCTGTCCTTATCAACACTATTAGTATCAACCTCACCTAATCCGGTCTTTGTAATCAAAATAGGGCAGCTATCTGTACCAGATCTACCTGAGGCATTTTGATGTCTGAGAGGCCCACAGTTATTCTGCCTTTCCACATATGTAAAGATCATTATAAAGAAGGTAAAGGGCAGGCTCCCAGTCTTAAGTGCCTGAAAGTCTATTTGAGAACTCAGAGCCATTCTTCTTCTGGTGCTGTTCAGATGACACACACATTAGAAGGGCTAACTAACTTTCTAGAAGCAGCTATCTCTGTGTGCATGTAACCAATCCATCTCTAACCAAAACTTTCACTAGAACGCATGCAGCATGCCCAGTACCTGTAAGTCCATTGAGTCAACAAATTAACTACATAGGTCAGTATTATCTGTCAGATGTTGCTGTTAGTAGGAATCCAGTTGTGCTTCTTAAGAGACTGTAAAATCTGTGCTGTCACTGAGATCCAGTGATGAATTCATCATGGTCCTTGCCTTCCTGGAATTCGGAGCTCTGTAAACGAGTCTTAAAAGGTACAAGAAGAGCTCCAATTTGTTGGAACACAAGGGCTGGGATGGTTTCTACTGCTTTGGGACTAAGAGGCAGGAAAGCAAAGCTGTGTGAGCTGTTTGAAGTTGAAGAGACAACTCCACATCACTCATGCACCACTTCAAAAAAAACTCAGTAGCAACTTTCATATTTCCAAAGTGATTACTTGGCCTTATCTTTTGCCTTGACAGTAATTACCTGAGCAAGGTAGAGATCATGCAAACTGCTCTTTCTTGAGCTCAAATGAAAGTACTCTGTCATGTATTACAGTAAGAGATTCATCCATTGAGTGTTTGGGAATCCCCTGGGGGTCTTCAAGAGACACCTACATTTGAAATATTAGTGACACATAGCATTGGCCTAATCTCAAGAAGTTTCTGGTTGCAAACAAAGATCAGTGTACTGAGACTAAAGGGTGGTAGTGTGGGGCTCAATAAAAGTACTCATCTAAAACTGAAAACCAACAGAGGAAGTCTTAAAGAAATTAGTAGATTTTCCTACATTGGGAGCTATGAAGTTATAAATGTCCTAGAATATACTACCTATTGCTGTTTTATGTTATAAATTATTTTAGATTATAAATGATAGTATAGGATTAACATATAAAAGTCTGATAATAAGCCTATCAATCATATTATGATTAAAACTTGAAAGTCTGGTCCGGCAGTGGTGGCGCACGCCTTTAATCCCAGCACTCGGGAGGCAGAAGCAGGCAGATCTCTGTGAGTTTGAGGCCAGCTTGATCTACAGAGCGAGATCCAGGAAAGGCACAAAGCTACACAGAGAAACTTTGTCTCAAAAAACAAAAAACAAAAAACAAAAAAAAAAACCTGGAAGTCTGGTAATCTACTTGTTGTTAGTACACAAGGCAATGATAAGCGTGGCTGCCAATTTTCTGTTCTCTTTTGTTTAATTAACAATTAAAATTGTATGTGTTTACAGTGCTCATTTTTAAAGGATTTATTTATTTATGTATATGAGTACTCTGTATTCGTGTAGGTCTGTACAACAGAAGAGGGCATCAGATCCCATTGTAGATGGTTCTGAGCCAACATGTAGTTGCTGGGAATTGAACTCAGGACCTCTGAAAGAGCAACCAGTGCTATTAACCACTGAGCCACCTCTCCAGCCCTACAGTGCCCATTTTTTCAAATACAATATGCACTGCATAAAGGCTAAACCAAGTTAGTAAACATATGCTTATCTCATATGTTATCATGTATTTCTGGCAAGAACCCAATCAAAGAGAGTAGCTTAAAAATACTTAGACTCTGACAAAATGGAGTTTTATTCCATCATAAAAATAAAATAAAATTGTCATTTGCAAGAATAGATGGAACTGGAGATCATTTTATTAGCAAAAAAATCATATTCAGAAACGCACATATCTCATTTTCTTTCATATGTCTGCATGTATATACATATATGGTGTGAAAGTAGGAAGAGGGATGTGTCGCTGAAGTTTTCCTGGTCCTGCCTGGCTCCCATGGCCCTGAGGCAGCTTGGACCCAAGTAAACACACAGAGGCTTATATTAATTAAAACTGCTCGGCCATTAGCTCAGGCTAACTATTGACTAGCTCTTACATTTAAATTACCCATAATTCTTATTTATGTTTAGCCACATGGCTTGGTACCTTTTCTCAGTTCTGCCTTGTCATCTTGCTTCCTCTGTGTCTGGCTGGAGACTCCTGACTCAGCCTTCCTCTTCCCATAATTCTCCTCTGTGCTTACCCCGCCTATGTTATATTTCCTGCCTGGCTACTGGCCAATCAGTGTTTCATTTATCAACCAAATCAGAGCAACACATTCACAGCATACAGAAAGACATTCCCATCAGGGATATTTGGGAAGAAGGAGACCAACCAGAGGGAGACAGAGAAAGACAAGAGAGGGCCATAGGGGGACAATTATAAACAAAGTGCATGATGAGAAAATTTGAAAAAGTCATAATCACACCCATAATTCTGTACAATGAACATATGCTAATAATTTTTAAATGTAAAAATAACACAATACGTTATTATTATCACTGTAGATCACATTGTACTGGTTGAGGTTTTTGTCAGCTTGACACAATCCAGAGTCACCTAGGAAGAGGAAAGCTCAATTGGAGATTGACTCCATCACATTGGCATGTGCACATGTCTATGTGGAATTTTCTTGATTGATGTAGGAGGGTACAGCCAGCTATGGGTAGGTAGTGTGACCATGTTCTTGGATTGTATGAAAAAACAAGCTGGGCAATCCATGGAAAGGAAGCTAGTGAGCAGTGTCCCTCCATGGTCTCTGCTTCAGCTGCAGCCTCCAAGTTTCTGCTTAAGTCCTTGCCCTAGCTTCCCTCAGGGACAGATGGTGATGTGGAATTGTAAGCCAAATATACCCTTTCCTCCAAAGTTGTTTTGGTCATGGTGTTTTGTCACAGCGACAGAAAGCACACTAGGACACTCGTGAACATATTTTAATTGTCTAGCTGAAATTTCGTACTATTTAACCAACATCTCCCCAGTATCCATCAGCTTTGGCAGGCACATTACATTCTGTACTTTGGAGGACAGGCAATCTTGTCATGCTGTGCCTAGCTTTCTCTTATACAATGCACTCTAGGTTTGTCCATGTTGTTGTTGCAAATGACAGAATGTACTAAATTTGTCAACAAAAACATCTATACTGTTTACTGCACAGTTGAGCTGTGGGAATTCATGTATGTTGGAAACAAGACAGAGCTGATTATCTGTGCAGCACTTGGTTTCCATTTCCCAGAATAAGTGTAAGTGGTGGACTCAAGTCATTAAAGAAGTCACTTAATTCAACTGCCTACTTACCATTACCATAATGTCCCTTCCATAGACATGGAGGTGAAGCAAATCAACAAACGTGCCTCCGGCCAGGCTTTTGAGCTGATCTTAAAGCCACCATCTCCCATCTCAGAAGCTCCACGAACCTTAGCTTCTCCAAAGAAGAAAGACCTGTCCCTGGAGGAGATCCAGAAAAAGCTGGAGGCTGCCGAGGAAAGAAGAAAGGTAACTTTCTCCATGAGTTTTTGTTTTGTTTTGTTTTTTTGTTTTGTTTTCCAGAGACAGGGTTTCTCAGTGTAGCCTCAGCTGTCCTGGAACTTGCTCTGTAGACCAGGTTGGCCTTGAACTCACAGAAGTTTCTAAGGTCTCTCCTTTTTTCCTTCTTCCCCTCCACTCCCACACATGTGTATGCACGTGCATACACACACACACACACACACACACACACACACACACACTTCAAGCAGAAATTCCCAGAGACAATGATACCTGAATGAACCTGCACTACCCCAACACCTTTAATTTTCTACAGTAAGATACTAAGAAAACTGTGAGCATTAAGATTTGAGGGCAGGGGCTGGAGAGATGGCTGAGTAGTTAAGAGCACTTACTACTCTTATAGAAGACCCCAGTTCCATTCCACGGACTCATGGTACCTTGCAACTCCAGATCCAGGGCAATCTATTCTCTCTGGCTTCCACAGGCCTCTACACTTGATTGCACATATCACCTTCACCCCACCACACACATGTATAATTAAAAATAAATATTTTGAATGATCTGAGGGCATTAAGACAGGCTAGCAAATCTATGCACTGAAGAAAGTCTGGCTGAACACATCTGTCCCAATGGAGGCATTTCTTCCCATCAAGTCTTCTTTCACAAAACTCATCCTTGTACTGTATTTCCCGTCTGCTTTGTCAGGGTGTATTTTAGACTCCTGTGGTCACTAAGAGTATCCTGCACACACTGTTTTATTATATAAATGAAACTCTGCATTTTAATACTTTTTATGTTGTCTATAAAAAATCTGCCAATATATTAAATACTATAAACTATTAATATTGTTATAAATTTATATTTTAAATGCAGAAACTGAGCTCCTAACCCAAATGAATACACAAGACTGAACTTTTTGCAACCTCTTTTGCTGTGACTTGCAGGTGTAACTAGCTGTCTTGTCTAAGGCTCTGTAGTGCCTGTTGTAGTTGGAACAATTTAAGTTCTCACTCAGCAGAGACATCTTCTGTATAATGGACACAGCACAGTACGGGAAGACATACATGGAACACGTACACATATACATATCCAAAGTTGGCACAGAGCTCAGAATATAAAATAAGTGACTGGTCCAAAATTAAAATTCAGAAAGCAAAGTTCAGTTTCATGGGTTAGTACGCTATGGCATTTGCAGCCACTGTTCTTAATTCACAGAAAATGGCTGAAGGAAAAAGAACACAGAGATAATAAAAATTAACTGGGCGTTAATTTATAAAACTCCCTGAAGTAACTAATTAATGGTTCTGATAAAACTCCTACATCTTGACAACAGTAAACTATTAACAGTTATTTAAACAAATCAAACTAGAAATTGACCGTGTAGCTAATGAACATTGACAAATGGAATCAGCCAGAATTTTGATGTTAAAAGAAAAAAAATCGGAATCTTTTTTTTTTAATGGTATATGCCATTATATTTCTTGTGCAATTTGGAATTTTTTCAGTGAAGAAATCACCATGTGGATTATGTTCTAGTAGTAGACTTTTAATTAGGAGGAAGTGCAGCTAATTAAGAAAAAGTACCAACTTAAACATTCATCCATTGATTTTGGTTTTCTGTTGGATTGTACTGATTTAATTAGCACTCATGTGAAAAACTGTTAATTCTCTCTAAAGAGTCCTCAGCAAATGCATACATCTCAGTGTGTCCAGGTGAGGACACACAAAGAGCCCAAATCCAACTGCGCTAGCTGAAGGAGACAGTGTGTGTGAGACTGGAAAGTCCAGGAGTGCCTGCAGAAATAAGGATCCCTGAACTGAGATGACGCTGAGTTATCATCCGAACTCTGTTTTCAGGCCGCCATTTCTTCTTGTGTTTTTTACTTGGCTGCACTGCCAGGGAAGTTGGGTTACCCTCAGTCCCCAGTCACTTTCCAAGAACACAACAACCCAGGCAGAAACAGGACTTCTCTTTCTTGCAACCAGGTTGCAGCCGGGTTTTCACCATGGCTGAGGAGATCCAGGAGTGTGATACTGATTCTCAAACTTAGGCCATTCACCCACCACTGCCCTGGAGAGATGGGTAGGCAAAATCTGGAGGTGAGGCAAAAGAAAATGAAGACCTCACCAGGAAAGGATGCAGGTGGAGCTTAGAGACACAAACCCGCAGGTATCCATAGATGTCTGCAAACCTATAGTGTTACTGTAAAAACCAAGACAATTATTTAGCTCATGTGCAATGGAATGTGTAGTTCTTTTGCCTGCTGGCATCCTATGTGGTTGTTTTTATATAAATAGAAAGTAAAGAGCTGTGTGTGCATGCTGCTACATAAAACTGTGTTACCAATTAGAAATGCAGTAAATCACATACACACTTAAAATTCTTAGTGGTCAGATAAAAAACAGAGACATGTTGTATTAATTTTGTTAATATTTCAAATTAGTCATACTCAAAACATATCAATGGGTGATCCATGGAGAAATTCTAGTGAGACATTTCTTCTTATCATACTGTTTTAAGTCGAGAGTGTGGTTTACCCCTGCAGTGAGATCCAATCATACTAGCCATCTGTGGCCCATAGCCACTCCACTGAACATCCCCACACACTGGTAGATCTAACAACTTCTATAAGCAGTGGGAAAACTTAACATCTGCTTTTCCAAATGATACCAAATAATGGCCCATATTTGACGTTTTAAAATTCTCTAGAATTTACCTTGGCATAAAACTTAGAAAGTGGAGAGTGCCCCATGCTGGGATGTCTCCACTGTGCTATCAAGGCCAGCACAGGAACATTTAGAACCCAGGGCCCCACATTTTCTTCCTGGCTTCCAGTAGTTCTCTGTTCACATACTGTCTAATCCTTGTAACTTCCCAGGTTATAGACTAGAAAACAAACAAAAAACAGTTTCATGACTAAGGACACACAGAGACAAGCACAAAGAACATGTTTCGAAGGCAGTTGTTCAGACTAGTGGACAGGCAAGTTGGGAGGGAACACCAGGTGAGACCCCACTGTGTAAGCCATAAAGAGATACGAAATTTTTTGCATAAAACATATGCTTCTAGATGTGGGTAATAAAAACTAGCCGGGTAATAGTAGCACACTCCTTTAATTCCAGCACTTGGGAGGCCAAGGTAAGTGGATCTCTGAGTTCCAGGACAGCCAGGGCTACACAGATAAACACTGTCTTGCAAAACAAATGAATAAATATTAAAAGCCTAAATGAATATTAAAATGCTGCTAAAAACTGAGAAACAGAATTCAGACATAGTCACGTTATCCTGGTCCTATTTCCTTTCCCACGCATGCCAAATTTTAAAAATTCTCCCCAACAATCACATGGCATTTACATGTGTATTAACAGAACTTTTCTGTTGTTGTAAACAGTCAGTTGTTACCGCCAATCACTATCCCCAGTTATCTTAAGATAGTAAGCATTTTCTCACTAAATTGACATAATCCTAGCTCCAAGTAAATACAGGAGTAGACATGGGCAGAGGTATGAGGAGTGATTGTTATTAGGACGTTCTAAACACAAAACCACTTATTAGGATGTTTAAGGCCTGTCCCGAGACTCCAGGAGCCCTCTGTGGGCCTGGGGCCCGAGTTGTGCAGATGGGCTTCTCTAAAGTCAGGGCTGGAAGGCTGCTACCCAAATGTCTCCACAGGGGATCAGATGTACTGTGTATTAAATGCCCTGGCAGTTTCCCCAAGTCCCTAGGCCACTTGCGCACAGTCACAGCCCTGACCATATGGTGACGAGCTTGGATGGAGCCGCACAAGCTCCTTCCAGCCAGAACTAATGCTCCATGGCTTGGCTGATAGAAAAGCTTACCCTAAAAAGAATGCAATTTTTCTTGCTTTTTCTCCCTTTTTGAAGTACCTCTGGCAATCAGTGTCCATTTTCTTTTTAAATTAAAGGCTTTAGATTGCAACTGACCACTTTTGGGGATGGATGCTAACATTTTGGCCATCCAGGCACTGTGCCCAATCATTCAACATTCACATAGCAAGAGGCAGCAGATCTAGGCTTCCATACATCCCAAGTGGGTGATCCGACACACTCTGCTGTTCCAGTATTGTTGTTAGTGATTTTTCTTTCCCACGTGTCCCAGTGCAGGTGACCTATGGTCTGATTATCTTCAGTATCTACAGTGTTTAAAGGTGTCTTTCCAATCATTCCAAGAACATGTGGTTATCAGAATATCTGCAGTTGAATCTATCTTTCCACCCAATAATTGCTGCCCTTGGGCAAGTCATCTAAACTCTATCCTCTTACCCATCATCCCAGTTTGTTTTCTCTGGTGTGAAAAAGCCATGACCAAAAGCAGCCTGGGGAGGAAGGGGCCATTTGACTTACACTTCCAGGTCACAGTCCATCACTGAGAGAATTCAGGCCAGGAACTCAAGCAGCTGGAGCAGAGACCACAGGGAATCTGCCTAAAGGCTTGCTCAGTTTGCTTTCTTATACAACCCAGCCCACCTGCCCAGGGGTGGTGTCACCCACTGGCAGCTGACCCTCCCCCATCAATCATTCATCAAGAAAATGCCACACAGACATGTCCACAGCCAATCTGATGGAGGTATTCATCTTCTTTCAAGAAAATGTCCCCACAGACATGCCACAGCCAATCTGATGGAGGTATTCATCAAGAAAATGTCCCCACAGACATGCCACAGCCAATCTGATGGAGGTAACCCCTCGACTGAGAGTCCTTCTTCCCAGGTGACTCAAATTAACCAGCACTCTCCTCTGTGGAAAGGATTTATAACAGGTCCCCTGTCACTCAATAATGTGAGGAGGAGGAGGAAGTTACTCTGCACACATATAGGGAGCACCATGAGGGGTCAGTCGCCTAGTCCTGGATAAAGGGCACCAAGTTCTGCCTTTGCAAAGATTATGGTCCAGCAAATGATTTTACAAAGGAAAGTGGTCCTGGTTAGTACTGCTGCCACATAGTACATTTCATAAATATTTTAAATATAAAATAGTCTTTATCATAATACATAATATAATCCAGGTGATAAATAATAAATATGTAAGTAGATCAGGCCAACGAAAACTGGCTTGAAAAACATTAATACTATGAAAAAAAGATGAAAATGTGATACTTATGATCGTAATAAAACTGTACACTAAAATAGATTAAATTAAAAGGCTCCCAACTCAAATCTGTCCAGAAAGAGTTAATTCATAGCCGGGCGGTGGTGGCGCACGCCTTTTATCCCAGCACTTGGGAGGCAGAGGCAGGCAGATCTCTGTGAGTTCGAGGCCAGCCTGGGCTACCAAGTGAGTTCCAGGAAAAGGCGCAAAGCTACACAGAGAAACCCTGTCTCGAAAAACCAAAAAAAAAAAAAAAAAGAGTTAATTCGTGTAATAACATTACTGCAAAGTGAATTCTAATGACCTACAAACCTCTGAAAGAGAAGTGAGTTCCTTGCTCTAAATGAACTGGTGTGAAAGGAACCATTAGTAGCCAAACCAGGTAGCCTCAACTTCTTCATTTGTAGCCCTAAAGTTTTAGAATAGGCCCCTCTTTCTCCCTTACAAAATTACCAGACCACGAGGTCCGTGAGGTCAGAACCAGGTGCGGTTTACGCGGTTGCCAACCCTCAGCGCCGGCTCTCGGTCTTTATGGGGAGGAGCCTCCAACTCTGCAATAACTCCAGGACATGTGACCGTCTCCTCCAACGATGTGCTGTAGCCACACAAAACATAACTCTCACTTTAGATGAAGAGTAATAGAGAGTTTATTCTTGAGTCAGCTAGGAACGACTATGGCCCAGGAACACAGTTTCCGGTTTCCCCAAACACCAAGTTACAACATGGTAGCAGTTTCATTAAGATTTATAGGAGCAAAACAAATGGAATTATAAATCAAGACACTTTTCAAATACACAGGGGAAAGATGCAGCAGGCCGGTCAGAGCACAGTGGAGAAACCTCTGCTGTAGGTCTCACTCCTGTCTGAGGCTTTGGGGTTGGTGAAACCTCATGGTGCGTTTCAAAGGGTTCCAAGTGCTACTTTCAAGGACATTAGGTCACACACAAAGGAGGATAACAACTTGTAATTAGGACCTAGCTCTGCAATACTCCAGCACGTCATTCACATTGGAGTTCCTCCTAATCAGTCTATTCGGACCGACCAGGCAAGTTTGTATTCTTCTGGGAATTGTAATCTGCAGCTGGCCTCTCAAGTTGGTAAATGGCATTTCCTAAAGGGAGTAGTTTTCATATGGTCACAGCTCAGTATTCAGGACGCCAGCATGCCTCACTGTCTTAAAATCTTCGTATGTGGTCTTCTTGACAAGCAAGAGCACACAGACTTTTTCCTGTGCGGCGGACCCCAGCAACCCCATCTTCAGAACGAGAAGAGCTCATTATGAAACTCCAGGTTTTCATCGCTTTAAGTCCCTTTCTGTACTTCCGGCTTTTCAGGGTGCGGTGAACACTGTGGTCTTTGTTTCACACAACTACACTCAGCTGTCATATTTGAGCACGTGGTTTTTTTTTTTTTTTTTTTTTTTTTTGCCCTTAGCCATGACAACAATGTTCTTTCAGTATTAGCAGAAACCCCGATGCTTAGAGGGCAGCGTTCGGCCTGCTAGTGGAGAGGTGCTTTTGAACTGAGGCATTTGATGTTTGATGAATGGCCTGGGTGTCAAGTAATATATCCTACAAATGATGAAAGGGGACGAGAAGACAGAGTAGCAGGAGTATGTGTGCTTCATAAGTAAATGGGAAACCAGTGGCATCTACAGTGTGGTCTTAAATCTCTTCTGTGTGTGTAAAGTGAGTTTTATAGACCAGTTAACTCAGATTTATCATCCAGTTCATTTGTGTAGTAATTAAACTCTTAGACTCAGTAGTATAAGAGATGCTAATTAACCTCTTTGCAAAATGTTCAAGTGTTCCTAAATGGACAATAACTCTTCTCTCTGTTTCATTACTGTGCGTCATGTACCTCTCGCATCATTATTCCAGTGATCCTGAGTTCTATGTGACGGCGTGCACAAAAGGTGCTCGCCAGCAATCTGCCTCAGTTTCCCAAACAGTGAGGTAGACAGGGTTCTCCCGTCTCCCCGGATGGCACATTTGAGTGACTCGGCTCTGTATTTGCCGTATCTTACTGCTGCCTTGTGCCAGCTGCCCGCCATCTCACCCAGTTCTCCATCTCAGTGCTCAGAGAGCTTCTGTGTCCGAAACACTCTCTCAGCCATGATCCTCCAAGGCCATTACTTGTCTTCAAACACTCATATGCAACAACATTTGCCAGGGTCCATATCTCCACCTCTCTCTAAACCCACACAGCCCACCCGACTTCCTGCTAGTCTGCCCAAACACAGCACAGAGTAGGAGCATCTGTTTGAGCACGCAGTGAGAACTTTACTCCCACACACAGGTAGGAACATGTTTCCACTTTTTTAGATCCTATGTTGCCATTGTTCAGCTTCTCCCTCATTTTAGGTCACGTCTTTATATAATTTTCTGAAGTTGCTGCTTATTTGCTCAAATACTGGAACCAAAGCCCATCTTCTTCCTTGATGATTCAACTGCAAGACTGAGCCATATTCAGGGTTGATTTCTCCAAGGAATAAAGCCAGGGATGTTATAGGCAGAAAGAGCTGATAGCACACTCCAATAACGGAGTCCTAAGTCTGACTTTCAGCACTGGTAGAATTATGGAGAGCTCCTGTGGGGGACCAGCCCCCACACTTATTTACCCCAGGAACTCTTGAGGAATGAGGGATAAGAGACTTAGTTAGAAATAGAGAGGGAGAGAAAGAGAGAGAAAACAGGATAGACTTAGGTGGGCCTGGATCCTTATCCGCAGGCCCAGAACTTTATTCCAAAGGTCTATTTATAACAATGCCAAAGGGTGGAGCAAAAGACCTGCCCCTTGCTAGTTACAATCACCTGGTACCCAGGTCTGTGGTCCAATCAACTTCTTATCCAGTCCTGCTGGGTACAGCCACTAGGAAACCGAGCCCCTAAGCTATGACCTAGTGAAGGATTTGTCTAAACAGCAAGTGCCAGGGCTGGGAAGATTGGTCCGTGGGTAAAATGCTTATTTCACAAGCCGAAGGACTTGAGTTCAGCTACCCAGCATCCATGCTTACATACAGGCACTTGTCTAGAGCCCCAGTACTCTGGGGTCAGAGACAGGTGGCTGGATCCTGAGCTCAGTGGTCAGCAAGTCTACAAAATGACAGGCTCCAGGTTCAGCAAGAGACCACATCTCAAAAATAAGTGAATGGATAAAAATGAAGAAATCGTTGAGGATTACCTCCTAACACCAAACTCTGACCTCCATGTAAGCCTGCATAGGGGAGGGCACTTGCACACATGATTGCAGGCACATACACACACATACACACACACACACACACACACACACACACACACACACACACACACACACACACAACTTAATACTGTAAGGTATGGAGGCTCATTCCTTTAATCCTGGCACTCAGAGGCTGAAATGGGAAGATGGCCAGTGTGTCTTGCAAATGGTAGACTGTGGCCTACCAGCAATGGAATCACTGGGATTGTTAATCAAAAGCATAAATTCCTCAGCCTCACTAAAGAACCTTGGAAATAGATCTCAGCAGGTAGATACTGGGTTCTCTGTCATCATCAAGCCTCCAGTGGGTACATCTGCAGAGAGCCATAGATCCTGCTGATGCTAAGGAGAGAGAACACGAACAAGACCCAGCTAACTCCAATGGCTCTACTCCCGCTCCTGAAGGTCCCAGCAACTCCTCTGGGTGTCCAGATGAAGAGTGACACTGGAACCAGGGCTTTCTTCTGGTTTGGGCCAAAAGGACACTAAACACTAAATTTATATAAATGGTTCCAAGTCTCTATGGAGTATTTTATGTGTACGCATGTTTTGTCCACATATATGTCTATGTACCATGCACTTGCTTAGTGTCCAAGGAGCCAAAAGAGAGCATTAGATTCCCTAGAACTGGAGTTGAAGACAGCTGCTTGCTGCTGTGTGGGTTCTAGGTATTGAACCCTGGTCTGCTTCAAAAGCACAAGGTGTCCTTTGCCACTGAGTCATATCTCCAGCACCCGAGATAATTTATTAATAGCTGGTGGGAGGGGAAGGAATGGCGTGAAGTAAAAAGAGAAAGTGAATTTGACTGACAAAAGTTGAAAGACTCCTATAGGGCCCACCCTATGGTTGGTCAGAAAACAGTGGGGTCAGGTAGAGAAAGGGGCAGAAGAAAAAGGAAATCCAGGCCCAGGCCTTTCCCAGTTTCTTCAGGTTCCCACGGAATGTTGTGGTCCAGTGGTGCCTTGTAGCACTTCCTGTCGCAGAAATGCTCAGCAGCCTCTTATTTAAAAAGAAAGGAAGAAAGAGAGAGAGAGAGAGAGAGAGAGAGAGAGAGAGAGAGAGAGAGAGGAAGAAAGGAAGGAAGGAGGGAAGGAAGAAGGGAGGGAGGGAGGGAGGGAGGGAGGAAGGAAGGAAGGAAGGAAGGAAGGAAGGAAGGAAGGAAGGAAGGAAGGAAGGAAGGAAGGAAGGGAAAGAAAGTCCTCAATGAGAGTTAGTGCTATTTCTAAGACACTCTGTCCAAAACCTTGACAGCTGAAAACTCAGGGAGCCACATTCCACGCCAACACACTGTAGAAAGTGCTGGAGTCTACAGACAAGGACAGGCTGGACAGCGATGCTCATGGCTGCAGCGCCAGCCAACACTCAGCTAACCATAAATGGACGTGTTTCCTCCCCAGTCTCAGGAGGCTCAGGTGCTGAAACAATTGGCCGAGAAGAGGGAGCACGAGCGAGAAGTCCTCCAGAAGGCTTTGGAAGAGAACAACAACTTCAGCAAGATGGCGGAGGAGAAGCTGATCCTGAAAATGGAACAAATCAAGGAAAACCGTGAGGCTAATCTAGCTGCTATCATTGAACGTCTGCAGGAAAAGGTAAGGGCACCAGAATGCTGAGTGTGGTGGGGGGAGGAGGGCATGCCTGTGCAGCACAGCTGGGGGGGGGACACCTGTGCAGCACACCTGGACCATGCCGTGTGCCGCACAGCTGGAGCATGCCGTGTGCCGCACAGCTGGAGCATGCCGTGTGCCGCACAGCTGGAGCATGCCATGTGTCGCACACCTAGAGCATGCCGTGTGCTGTGAACAAGGCAGGACAGTCAGCCTCAGGCTGCTCTCATCATGTAGTTTGACTGTGGCCTGACCCTTGGGTGGAGAAAGGAATTCTACATCCTCAAGGAGCCCTTGTCAAAATGTTCCACCAGACAGTGGACTCAGGAAGGCTGGCTTCAAATGTGTATGACTTCTATACAAACCAGTGTCTTGGAAAAATACCAAGTTGCATATATTTAATATTTAGCCTTATTATATTAATGCTATAATACTTAATGTTAATATAAAATTGACAAATAATATTTCATTAAAATAATATATATTTAATACAACATAAATATTTGTCATAAGCCCATCCTCTCCATGTAAGAAAATCTGTAAGGAAATTTGGAGCATGGAGCACAGCAGAGGGACTATTTCATCATGTTCTAGTGTCCTCAGGCATTTTTCCATATCCCCCTGCCCATGTGCAAACATAAACACACACACACACACTCCATCTCCCAAAAGTTTGTCTTTGAAAAAATACACAATGGAGCTATGAACAGTTTTGCTTTGTCCATTTCCAGAAACTGAATTAAGCTTGAAAACTAGCAACCCTGAGATGCATCTGTAATTCCCACCCTCCAGCCCGTTCTCACAACTACATTAGGTCAGGCCCTGCAACTTCAGAGAGATACTGTCATTGTCCTCTAAGCGTTGAGTGTTTACACTCAAACTCATAATCCTCCTGCCTCAGACTCGGAGCTCAAATTGCAGACATGTGCTACTGTACACAGCTAAAGTCTTTTAAAAGTACTATTTCCCAGAGGTCATTTTAGTCAGATGTGCTCTTCATGGATTTTTGAGAATGCTGCCCGGGAAAGGGTGCAGGCTCCAGCACAGAAGTATGACACTGGCGCTCTGGAAGATGTGTAGACAAGTCCTAGGGATCTGGGCAGAAGCCAGGAGGGTCAACTTTAGATCAGCTTTCTCAAATTTATAAGCAGTTGAGTCCATGTCCCTCAAAGCAGCACCCTCTCTCCCATGCCTCTCCCAATGTCTCAAGTTGGACTTTGGCTCACCACAGGTCACATGTGGTGGCACCTAAGCATGTGCTTACTGAGATCCAGGACAGCAAAGTTCCCTTTGTTGTCTCTGTTTTCCTAATCTTGACCCAGCCACATTTTCCTCAATTTACCCTTCTCTTCAGAGGATCTCCCTGCTTACCCTACCAGCAGTGGTACCACAGAGAACAGAGGGCCATGCATTCAGTCTGGAACAACGTACCAGCCTTCTCTTCACATCCTAGGCCCTAAAAATATTCCAGTGCAGTTACCAGGGATGCAATATGCTGGTCTCACTCTTTAACTCAACCTCACCTTCAGTGTGCACGTCGAAGTCTGCATCGCTCCCAATCCAGGAGCACTATTGGTTTTGAATTAACATGCATGCAAACCTTCAGCTTATCCCTCTTGATTTTATTTGTAAACTAGTTCATAAAATTTACATACTTCAACTAGCATTTCTAGAAGTGTTGCTTTTAACAAACAAATAGTTTTTTCTGTGTGGTTTTGTTGTTATTATTTGTTTGTTTTTGTTTGGGGGGTTGTTTGGGGTTTTTTGTTTGTTTTGGGGAGGTTGGGTTTTTGGGTTTTTGAGACAGGGTTTCTCTGTGTAACCACTCTGGCTGTCCTGGGACTCATTCTGTAGACCAGGCTGACCTCAAACTCACAGAGATCCACCTGTCTCTGCCTCCCAAGTGCTGGGATAAAAGGCGTGTACCACCATCACCACCTGGCTCTCTGTATTTTTATCTTTACCCATGCTCTGCACCTTTTTCTCATAGTTGGACCTTGCCCCCTTACATACATACATGCATGCATACATTTCTAACTGATATTCCCCTGAAAATATTCAGCCTGTGAAGGGTTTTTAATTCATGGGATCAAGCTACAGCACCCCAGGAGATACCTAGCCATCTCAGTTATTTTTCTGTCATCATGATGAAACACCATGACCAAGACAACTGACAAATAAAGTCAGTTTTGGATTCATGTTCTAAATGGTTAGAGTCCATGACTCCATGACCATCCCATTGAGGAGCATGGCAGTGGGCAGGCAGATATGGCCCTGAAACAGTATCTTGAGCCTACATCTGGATCCATGATCATGAGGCAGAGAGCATGACATAGGAGAATAGCATGGGCTCTTGAAAACTCACAGTCCACCCCCAGTGACACACCTCCTCCAACAAGGCCACACCTCCTAATCCTTCCCAAATAGTTCCACCAACTAGAGACAAAGTATTCAAACTCATGAGCCTATGGGGCCATTTTTATTCAAACCACCACACCAGTTTCTGTACCGTTCCAGCATATACCCAGGTTTGAGAACTACTCTACAACCTATTCCAATTTAAATTTCAGCTAACAGGATTCTACTCTGGCTCACATCATATGGGGCAGCAAATGTTATTGCTAGAACCAGGTTTTCTTTGGCATTCCATAGCTAAATGGATACTTTTCAAATCATATAGAACCTTTGGCCACTGACAGCCAACATCTTTTATTTCCTCAGTGAAATGGGAAGACCTCCTAGGAAGTACCAAATTTCCTTCTATGTGCTATATTTTAAATGAATTAGAGATGTGGTATAAAAAGAGTCATCTTCTGGGCCAGGCGTTGGTGGCGCACGCCTTTAATCCCAGCACTCGGGGGGCAGAGCCAGGAGGATCTCTGTGAGTTCGAGGCCAGCCTGGGCTACCGAGTGAGCTCCAGGAAAGGCGCAAAGCTACACAGAGAAACCCTGTCTCGAAAAACCAAAAAAAAAAAAAAAAAAGAGAGTCATCTTCTGTTGTGTCCATGTCTGTGAACATTAAAACTACTTCTTTCCTAAAATAGGGCAAAGCAAATTTGCTACGATCTATATATAGCCTTCTGGTTAAATGGAGTCAAAAAAGTGATAGTTGTGTAATGCTGAGAGTGCATGGAGCCGCCCCTGTAACAGAAGCCCTTATGAAACTTGACATCTGGAAAGGCAATTACTTCAGGAATTACATATTAATGAGTTAATCACTTAGCAAGCATTTACAGGGTCTCTGCTATGTGCTCAGAAGCCTGGAAGGGGAAGTGGTAGAAAAAGATGCTCACTAGCCAGACACAGTAGGCCTCACTTATAATCCCAGCACTCAGGAGACCGAGCAGGAGGACCATGGATTTGAAGTCAGACTGGGCTACATAATAGGTGAGACCTTGTCTTAAAAAATAATAAATTAATAAATAAATAAATAAATGAGAGAGAATTGCCCATTATCTATTGTCAGTAGAAATCAATACACACCAACATCCCCATACTAAGGAAAACACCCTCTCTTGCCCAGCAGAAATAATTAAAGAGATGCTTTCTTCCTAGTCTGATGGGCCCCTCCCTGCTCTACTGCACCCCCGAGCCACCCGAGGAACCTTCCACCCATCCCACCTGCCATCCTGCCTTATTACAACAAAAGAAAACTCAGAGGAGTTCCCCACAGGGCTCACACAACCAGATTTACCCTCACCAACTACAAGTGTAGAACTCCACAAGGAAGAGACGTGATCTCTGCACAGTTAGCAATTTTACATCTAATTATCCAACCAGCGACATTTGATGCATTTGTAGCCATGATCTTAGTGACAACAGCAGTACATAACATGCTATAGCTTAAAGTAATTTTTTTCTTAAAAGAATAAGATTTGTGATTATTTTTTCCCGTGAGGTGACTTTGATGATATATAAGTGTAGATCTCAATCCTTATCGTCACATGTATTGTTCCCTTACATTCTTCTCATCTGACTTACATTCATTTTCTTGTTGTTCTGATTCACAAGTGCCACTGGCATGACCAATTAACTACTGAACATGTCTGATGAAAAACTGATGAAGGGGAAAGGGATTGTGACCAGCCATTATTGATTACTCAATAAAGGCAAAAGAACTTTCACATGTATGATCACATTTAATCCAAACAGCAATGCTACCAAGAAATATTGTTATTTCATTCCACATCTAAAGAACCTGTTCCTTAGAAAGTCTACTACATTTGACCAAGATTACAAAGCAAGAGTGTGGGAATGAGTGCAAGTCTTTCCCAGACCAAACTATGTTCTCAGCTGAAGTTGTTAGTCTTTTTTTTTTTTTTTTTTTTTTTTTGGTTTTTCGAGACAGGGTTTCTCTGCATAGCTTTGCGCCTCTCCTGGAGCTCACTTGGTAGCCCAGGCTGGCCTCGAACTCACAGAGATCCGCCTGGCTCTGCCTCCCGAGTGCTGGGATTAAAGGTGTGCGCCACCACTGCCCGGCAAAGTTGTTAGTCTTTATTAGTCATTGACTACTGCATCATAGACATTGACAAACAGTCTCAACAGAAGCATTAGAAGTGATCTCCATGACTACCCTTGATCCCATGACCACCAGCATCTTGATATATGACAACAGGACTTTTACAAGATCTCTCAGCTTAATTCTAATCTATCTTTTATGCCACAGACTCATAACCATTAATAAAAAGAAAGGAACCTGATTATGCTGACATCATCTTGCATTTAAATAAGCTTAGATAATGGAATTTCATAGAATTATTATCTGAGATCATCTAGTTCAAGTTCTTATTATATTTGATACTTACAGACATTAAAGAAGCATTAAGAAATAAAGGAAGGGAAAGAAACTGACTTCACATTTCTTGACTTCCAATAAGAAATCTCTAAGTCATATTTTTCAGAGGACCAGAAGTTTTCTTAAAGCCACCTTTCATACTTGTCTTCATTTAAAAGTAATGTTTACAGTGCCAAAATACTACTACACTTGCCTTGAAGCAGAGTTGGGGGAGGAGGAATTGCAGAGAAAATATTTTGTAAATTTAGATGTGCTTGGGCCTAGCCTGTCCGGGACCTCTAAGTACACCTAGCAAAGTAATATGAAATGCATAACAAAGTAGATATTACTAAAGAAGAAAGTCCTTAGTGAACTCCATAGACAACATCCTGAGTGAACTCCATAGGCAACATCTTTAGTGAACTCCATAGACAACATCTTTAGTGAACTCCATAGACAACATCCATAGTGAACTCCATAGACAACATCCTTAGTGAACTTCATAGACAGCATCCTGAGTGAACTGCATAGACAACACCCGTAGTGAAGTCCATAGACAGCATCCTTAGTGAACTCCATAGATAGCATTCGTAGTGAAGTCCATAGACAGCATCCTTAGTGAACTCCATAGACAGCATTCTTAGTGAAGTCCATAGACAACACCCATAGTGAAGTCCATAGACAGCATCCTTAGAGAACTCCATAGCCAGCATCCTTAGAGAACTCCATAGACAGCATCCTTAGTGAACTTCATGGATAGACAGAGCCTCACAGCTGCCTTAGGAGCTCCTAGCTGGAGTTTTCTGATTGTCGATCAGGACCACAGGCTGATGACATCACTGCCTGTGCAGGCCTACACTGGCTTCTCCAACGTTTTCATTTAAAATCACATCAACACAACAGGAGTATGCATCTCATAATTTGGTATAAAGTTCCCAAATAGCAGGCCAACTAAAATTCCTGAAAATATTTTTTAGAAACTCAGAAGAGTTATCTAAATTTCCTTTTAAAGCTATCTCAAATTCAAATTAAGTCTTTGATTGCCTCCAGCAAACCCGTTGCTTTACTAATTTGAGTAAGAAGTAAAATCCAAAGCCAACTAATAAAGCTGACTCTAGTGTTTACTCTTGTGAAGCTGCATTTCACACTGGAAGCTCTGTTGTCTTCCAGCACAAGAAAGGTCTCGGCATCTTCTGAGTTTTCATAGGAGCCCAGCTGGCACTATCTGCATGAGAAAAAGACAGTGCTACAGCTTTGCCTCACAATAACTGAGCAAAAGTAGAATCCACTGCATCTGCACTGATTTCCCCACATTTCCAAACAATGTCATTTCTCTGCATGTGCCTTTTTTTCATTCTCTTTGTGACTTTTCAATGTATATGAAGGGCTCATTTAAACCAATTAAATCACATTACTTTGAAAATCTTTCCCTAGAGTCAACTTTCTGCTTCCACCAATTTTTAACTTTTGAGGAAGTACAGGGTATGTGACACTTTCCTCACCCCACCCCACCCCACCCCCCCACCCCCACCTACAGCCTAAACTTGAAGGGAAAAAAAACATGTCACGTTCATATATAACTAATGATGAATCTAACCACCTGCTAGTTATATCAACTTGGAAATTGAGCCTTCCTGTGCCTTGGTTTCTTTTCTGTAAAATGGGACTAACAGAATCTCTACTACAATATTTTGAAGATTAAGGAAATCAATCTAAGCCAAATCTATATGGATGCAGTTGTGATGCATGTTAGGTGACAAACACATGCTCAGTGTTGTAGTGTAAAGAACCCTGTAAGCACAGACACTTAGCGTTAATAGGCTTTAATAATAAGACGATTGTGAATGAATCCAGAACCCTGTAAGCACAGACACTTAGCGTTAATAGGCTTTAATAATAAGATGATTGTGAATGAATCCAGAACCCTGTAAGCACAGACACTTAGCGTTAATAGGCTTTAATAATAAGATGATTGTGAATGAATCCCAGAAACTATATGAGGAGAAAGGCAATTTTAAAATTTTCTAAATGGAAAATAAATAATATTACTAATAATTAGCATTTCAAAGTTCAATTCAACCGCCATTTTGTACTGCTAGGCAAAACTACGTGCCTATGGTCATCCAATGTAGAAGCACAAACTAAAAAACTCTAGATCCACCTTTTCTTCATCAGTTCCCTCCTTAGAAAGTTCACTTCCCAGCCCAAGGCTAGTGCTTTTCATAGTAGGGTTCCTTGTGCAAATAAATATCCACCAACTTCATGCAATGTGCCCTGCTATAGAAGACACCATCAAGACCTTATAGCCCAACCCAGCCAAGGAAATGAATTCTCCTGCTTGGAACCATGTGATGTCAGAAGCCATTGTCATGAGCTATTGTAGCAAATACAGCTTGTAACAATAGATAATTCAGATGTCAACCCACCAGAGGAATGTTTCTCAGATGGGGTACCCTATTCAAGCAAGGTTTGCAGGCCGTTAACACTGAATACTGTTGCTTTCATCTGTAATTTCCTCTGCAATAACAGCTATGCTATCTCCCCATTACCATGTATTTTCATGGGCATACATATATCCATGGATGGTCAGGAAGATGACTTTTCATTAGCTGTACAATTTTTTGGGGGGAGGGGTTTCAAGACAGGGTTTCTCTGTGCAGTTTTGGTGCCTGTCCTGGATCTCACTCTATAGACCAAGCCGGCCTCGAACTCATAGAGATCTGCCTGGCTCTGCCTCCCAAGTGTTGGGATTAAAGGCGTGCACCACCACCGCTCAGCAGCTGTCCAGTTTTGATATATAGAAAGTATATTAGGAGATGCTTCACAGCCAGATCTATTGTCCCATGTGGACTAGGGACGTTTAAAGCCTGATTTGTTCCTTTTACTCAGACTAACAGCAATAACAGTCTCACTTGAATCTAACACAAACTGCACACATTTAGCTCATACTTACCTCAGAGCAAGTTCAAACTAGACTAAAGGCCTTTGGAAATAGACAGTAAGTTTAAAACTTTACAGTTATGCACAAGGTCAGAGTCACAAGTGTCTACCAAGATCACTAACACAAAGCACCCTAAGGAAAGCCTGCCAGTTCTTCACTTGCCAAGTCTGCTGGCAATAAATCCATGTCTCAAAGTCTGTCTCATTTGGGCACTATGGCCCTCCCTCTTAGTCCTGAAACCTTGAAAATGTGTTGCCATGGTAAATGGCTCCGCTCCTTATTGTTTACCCTAGGAATGTGCTTTTGACCGATGAGAGGTAACTCTTGTAACTTTTTCTATTGCTTCAAGCCTCCTGTGAAGGAGGAATTACTAGGCTCCATGAGAAGAATCAGGAAGATGAGAACAGAGAATTAGAGCTAAGAAATTATAGACAATTAGGCCAAGAAAATTAGGAGAACAGCAGAAGAATAAAGAGACATAAAACAAAGTATGGTGTGAACAGATTCATTCCTTCATCCTCAGACATTTAGTTTTTCCTCACTTATTGTAGTGTCTCTTTTGAACCCTAAAAGAAGGTTTTAAGTCTGGTCCTTACAAGCCTTCGTTAATGTGACTGCCCCTTAAAAGGGAAGATTTTATTTATGCAAGTGTTCATACGAACAGTGCAATTGCACTGGTTTTTGTTCTCATGAAAAGCCTTTATGAGGAAAGGATGGCTGTGACATCCTTAGGGCATATGCTTACGGTCTTAACCAGCAGTGATGCAAGGCTAGGAACCCTGGACATTCAAAGTGTCATGGAAAGATGATTGGCCCAGACTGACTATGCCAGTGTGTGCCAGAGAGTGCAGGGCAGCACTGGAAACACGGCTCAGCTCGAGTTTGGAAGGGCCATCACAAACAAGGTTTTAGGTTTGGTACCAAAGCCGCCTCTCTGGATCTCGGTTTCCCAATGTGCCTGTGGGCAAGCACGACCTCCTTAAAATAGCCTGAAAGGGAACTAAAGAATTAAAAGGATGGAGAAACCAACAATGTTATATTTTATTGCCAATCTCAGAATTTATACAGCAGTCAATATATTCCAGATTTCTTTATTAATCATTTGACCTTTTGATCATAATTTAAACAAAGAACAGTGTTGTTGCTGTTGTTGTTGTTGTTAGTATTAGAAGTCCAGGGTTCGGGTACAGTTCCTCTGTAAAGGCTTGCCTATCATTTTCAAGGCATTTGGTTGCAGAGTTTGATCAGCAGCAAGCGAGGGCAGCGCATGAGGAGGGGTCATCTAGAATAATAAAGATACTTGTCATCTCCTCTACTCTGACATTCCTTGGGCCCACGTTTTCCTTGTGAAGTGAAGACGATCCCATTAGAAATTCCTCTTTAGACAGATACCGCACTGGGTTATTTCTAACCAAACATGTCCGGCAGAGGCTAGGGGGGCTCTCCTCTTTCCCTGGACCCCGTGGACTGACCTCTTCTGCCTCTGATGTTTTCTAGGAGAGGCATGCTGCGGAGGTGCGCAGGAACAAGGAGCTCCAGGTCGAACTGTCCGGCTGAGGCAGTGGCGGGTATGGCACGTCCCTCCCATAGTAAATCCCCCTGCCTATAGTATAATGGATCATGAGCTATCAGTATGGGAAATGTATGACATGGTTTAAAAAGAACTCATTATTAAAAACAAACACAAAAAACAGAATCAAAAATAAAATAAAATCAATGCGGTCTCTTTGCAGAATGTTTTGCTTGATGTTTAAAAAAGTACCTTGGATCTTATTTTGTAAATATTTACATTTTTGTTAAAAAATACAAGTATTGCATTATGCAAGTTATTTCATAATCTTACATGTCCTGTAACAGGCTTTTGATGTTGTGTCTTTCCACTCCCATGAATTTGCGAGGTCTGTTCTTTTCGAAGCTCCCCATGTGGAATTCTAGTCCCTGCCCTTTTCATTCCAACAGAAAAAGGAGGTCAGTAGACAGTCTATGGTGCTAGAAACCCACCATTGCCTAATGACCTAGATGACTTCAGAATCTGAGCTTGACCATGACCTAGATCCCAGGTAGTGTGTCTCTCCACGTGAGCCTCCACATTTGGCTGCTCGTAATCTGCTTCCTGCCTAGAAACCCCAACGCCAGGCTAAGGAAAACCACCGAGCATAGCACTCCTCTGCTTCTTGTGCACTGTGTGCTACAAATGTGTCTGGGTTTTAGAAAGGGAAGGATGGGAAGACAGACCTGAGCTGAGTCAGGGTAGAAGCAAAAGGCTGAACCTCTTCCTGTGCTGAACACCAAGGCAAGGCCGAAGGAAGGGTTCGAGGAGCCCTGAAATCGCTCTTCATGAAGTGGGCTTACTTCTCCTGTTTAAGTTATTTTGATGGAATGAATTAATTAGCGTGTCGGGTGGCTTATTTGTGGATGCCATGGGTGATGATGTTCATTTTAAGCTTTTGCCTGTAGTACAAGCACACGATGCTGCTGGATATTTTTCCACTTGGAGACTGTGAGCTGGTTGTTGCGTTAAAAACACAAACAAAATCACAAACACTGTGGACTTTTCACTCAAGCTGGTCTTTCCTCCCCAGTGTAGGGCAATCCTGCCTATAAACAAAACCAAATCACTCCATCTGTGACGCTGACGCAGTTAGGGGGGCTAGGCAGGGCTTTTGTGCCAACTAAAAGAATCAGCAGATACCCAGCATAAGTACCTACTGCAGTTTTGAAGTCCTTTCCCCCCAGCTCCCAACTCCCGAAGGTTGCTGCCTGCATATTTACTCTTCATTAGTGCTATTTTCCTGTATGTCATTGTGAGCAAGCTGTGATGAATAAAGAATTGGAGTTCTGTGAACTAATAACCGTTTGGTCTGGTCTCTTGGCCCTGGATGTTCTGACCCTGGTGTTCAGATTGTAATAGGGTGGCTGCTGAACTGGGCCATCTCACAAGCAAACAGGCAGTAATTAGTTTGGAGGAAGCCCATGGCCTGCTGGTTGACTTCCCTTGCGAAACAGCGGGCCACTTCTTTTCCCCTCCCTTGGACAGCCCGACACAGTGGGAAAGGCCTTCAGCTGTTCCCCTTAGCGACAGGCAGAGTGGAGGAGGAGCTGACGGTCCAGGCTAGTCGTGCTGAGGGATCGAGCCTCATTCCAGGCATTGCGAGGTTCCTGGCACCACTTCAGGTCCTCTCTTGCTGCCCACAGGACACCCCCAGCCTGGGCCGTCTGTTAAAATGTGACTTCCCTGCCACCCTGCCCAACGGTGTCCTGCCAGTGAGCACGCTGGCCACATGGACACAGCGGGGTCCTGCCAGAGGCCCAGATGGATATTACAGGACCAGACGAACAGCATCCAGTTTGAGCAGAAATCATAAATAATGGAAACAATGCAGATTTATGAATAAGTAAACGGGGCTGTCACCCACAAGAACACTGGCTAAGTTTAAGGTTGAGGTCACTTTGTGTCTTATCTTGACTGTCCTTTATTATTTGTGGGATGATAAGACTGTATAACGCTGTAATCAATGATATGTGTATCTTTTCTTTTTTTAAGACAGGTTCTCTGATGTAGCCTTGGTCATACTAGAACTCTCTATGTAGATCAAGCTGGCCTCAAACTCACTATCTGCTTCTGCCTCCCAAGTACTAGGATTGCAAGCCTACACAGTGAGAACATGTCTTTTAAAAAAAGATACACACACTTTTTTTTTATTTTGTTCATTTGTGTGTGTGTGTGTGTGTGTGTGTGTGTGTGTGTGTGTGTGTGTGTGTTTTGCTTGCCTGTATGTCTGGGCACCACTTGTGTGCAGTACCCAAGGAAGCCAGAAGAGGGTGTCAGATCTGGGTCTGGAGGTACAGATGATTGTGAGCCACCTTGTCTAGGCTGAGAGGCAAAGCCGGGTTCTCTGAGAGAGCAGCCAGTGCTAAGTACTTGAGCATTTCTCAACCCAATCTGCGTGCTTTTAGACATCGGACTCCTGATTAACACAAGGCAGGCTCTATTTTCATACTAATTTACACATGTCAGTAGGAAAATGTGACCTCAGAGGTTTTTCACTGGCCCCTAAGAACACAAACCCAAAGCTTAATTGGACCCCAAAACAGTAAGTAGTGGTGTTAGTCCACTTGGCACGCTGAAGGGAAACAGCTCATTCCCGTGAGGCTCGGGGTATTAGAATAGTGGACACCCCTCATACTCATGCTAGAGTGTGTCCCTCCCTAAACAGGAATTAGCCTAATGTTAAAAATAATAATAATAATAATAATAATAATAATACAGGCCACAGAGAAGTGAGTGCTGGGCCTCCAGTGCGATGCCTGCCTCCCAGGACTCACAGTTACAGCAAACACTTCCCAAATCTCATTTCTCTGGGGAAGACAGATTGTGTCTGTGAAGTTACTTAGACCAGCCGTTCTCAAAGGTGTCTTGAGAGTTTGGTAATAGCCGGTTGTTCACTTGCCTGGCATGCATGAGGCCCTGGGTTGATCTTCAGCACGGGAAAGTAAAGAGAAACAAAAACCAGGTTGCTGACCCCCGCTGGAGGATTCCTTTCCCTGAGCTCTGTACCTTGAAGCCAAAGCGTCCGTTTGCCGCTGCCACCTTCCCTCGGGGGTGCCATTCCATCTCGTCTCTCCCAAGCCTCACTGTGAACACTGCTCCAGCTGGGTGGAGGAGGCCTAGCTGCTGCTGCATAAAGGATACCTGTTTCAGTGGTGGGATGTTCCATGATGACCAGGGGATGAAGGGAATCTCACATAACCCTGTTCAAAAGGTCAGGGTGGGATGGAAAGACATCCAAGCGGGAGGAAATGGAGTGCTGCTTACGTGGTAATGAAAGATGTGCCTAGGCAGGGTTACGGCAAGAAAACAGGAGAGGTCAAAGACAATGGTTTGCATCTCACACACACACACACATTGTTTCAGGAAGGCTAACAACATCTGAGGCTTCTCCAGTCCCTTCACAAATGAACTAAAAGCTCTTTGTGGGGATGATGCCATTTAGAGAAGTACCAGTTCATAGCCTGAATCCACTCATAGACATTTTTTAACACGCTTGTGGTCTGGTGAGTGTTATGTTTAAATTATGTAAATGCCACTGAAATGTTCTGTGAAAATTCCCAAGATCCCATTGATCTGATGAGTCACTCATCTCTCTCCTGCATCTTCTATACCCAAAAATTTATGGAGCAACTATGTATCAAAAAATACTGTCCTTTCCTCAAAAGCCTGCTCTGTCAAAATATCTACCAGAACTGCACAAATACCCAGGACAATCAGTCAAGAAGGAAGTTTTGTTTAGCTCACAAATCTTGAAGGTTTCAGCCCATGATTGGTTGATTCCCTTATGCTGGGGCCCATCGAAAAGCAGCATATAATGATGGCTGCCAGGGACAGAGCAGAATTGCTCACCTAGGGAGGGAGGGAGGGAGGGAGGGAGGGAGGGAGGGAGAGAGAGAGAGAGAGAGAGAGAGAGAGAGAGAGAGAGAGAGAGAGAGAGAGAGAGAGAGAGAGAGATCCCACTAGGGCCTGTTTATGTCGGGACCAAGATTTTAACACAAGAAACTTTGGGAAACATTCCAGACTCAAACTTAAGTATCTGCCTATGGACTCCTCACCAGCCCTCTCCACTTGTCACCGTGGAAAACAAAATTGAAACTGCCGACAGGCAGGACTGTATCATCCACTTTTCTGCTGAGGGACAGGACCTGAAGAGAGAGACATGGAGTCCTTGGCTTTAACAACCAGCACAACCACTCCTGGCCTCTTATCAGGCCATTTGCTGAAAATGCTGAGACAAATGCAGAGCCTGAAACAACCCTTAGCAAACCTCAGAGCTACCTTGGATTCCTCCCTGTGCCCACCGTCATCTCCAAGCGACCAGCAAGTAGCATCAGATAGCCCTCCACATCATACCTTATCCTGCGTTCCATAACTACAGCCACCATTGGGTCCCCTTGGGCATCTCCTGCCACCTCGTGGCACATCACTGCTCCAGGCTGCGTCCACCTCTGCACACTGATCGGGTCTTTTCGCCCCCTCACTACCCTCCCATTCATGCACAGGATAACACTAAAGTGTCCCATGTGACCCTCTTTCCTCCGGAATGCCACTCCCCTTGCACAGTACGATGCACTCTGACACACAGGGTGTGATTTTTCAGACCTCCACACCAATGCCATGCTCTGCATAGAATTATGGTCACTACAGCTCAAGTCATGGTAAAAGTCTAGGTCCGGCTGTGATCTTAAAATATGTTTTATAATCACAATGAATTAAAACTGCAATATTTTTGTATTTGCTACTCCTGCTGCACAGCTAGCATGGGTCACTGTGGACTTATGTCTGTGCCCTTTCTCACTCTGGAGCCAAAGGCCAATGGAGCTGACTTGACTGGTCACTGTGGAGAAGGGAAATTGCAAGCATGACTTGTCAGGCGCTGCCTATTCCAAGCTTCCCCCCACAGTAGCATGCACCACACCAAAGCAAGCGGTAGGGGCCCCTTCTACCAGGTACACAAGAAGGTTCACCCCCATCCTAACCACAAGAAAAAAAAACAAGAATGCTTAGTGAGCTGCACCGATGACCGCCACCTGCTGGTCACCAAATGTTCAGCTCATGGTTTTTACCCCAGTGTCCACACTGTCTGTCCTCCACGTAGAAAAGCACCAAGTCTCATTTAGTCATGCATCAAGACCGATGCTGAGACCTCACAGCCTCATTCCTCCCTTCCCACCTCCGTCTATCCATGAGTCCGAGGGACAGCAGTCTTCATCTTCAAGTGGACTTGTCTAGGATCACCGACATCCATGCCTGGGCTTGGCTTCCCAGACTGAATGGAAATGGGGACTAAGAAAGCGAACCGAGCACCAGTCATCGGCCTGCTTCCCGACTGGCTGCAGGTGCAGCACAACCAGCTGTCCCCCGCTCCTCCCGCCACGCCTTTCCCCCACCAGGACCGGACCCTCGAGCCATGAACCAAAACAAATCCATCCCTAAGTTGCTTAGTTCAGGTGTTCTGCCCCAGAAATGAGAAAAGTAACTAACAGAGTTCTCTGGACCAGAAGTAAATTTAAAAAGCAAATGACCATCCCCTACATGTTACACTCTGGTGAAATGGGTGAAATTGAACAGGATACGCACACAGCTTATCTCTAAAGGTAAGAGATTCGCAGCATCCAGTCACCACAGAAATCCTGGCATCCCCACTGGGCAGACCCGTGAGCACTGGAATAAAGAACATTCTTTGATTCTGTCCTTATCTTATTCCCAGAGCAGAGCTCCTGCCCCAAGTCTATTGTTCCCCATGGCTGCTTGTTCTGCCAGTGAGAGAGGGAAAGAAAGGGGGGGGGGGGGAGAGAGAGAGAGAGAGAGAGAGAGAGAGAGAGAGAGAGAGAGAGCTGTATATGTGTACATGTCTCCAAGTGTGAGTGTGGACATATGCATAGCACAGTGCATGTCTGGAGGTCACAGGAAAACCTCAGCTGTCTGTCCTCCGTCGATCTCTTTTGAAGTAGGGTCTCTTAGTGTTAGCTAGGCTGAGCTGAACTTACAGAGACTCTCCTGTGTCCCCGCCTTATCCTGCCATCAGCATGCTGGGGTTATAGGGGAACACTACAACATCTGACTTTAGATGGGTTCTGGGGGTCTGAACTCCAGTCCCCATGCTTGTGTAACCAGCACCTTATCCACTGAGCCACCTGCCCGGCTCCCTGCTCTGCCCCTTAACTATAATCCTCCTGGTCCTTCATTCCCCATGGCTGTATCTACAGAGGTGCCATGTGTCCACTCTTGGCATCTGTGTAACTATTTCTGTCTATTTGCTACCCGCCAGGATCGAGTATCCAAAGGACACTACATTTTTACTGAGTGTCACATTAACGCAGATTCCAGCAGGAAACAGGAAACAGCGCCTTACAAAGAGTAAGGAGACATTCGTGACTGTTCCATCTGAGGTTAGTGAGCAAGCTAGGGAAAGCCAGTGCAGGTTGCTGTGGGATAATACTCTTGTGCACTGTAAAGGTTTGTCACTAGAATTGGTTTAATAAAATACTGATTTGCCAGTAGCCAGACAGGAAGTATAGCCAGGGCGACCAGAGTAGGAGAATTCGGGGCAGAGGAAGGATGGAGTTAGGAGTCACCAGCCAGAAGCAGAGAAAGCAAGATGAGAATGCCACACTGAGAAAAGATAGCAAGCCATGTGGCTAAACATGGATACGAATTATGGGTTAATTTAAGGGTAAGAGCTAGTCAATAATAAGCCTAAGCTACCGCTGAGCATTTATAAGTAATATTAAGCCTCCAAGTCAATTATTTGTAAAGTGGCTGCTGACTATTTGGGAATAGGCAAGCAGGAGAGAAACTTCCACCTATAGCAAGCAGGCTATTGAAGGGCCTGAGAAACACAAGCAGTGAGAAACCCTCCCTGCCCAGCATGGTCTGAAGACCAAGGAGGTCTCTTCTGCCAGAGGGAACGTGACCTCTAGCAGAGGCAAACGGGGCACGGTGTATGGCAAAGGAACACCTGAACACATTTCCTCCCTTGCTTCAATCTAATCACAACTTCACATTGGCCAGACGCAGCCAAAGCACCGAGGACCCTTGGGAAGCCTGTGGGTGCTGTGTGCGGAGCTCAGCTTCTGAGGTTGAGCCTGATGAGGAAAGGAAAAGAACACAGGAGGGCCAGAGCGAGCTTCCCACAGGGCAGACCACAGCCTTTTCAGCTGCCAGCACAAATGACAACTGATCTTTTTCCACGGGGCTGCCATCACTGCTGCAGATGGATATCTCCGGGGTCAGTACTTGTCCTGCACTGGAGGAAGGTGTGATTTGTGACTCTTTTTCACCAGCAGAATACAAGCAGATAAGCCAGGTGGCTGTGGTGGTACACGCCAGGGAAGAGCCCGTTTAAGTTTGTAAGTAACCGCCAAGAAGTCTTTCAAGCTTCTTCATGATAAAGCTCACCTCATTCTCTAAATATCATTTAAATAAATTAATCAACTCATTGACAGAGGTGAAGCCAGACCATGTGTATTCAATGTCACACACTTTACAATGATCACTTCTCCCTCCTTCGGTGTCCTATCCAACTCTTCACTCTTTATCACCCCTCACTATCTAGTTTAGTCCATTTGTACCAAGAGACGAGGATCTGAGGGAGCGGATGGAGACCTCAACCAAGCAGAAGAGCATCTCTCCACTGAACACTGGGGACTCTGGGGTTTGCTTTTGTGTTTTGTTCATTTCCTTTCCTTCTTTAGCATACACTTGTTATTTTAAAAAAATGGTGGGTTTAATTAAGTAAGTAAGTCTCATGTAAGTCTATCGTGTGCTTTGATTTTTTTTTTTTTTTCTGAGATAGGGTTTCTTTGTGTAGTGGCCCTGCCTATCCTGGAACTCACTCTGTAGACCAGGCTGGCCTTGAACTCACAGAGATCCGACTGCCTCTGCCTCCCGAGTGCTGGGATTAAAGGCGTGCACCACCACGACACAGGTATACTTTGACTTTTGTGTCCTCCTTCACTCTCTTCCGGTCCACTCCCCCTCCCAAATAATTCTTCATTTTCAAGTCTTGTTTCCCTTCTAGTCTGTAGTCTCCATATGAGAGAAAAGGGGACATTTGTCTTTCTGGACATGGCTTATTGAACTCCACATGATGAAATACAGTTCCACTCATTTTTGTACAAATAACATTTTTTTTCTTCCTAAGAGCTGAGTAGAAGTCCCTTGTAGGTAGCACATTGTCTTCATCCATCTGTTGATGACACCTGCCTGATCTATAACTTCTGACCACAAGGCAAAGAGCATGGATATGTATTGGTTGGATTGAAGCGTTCTACATAGTAATTATCACAAGAATTTAGTAACAAAAAAATTGAACACTTGAAAAATGGAACTGTATTTCCAGAAACAGTGTTCAAATAGGAGGATTTTATTCAAACTGCAATTATAGGCAATGCATATAAAACTTAAAAAATAAGAAAGTAGCCAAGTGTGGCGAACCATACCTTTAATCCCAGAACTCAGGAGTCAGAGGCAGACGGATCTCTACAAGTTCAAAACCAGCCTGATCTACAGAGCTAGTTTCAGGGCAGCCAAGGCTACACAGAGAAATCCTGTCTCAAAATACCAAAAACCAATAATAATAATAAAGTAAAAAACGTGTTGTTACTCCATCTGAGCAAAGTTTGTGGTGTACACAAAATATTAATTCATTGTCAAAAATAAATAAGGAAACATGGATGTGCCAGCAGAGACACATCTCACGGGCAGACCACTCACAGAGATTATGAATGGAAAACTGTACAGCAGTCAAGTGAATCAGAAAACAAGTAGTCATGGTCACTCTTACATCTGGAAAACTAGGCAAAAAATTAGTAGGAAGAGATACAGAAAACATTCCATCTCAATCAAGAGATCAGTGCACCACAAAGATAAGACAGCAAATATTTATACAACAAATATTGGTGTACCCAGTTTCATAAAACAAACACTACTGTATAGATGTAACCAACCGTCTTATTAAATAAGAAACACAGAAACAATGCAAAAGAGCAAGCCGAGAGGTCAGAGCTCAGAGCTAAAATCTCACCCTTCTGCCTGCGGTGTCCCAGCTTCCCGAATGAGGGTTCTATTTCCTGTCTGTTCATCTATTTAAAGTATTTTGTTCTGCCTTCTCATTGGTTGTAAACCCAAACACGTGACTGCCTCGTCACTGTCTGAATGTACAGCCCCCTAGGTCTTAAAGGCATATGTCTCCAATGCTGGCTATATCCCTGAACACACAGATATCTATGGGATTAAAGGTGTGTGCCACCACCGCCACACTCTTGCTATGGCTCTAATAGCTCTGACCCCCGGGCAACTTTATTTATTAACATACAATCAAAATCACATTTCAGTACAATTAGATTACCACCACACTACTGGCTGGATGTAAAGGGAAGATTGGTCCAGGTACAATGACAGCAGGTTTTCCCATACTCTACTATCCTGAATAAAGAGACAATACAGACAAAAATACCAACAAAGGAACCTCAGAGTTAAACTGTACCACACATCAAATGGACTTGATAGACATCTACAAGTTGCATAGTGATGCACATTTATTTAAGTTTTATATAAGCCCAGCACCAAGAGAGCAGGCACAGGAGGAGTTCAAGGTCATCTCTGGCTATACAACATGTTTGAGGCCACTCTAGGCTGCATGAGACCCTACCTCAAACCAACACAAATAGATATCCACAGAATATTCCATCCAACAGCAACAGAATATACATCCTTAGCAGCCAATAGAGTTTTCTCTGAAAGAGATCTCATTGTAGGCCATGGAAGGAAGGTCCAACAAATACAAAAAAAAAAAAAAAAAATCAAACTGCTTCTTATACCCTTTCAGATAATAATGGAATAGAATTAGAAGTCAATAGCAAGAGATGACACCACCCAACTCCGGGAGAAAATTAGAAAGTTCCTAGAAGCCAGTGAAAACTAAGAAACAAGCTATCAATCACAGCCAAGGCTGTTCTCAGAGGGAAATGTAACCATGAGAGTCCACACCTAAAACCCAGGGAGAATAATGCTCCTGACCTAAAGACCCACCTCAAAGTCTCAGCAAACAACAAGCTAGACCCAAGCTAGTAGATGAGAAAATATATCAAGTACTCATGACTTTTAAGAAAAACAAAAAAGGTGACATTCCTCCCTATTTCAATCCTATTGCCAGATTTCCCTGCTCATCTTAGCCAGGCTCTGGAAGCTGGCTCCATTCCTTCACTTCCCACTCACCCTTAATCTACCACCATCTGCCTCTGTTCTCACCTCCCCCAATGAAACTGTTCTCACAAGTGATAATGACCTCAGTTGTTTTCCACAGTTAGGCTTCAAATCGGACCCAACAGTGCTCAGGCTTAACCCCAAACACGACCTTCCCTATACAGGCCTTCTTAACCCACGTCCCTACCTGCCCCCAAAGCATCCTGTGCAAAAACGGTTTGACAGTCAGGTGTCTCCGGCTTCCAGGTTTAGGTTCTAGCTGTACCAATCCCCTTCTCTCTTCATTAAATCTCTCCATTTGTAAATGATGACAGAAGAGCAACTCTCTGTCTCTTTGAGTCACTGTACTCAGTTTTTGACTTGTTCCATGGATCCATGAGCTTGCAGCACCTCCCACTGAAAAAGGAACAGTGTGTTCCGCCATCTTACTGACAGCCGTGTGTCATTCATCCTCTGACCAGTGCAGGAACGGTGGATCTGATGTTTGGGCTAGAACTGTAAATGTCCAGTAGCTTGATCTACCATGACAGTATGTCCTGAGGAAGCTTCTGAAACAAATAGAAAGTAGAGACATGTGGAGCAGATTTGAACCCAACAAAAGCCTGGAGCTAAGCCCGGCTGACCAACAGCCTATAAAGAAAATATTCTAGAAAGTAAATATCTGTTGAGATGATTCATATAATATTGATAAACTGCAAAAGCAATTAAGTGAGCTGATGGGAAAGGGCTTGGGCAGGACCCAGTATGTAAGAAACATTTGGTAACTGTTACTTATTAATATGCTTTACACTGTTATTGTTTTTGTTTGCTGAGCTGTTTTTTTCTTTTTTATTATTATTAAGAAATTTTCTATTCATTTTACATACCAACCACAGATACCCCTCTCTTCCCTCCTCCTGCCCCCCAGCTTCCTCCTCAACTGACCTCCCATTCCTACCTCCTCCAAGGCAAGGCCTCCCATGAGGAGTCAGCAGAGCCTGGTACATTCAATTGAGGCAGGTCCAAGCCCCTCCCCCTACACCAAGGTTGTGTAAGGTGTCCCACCATAGGCACTGGGCTCCAAAAAGCCCACACATGCACCAGGGACGGATCCTGATCCCACTGCCAAGGGCCCCTTCAGTAGATCAAGCTACACAACTGTCTCACCTATGCAGAGGGCCTAGTCCAGTCCCATGGAGGATCCACAGCTCTTGGTCCACAGTTCATGAATTCCCACTAGTTTGGTTTGGTTGTCTCTGTACGTTCCCCCATCATGATCTTGATGCCCCTTGTGCTGAGCTGGTTTTATTCATTTAATCTCCTGTGATACACAGTCTCTAGCTTTTTGCTGAGTTCTTACCTTTTAACAAGTGTTCAGTATATACAGACATTCCATATGGAATAGCTGAGCGAAGGAAGAAAATGAATTAATGTATTCAAATGAGAAAAATACTCTGGGTAATGCTTGACCACAGATAATCAGTCATGAGTTTCTGTCTTTTTTCGTTCCTCCATAGTCTGATAATGCATGCTTGCTTTTACACTGCTTGTCCTCCAAGTTAAGCTTTGTATCATCCAAATGACTACTTTTGTAGATTTATTTATTTTGTTTTACTTTATGCATATGACTGTTCTGCATGCATGCGTGTCTATGCACCACATCCATGTTTGGTGCCTGTAGAAGCCACAGGATGGCATCAGATCCCTTGGAACTAGAGTTATGGATAGTTGTAAGCCACCATGTGGGTGCTGGAATCAAACCTGGGTTCTCTGCAAGAACAAAGGCTCTTAACCACTGAGCCAACTCTCCATCCCACAAAGGACTATTCTAAATAACAAGAAAAATAAGTCTCTATGAAAAATAAAAATCTCTGCCACCTAGCTGTACACAACTCCTTAGCAAGAAATTTAATGCCGAACTTCCATCTAACCGCCAAGCCAATGCTGGTCCCCACTGAGCCCATCTTCCTGGGCAGCTGGCTGTCTGCACATCATGTTACACAAGGCAGCAGCTAAAGAGCTCTCTGAAACTCGAGTTCCCACTTGCTCCTGACAAAGCGGCATCTAGCTGAACTAAGCCGTCTTCGGATGGGTAAGTGTGCACCCATGCTGGCCACAGGGTTTGGCGACATAGCCCTAGAATTTTGTACTAGCCCTGTGTGGTGTCTTCTTTTAAACATCTCATCCTCTCTCTCCTGTAGACACTGCTTCCTCTACACACAGTCTGCAGGCATCTCCAGGAGATGTACTGTGCGCATCCATCGCTATTATGCATGTGGAAAGTCTTCTACGGCTCATATGTTGAGGCCTTGGTCCATCTGGTGGCACTATATTGAGAAGTGCTGAAGGAAGTATTGTAAACTCAATCAAAAGACTTTCCTTTGAGTATTAGCACCTGTGGGAAGGAGGGAGCCCTGCTCACACGGAGTCATCTGGAAAAGTGTTCTCCCAGGTTCAGCCACCCAGGCACTCAGAAGCTGTTAGAGATGAGATGTTGGACCACCTACCTGCCAACCCAGCTGCAGCCCATGACATCATCCACATCAGCTTTCTAAGGAAAGCCCGAGAGGCCAAATAACGTGGAGCAGAGTCAGATTCCATAAACATCCCCCTAAGGCAGTGATGCATGAAGCCCTGAAAAACGCCTTGGAGACCTGAGAAACAAAGAGATGCCAGGAACATGGAAAACAGAATCTGATGAGTAAAGCTGCAGGCAGTGAGAAGGACCAGTCCAACAGAGAGACCAGAGACACCATGAGGGCTGCATCCATTAGACTGTAGGGGCAGGGCTGCCGGAGCCTGTTGGTACTCACATCTGCCACCATTGTTGCTGAAGGATTAGTATCATCTGATGACGCTTTTATTCACTGAAAAAAATGAAGCAAGAGTTTCTAAGACTCCTATCTTAGTCCATTTTGTGTTGCTGTAACAGAATACTCGAGACTGGGTGACTTCCCAAGGAGTTTATTTGGGCCACGAACGTTGTGTCTGGAGGATCTAAACAACTTGGTGTTGGCCTGCGGGCTGCATCACAGTATGGCAGAGAAGCACCCAGGGAACTGGCCTTGTGCAGAGGGGATCAAGCACATGGGTTGGCCCCAGCTTATAACAGCACACCCCCTGGGGATACAATCCAATTGCACGAATCCCGACCTGCTCCCTGAGCTTGCTGCCAACCCCTTCCAAGGGTGGTACTCCCATGACCTAACCATCTTCCACCTCTTCCACTTTAACCACTTTTATACGACTTCATAGGGGACGAAGTTTCCAGATTTTGAACCCTGAGGGGACATCTTTGACATTTTAGACCATATCTAAAGCACAACACCACCCACTGACCATCTTCCACTCATATGCACTACCGCAGGCTGACTGCGGCAGACCGGCTAGGCAAAGCAGGTTTTTCCTCCGTTCTCCAGCAGCCGGCTCCCCTCAGCATCTCAGATAGGCTGCTCCAGGGACTCTCTTCTTCCCGGAAGTTCACCATGTTATTTTTTTCTTCCACTTTGCAACACTGTCTCCACTCACACTCTGACATCTCTCCCGTTCCCTTTTCTCCTCATCCCCTACAGTAAGGCTTTTACCTCCATTCTACAAAGCTGTGCAGTTCTGGTCAGGTCACCAATGACCCCCGTGGTGCAGAATAGGGATTCGCCACACTCATTCCTCCTGCCCTGTGGTTTGGCTTCGCCGATGATGACGATGATGATGGTGACAATGATGATGATGACGATGCACTCCTGGTTATCTTTCCTCCCTTACCTCTCTCTAACCCCCACTTTCCCGGCGTCCTCTCCTCATAGTGTTGCTGTCTCCTTTCTTGGATCCCTTTCTTCAAGCTGACGTGCACATGTTGGAGCGCCCCCCCCCCAGGACTCAGTCCTCAGGCGTCTTCCTCCCTCTGTCTACTGTCACTCCCCCGGAGCACTGTGCCAAGCCTACAACTCAAGCGGTGTCCATATGCTAGCAGTTCTAAATCTGTCTCCCAATCTGTCCCCTGATCTGTAGTCTCCTGTGTCCAGTGGTGGCTCAGCATCTCTCTGTAACGATAATCTCCAAGTAAGACAGCACATACACAGCTCCCAACATTCCTTCCCAAACCTGCCTCGCTTCCCGGCCCCTCTTGTTTTCATTGTTTTAACTGCGCAGTCAAAATGCTTGTCATCTTAGGTTTGTCTTGTGCTCTTTGGACAAATACCAGGCAATTAGGTTATTCTCAAAGCCTGTCATCTGGGCCTAGTCTTCCATTGTAGGATCGGTGTTTTGGAGACAGCTTCTGGCTTCTAGAAAAGCAGTGGGGTATACTGGGCAAGAGTAAGGATTCTGAGCCAAAGGGCTTGGTTCAAACCCAGTTGAGGCCATTTATCAGTTCTGTAGCAATAAACAGATTATTTAGCCCTTTCTTGCCTATTTCCTCAGTTACAAACTGCAGGGTAGAAACAATACTCGCTTTATTAAAGTGTAATGAAAATTAAATGAAGTGCTAAGAATATTGCTTAGAATGGATGAAAAAAATGTGGTACATATACACAATGGAGTACTACTCAGCAGAGAAAAACAATGAAAGCATGAAATTTGCAGGCAAATGGATGGAACTAGAAAATATCATCCTGAGTGAGGTAACCCAAACCCAGAAAGACAGTTATGGTATGTACTCACTCATTGGTGGATTCTAGATATAAAATGAACAATCAGACCACAACCCATAGAACCATAGAGGCTATATATATATAGCATGGAGGTCCGTAGGACGACTGTGGCATATAATAAATTTCAGTTTTACTCAATTATTGAAAAAAAAATAGCCAAATGAATGGAAACACATGAACTATGAGCCAAAGACTGAGGGGCTCCCAGCTGGATCAGGCCCTCTGAATAGGTGAGACAGTTGATTGGCTTGATCAGTTTGGGAGGCATTTAGGCAGTGGGACCAAGTCCTGTGCTCATTCCATGAGTTGCCTGTTTGAAACCAGGAACTTATGCAGGGACACTTGGCTCAGTCTGGGAGGAAGGGACTGGACCTCCCTGGACTGAGTCTACCAAGTCGATCACAGTCCTCGGGGGAGGACTTGTCCTGGAGGAGATGGGAATGGAGGGTGGGCTGGGGGTAAGGGGAGGGCGTGGGAGGGGGGAGAATAGGGGAACCCATGGCTGATATGTAGAACTGAATGGTATTGTAAAATAAAAAATATATATCACAAAAAAAAAAAAAAGAATATTGCTTAGTTGGTAGTGTGCTTACCTAGCACACACGGAGTCCTAGGTGCAATCCCAAGAGCTGCATTAGCCAGGCTGGTGGCACATGCCTGTGGTCCTAGCACTTAGGAGATAAAGACACAAGCCTGTGGTCCTAGTGCTTAGGGGGTGGAGGCACATGCCTGTGGTCCTAGCACTTAGGAGATGGAGGCACATGCCTGTGGTCCTAGAACTTAGGAGATAGAGGCACAAGCCTGTGGTCCTAGTGCTTAGGAGATGGAGGCACATGCCTGTGGTCCTAGCACTTAGGAGATGGAGGCACATGCCTGTGGTCCTAGTGCTTAGGAGATGGAGGCACATGCCTGTGGTCCTAGCACTTAGGAGATGGAAGTATATGCCTTTGGTCCTAGTGCTTAGGAGATGGAGGCACATGCCTGCCTAGCACTTAGGAGATGGAGGCACATGCCTGCCTAGCACTTAGGAGATGGAGACATGTGCCTGTGGTCCTAGTGCTTAGGAGATGGAGGCACATACCTGTGGTCCTAGCACTTAGAAGATAAAGACACATGCCTGTGGTCCTAGCACTTAGGAGATGGAGGCATATGCCTTTGGTCCTAGTGCTTAGGAGATGGAGGCACGTGCCTGTGGTCCTAGCGCTTAGGAGATGGAGGCATAAGTCTGTGGTCCTAGCACTTTGGAGGTAGAGGAAAGAGGATGAGAAATTCAAGACCATCCTTAGCTACATAGCAAGTTCAAGGACAGTCTGAGATGAGTGAGACCTTGTCTAAAAAGGAAAGAGAAGGGAGGGAGGGAGGGAGGGAGGGAGGGAGGGAGGGAGGGAGACAGACAGACAAGGAAGGAAAGAAAGAAAGAAAGAAAGAAAGAAAGAAAGAAAGAAAGAAAGAAAGAAAGAAAGAAAGAAAGAAAGAAAGAAAGAAATGAACTAGTGACTCCAAGTACTAGCAACTAACCCTGATCTCTAGTAAGCAATACATGCTCCTTTAATGTAAAGGATTAGTTACTTTTCTTATATTTATCTAGAAGGAATGGAGGTGAATGCTTTTCTCTCATGAACTTTATGTTAAATTCATCTCAAATAGCTTTCTGAAAGATTGTTTTGTGTCATAACTACATTACTAAGGTTCTTTTGTAAGCTTTATTAAAAATTTAATTTTTAAGTTTGTGTCTTCAATGAGAAACTATATTTATACACTTACATACACACACAACATGACTACCCTATAATGAGAACCCATATATCATCAATTTTAGAACAGAATATAAATAAATTTATTTCCACTGATCATTTTGAAACCTAAATATACTACATTTACTCTGTAAATCACATCGATTTACTCTGGCGAGGGAACATGTTGCAAAATGCAACAATAGGAGTTGGTTACAAATTCTAACAGCTGTGGGCAGTTTTCCATGTGTGATCCATTCATCTACTCATTAACAAGCATTCACTCAGCAACAATATTTTGCTTCTAGGCTTTTTCATTGTCCCTGGGAGATGAACAATACACTATAAAGGAAACAATGAGGAAAAACAGAGCACCTCAAGAATTTCCCCAGCTTTTAATGTCTTGGTTACCTACCTAGGAAACCGTAACTGTTCACACATTCGGTTTGAAATTGATGGTTACAGAAGAAGGGAGCATCATTTGTAATGTAAAGCAAACAGCACACAGTCAGGAAGGGAATAACAAAAACCCAGAAGGAGAAGGGGGAAAGTCTACCACATGTGAGCCGATCTACACACTTAGAATGTCTACTACAGCATCAGGTGAGATCTCTAAATGTAATCAGCTTGTGCTTGCTTGGCTGTGGGTTCACTTTTGTGGAATGAAGCAAACACCAAATGCAGGAGAACAGGGAAGACCCTGCAAAGAGCAGGGTAGTCTCTTGCCAAGAAATTCACCCATGGCCGTCCGTTCCACACACTCCAGGTAAGGTGGGATTCTAGTGTGGGAATCTGCTTGTGTCCTGTCCTCACTTAAAATATTTTCATCATTCTTCCTTCCCCTGGAGAGAGTCTGTATTCCCAAATTACAGTCTTATAGATCGGTAAAGCACCATCACATCCTTGAGTTTCTGGAAAGCTCTGTGATTCACCAGTCACAACATCTAACAACATGCCAGGTTCATGGCAGAAGCCTAATAAATAGTGGTGGAATGGGTGAATGAATGAATGGCTGAGAAGGACAACACATAAACCTTCTTATTGTTTTCAGATTTCATTCCTTTTCATTCTTAAAATTAATCCTTTGAGAACTTCATACAATAGATTTCAATAAGTCACCCTCCACTCCTCCCCCATCCCTTCTAAACCCACCCCTAACTCCCCACCCAGCCCCCATATTCCTTTGTTTATTACCCCTACATTCCAATTTTGTGCCATCCATATACTGCAGGGTGTAGAGTCACTTATCTGAGTGTGGTTGACCTACCAGGGAGGGGTCACATCCTTATAGAAACATACTCTCCCTCTCCTAAAAGTTATCAGTTGCCATGGCTCCTCAGCTGGGGATGGGCTTCCTGATGACCTCCCCCTCCATGCTTGAATTTTGTTGGGCTTGAGCTTGCAGTGATATCACACGTGCTGTAACAACGGCTGCAATTCGTAAGTGCAACTGCCCTGCTGTGTGGTCAGGGGATGTTACAACCATCTACCACCTCTGGCTCTTACGATTCTTTTGCCCCTCTGCCATGATGACCTCTGAGCCTTGAGAAAGCCATATGGAAACCTGCTACCACAGAAGCTTCCTATAAATAGAGAATAGAATTATCTGATACGTAGGGGAACACTACCCATCCTACACACCATAAGCTATCAAATAAAAGGTGCCAGGAATGGGTTGCCTCCTTTGGAGTTTTTTGGTCATTGGGGTGCCATAGACCCAAAACATTATAGGCTACTGCCTCTGTTCTCTGTTACTCTCCAGAACTTGATGGAAAGACCCTACTGCTGAAGTTACAGAAGACGGAATTCCAGCTGGTACTCACCTGGAAGCTTCATCCCTGCTGGCTAGCTTTCGTGGTGATATAAGGTGCTGTGCACTCTCCTGGAGGAGAAGAGTAGCCATTAGTCTGACCCAGCCGTGAGCTGCAATAACGATCAACCTAACGAGACATGCCGCTAGAACAACAGTGGTGTGAATGTTATGAGAGTAACCAACGACTTTCTGATTGGATCTAAGGCCCACTCCAAAAGAACTGAGACAAAGAACCCGTGGCCATACAAGCCCTAGGGGAAACTCGCTACTATATTCTGCTAACGAACATAATAAACCTACTCCTACTGACTTAACTCTGTATCTGTAAGTTACTGCACCATTTAGCCCTCATCAGAGAAACTCCTTCTTAGGGTAGATGGCAAACCACCAGAAATTAACACAGAGACCCAGACACAATCTCCAGAGAACGAAAGACTGCAGAGCACTCTTCTCTAAATGGGAAGTCCATTTAATTTTCAAGTGTGTGTGTGTGTGTGTGTGTGTGTGTGTGTGTGTGTGTGTGTGTGTGAATAAGAGTATGAACTGCTCTTGCAGAAGATCTGTTTGGTTTCCAGAACCCACATCAGGCAGCTTACAACCACCTAGTTTCAATTCTAGAGATTATCAAGCCCTCCCTGGCTGCCACAGACACTGCACTCACATGCATAGGTCCACACTTAGACACACACATGCATATAATTTAATTTTTTACATGTTATTTCAGATGGAACCCATACCTGACACTGCTAAACTGGTCAAGAACCTAGACTGGATAGGTCACAGGGCCCTAGATGAAAACATACTACAATTATTCTTCTAAAACATAGAAATAAAATCACTCTTAATGACATAATAATACATCCACAGATGGGGTCATCACTCAACCCTTGTCAGAGAAGCTTCTTGAAGTAGGTGAAACCAACACAGACGCACAACTGGGCAATGTACAGGGTGAGAGACTGGAGTGCTCAGTCTCAAATGGTAGTCTCTATCAAATCCCTCCCCTCAGGGCTCAGAGACTATTAGGACAAGGAGGCAGAAAGATTTTAAGAACCACGGGTATTGTTGAATATCAGTTGAAGATGTGTTACATTTGTTTATGGGGTGGAATATTTGTTTAATGATGCAAAGATGTTTTGCATTCTTTTATGTTGCATTTGTTTAACTCTGTGAAACTGTGTTACTTTGTCTGTCTAAAACACCTGATTGGTCTAATAAAGAGCTGAATGGCCAATAGCGAGGCAGGAGAGAGAAATAGGCAGGGCTGGCAGGCAGAGAGAAAAAATAGAAGAATGAAAAAGAGGAGTGAGAAAAGGAGAAGGAGAGAGAACACTAGGGGCCAGCCACACAGCCACACAGCCACACAGCTACACAGCCAGCCATGGAATAAGAAGGAAAGAAAGGTATATGGAAGAGAGAAAGGTAAAAGCCCAGAGGCAAAATGTAGATGGGATAATTTAAGTTAAGAAAAACTGGCTAGAAATAAGCCAAGCTAAGGCCAGGCCTTCATAAATAAGAATAAGTCTCTGTGTATTAATTTGGGAGCTGGGTGGCGGATCCTCACAGAGCAAAGAGTGAAAAAACCAACTATACAGAGTTGACTCTGACTCCAAGGAAACCGCGTCTTCCAGACTCAACAGGGTTGGTGTACATATGAACTCACAGAGACGGCAGCAGCATGCGTAAGACCCGCACCAGGTCAAGTCAGTCAAATCCCAGCACAGAAGGGAACATAGGCACAAAGCCTCACCTCTAACCAAGAAGCTGTTTGCAACTGATGCCTGCTGGGAGAGGAAAAGCGGTCTTCTCCAATGGAGTGACACACATATCAACCGTATTCCAGAGCAGGCCCCTTGCTCAGGAGTAGCTGCTTAGCAGAAAATGGACTCCATTTTTTTCTGTATGCTTTTTGTGTTGGGTTGGTTTGGTTTGGGTTTTAAGTTTTGTAGTTTTTGTCTTTTTAGTTTTTTGTTTGTTTGTTTGATTGATTGATTGATTGATTCTTGGGTTTTTGTTTTTTGAGAGAGAGAAAGAAAATGAAGTTGGTGGGTAGAGAGATAGGGAAGACCTGGGAGGAGCTGGGGGAGCAGAAGGAATATGATCAAAATCTATTGTATAATAAATATTTTTTAAAGCCAATAACTACCAAATAAGAAATCTGAAAGGTTTAACAACTTGACTTTCAGTCGCGGAGCGTGATTAGTCCCAAGCCAGCCTAGGCTATTGAGCAAGTTTAAAGCCAGCCCGGGCTACATGAGACTTCATTTTTTAAAAAATCACAAAAAAATTATAATAAATAAAAAATTTAAAATATAGTTGATAATTCAGAGGATTTTCTTCTCTTGCTTCGTACTTGAAACCATCCCAATTGCAGGCTAAATCTAAGCAGCTCAATAGGGGTCTTTCGATGAGGTAGGCCATGAGATACTGAGGGATAAACTGTGCAGACAGAACGCAATTAATGCAACTTGCACAGAGCCCAGAACCAGGAAAACTGTAGAATTCTACTGCAGCAATTTCAGCCCAGCAGCTAGCCAGCCCTATGGTTCACTGAAGCACTCAGCAAGCATCCAGCACTGTTCGCCACAGTGCTCACACAAACGGAGAAAGCCGCTCATTTGCTCTCTGTTCTCTGCTCTTCGGAACACAGGGCGATAGCTATTCTCTCCCCTTCCATCCTCATGCCCTCAGCTGTGCCCGGGACCATCTTTATTTCATTCCCATTCTTCGTGACTTGTGCTTTCGTGTGTGTGTGTGTGTGTGTGTGTGTGTGTGTGTGTGTGTGTGTGTGTGTGTGTGTAGAGAGATGCCGCATGCTGTGCATAGGTGCATGGAAATGCACCTTTAGCTTTGAGACTAGCAGGTCCTCTGAAAACAGAACTCTAAGAAGCAAAGGTACCTACTTCCTTCCCTAACACAGGTAGTAAAACGGTGGCACCTAGACCTTCCAAAGACCTGTATTCTCCTTCCCAGTGGCACTTCCCACTGGAGACATCTTTGGCGTCTCCCTCCAGCATGGCTGACCACACAGAGATCACAGCTCTCCATAACCAGGTCTTTCTCGTACCCATGCCCATGCTGTTTTCCTGGCTTGAAGACCCTTCAACCACCCGGACTAACTTCCCCACTTCCTCCTGCTTTTCAGATGGCCTCCTTTGGGAACCTTGGTAGAACACAGCTGCATCCCCTGAACGTCTCAGACTCGGCAGCTCTCTTCTCTATCTAAGACCCTGGTGTGTCACTATCCACAGCTACCACACTGAATCAGATCACAAACTCACTCCATGAGCCTTCCTGCGGGGGCGTTAAGTGCCAAATGCTCGCATGGGTACTAAACAGAGAGCAGTAACCACATGGAAATGACCTTATCTTCACAGGCGCCACTCTCTGGATTTATGAGGGGAAACCGACGATAAATAAATACATAATCACTCAAATGATGAGAGTCAGAACCTGTTAGAAAATGGAGAAAGCAATTCTGACAAATGTTCTGAAAGTTCCCTCTGAATTGGTGGCAGAATGCCCTACACATAGTAGGGACTCACTGAGTTTCCTTAGCCATTCGATAGAATAGAGTCTCAGAAGAATGATGAGTAGTCACGTGGCACATCGGATGCTGTAAAACAGTGCAGAGGGAAGAGGAGCGCATTGGGGAGAAAGTTACAACAGATATGGGGAGAGATTTGGTCCATCTTTCTCCGGCACTTCCCTTTCAGCCACCAGGGGGCAGTGTGTGACCACGGTTGATGAGAGCTCCTCTGCCCAAAGCATCGTTCTGCACGGGAATCTTCGCGGAGACTACGCTGTTAGGAAATAGAGGACTCATAAGCAAAGCTTTATTCACTCCTTCCACATCACTAATAAACACACAGTCCTCAAAGATGATAAGTCTTATAGTGTTTTAAAATCCACCAAAGCGGAATGCGCTCGTGTTCAGAGTTCTGCAATTAGACTTATCTGACGGAACAAATCTCTGCCTCCTGGTCGTTCGTCATTTCCATCGCTCGCCTAGAGGTCCCAACAGGTACTCATAGTGGGTGCAGAGGAGTCTTCCGGTTCCTTTCCGGCATTAATGCTGTTTGGGCACTTCCAACCGCGGCTTCCTTCCTGCTGAATAGCCTTGTTTAGCCTCATCTTAGGTTATTCAAACAAACGAGGGGCAATTACCGTTTTTTTTTTCCCCTTGGCAGTCAGGAAGACGGCGTTGCTCACGGCTGGCTGGCAGAGCAGCAGTCCTCACTCGCTGCGAGCCAGAGGGAGCAGGCCCTGGCACAAAACCCAATGACCAGGTGCCTTCCAGAGTGAGTCATTCAAGACACCTAAGGGTGCAATTCCAGACAGACCACTAGGACACGGGGACGGGGCTGAAAGCCCTGGTCAGCCCAGAGAAGAGGGCCCCAGAGCCTCAGTGACACCCTTACTACAAAAATCGTGTGGGAGGGGCCAGACACTGTTCCAGGAAGCAAAATGGCATAGAAATTGGAAGGAAATGATCCAACTTTGCTTCCTGGTTATTCAATCAACAGCTATTCACTAAACAGCACACACGAGACACTGCAAGGAACGCAACATTGGACACAGAGTCCTTCTCCCGAGGACCTGAAGTTGGGTTTGTTTGTTTTTTTTTCCAAGACAGGGTTTCTCTGTGTAGTTTTGGTGCCTGTCCTGGATCTTGCTCTATAAACCAGGCTGGCCTCGAACTCACAGAGATCCACCTGCTGCTGCCTCCCGAGTGCTGGGATTAAAGGTGTGTGCCACCCCTGCCCTACTCAGGATTATTTTAAAAATATGGACAGTGGTGTGAGACAGACTGTTGCTGTGGCAGAGTTCACTGAATAGTCCCTGGTCACCAAGTCCCAAACATGGACGGGTTACAAGGGTGTCTATGAAGGATACTGAGGTGCTGAGCTTGGTGTCATACACCTGCAATCCCAGACTAGGAAATTGAAGCAGAATCTTGACTTCCAGACCACCATGGGCCACATGGTAACACCCTGTCTCCTCTCAGAAAGGCGGGGGAGGGGGGCTGTGATTTATTAATCTTCTCAGTTACTTTTAATGAGGCACTTCCATTATGTTAAATGACAGAGATATTAATAAGCCATAACGCCTGGCAGACCTGTGGACAGTCATTTGTTTTTAACTGTCGTGTGTGTGTGTGTGTGTGTGTGTGTGTGTGTGTGTGTGTGTGTGTGCTCACCCACGCACGCTCGTATGTGCTGTGCTGTGTTTTACTACATTGAAGATAGATGAGTAAAATAGCTAGCAGATGGGCAGATAATGAGAAGATAGATAGATAGATATTAGCATTCTCTGGAGGAACATAACCGGGATCAGTGCTGATAAAAGGTATTTGCTAGAACATCTTGCAAACATTACCCACAACGGCTGTTTGAGTCTGAGGACCCCGCTTGCTCAGACCACAAAGCTGAACGGTACTTCCGGTCTGGTGTTAAAGACCTAAAAGCTCCTCAGAAAACCACTGGTCTTCAGCCGTACTGAAAAGCTGAAGGAGCTGATTCTGAGTCAGCCAAGGATGGTGACAGCAGCAGCAAGGATGGTTTAAGGCCCCTCCCCAGAGAGGTGCAAGGCAGGCGCATGAACCAGAACCGCTCCCCCCAGCCCCAATCGCCTCTGCATCTGGGATCCCACCAGAGGGCACCACCCACTCTGGGAAAGGATGCTCTTCCCTTAGCTAATCCTTCCTGAAAGCACCCCTAGACACCCATCTGGAGGCACGCCTCTTAGGTGAGTCCGGGCCCTGTTGAGCTGACAGTTAAGATTAACCAAAATTCATTCTTAGATAGATAGGTGATAGATGATTGATAGATAGATAGATAGATAGATAGATAGATAGATAGATAGATAGATAGATAGATAGATGATAGAGAGAGACAGACAGACAGGGAGATATTGGAGTCTCTAATGTGAGCGCAGTGATACACAGTGAGTCTCCAGTGCGGGTGTAATGATAGCGAGAAGCACAATGGAAAGGTACCACTTAATGGATGGAACTAGAAAAAATCATCCTGAGTGAGGCAACCCAGACTCAGAAAGACAAACACGGTGTGTACTCACTCATAAGTGGATACTAGATATAAAGCAAAGGATAACCAGACTACAACCCACAGCTCCAGGGAGGCTAGCTAACAAGGAAGACCGAAAGAGGGACACATAGATTGCCCAGTGAAGGAGAAATAGATGAGACCTACATGAGCAAACTGAGGGTGAGGGGGGTAATAGAGGGCAAGGGATGGGGGATGAGAACATAAGGGAATGAGAGGTTCGAGCTGGAACAGAGACAGAGTGGGAGAACAAGGAAAGAGATCCCATGATAAATGAAGACATCATGGGAATAGGGAGAAACAGGGTGCTAGGAAAGATCCCAGGAATCCACAAGGATGACCCCACCCTAGACTACTGGCAATAGTGGAGAGGGTGTCTGAACTGGTCTACTCTGGTAATCAGATTGATGAATACCCTAACTGTCATCATAGAGCCTTCATCCAGTGACTGATAGAAACAGATACAGAGATCCACGGCCAGGTGGCAGGCCGAGCTCCAGGAGTCCGATCGATGAGAAAGAGGAGGGATTCTATGAGCAAGGGACATTGAGATCATGATGGGGAAACATACAGAGACAGCCAGCCACACTAGTGGAAGCCCATGAACTGTGGACCAATAGCTGTGGAGCCCCCATGGGACTGGACTAGGCCCTCTGGATACACAAGACAGTTGTTTAGCTTGAACTATTTGGGGGTTCACAGCAGGGGGATCAGGATCCATCCCTGGTGCCTGAGCTGGCTTTTTGGAGCCCACTGCCTATGGTGGGACACCTTGCACAGCCTTGGTGCAGGGAGGAGGGGTTTGGACCTGCCTCAACTGAATGTACCAGGCTCTGCTGACTCTCCATGGGAGACCTTGCCTTGGACGAGGTGGGAATGGGGGGGCGGTGATGGAGGTGGGGGGAGGCTGGGGGTGGGAAGAAGAGGGGAGAACTGTGATTGGTATATAAAATGAATAGAAAATTTCTTAATAATAAAAATTTTTAAAAAAAGAAAGAAAAGGTGCCATTTATGGGCTAGCAAAATGCCTCAGGGGATAATAAAGTCACTCACTGCCAAACCTGAGTTTGAGCTTCAGAACCTAAATGGTGAAAGGAGAAAATGCACTCTGCAAAATGATCCTCTGATTTCCACATATTCACAACACACACTCTTTATTGTTGTTATTGTTGTTGGAGAGAGAGAGAGAGAGAGAGAGAGAGAGAGAGAGAGAGAGAGAGAGAGAGAGAAAGAAAGAAAGAAAGAAAGAAAGAAAGAAAGAAAGAAAGAAAGAAAGAAAGAAAGAAAGAAAGAGGAAAAGGTAACATTTGCAATTATCCATGTCCTTGCTTGGCTTCAGGAATGGACATAACTGGGACTGTGAGGGAATGTAGCAAGGACAGACACACAGACACAGAAAAGCTAGAGTCGGGTGGACTATACTCTCTAATGGAGGAACTGAAGCACCCTAGAAGCTCACTGAATTTATCATATACAATCGAACAGGGAGAAAGTGTTATTGCATAGGACTGAACAAGGAAGCAGGCTTAGCTAATATCGTAGGGACAGTCTCTGTAGTGGAGCCATCTTCAGACCATAAACACGGGGAGGGGCTATGGTGAGCATTTTCTGTTAGCATTCACACTCAGACCTGAGAAAGGCCTGGCCATCCTTCTGAGCTTCACCCTGGGCGGCAGGGAAGCCTTTCCACTCCAATAGGGCGGAGGCATCGAGTTCTTGACAGGGCAATAACCATGTCAACGATACTCCTTGCCTCGGGATTTCATTAGCTCCCTGCAGAGGAATATCTCAAAAGAGTCTTCCAGCTAGACTCCTGGATGAAGGGTCTTCCAGGTAGAAGGAATTGAACAAGCACAGCTCTGAGGCAGGAACAGGCCTGGATGTCAGTCACACCCAAGCTGAGTCAAGCAATGGGAGGTGGTGGGAACAGCAGGGGGCAGAAACTGACGGTTTTGTCATCCTAAGAAGGGCTGGTGCTTTACACAGCGGAGCACTGGACATATCAGAGAAGATTAGGACAGCCGGCTGGTGCTTTACACAGCGGAGCACTGGACATATCAGGGAAGATTAGGACAGTCACACATGTGCAGTAGAAAAGATATTCCAATTGTTGACAATAATTCAGAGTAGAACATAGTTACAGTTAAAACAACAGCCAATAGCATAAAAAGGAGGTGGATAAAGACATACTGAATACATAAATACGGAGCTGAGAAATGCAGTGAGTGATAAGTATTAGAGATAAAGAAATGTGTTGAGGTCAATTGTTTCTTATTGGGTGTGCTTAATTCGTACAGGGGCTGGCAGGATGTGTTCCCCATGCTCTGCTGCTGACATTCATTAAGAGGAGCTGTACAAAGATGAACATGAGTGATTCAGCAGCTCAGCTTCAACTGTGCTGAATTCAACACATGTAAAACATCTAGTGGAGGTGACCCACTTGCAGAAATCTCAGGAAGTCAGAAAGTGCTTTCTGGAAATGTCTGCATTAATCTGGATCTAACAGTAATGGCACCTGAGGAAGCGCAGGACAGGAAATGAGGGGACCACTGGGAGTGGAGGGCGTGCTACAGAATACACTTCCTTGTTTGTCTTAAAACAGAGTTTCATTACAGTCCCCAGATTAGCATGGAACTAGCTAGACTCCGACTTCAGAATGCCGGAATTTAATGTACACATCACCATGCCTGGCTCTAAATCTTTTCATTTCTTCGGTTCCTTTCCTGTTTACTGTACTGGGGGTGAAATCCAGAGCCTTACACACACTGGGCAAATACCTTACCACTGTGCTGTAGCCCTGGCCCTTCACGTCCTTGTGTGCGGGGGAGAGGCAGCATGCCACCACGTGTGTGTAGACAACTGAAGACTCCCTTGGGTGTTGGCCCTTGACTTCCACATTTTTTGAGTCATAGTTTCTCTTGTTCACCACCAGGCTAACCACCCTGAATTCCAGGAATGTTCCTATCTCCATTTCCCATATTCCCATAGAAGTGTGGGGACTGCTGACCCATGCCTTACTGCGTCGGGCTTCTGTATGGGTTCTGGGAATCCTAACTTAGGTCATCGGTTCACTCAGCAAGTCGGATCCGATGAACCCTCTCCCCAGCCCTGTTCTTCTGTTCTTAAGGAAGTCAAAGCAGTTCTGAGGACACTACGGGGACCAGCCTGAGAGAAACCAACTGGGGACTAAAATGTGATACCCACAGGCAGAATGGATCCAGAGTCAAGATGAAAATAGGAAGAGCATGTGGTGATAGGAGGCATCCCATGGTTACGAGAATCTAGGTGAGGGAGACACCTGGGAGGTTAGCATAGTTTTTAGAGTGAGGACGATAAGAAGGTGCTATCTCCCTAAACAAAGTAAAAGAAGGAGCCTCCAAAAGCAGCATCCTGTTATAGAGGAGAGGCCACACGGAAGTGATGCTGGCTAACGTTTACTACATGCCAGCACTGTGCTACATTTCAACCCACTGTGCTTCCCACAGTTCATTGGACTTCCCAGAACCATACGAAATGGAAGTCATTCGCACTGCCCTCTACAGATGACAAACTGGACAAGCAGATATCCAATAATGTCCTAAGTTACTCAGCTGGCAAGTTGTGGAAGTCTGTATAGCCTGCCTCTTCCATCACCTCCCTACATGGCCTTCCACCCGGGTCCTCCCCGAACCCTGGTCCTGCCCTCAGAGCTCAGTCATCTGCGTTCTTTCTGTCACCACCAGGGACAGAATCTGCTGTTTCCAGGGGTGACCAGCTCTGCCCTCTTCACAGAAGTGACAAAGTCAACACTTGAATTAAGTCTTTCCACCCATCAGGTGGGAACCAGGAAGAGTGCTCGGAAAACCAGCCTAGCTTACAAAACACATGTCTCTACTCCATGTGGAATCTGCTTGTTCCTTGTGACGTTCTCAGAACACTTCACTCACCCCTAAGAGCTCTACACCTACCATCTGAGATTCTCACTTTCCCGCCTGACCTATCTGTTAAAACCATCTTTAAAACATGCCCTCAGGAAACAATAGGGATACCCGCACACCCATGTTCATCCTGGTAACTTTCACAATAGCCAAGGAATAGAAACAGCCCAGCTGCCTATCAATGGATAAATAAATAAGAAGGGTCGAGAGACACAGTGGAGTTTTATCCATTCATGAAGAAGAGTGGAATCGCATCGATTGTAGGACATGAAACAAGCCAGACTCAGAGATAGAAATAGTCAATGTTTCTCTCATACATGGACTCTAGCTTTAAAATATTAAGAATAGATGAAAATCAAGGGGGTTACAGTTTCAAAAATGGGAGTTGTTCCTCACAAGGAGGTGGATGGCAGATCCACGCATTGGGGATCAAGAGGCAAGGTCGGGCCTTGACAGGGCTCAGATGGGTGGCTGGTGTTATGACTAGAGATGACACAAGACATCCAAGGCAGGTGGGAGACAGTTACGCATTTGAGAAGGTCAGAGAAATTGGTGGGAGAACCGACTGGAGGGGTGAAAGTGAAGAGCTGTTTTGCCTGTGTTGTCCTAGAGGTGAGGGAGAAAACCCAAGTCCAGTGGCTGGCTACAGCGGAGCTCTTCCAGCTGCAGGGCGATGCCAGAGTCTGAGCAACAGACACAAGTGACGACGACAGTCAGCTGACCAGTGCTCTAAGCTCTAAGAGAGGAAAACCAAAGGCCAGCGGGCACAGCTCGCAGCTGCGTGGGTAAAACACAGGACAGAAGAACTAGGTAACAAGCTGTTGAGAGACGGAAGGAGAGTGGTGTAGGGAGGAGAAAGAAAAGGGGGTACTCTGCAGCACCCAGCAGCGGTGAAGTTTCAGAAAAGCATGTAGCCGACTTAAGAAGTCCAGGAGTTAGAGATGCCATCATAAAAGCAGAAGACAATCAGTAGACCAAGAGAAATACCTGCCTTCATCCACACGGGCTGTTATAAAGGTCTTAGATGGAGCAATTTACAAATCTCAGACCTTCAGTGCTCACGGTTCAGGAGGCTGGAAAGGCCCAGGTCCCACACTTGGTGTCTGGGGAGTGGGTGAATAAGCTCTCCAAAGCCTCTTAGAACGGGCAGATCTCATTCATGAAGGTGCAGCGCTTTGACCAGCCATCTCCTGTGCCCTCCTACCTCTGCATACAGTTGCCTCCGGGTTACCTTTCAACCTAGGGATTTTACAAGGACACAGACATCCAGCCCACAGCACATGCGAACTACAAACGGCAGATTAGCTCATATCAATATGGCAGAAATACGCCATAGAGGCTGGGGACGTGGCCTGGTGGTAAAGAACTTGCTGACCAAGAATGGGGACCTGAGTTCAGATCCCCAGAACCCATGTAAACCTGGCTGGGGGTGGTAGCAGCAAGATGGAAGGCAGCGATGGGAAGATTGCCAGAAGATTACCACAGGGCAGCCAGTCTGTGGAACACGGCACTGAAGCAAGAGACACTGTCTGAGGGAAGCTGAGACCTGGTACCCATGGCTGGCCTCTTGACCACATGTACGTGCACACGCTCATGTACACACAGGGATAGAGACAGACATCTGCCACGGCCTGATTGGTAAAGTGTTTGCCATAAGAACCCAGGTTCAATCCTCAGCACCCATGTAAAAGCTGGGTGTGACAGGGTGCCCTTGTAATGGAGTCAGAGGCAAGCAGAATCCCCCCTGGCAAATTGATGACCAGGTTCATTGAGAGACCCTCTCTCAAAATACAAGATGGAAAATGAGTAAATAAGACATCCAAAGTCAATCTCTGACCTCCACATGTACACACATCCACATGCACCCACTCATGCACATGCATACACGAACAAGTACATATATGTACACATCCACATACAAAATTATATACATCTTATGTAGCAGTCAAACAGAAGATGCTGTCTCAAAAAGGAAGATAAGGACTGACAGTGAGGTTGTCCTCTGACCTCCACATGTGTGCCGTGTGTGTGTGTGTGTGTGTGTGTGTGTGTGTGTGTGTGTGTGTGTATTCTGCTAATTAAGAAAATAAAATTTAAGACCTGTCAGCAATATTGATCTCACCCGTGGTGTCTGGAACATGGGAGAGAGGCTCTTTCATACACTGCCCGTGAGAGCGCAGACAGAGTGGCAGCCATCTTTTTTACAGTCATATGTGGATATATAATACATTTTAAAATACACACTGCCTTGGTCCAATGACATCACGACCTTGAAAGTCCATTACATAGAAATAAAGGCTGCAATGTACTTCAAAATATTAGTGTTAAGAGGAAAAAGACTGAAAACTTTGGATACAGGTAAGAAAATGACTGAATAAATCACAGGATATCCATACTGTGAAGTAGTGTGTACCTGTTAAAAATAATATATGTGTTTTATCCTGAGGGATGGACTGTAATTTTAAAGCAAAACGCCAATTGCAAAGTAATATTTACTTGTATTTACATTCATTTTTTCCTGTAAAAGGCAAGAAAGAGGACTCATATTTATGCATGAACAGTTAACCATACTTGTGTAAGCACAAAGAGAAGCATGAAAAACACACATCTGTTAGCTTGGATGACTGGGGTGCTATCAGAAGTAAAGACAACTTAATTGACTTTTTATGCATTTCGGGAAATAGTTTGATCTGACACTGCATATATAATGTATGTGGTTTTTATTTATTTTTGAAGCAATCCAAATCTATAATCCTAATAAAAAAGAGATAGAAAGTATCAGGGTCCACATTCTTCCTGAAGGATGAACATGAAGAGAAAGCCATTGGATGTAACCATAACAATGTTTTTACGAAGAGATTGGGGGAGGCCAAGGAGGATGCAGAAAGAATCTTAGTCTCAACAAATTCCAAAGGAAATGAATAATTGCTTTAAAAAGGGAGGGAGGGTGCCACATGCCTTTAATCCCAGCACTTAGGAGGCAGAGCCAGGTGGAACTTTGTGAGTTCAAGGCCAGCCTGGTCTATAGAGTGAGATCCAGGACAGGCACCAAAACTACACAGAGAAACCCTGTCTCGAAAAACAAAAAAACAAACAAACAAAAAAAAACAATTAAAAAAAAATTCTTAGAGACCTAGTAAAGAAATGGGGGCTGATCATCCACTCTGTTCATCTTGTTTGCGTATCATTTTCCACATACAAACACAGGTGGAGGGGTGTGTTTGTGTGTGCAGATTATGTGTGTACTATTTGGACAGATGTGTGTACAAGTGTGCATGCCTGAGTGTGTGCACATGGAAGCCAGAGGAACACATCAGGTACTATCTATCACTCTGTGGTTTCTTCCTTTGAGATGGGGTCTCTCACTGAAACTAGGTCTTGCTGGGTTTTGGCTAGGCTGATAGCCAACAAGCCTTAGTGGTCCCCCTGCCTCTTGCCTGCCCTGCCCCACCCCATCACTATGGTTACAGACTAACAGAACCATTCTCTGCGTTTCATGTGTGTGATGGGAAACTGAACCCCGGCCTGCAGGCCTGCACAGTAAGTGATCTTACCTACCGAATCATCTCCCTAGTCTACGATGTTTTGATTTGGTCTTACCATTTAAACACTTTCTGTAGTACTATCCCATTTAGGAGGAACCCTGCCCTGTCCTTGGCACTGAACTCTTAGAGAAATTCAGTTTCACAGAGCAGGCAGCGTAAGGTCAGAGAGCAGAGCAACCCTCTGGAAACCACTCCGGCCTGGCACACAGCTCACCCATCCCATGCCTACACTCTGTTCCACAGAAGACTCACGCGGGGAGGGTTCTCGGGGGACTACCAGGAAGCAGGCTGAAGTGGGGAGTGCTTCCTCTCATTGTAAAAAGTGGGACAGAGGGCTCAACCTGAGTCAAAATTAGCCTTACTGTACCCTCGTTGAAGCAGAAGGCTGTCTCCAAGGAGGTGGCCTGTGGGAGTTTCTGTTCCCGTCTGCCACAGGAGCCCCAGGCCTCCAGGAAGCTAGCTTCCTCTCTCTGTCTCAGCTCTTCTCCCTCTGACTGGGATGCCAGTCTGCCGAGGAACCAGCTAAGATCAGTTGGCTTTTACCTACACTAATTTCTTGGTAGAGAGTGCTACCCCAGCTGCCTGATCCCTCTCCTTGGGAAGCGACTCCCTGGGAATGTGGTCAAGAAAGTGATTTCAAGTAGGCCATCCTACCCTCATTCACCTCATGGTGCGAAAAGCCTGCTGCTGTGTCTAAGAGACTAAATATAAATACAAAACGCACCTGCTGAAAGCTGCTGGAGGGCCAGGAGCTGTTAGAAAATCCCGATATCTGTAGTAGTCACTCTTTGTGTGAAAGAATGTGACGCGTGAAGGCCAAGGCCAAAGGTGACCCACCCTAACCAAAGAAACACATGCGCGGTGAGGATGTGCGCAAAATCCAATGTGCAAACGAAGCCGCAGATACCAGCCCCACTTATGAAACCATAATTCCTTTCATTACTTCAGAGTGTCAAATGATTCTCGTGGTTTTCCCGCAGCTTCTCGGGGGCTGCTGAAGGGCTAAGCATGAAAATCCATAAATAACGGAGGTGCTGAGAGACAGGTGTTGGCCGGCACTGTTTCTTCTTCGCCCAGTAGGAAAGGCGAGCTCCCGAAGCCCTTGCCCCGCGGAGGTCTCCTTGCCTTCCCAGGTTCTTCCTGCAGTTCATTCCTGTGTTTCTGATGCAGGACCACACACCTGAGACTCACTCAGTGAGTATTCTCACCAGAAAGATTTCCAGAGCATTCTACGAAGAAAAACTAATAATGACCAGGGGACTCTAAAACTTGGTAATGCAGCTAAAAACATTGCCCAAACTGGTGGTTAGATGGCTAGAGCCGCGTACTATGAGGATTCTTTTTGGTTTTTGTTTTAAAATTTAGCAGAATAAATATATTGCCTGACTTTGATGCTCTGCCTAGATAAACTTAAATTAATCCAAGAGGGATTTATTCACCTAAAACCCAACCTTCTCATTACTTACAGAGCATAAACCATGTGCAATAGTTTAGTTATTCTGTTACATAATTCCTAGTGTGAGACTTATGATTTCTGTTTAGGTAGGAAGGGGTGTGATTAATATTTTTGTTTGCATTCCTTTGGTTAATGATGGTGGTGGTAATAGTGATGAAGATGGCCTTAAAGGAGCCTTCATCTGGGTCCTATTGGGGACCATCAAGAAAAAGCTATATCCTTCTGGCCAAAAAATGGAATATACCTCTGGCCTTGGGTAGAGACCTAATATGTCGATGTCGAACTATCCAAAATATAAACATTAATCTAGCTAGACCTGTCCATTGCCAGGGAGAGACCACCCCTCAGGAAGGCTGATTCACCTTAAGAAGACATGCCAAAGGGATGGGAGGAATAATTATCCCTTTAATGGGATAATGTACTTTTCCTTCCCACAAAATCCAGCCATGGTTTAGCTGCTTATAAAGCCATAGCCATATGATTCTGCTAAGGTCTGTCCACTTTTCCGTGTGTGTGTGTGTGTGTGTGTGTGTGTGTGTGTGTGTGTGTGTGTGTGTGTTTATAACCTAAGAGCCACAGACTATCTAACAAAATCCTCAACACCTCTTTTGAGTTGTTGGTCAGAGTTGTCCAAGAGACTCCCAAAACATTGCAGGCTATCACTGTTCCCCCTTGGTTTCCCTCTAGAGGTCGAAGGTAAGTCCTTATTGCTGAAGACACTGTGAATTTTAGACAAAGGTTTAGAGGCCCCCAAGCTAGAACTGACCTGAAATCCTCCTGCCAAAGCACCAGCTTTCATGGTACCAGAAGGTGCCACACAAGCTTCTAAAGGAGGGAAGCAACCAACAGTCCTACACAGCTGTGATACCTATGAACCTCAATATCGTTATGATGTCCACGGACCACAACAATGACCAGGATAGCACAACTACCCTAAAAGTGTAGCAGTGGTGCACATGCCTCAGTGGCTCTCTGATTTGACTTAAGACCCACTCGACAAGAGGGAAATCATGTCTGGTACTGGAAACCTTGCGAACTACCCAGAACTAGGGAAGTCATAGATCTTGGAGGAGAACCTACAACCACCACCTTACTAAACCAGCATAGTGTCAGTCTAAGCATTTGCCCTTACACCCACAGCGGTCCTCACCCCTCATCAAGGAAATTTCTCTTTGCGACAGGGACCATTACAGAAAACCACAACTGACCAAAATGCAGAGTCGTGGAGCCTAATCCCAACTGATACATCTATAACACAACTCGCTCACCTAAGGCTCAGGGGTCACCATGGAAGACGAGGCAGAAATATTTTAAGAGCCGGAGGATCAGGGAGTTTGCTGTGAGATTGTGTCTCCTAGAAACGTCAGAAGCTACCTCTGTGAAGCGTCAACAACATGGCTGCCTAAACATCACCTGACCAAACATGACACCAATAAGCATAATAAGAGCACACCAACTGGTTATCCAATATCAAATGGTCAGCCTCGGAAACACACAGACAAGTAACACTAGACCGGCTGAGCAGGCTGTATGTATATAACTAGGGGTGTGTGTGTGTGTGTGTGTGTGTGTGTGTGTGTGTGTGTGTGTAACAACAATTAACAAGAAAATTAGGCCATGAATTTGAAGGAGAGCAAAGAGAGAGTACAAGGAGCCGTGGTGGGAAGAAAGGGAATGGGAAAATGATGTAATTACATGGCAATCTCAAAATTTATTTTTAAGAAAGGACCCTGAGAGGAGATCCAAATGCCCCCAGTAATGTGTGGAAGTCCAGATGGGACTCCCCAGAAGTTTCCAGTAACCATGTAAACATAATTTCTTCTTCTGGTAGATCATAATAAAATTATGGTAACTTTAATTAATAACTTTTGTGTCTGTGGTCAAGTTTGCTCCTTAGGCATGTGAGAGACAGGGCCAGGCATTTGGAGGCATCGGGATGGATGAGGCAAGCCACCTGCTTGCACAAGCAGAACTTCTGGTCATCTTGAGAGGTTAAGTTCATTTTTAATATTTTTCTTTGTTTTTTAGGTCTTTTGGTTTTCTTGACAGAGTCTTACTATGTAGCTGAGGCTGTTCTTGAGCTCACAATCCTCCTGCCTCAGCCTTCCAAGATCCTGGGATTATAGGTACACCACCACTTGCTATATTTATTTAGTTTCATATACCTAATACAGTACATCATCTTTTCAAATTATGTTTCTTGCCTATCAAATGTGAGTAGGGTAAAAGACATGAATAAAATTAAAAAGACAATTTTCTAATTTCTTGGAGCCATAAACCTTGATGTGACCAGAAAAAAAAAGAAGCAAAGTAGATAAACTATGTTAGAGTACTGGAAATACAAGGGGGTCATTTGTGCGGGCCCCTCACACGCAATGAAGAAATCACTTTTCCTGCCTTGTAGATGTTAACAAATATCTTAAGAGAAGAATGAAAAGAAATAGAGAGAAAAGGAAAAAGAGAGTGAGCACAGAAGAAAAGAAGGAAACATAGAAATCTTTTTATTATTTTGATGATAATAAGCATTTTCAAACAAATGCTCAGTTGACAGAGATATAGAAGAAGCCACCGAGTCATCGCCTCCATTTAGGGGAGCCACAGTGGTTTGCTTCCACAGCCCCAGGTCCTTGCATGAGGACAGGAGAGGAACGCTGGCGTCAAGCCTGTTACTCCTGTCCTCACCCCCAAGTCTGGCCTCTCTACCTGTGCCATGGAATCAGTGTCAAGTTTCAGCTTGGAAACCTGCAGAAGATGTTGGTCCAGCATGAAATTTGCTTCTTTCCTGCCTAAAAGTAAGATGAGAGAATAGTTTCCTGATTTCATGAGTTAAGGACCTTGGTAGCACCAGAGACAAACCGGGATGCAGCAGATCAGGAACACCTGACCGCATTGTTCTCACTCCAGCTGCAAGATGCTGCAACAGCTTTTGTTCTGCTGGGAGCTTTGGTGCATGGCACCGGAGTCCACTTTAGACATGCCTTGTGCTGCTGATATTAAAGTACCTGTGCTCCATTGGTTCTGATGATACACAAAGAACGAAGAAACAGGACCCAGGACAAAACCCAGCAATCTCAAGATTTCTTTTTTCCCCCAGTGTCCAAGCCATAAGCAAATTCTGCTGAAATATGTAAGCCATAAACAAATTCTGCTGAAATATGTAAGCCATAAACAAGTTCTGCTGATATATGAAATATCTTCAGAGAAAGATACATCAGGAAGTAGAAGCTCTTCTATTGCCCAAACCCAGTCTCTTGGCCATCCTTCCACTCTTCACCCTTATCCCAAGAGCATTACACTTTGAGAATCGGCACTGGATGCTTAGGAAGACGTCAAAGCCTTCATCACTCAGTCTTCAGCACTGCATAGACAGAGGATGCTCATATCCTGCCGTCATCCTAACACCTGGGAGGCAAAGGCAGGAGGACCAGAACTTCAAAGCCATCCTCAGCCACCATAGCAACTCTAGGGCTACACTTGGCTCTATGAGACTATACTGAGAGACAGAGACAGAGAGGAAATTGGTCTTTAGTGCATGCTCCACAATCTACAGTCCCGCAGGCGGCACCGAATGAGATGCCACCAAAGGACTCATAGGCATGATTGCCAAGGAGCCCAGCGATTCTGTGGAAAGAAACAACAGGGCCTTCAGGGCAAACTCGATTCCACCTTTAATCATGCTTCAAACTCAAGAGCACAATCCCTTTAAGTCTTGCCTTCATCTGTGTCATCGTCTTGAACATTTTCCAGGCTATTCGGAAGGGGTACTCTGAAGAGTCGGGTCAAGTATATTTGCTCATAGTCTAGCCTGAGTTCCCCGGGGAATTTGCAGGCAGAAAGGTGATCAGTCACAGGAGGCTGGTGATGAAAACCACTAGTAAGGAGCAGGTCGATGAGAGGGCCTCCCTGCTGCCTATCTGCCCTTTATCAAGATCAGCGAGATTAAGTGCCATCCAACTCTCCCATGGCGTTCAATCTCAGTAACAAATAGGCCACAAAACTGCAAAGGTATAGCTGACGGCAGTAGTGTATCTGTGCGATATATTCCCACCCCCACCCCTGTTCAGAGCACCATACTCCAGGGAAGGAATCATAGAATAGAGGGAGAGAAAGCTGGTGTCATTTAAAGTCAAATCCAGAGTTACAGGCCAGCAAGATGGCTTATCGGCTAAACTGACAAGCTGAATTTGATCTCAGAGCCCACATGGTAGAGAGAGAGAGAGTGGAGACAGCTGCATGTTGTTCTCTGACCTCCGCATGTATGCCGTGCCCATATACACCACACACACACACACACACACACACACACACACACACACACACACCCGCACGCACGCACGCACGCACGCACGCATGCACGCACGCGCTTCTAATAGTAGATACAACAGGAAAGAAAAGGAATGGAAATGGAGAGGTCACAAATTACATTTTATTTTACTATTAATAATTGAGCTGTTCTCTCTTTAAGAATTCAAACAAAGATCTCTTTCTAGTTTTCCTACAACCCCTAGGGCCCCATTAGGACATGAAAGGAAGGCAACCTGTATGGTGTTTTCCTTTACGAACGGGACAGAAGGGGCTGGGAGACAGCCCAGTGGATTTGCTACAGCAGTGTGAGGCTCTGAGTTCAAATCCCTAGAGCTGTACCTGTAATCCCAGTGCTGTGATAAGACGAGAGGCACCGAAGACAAGAGAATCCCAGGAGCACAGGGCCAGCCAGCCTGGTGTGCAAAGCAGCAAGATCCTGTCTCAGACAATAGCCAAGACTGTCTTCTCACCTCAACATACACACTGTGGCGTGTGTATGTTCTCACACATACACACACTCACAAACACACATACACAACACACTATGGCATGTGCATGCTCACACACACACTCACACATATAAAACACACACTGTGGCATGTGCATACTCTCACAAACACAAACACAACACACACTGTGGCATGTGCATGCTCTCACACATATACACACTCACAAACACATATACACAACACACATTGTGGCATGTGCATGCTCACACACACTCACAAACACACATATACAAACACACACTGTGACATGTGCATGCCCTCATACACACTCACAAACACACATACACAAACACACACACTGGCATGTGCATGCCTACACTCACAAATACATACATGCATCATGTACTTATTCATGCACACAGAAGATTTAGTATTTAAAGGATAAAATTAAATAAGAGTGGGGAAGTGTGATGCATGTCTATAATCCCAGAACTTGGGAAGTCAAGTTGGGGGGGTGTGGTGATATATTGTGTACCCCAATAAAACTTATCTGGGGATCAGAGAACAGAGCCAGCCGTTAGATTACACATAGAAGCCAGACAGTGGTGGCACACACACCCTTAATCCTATCACTTGAGAGACAGATATCCATCCGGATCTCTGTGAGTTCAAGGCCACACTAGAAACAGAGCCAGGCATGGTGGCACACACCTTAATCCCACCACCTCAAACCCAACACTTGCTTGGGAAGCACACATGCCTTTAATCCCGGGAAGTAAGATGGCAGGAAGCAGAAAGGTATATAAGGCCTGAGGAAACAGGAAGTCACTCTCTAAAGACTGAGGATTTCATAGGGGTAAGAACTAGTGGCTAACTCTCTGCCTCTCTGATCTTTCAGCTTGCACCCCAATATTTGGCTCTGGATTTTTTATTAATAAGACTGTTTAGCATTTCATGTTACAGGGAGGTTTGATGTTCTGATCAGCCTGGTCTATATAGTGAGAGCCTGTCTTAAAAAACAAATACAGGCCGGGCGGTGGTGGCGCACGCCTTTAATCCCAGCACTCGGGAGGCAGAGCCAGGCGGATCTCTGTGAGTTCGAGGCCAGCCTGGGCTACCAAGTGAGCTCCAGGAAAGGCGCAAAGCTACACAGAGAAACCCTGTCTCAAAAACCAAAAAAAAAAAAAAAAAACAAATACAGACAAAATTCCACGAAGGAAGGGTGAATGAGGAGGACAGCGTGGGCTTAGGGGCTTGCCCAAGATGTTCAGTATGACGGGGGGGACAGAAGTGAACGGATACTTTTGCTCCATTTTCCACTCAACTTGTGAAAAATGAAGTAAAAGCTAGCCATCTGGAGTTTACAGAGTTGGCAGATAAAGCTGGGATCCTGGTGACCTAAGGAATTCAGAAAAAAATGGAACATGACTCACAAAAAGAACGTAATTTGGCATTGGCTCTTCTTAAATTCGTATTTCCAAATGTTTCATTAGCATGTGTTAGTTGTATACAACAATGGGTTTCATTAGGACATTTTCGTACATGTATTCAGTGCACTTCGACCGTGTTCACTCCCATGTTCACTCTCCTGGTGACCCTGCCTCCTTACATAGGGTGGCACCTAAAAGATTCTTAGTGGAGGTCAGTCCTTCCCTTCTGTATGAGACATTCCACCGAAAATAGCCATGTCCTTTCCCACCGGGGGATCCCGTTGCACACATGGTTCTCATTAGCTTCCCATTATCACCATGACTACTCAGACATTCCTGCTGTTGTCGTTTCTCCTAGATGATAGTTATACTTAGAGTTATTTTCCTCAGAAACAACAAGACCCTTCTCCACACAGGCTTTCTGTTGGTTGAAATCGTCCCCCGGCTATTTGCCGTTGCTTAATTTAAGCAGCACCAACAAAATATAGTAGACTGGATAGGTTTCTCTTTTTTGAGTTAAAAGGTGGCAATTGAATTAAATGTACATGAAGATGTATGTAAATTTTTTAAATTAAAACATATCTGGGCATTTAATGGATTGCTCACAGAGAGAAGTGCACTGTTTTGGGAGACATAATGGAGACTCGGCAAAAGCTGATTGATCCTTACCTACACACATTACTGTCATAGTTTTTTTAATGTGGAAAATGTAATTTTATGTGATGGTGACTGACTGAAATACACATCTTTACAGGATCTGCAAAACAGGTAAGAATGGATATTTAATGAAAAGCATCATCTGGTGCTTTCTCCATCAATCACCAGAACAGCAAATAATCCTGTATTTCCAATACTGAACACCCAGCAGACATCAATAATGGATCACAGATCAGCCAAGATGAAATTATGGAATCTCTCAATATAGCTATCTAGGCCACCTGCATCACTCTATCCAAATTCATCCAGTCACTCGCTCATTCAGCAATTATAAATCAAGTCCCTACCATGTACCAGGCTTTGTACTATGTGCCAGACAATAGACAAATGAGTTAAAAAGGCAGGGAGCAGGGGTGTAAAGTTTTCAGTTCTGCGATGAGGCTGTCATTTGACACAAAAGTTGTTTCCATTTCTGTCTAAGATATGCATTACCTGGCCATAGCTGGGCACTCTGAAGAGGTAAAACAAGGAGGGAAAATGGACACAGGTGTTCACCAGCTAATTCCAGATCTCCAGAACTTGAACTCCTGTGACAAAAGGCTGGTGGAAGGAGACGTTCTAGGTGAGGTGGTATACAGAGGGAACTCAATCTGGACCTCTTGAACTACACGTGGACAGAAGAGCCAATATAAACTGATTTTAAATGGTAAAGAAATCCATCATCTCACTGTGTCGGAGCCATTGCTGTCCTCTGATAGCCCACAACCATACACTTGCTGCAGCCTGAGCATTTGGCCACCAAGGGTTACTTTACCCGGCCTCCCTTGCACTAAGCACCACAAGATGTGAGCAGAAATGTGCTGGGCAGCGTCTAAGAATTTTTCTCAAGAAACAACAGGGCATTTACTTCATCTTTTTCTTGTCCCTTCCTCCTTGTAGGAAGTGGTACCTGGAAGACAGGTACCACTACTGAAGAACTGGAGAACAAAGGCTCTGTCTTAGAGACACAAATGATCTAGAAGAATCCTAGGACCCCGGGGACCCCACAGTAGACAAGACCTTTGTTCCTACTGTGGTCAGTGCCATGCTGCTGTAATATTCCTGGCCCGTGTCCATCATGTGTAAGAATCATTTCTCGGTGGCGACATCATAGGTACAGATGGGGACCTTAACGTCTTCATGTGGCAAAGCCAAAAGCAGAGTGGAAAGCGGCTTCCAGCTGATTTCCCAGAAGAGAAAAGATGAACTTACTAAGCAGTCCTGAACAAAGCCGGGCCTAGAAAACAGAACGATAATCCCGGCCACCCAGAAGCTGAGCCAGGAGGATCAAGTTCAAGACCTGCCTGTGCATGAGTTCAAGCCTAGTCTGGGAAACTTAGTGAGACTCTGTCTCAAACATGAAATGTAAAACAAAGGCCGGGGGCCATAGCTTGGTAGCAGAATGCTCGCCTAACATGTGTAAGGTTCTGGTTCATTCCCCAGCAACAATCAATGAATGATGTCTACAATAAACATCTCCATCTATGCTTGAGTCTGAATCAAATCCAGAAATAAACAATGGAAAGCAGATCGAATTCCACTTAAAATAAACAAACAGACACCTAGGTGACCAAGAGGATGGAGGCTGCTTGAACAAAATTGAAATTGTTTTGGTTAGGAAGAAAAATAAAGGCTATTTACTTAGTAGCATTACAAACTGCAAAATGCGTTGGTGACCTAAATCTTACAACAAACTCATATAGCTTTAGGACAGGGCCAACTCATCTCTGCCAACCCTGGTGTCAGCTGGAAGAGGGGTCTTCGTGGGTCCTTGTGCCCCTCAGGCTGCTCCCTCTACCTCTGAAGGGTCTATGGTCACTCTAGCAGGGTGACTTCAAAGTCACTGCACTTCTAACTGGGCAAACCAGGGCTTGGCTCCAAATCCAAATTCTGGGTGCTGGGTACCCCACCTAAATCCACTCCCCTCCCTTCACATTTCAGTTGTGGAGGCAGCCACAAGGGCCCACCCAGTTTCACAGACAGGAAATATAAATGACACTTCTCTGTGGTTCAGTGGGCAGTTCTAGAAAAGTATATGAGACTCAAATTATTCTTGCAATGTTTGGAAATTGTTTCTACCTCAAGAAGTGGATCTTGATAGACTACCAACAATGACCAAAAACCAAGAAACACCTGTTTTCTCTACAACATAATGGAGACTTTAAAGTCGTATTTTATTTTGGTGTTACTGAGGATCAAACCCAGTGCTTTATGCACACAAAGCAAGTACCTTACCTCAAACTACATCCCTCAACAGAAAGATTGGCATTTTAAGAGACAGGATGAAAATGCAAGGAATGGAAACGTGTGTGACATAACACTCATGTTAATGAGCTCAGTTTAGCCATGACATACTGCATGCAAACATCATTCCGCACATTGTATATCATGTGCATAGTTTTTGTTTTACATTTTGTTGTTGTTTTGTTTTGTTGTTATTATTGTTTGAGACACAGTATGACGATGAAGTCCTGGTTGGCCTGGAACTCTCTATGTAGACCAGGCTGGCCTGCAGTTCACAGAGATCCTCCCACCTCTTTGTCTATATGCTGGGATTAAAGGCATGTGCCACCATGCCTGGCCCTCGTTTTTGTTTTTCAATTAAATAATAAACTAAGGGTGTTCTTCCCTTGGCACCTGTGGCGGAATGAGAATGGCCTCCATAGGCTCCTAGATTTGAATGCTTGGTTCCAGTTGGTGGACTGTTGGGAGGACAAGAAGGTGCAGCCTTGTTGGTGGAGGTGTGTCACTAGACTTTGAGGTTTCAAAAACCCACACAATCCCAGTCTCTCTCTCTCTCTACATGCTGTCTGTGGATTGGGATGTAGCTCTCAGTTACTTCTCCAGCACCATACCCCCTGCCATGATAATATTGGACTAGCCCTCTGAAACTGTAAGCAAGCCCCCAATTAAATGGTTTCCTTTACGTGAGTTGCCTTGGTCATGGTGTCTCTTCACAGCAATAGAACACTGACTAAGACAGAATGCCCACATACATACTATTTGGAGTTTTTCTCACTTTCTCTTAATAAACCTATATCCATTCTGCCTTGATCAATGAATAAATAAACTAAGGCATAAGATGCAAAGTGCTTCAGCAGCGTAAAAATGCAAGAGATATATTTCTGATGGTGAAGTGTGCAAAGAAGACGTTATTTATAACAGGCTCCGATGAGTGGGAACAAGTGTACAAAGAGAAGGGGAGGGAATTCCAGTATGGGGCTGAGGAAGTGCATCCCGACACACAAGGACATTCCTGGGAATGAGAACTCCAAGCTAAGAAAGCAAGTCGTGAAGTCCAGAGGGGCCAGAACAGAGCTAGGTCAGCCCAACCATCTCCACTCTCTTCTACTGAATAAAGTTTTATAACCATGTTTTCCCAAGTCTCTCTGGCAAAATAATATGAATAAATAAATTCAGTAGCAAGTAAAGCAGGTTCTGCACAGAGACTAGGTCAACCTAGTCTACATAGAGAGCTCTAGATAAGCCAGAACTACAAAGTAAGACTCTGTCTCAATAACACAAACAAAAACTAGGGCCAGGCATGGTGGCACATGCCTTTAATCCCAGCATATGGACAGAGAAAGACAGAGAACAGGGGCCTTCTATAAGAAGCTTCCAGCTTACATAGGTGATCCACACCTGCACTGACCACACGGCAGTCGGGCTGAATTTCTGTCTTGGCTCATCTTGTGCCATTACAACAGACAGAAGGCCTGAAGCCGGCTAACTTATAAAGACAGAACTTGAGCTCTCACAGTTCTGGAAGCTGAGAGTCTGAGTTCAGCAAGTGTGCTAGTTTCCTTCTCCATGATTGTGATAAAAATCCTAACAAAGAACAAGTTGGGGAAGAGACGGCATATTTAGTTCTGTCCCAGGCTACAGTCCATCAAGGCAGAGAAGTCAGGAGGAAGAAACGTAAACAGCTAGCCCCATCACAAGAATAGTCAAGAGCAGAGAAAAACAAATTCCTGCATCCTCATCTGTACTCAGCTTCCACTCTACACTTACACAATCCAGGACCTGGACCCAAGAGACGGTACTGCCCACAGTGGGCTGGATCTTGCCATATCCATCAATGAACTCGAGACAATCCTGGGCAGACAGGCCAACCTGATCTAGACAATCACTTACTGAAACACTTCAGGCGGTTTGAGATTGTGTCAAGCTAACAATAAAAACAAGCATCATAACGAGGACTTCCTTGTTGCTTCCTCACACAGTGGATGGAGGAGAGGGCAGGAGAGAACGGTCCCCATTTCCAAGGCCTTTATGTTGTCGCACTAATCCACAAGTGAGTGTGGCGTCTTCATGACTTTAAACACCTCCCTAACAGCCTCAACACTGCATTGGAGATTAAATTTCCAACACATGAGTTTTAGGGGGCACACTCAGACTATAACATTTCCTATAAGTGAAGGGACTGAGTATAACCCACCAGGTGTTTCCAATCCATTTCACATAGCAAATGATTGTATTTCCTGGCAACCAGGGGGATGAAGATTGAGCTGTAGGAGACCTCCCTGCTCTGGGCTCCTGCCACACTAAGAGCTAAGAAGATGGATTCCTGCTACACCTGTGGCCTGCTCAGTGCACACTGAAACCCCCTAGGGGACTTTCACAAGATTACTGATGAAGAGGTCCCTAGAGAGTCTAATTTAGTTGATCTGGATACAGCCAGGACACTTTTCAATGTTTGCTCAAAAACAACTTTTGTTTTTGTTTTTAATTAAAATATAATTTTATCATTTCCCCATTTCCCTCTCGTTCCTCCAAACTCTTCCATGCCCTCCACCTCTCATAAATTCATGGCTTCCTTTTCTTTGTTATTGTTACACATGTATATATACATGAATATATAAATACAACTTGCTGAATCCATTTAGTGTTGCTTATATGTATATGATTTCAGGACTGACCACTTGGTATTGGATAACCAGTCATAGGGCTAATCCCTGGCTTACTAATTCTCCCCATCTTAGCATTACTAGTTAGTTACCTGTACTTTCTTTGTCTAGGTGTGGGGCCACAAGATATTTCCCCCCTCCATGTTAGCATGTCTATTGGTGTAGTCTTTGTCCACATCCTGTTTATGCAGCCATATTGTTGAATAGGCAAAGCAATCCTGTCATTTCTGGTCACAACCTCACAGCAGATCCCAAGATCGCCTCTTCTTCCTCCATGTTCCAGAGCCTTAGGTGCAGGAGTTGTATTGTAGATGTATCCACTGGGCCTGGGTACCACATAAGCAGTTGTTCCCTGTACTTTGATGAGTCATGGCAGTTTATAATGGTCTCCACCTGTTGCAAAGAGCTCCTTTGATAAGGAATGAGAGCTTCCCTTATCTGTGGTGTGAGGATAGAATCACAACTTTTAGACACATTCCTTTTCAACTACCCTGATCATCAAAAACAGCATTTTAAAGACTCAAGAACTTCTGCCTGTATTTCATCATCTACAGAGGAACAGGAACTCGGCTGTGAAGGAAACACTGGCTCTAACGTCGGAATGATATCTAAACTTCCAACTCTATGAAGGCTCTGAACTCTTACAATTTCGGTTGTGATACGTGAGTCCCCTGGGGGTGTTGTTCCTGGCATTCCTAAAGGGAAGAGACATCTTTGTTATTAGACACTAAGGAATTTGAACATAAATAACCCAGCCTGGGAATGGATCTATACATCCAAACCACTTCTCTCCACATTGTTCCCTGCCTGTGACAAACGCAAAACAACTTACCCTTGATACTTGACTTCTGAATGCATGCTCCATGTTCCAGTAAAGGAGTCTGGAATGACCAGAGTCACTTCAGTAGCAGAAGCCCTGAGCTATACTTCTCAGCCACATTCCTTCTTAAATATTTATTTTTATTTATGCATATGTGTGTGTATATATACATGTGTGCAGGTGCTGTAGAGCTGGAGTCATAGATAGCAGTGAGCCACCCAGTGTGGGTGCTGGAAACCAAACGCTAGTCCTCTGAAAGATAAGGCGGCATTCTAAACTGCTGGGCCATTTCTCTCCAACCACACATTAGATTCTTTATTTCATCAGTATAGTCATAGGAAGAACAAAATCATTCCAAGATAGGCCATCCACCAAGTGCAGCTTCTCCACAACTGATTGAAGGCTGTCCAAACCACAAGGAAGGATCAGAGAAAGCGTGTGTCAGAGCTGTCAGCCAGAAATTTGGAGACTAGTAGAAAGAAGGTATGGAAGACAAAAACCTAAATAGTTTAGGACTGAAACAAGAAGTTCATTCAGAAAACACGAACAAAACTGTCTGTGAGCCTGGCAAGATCTGGTTCTTGAATGGATGTGGTCTTTGTTAGTGAGCCTGACTAGACCTGGTTCTTGAATGGGTCTTTGTGAAGGTTACTCTTGCTGGAATGAAATACCATGACCAAAAGCAACTTAGGGCAAAGGGTTTATTTGACATACATATCCTGAATCTCAGTTCATTAAGGAAGCCAAGGCAGGAACTCAAACCAGGAGGGAAACTGGAAGCAGGAGATAATCCAGAGGCCATAGCAGAATGCTGCTCACTGCCTTGTTCCTCACGGCTTGCTCAGCCTGCTTTCTTATAGCTTGAAGGACTGCCTACCCAGAGGCTGAATCCCCCAACATCAATCACTAACTAAGAAATTGCCCTACATGGTTGCCTATAGCCCCGTCTTCTGGAAGCAATTCCTCGATTAAGGCTCCCTCCTCTCAGATGACTCTAGCTTGTGTCAAGATGACATAAAACTAGCCAGCACAGATGCCTACAATTCGTGGCTCACCTAGGCTGGTATGATGAGGCTGCACTGCGTTATTCTACTCTATATTGTCAGCTCTGGGCCCTGGAGCCACATGGACTAGTGTACCATAGGGATTGTGCCTGGTGGGTCCCATTTCTGACAGAATGTGATTTTGTGGTAGTCAGTTTCTTGTCACTGTGACAAAAATACCTAACAGAAACACTTTAAAGACAGAAAACTGTGTTTTGTCTTCTGGATTCAGAAGGTTTGGTCCATGGTTAGCTGGCTGGCTCCACTGTCGTTAGGCTATGGTGAGGGAAAACATCATGCTGGGAGATACATCGGAGAGCAAAGCTGCTCACTCACCATTGCCAAGAAACAGAGAAAGACAAAGGAAAGAGAAAGAGACCTTTCCAAGGCATACAGCCTCTTCCCCAAGTGGCCCACTTTCTCTAACTGTGGGAGGCCAGGCATGGTGAGGCAGGCAGGCTTGGGCCACACCCAACACTCATCCATAGTGGAATGGCCTTAGGAAATCTCACATTGTCAGCTGGCTATGTAGTTAGGTTGTTTGTTTGTTTGCTCATTTGTTCTAATTTTTTACTCTTTGGGGGACCACCACCCAGCTCTCAAATAATCACACAGAGACTTATTTTTTCTTATGAATGTCCGGTCTTAGCTTGACTTATTTCTAGCCAGCTTTTCTTAACTTAAATTACCCCATTTACCTTCACCTCTAGGCCTTTATTTTTCTCTATTTTTGTGTATCTTTCCCTTCCTTTTTATTCTGTGTATGGCTATGTGTCTGGCCCTGGCATCCCCCCCCTTCTCTTTTTCTCTTATTTATCCTCTCTGCCTGGAAGTCCCGCCTATCCCTCTCCTGCCTCGCTATTGGACACTCAGCTCTTTATTAGACCATCGGGTGTTTTAGACAGGCAAAATGACACAGCTTCAGAGTTAAACAAATGCAACATAAAAGAATGCAACACATCTTTGCATTGTTAAACAAATGTTCCACAGCGTAAACAAATGCAACATGTCTTCAACTAATATTCCATAACAGGGCTGATATCTATTTCTCTGTGTGACTGAGTTTTAAATGGAATAATAGATCATGCAAAGAATATGCTAGAGCAATACCTAGCATGTGCAAGGTACTCAGTAAACAAGAATTTGGATTATTGTTGTTACATACAAAATAAGCCTTGTAACTGTGCAAATGTTTGTGTGGACAGCCATTATTAATTTACCATTTTCCCCACAACACCCAGAGATGCCAACATAGTGAAATGGTTAAAATGATTGCACCGTGAAGGTGAACAAGTTAGCCATGGTCAGAACACAATCATATGAATAAGCATACTTAACTAGCAAGAGCTTGGCATCCGAATCAGGCTGTTTCAGTTAAACCCAGTTGTCTGACTTCAGCTTCAGTTTTGAAGAACCTAAAATGATACACCAATGGCAGATCACCCACATCATTATTGTAAGAGTTAAATGGTTTTAATAAATTGAGGCTGGGGAGATGGACCAATGGGTAAAGTGTTTGGACTACAAGTGTGAGGACTGAAGTTTGGACTAAAAGCCCACATAAAAGTCCAGCAGGCACGGTGGCCACCTGTAATCTCAGTACTCGGGAGGCAGAGACAGAGGATCCCTGGGACAAGCTGGCTAGCTAGAGGTGATGAGGTCATCTGGGAAGAAGGAGCATCAGTTGAAAAAAATGCTTCCTTCAGATTGGCCTGTAGGCAAGTCTGTGGGGGCATTTTTTTTATTAGTGGTTGATGTGCAAGGGCCCAGACCACAGTAGGTGGCTCCACTTCTGAGCAGGTGGTCCTGGATGATGTGAGAATGCGAGGTGATCAGTGCAGGAAGCAGCATTTCTCTGTGGTATCTGCTTCAGTCCATGCCTCCAGTTCCTGCCTTGAGTTCCTGCCCTGACTGCTGTCAATGATGGAGTCTGACTGTAAACCAAATAAGCCCCCTCTCCACCCCAAGTTGCTTTTGGACAATGTTTAATCACAGCAACATAAAACAAACTAGGATACTATTAGACTAGCCAGAATCAGGGAGCTCCAAGTTCAAGAAGACACCCTGCCTCAAGAAACAAAATGAAGAGTAATCCAAGAACTACAGAGTGACATCTCATAAGCTCTAATACATACATAGCATGATGTTTGAATAGTATCTGAAGGTCCTCAGACCAGGCCTCCATAGTTAACAATGGCCCCAGGGCTGAATTAACCCTGGAGAAAGACGATCAAGGGGATTCAAACTCACTTTCACTTTTATGTTCATAAGAATGCATTCAGGTACTATTTCGCAACTAATAACTAATTGCCAGACACTATCACATAACAGCAGAGCTGGCTGGGAAGCCAAACCTAGCCCATCCCCTAGTTTTGCACTCTAAGCAGCACTGACCACATTCCCACTTGTCCCCACTCAGTAGAGAACAGACAGAACTAGAGTAAGGCCATCTGCAGCCCACCCAACCACAACCAGGCTGCCGTGTCCAAGCTGAGCACAGACTCGAAGAAAGTATTCTATTCAAAACTCACACACGCAGTGTGCTTGGATTAAACTCCCCATTGCCTCCACAGCCCCGCCACTGTTTTCCCCTCTCATATTCGTTGTTCTCTTTCTTGAAATTTAATACCCACTGGTTCCATTTTAGTCCATGTACGTGCACAAGTAAGAGGCCATCTACTGGAGAACTGGTAGGCTCTTGCAAAACACAGATTCATAAGTGCATGGTACTATTCTACACAGGTCTTCTCTGAAGCCAGCATGACTTGGTGCTTATGCTCCTGGGCAACCCAGAAGGAAGAATTTTTTTAATTTTTGAGACTGGGTTTCTCTGTGTGGCCCTGGCTGTCCTGTAACTCACTCTGTAAACCAGGCTGGCCGCGAACTCCCAGAGATCCACCTGTTTCTGCCTCCCAAGGGCTGGGATTAAATGTGTGTGCCACCACCACCCTTCTCAGAAGGAAGCATTTCATTGCAGAAAAGCTTTCTGTTTTGGAAAGAGGAGCTGGAAACCATGCCACAAAATAGTGAAGGTCAAAAGCCGAAATGTGTGTTTAGTCTTCGTCTGTTTTAAGTTCTTTCTAGAGCATGGCCCAGGAAGGGTATTCTGCTGGGAAGAGTTTGTGGAGAGCAGGTTTGCCACTGGGACTTCCACGGAGCACTGGAGCAGCCAAGAAGCAAGGTAACGCTGAATTCTCCGTGCACGAGCATTGTTAATTCATCCAACGCGCTTCACAAACGCCCACGGCCAGCTCCAGCAAACCTGCCGAAGTCACACACAGGCAAGTGACTCGAAGCCAAAGTTTGTCGTTAAACTGAATCCCGTGTTTTAAGTGTCACTTTGTGAGAAATAAACTGCACGACACATTGACCGGGCCAGAAACTGCAGAAATACTTATGGTTTTTGCATGCCCCAGATGAAGACTTGAACATATCTTGATTCCGTGGCAGGAGGTTTTCCACTGAGAGGGTCACAGAGGGGATTTTCCAAGGTAAATGTAGTTATTATCAAAAAATAGGTGGGCTGATTCTGCCTGGGTGGCATTTCTCCGTAGCTCAGGCACAGGGACAATGGCAAGCCCCTGGAGGGGCTTATTTTAAAATTTCTTTTCTTCTTTTCTCAGAGTGAGGAGGAATGCCATCTTGCTCTTAGGACTACCAGCATCAGTCCGTTGTATCATCTCCCTCCTCCGAATGTCACTTGCAGGGACACAGAACAAAAGAAAACAATCCTTTGAGTAAGAGTGCATCAGTGTGTGCCCTCTAGGGTGTCTTAGCTTACGGTTACTGTGGATTTAATAAATAAATTTCTGGCTGGAAGATGGCTCAGTGGGTAAAGGCACTTGCTTTGAAAGCCTACCACCCTGAGTTCAACCCCTGGAACCCACTTAAATGTGGAAAGCAGAAAAGCAACCCCTGAGTGTCCAGACTTCTACACAGCGACACGTGTAACTGAGTTCTTTGAAAGAAAGATGAACAGGACTGATGAGCTGGAGGATGTATCCTCAGCAAACCTTGGGAGCAAGGTTTGATGATAGATGAAGAAAGTCCAGACCTCCTTCAACCACTGGAGATGAGGGTCTGTGAGCTCTTGAGAGAGAAGGTGGACTTTTTCGCCCCAGGGCTGGTTCATGGAAGTGGTTGCTTCCCTTTCAAAAGAAAGGGCCTTTGGAGGCAAACCTCACAGACGACAGTGTGGCTAGACAGGTGGCAGCTGGGGAGATGGTCCCGACTCTCCTTTCTAGTTAACTTACTTAGGAAATGTGTTGACTACAAGTGTTTATTAATGTGTAAAACAATTGCTGTGGACTATCTATCTACCTGTAAGTGGTCGGTAAGGTACAAGCATGTATTAAGCACAAGCAAAGTCTTCAAACATTTTATCGGAGAGAGTAAGGGGGAATTAAACAGTTGCCAGCTATAATAGATGTCAGACAACCTAGTGTGAGAACTCGGAGCAGCCCACACCAGTCATGGAGCCAGATAGACATCTGAATAAAAGTGTCAGGAGTGCCTCCAGCTTCGATTAGCAGAAAATCTAATTTACGGCGCTTTTAACACATCACAGCAACGCTGTAGGTGAGCAGCTGCTGGATTTAGTAACAGGCTCACACCACCACAGGGCTGACATCTTCTTGAAAGTTCTTGACGTTTCTCTCATCTTGGTCGGACGATTGGTTGGGAAAGGCTGCCTCAGTTTCCAGCACCATGTTAGGGAGTCCTGAGGATGAACTGAGCCAGCCGTGCCTCTTCTAAAGGGAAAAAACGATGGATCATTCAGATGGACACCTGTGGATTGCCAGGTATCCATCTACAAGCATTCTGCGTTCCATACTGCATCATGAACAAATACCCTTTCTCCTTGTTGCTCATTTAGCTTTTGGACTATCACTTTTATATTTATCCATTTTTTTTTCTGTGTGTTGCCTCTGGTAGGATTATTTAATAATGCCTCAAAAAATTAACTCATTTGTTAATAACATTTTTCATTATACTTTCCTAACATATACTAAACTAATACGGTTTTTTTTAATCACCCAGCATGCCAATTAAATCATTTGGCATATCCACGGACAGACTCTCAGGAGGCATTACCACGGACGGACTCTCAGGAGGCATATCCACGGACGGACTCTCAGGAGGCATTATCACGGACAGACTCTCAGGAGGCATTACCACGGACGGACTCTCAGGAGGCATATCCACGGACAGACTCTCAGGAGGCATATCCACGGATGGACTCTCAGGAGGCATATCCACGGACGGACTCTCAGGAGGCATATCCACGGACAGACTCTCAGGAGGCATATCCACGGACAGACTCTCAGGAGGCATATCCACGGACAGACTCTCAGGAGGCATATCCACGGACAGACTCTCAGGAGGCATATCCACGGACAGACTCTCAGGAGACATTATCCCGACCAGTCTGCTGGTGATTTGCTGCATCATTCCTCCAAAATAGGGGACGTAACTCTATCACCATTCATAAAGGGGTCAGAGAGCCCCAACTTGAAGCATTCAGTCTGTTCCCTGAACTCAGAAAATGCACGATTGAAGGAAATGCCCAGCAGTGACCAAGACTCTCTCTTTTTTTTCCCCTTTCTCTCAGCAGTGAGATAAAATTATATTGTTCACAGGTTTCCCATAATGCATTTCATTTGCCACTGTGCCTGGGGAAATGATCGCTTATAAAACTGTTGGATCGCTTATAACTAGAGCCAGCTGAACTTCATTGACACCAGAATAAAATCAAGAGGGAAAAAAAAAAAAACTCGAAACATTTCATTACTGATATTTGTGTCTGAGACTTCAATTAAAACAGAAAACAATTTGCACACAGCCAGAGGTTTGGCAATGGCTTCCCATTTTCACACAGAAAGCTGGGGGCTGGGAGCAGGGGCAAGAAGGAAGGAAAGAAACGAGATTTATGTTGGATTATGGAAAGCCTCAGCAATTATTAAGTCTAGACATCATTTCTTTACATAAGTTTTCTTTCTCGTTTGCATCTCTATCCCATGAATATATCATCAAAAAAAAAATTGAAAGCTGCATGTGGGGATGCGTGCTATAACCTAGCACTGAGGAAGCCACAATAGGGGATTGCAGGCAAGTTCAGGTCGAGCCTGGGCGGCATGTGTGGATCCTGTCTCAAAAACAATGTTTTGAAACAATCAGTTAAATAACCAAATGTGTTTAAATGGATGGACAGAGATGCAAGATAGATAGATGATTGATAGATAGATAGATAGATAGATAGATGATAGATGGGTAGGTAGGTAGATAGACAGACAGACATGCAGATAGATAGCTGATAACTAAGCAAGTACCCAAACTTTAGAAAGAGAAAAAAAAAAGCATCGAAAGCACAAGGATCCAGAATTGAGTTCAGTATATTCTTTTTCACCGGACTGTGGCTTGCTGGTGACAGGCTGAATCTGGCTTCAGCCTCCCAGCAGCCAATACAAAAGCGGCAGCCCAAGAAGGACGCGTGTATCCACGACACACGACATGAGAGGACCTCGCTTGCATTCAGAAGGCCCTGCATTTCAATCCCAGCTGCGCAGCACGGAGGGAAAGCCATTGAACTTTCTAAGCCTCAATTTCCTCTTCTAGAAGATGGGAACGATCATACCTCCCCTCAGAGTTATGAGCTATTCAAGTCTGTGGAGGAACACCTGGCATTCGACAAACGTGTAATCCGAGCAACCACTTAAACAGCTCACGCTAGCCATTGAAGAGCAAAGAAAAGGGGTTGTGTGGGGACCAGCTGACACCAGCAAAACTGGGAAGGAAGTCAAGAGAAGACGACGATCCTACACACTTTCTCTGGCAACACTGAAGTTTTACATCAATTATTGTAATAAATAAGTAAATAAAGTGATTCACACATAGGGATCTGGCAATGGCTTCCGACTTTGGAGAGAGCACCTGGTTTGTGTGTGTGTGTCCAATGCACACGTAGGTGTGATGGCTGGAATTTAGTAGTCTCTAGACCAGAAGTAATTTGTTTCTTCACAGATTTGCCCAGGTGGCTTCAGTATTGGCCTTCCTTCGTATTTTCTTTAGGAACAAACTGAACTTCCTGGATCTGTATCTCTGTCCCCAGATCCCCACACATCAATGGAGACAGACCACAGCTTTCTCTGTTGAGGGAGGCAGGTGAGTCCATTGGACCAGATTAACGGACACTAATGGATCAAACAGTAACCAAGTAAGTAGGTGGCAGATTTCCCCAAATGGATCTCCCCAGAGGGCCAAAGACTTCACACACATCTGGTCCTGTCAGCAGGCTCCAGTGTCTCATTCCACCTCTGCAAGTCTCCAGTGGCTGAACCATGATGGGTTTTCCACGCCTCACCTCGGCCTGCGTGAGCTCGCAAAGCTGAAGTATTTAGAACCGTTTGAATCCATTAAAAAAAGATGTGCACCTGGGACGGTTAACTCTGCTGGCTGGGACGCTCAGCTCTGGATCCCACACTCTGCTATTTCCGGAACGCAGTGGACAAAAGCCTGCTAGGAAGGACACACCTAGCTGTCCCTGAGGTCTGGAAGCAATAAGACCATGTTCAGTCCTCACTTGTGCCTCATTTTACTGGCAACACAGCCATAGCCCTGCCCCCTCCAATGTTAGCATCCCTTGGAGCCCATAAGACATATTGACTAGAGAGGCCAAAACGCAGAGACCAAAATTGCCATATTTCTCAGAAAGCTGCACTATTTTTATCTAGAACTAGCTTAAAATGCTCCAAAAAGACATAAAGCAGAATATCAACAAACTAAAAATGTCCTCTACTCAACGACTTAGGATTTCTTAGGAAAGAGATGCGTCTGGCTGGGAAGAACGTCGCTGGACCTGAGAAGATAGCAACATGAAAAGAATACATTTTTATCATCGAAAAAGCCAGAAAACAACAGGTGAGGGGCCGGGAAGACGGCTTAGTGGCCATGTGCTTGCTGGACAGGAATGAGGACCTAAGTTTGTACCCCCAGTACAGCAGGTGGTGGTATGCATCTGTACCCCAACACTGGGAAGCAAAGACAGGTGAATCCTGGGTCCTCACTGGCCAGCTAGCCTAGCTGAATCACCAAACTCCAGGTTCAAAGAGACCCTGCCTCAAAAACCAATGTAAGGAAAGGTTGGAGAAGAACCCCAATCTTGACCCGCTTCCTTGTGGGTGCACACATACACACAGAATCCTTTTTTAAAATGATAGAGAGTCACGGCTCTCAAAGAACACAAATTTCATGAAGAAAAAGACATGAGTGTAATCATAGCATCGTGTAATGCCTACTCTATGCGACGCTGGCAAACTGGTCCAGAAGTACAGAACAAAGGCCCAAGTCACAGATGTTCTGACCCACATGCTCCAAGAGAGGGCCTGGACATCGCAGGGCATGATGACCAGCCTGGCTCAATATGTAAAATGCCCAGGTTTAGCAGCCACTTTCTGTGACCCTGTGAGAAACCAGTCTCATCCGGCCCCTTTGCAAAGCCCTGAAGGTGATCAGACAACAAACCCTCCCCCAAAGGACTTGGGTCACTCAGTTTGTTTCCTTGAGTCCACTCCACACCCCTGAGTCATTCATCTGTCCAGGAAGTCCTCTAGCAGCCTCTTCCCATAAGGATGAAATGGCACAGTCAATTTTTTAAGTTGAAAGAAAAAAGTCTTTATAGCAGATTTTATGAGCGCAGGAACATGTCCTGCAGGATAAGATGGAAGGTCCATTTGAAGAGACATTTTCATTTAGGCTAGAGAAAGCCCTAGAGAAGTCAGAGCAGAAACTGGACCCCAGAGACAAACTGGTGTCTGAACGTTTGGGCCTTTCCAACAGCTGCAGTCTTCTGCAAGACAGCTGTACCTCGTGCCTACTGGGTTGTCAAGGTTTTACACAGAAAAAGGTGTATAAGCAGGCGTCACCGACATGTGACATGACATACCACAGACAGCTCATCGGTGTGCGAGGTAGGCCCAGGTGCCAAAGGTACAGGCAGAGGCCCCGACTCCTAGGAAGCTGTCAAAGGTTTCAACCTACAGGGCACCCACAAGAGATCCCGACGTACAGCCCCTTCCAGCTCTGATCACCACACCTCATAGGATAGTCAAAGCAGAAACTGGCCTGTTTTCCACAGAAAGACCAAGTTGTGAAGTAACACTTGAAAAGAGTTCTCCTCCATTCTGGAGCGGCCCAGGATGGTCAGTCTCCGGTGCCATCTTGATGGGAGGCTCGCTTCCTGAGGAGGGAGGACCCACCCTGAATGTGGGTAGCACCGATTCCGCGGACTGGGGTCCCAGACTGAATTTTTTAAACAAAGCTTTTTTTTTTTTAAGGAGAAAGGGGGCTGAGTGTCAGCCGTCCTCTCTCTGCTTTCTGTCTGTGGACACGGTGTGACCAGCGGGATCGAACTGCTGCCGCCACAGCTGAGCCACACTCACCACCGTGCCGTCTCCCCGTCGCGAGGCCAGAGAACCTCTTCTTTCTTTCTTTCTTTCTTTCTTTCTTTCTTTCTTTCTTTCTTTCTTTCTTTCTTTCTTTCTTTTTCTTTTTTAGTTTTTTGAGACAGGGTTTCTCTGTGTAGCTTTGGTGCCTGTCCTGGATCTCACTCTGTAGACCAGGCTGGCCTTGAACTCACAGAGATCCACTTGGCTCTGCCTCCTGAGTGCTGGGATTAAAGGTGTGCGCCACCACCGCCCCGCCTCTTCTTTCTTTAGTTCTTTTGTCCGGGGTCAGGGTAACGAGCGAGCTAGCTAGCCCATGTTCCATGACATAAACACAGAATTCAGATTGATGTCTTAAATAGTGCCAATTGCTGTGTTTCCCTCAGCCCCAGGGCCCTCCCCGCAGCTCCCAAAGTGTGAACAGCTAAGTGTTCTTTACTCTCAAGACATGAGGCACCACAGGAATAGCATTGGCAGGCCAATAAGTCTCATAAACAGCATTGGTCCCACAGTAGACAGAGCCCAGAGATGGGACACCAGAGCCCAGAACAGCCAGAGGCCTGGCAGCGAAGCCAGCGATGTTGGGAAAACAGTCAGGGCTCAGGTTTAGGGCCACTAGCAAGGACGGTGAAAGGACACAGAAAGCAACTTGCCGCAGAAGCCTAGGGCAGTGACATCTCCAGCACATCACCTAGAGAGGGCTCACAGGCAGCAGAGAGATCTGGAGACCACTGCAGGCTGCATTTTGTACAACATGCTACAGAGAATCGAGAACAAGCTGGCCATCCACATCCAAAACAAATGAAAGAGCTATGGAGATTCCAGGCAAGGGTCATGCTCAGACCTCTCAAAATACGCACCGAAGGTCAGCTTAGCCACAGGACCCAGAAGTTTAAGGGAGTCAGCGTTTTCTGAGGTCACCCCCAAGAAGAACAGAGGAGTTAGAAAACCAAGATTCATTGTGGGAGGCTGAGGCTGGGAAAGTCAACTGCAGGTGTCCTGCAGAAGCAAGGAACAGAGAAGCCTGTGGTAATCTCCAGCGCAGTGCAGCACCTCGGCCTCAGCCATCAGCAGAGGGACAAGGGGACCAGCATCCTCAAGGATGTCTGGATGTGAGGAGGGCCTTGCTGGCTCTGCTTAATTGCTTCCGGTCTCCAGCCTGAATTGGTCTGGGAAGGGGGCAGGGCCCTGGCTGCAGGTGGGGAACCTGTGTGGCCAGCTGTGGTGAGTTGGAGAAGCTGAGTCAGGGGAAATGGGGGGTTGGGTGGGAGGAACATTCAGAATGCTGAAATAAATCCTTCCATGTCCTGGGGAAGGAGACGGGCCACTCAATGGGGGGAAGCAGTTTCCTCCCCCTGGCTTTCTTTTCCTTTCTTTCCCTTCCCTCCCAGGCAAGCAGATCCAGGCAGGATGAGCGTCTGGAGGAGGAAGAAAGGAAAACAAACCGCGGGAGGTCATGTCCTGTTTGAGGCAACAACACTCTGAGGGTGGAGGGCAGAGCGGTGGCCCTGCTGCAGACACCATGCAGCCGCCATCTGGGCCGAAGGGGTGGCATAGGTCCCGTCTCCCCATTCCCAGGAGCAGAAGCTCAACCTTCTCCATCCTTTGAAGAAATGACCACTTGGACTGCAGAAAACACCGGTTTCTTGTACTGCATCTCTTCACAGCCTTATCCTCAGAGCCACGCTTAGACACAGTCCTCCGGGAGCCAGTGTTTGGGATCCCTTTATCTTTGACATATTTGCTTAGTGCACGAAGAGAAGACTCCCAGCAGTGTGTAGTACCAGTCCTGGAGCAAACAGAACCATAGGCCCCCAGCCCCCTTTCCAGCTCCAATTGTTAATGGTTGTCCAATAGCCTAAGAAAGATGACCACTTTTTTCTTTTTACAAGATCTCACTCTGTAGCCCTGTGTGGCCTGGAACTCACTATATTCACTCTGTAGACCAGGCTGGTCATGAAACTCACAGGTATCTGCCTACATCTGCTCAAGAGTGCTGGGCTTTTTTTTTTTTTTTTTCAGATGACATTATTTCATTCTTGTTTGTGTTAGAATAGTGTTAGAATAGTACTCCATTGTGCTTTTACAGCACGTCTTCGTTGTCCATTCATCTGTGAGTTCCAGTCTACTGCAGTAAACGTGTCCAGAGTCTCTTCTAAAAACAGAGTTAAGACTGAACTTGGAGAGACAGAAAGTAAAATGGGTAGCTGAGGAAAATAGGCTAAATTATCTTTTGAAGTCAGAACAGTTTCCTAGACCTGTCAGTCTTTTTTAGGGCTGGGTAGAGGTGGAGCAGAGCTGGGCGGACAGCCGCAAGACAGTAAGAACCATGCAGACATCAGCGTGAAAGGGTGCCCTGCTCTGAGGTTCCCGGGGCAGGCAGGACCCATGAGGTCAAAGATGCCCTGGGCTGCTTGTCGTCCAGTTCACCTTTGCACTGGCTGGCCGAGCGCCTCAGCTCCCCTTCCAGAATGTGAGTGGTCCCCTCAGGACTTTGGGCTCTCCTCAATGCCCTTGGCTACCTAATTAACTAATGAACCCAGTTACTCTGAAATCTGCTCAAAAAACAAACCAAAAAAAAAAAAAAAAAAAAAAAACACTCTTTAACAACATGAATTGTGTGTGTGTGTTAATAAGATTAAGTGTGATGTTTCCATAGGTTTATGTGGTGTTCACTGATTTAATCCATTTTTTTCTATCCCACTCTTCCCAATCTCTAGAAGTCATAGTATAATACCACTTTCAAAGGGTCAGATCTGTCCTTGAGAGATTATATCATCTCACAGAAATCGGCTCCCCCATAGTGGACACGCAAGCAACACTTCCTGAATGAAAACAGGGAGATAAAGAAATAGGCTTCTGAGGTTGAGTGCTTGGCAGTGAGCCAAGGAAGAAGCCCTCCAGGCCACATACACTCCCTTGCCCAGCCTGGGAGAGCCTTCAGGACTCTTCATCTAGAGGCCACCCTGCACAGTTCCTGGTCAAGCATACTCCAGCTTTTTCTGACACACCAGCACACGTGAAACCAGATCTTAGGGAGAGGACCCCTTCAGCTCCAGGAGACAATATAACAGGACGAGCAGCTGAGGAGCTGTGGGACTCACAGCAGGAAAGCAGTGCTCGGCCTTGAAGGATGAAGAAGCATGGACATGGTGGGACCCAGAAAGAAGGTGAGAACACTTCTGGGCGCGGCCATGCACGTCTTTAATACCAGCCTTCTGGGAGGCGAAGGCAGGGGGATCTCAGGTTCAAGATCATTCTGTTCCATAGTAACTTTGAGGCCAGCCTGGGTTACAATAGGAGGTGCTGAGTCAAATACAAAAACAGCGAGAACCACTCAGACCATATGGTTTAGGTTTTGAAATGTGAGAACGTGGTACGAGAGACCAAGAGACTGATGACACCTCGCTGTCTATTGCCAGGTCATGGGGCACAGACAGGCCTAAGGAGACTGATGTGGGAATAGTGCATGGAGTCAAGGAAACAGAAGAACCGGAAGTGATCAACGCAGGAGCGTGATGGGCAGGGGTACTGAGCCCACACTTAATTTTTGAAACATGCCTTTTTTCCTCTCCTATAATTCTCATATAAATCCTTTCACTGCTAAGGACAATATCTTAAGTGTGGGAAATGCAGCTACTGGGGACGAGGAAGCCGGTCCAGGAGCAGAGGAGAGTGAAGAGATGTCTCTGTATGAATACAACCCAAAAATTACCAGCTGGAAACTCTTCTATGAGCACCCAGCTTATCCAGAGAAGTCGTATCTTTAAATTTACAGATTAGAAAGTTGTATACTTTAAAAGTATATGCCTTTATTTATGGTACCAAAGACGGAACCGAAGGCCCCCTGAACACCACGGCACACTAGCTCTTCCTCTGAGCTACATCCCAAGCTTCCTTTTTACTTTGTATTATTAAGACAGAGTCTCACTAAGATCCTGGGATAACCTTGAACTCACTCTGTAGCCCAAGGAGGCCTGAAACTTTTGATCCTCCTGAAAGGACCAAGCAGACGCCATAACAGGCTGCTCAGTCTTCTCTCAGAGATCAGGCCTCAATTTCAGTTTCCTGAGACTGAGCAAGCAGTCTCTAGGAGGGCCGTGAACAAAAGACATAGTCCTTGCAGTAGCTCCCTTTCCGCACGTACTCTGACTGCTTGAAGTTCAGAGAGATGTTTATTGTCTGGGACCCCTCACCAACTTAGAGTTATGTGCATGAGTCAAGGACAGAGCCTGGACCACTGAGCCAGCCCCCACAGTCAGTATGTGCTAGGCCAGCCAGCCCCCATGGCAGCTCAAGGACAAAGCCTGGGACTTGTCCTGGACAGCCCCCAAAATGATACTTGTAACCCCCAACCAGTAAATTCAAAGGTTACAACCCTCACCCAGTTAAAAGAGAACAGAGATAGAAGTAAACCAATCTGAGTTGCACCCATGCAAAACCCCCCAACCACCCTGAAGGGCTTGTGGTTTTTGCCTTTAAAAAGCAAGCCTCACAAGGAAAGAGCAACTCCTCCCTGCCTCACTGTATTGGGTGTAGGAATGAGTTCTAGACTTGTATCTACACAATAAACCTTGCTGTTGCATTCTGGAAATCCATGGTCTTTGGTGGTCTCTTTGGGTCTCAATCTGGGCATAACACTCCTGCCTCAGTATTCTGAATAGATGAGATTTCAGGCTTGGGTCACCAAACCCTATGTGTGATATTTTTAAAGCCCAAACCAAAAAGAGTCAGTCCCCTGTCTTCCCTAGGACCACCAGAGGTCTTTTGCTAGGAAAAAACTCCTCGCTGCATTCTGGTTTATTCCTGAATGGCCTGGGATGGTCTGGATTCAAGCAACCTAGAAAATGTCTCAAGCTCAGAGTTCGGGTTTCATGAAGGAATTCTGACTTAGAGAGTGGATGACATAAGGGTTGGCTCCATCCGTGACTTCCCAGAACTGCCCATTCAGAATAAATACAGGAAACAATCTTATAACTGTGGTCCAGATTTAGTGATAGTTCCGGAAATTAAAATCAGTGGTTTCAAAGAAGTAGACGACCGTTTCTCAGCTTGCTCCACCTTGGCAGAACCACAGCGTCAGACAGTTCTACTCCTAGGTAAACAGTTCCAGTTCACGGCAAAGTGAAGCAGCGACCTATTTTTAGAGACCGAGGGTTTCAGTGTTTTACCATTCCGGAAATAAACATCGCCGCTGCTCCTTCTGTTTCAGTGGGGACAGCTGTCCGGGTGGGGAGTAAACATCCCTTGGCCATGTTGTGAATCCAAACACAACAATGTGGGGCTGCTGTGTGAGAACCAGGAAACGAAGCTGACTCCAATCTCACAAGAACCAACCTAGTCTCGTTATCTAATCTGAATGAAGCAAGACCTACCGGACGATAACATCCTTGGATCTCTTGGAAGTCAGGCCTCTCTATCAATCCACACTTCTACCACAAGTGCAAACATTCTCCTGAAACTCCTTATTATTACTGGGTCTGCCGGTTTGTTTGCATTTTCTATGTTTTAGGGTGTTTTGACAGCTAAGGGATCAAGGAAGACTACCCTCCTAGAACTAGCTAACTTCCAAAATAATCTACCAGCTTTAAATGGGAGCTCCACCCTCAAGACCAAAAACCCTTCCAAAGGCCAGATACCATCACACTGGAGATAAGGGCACAGCATAGAAAACTGTACTTTACTCATTCCTTGGGGAATTAAGGGATACAAATCTTCTTTTGGTGACATTGACTTCTGACAAACGTCATCAATCAAGCTCATCTGTTAGAAACCCACATGTACAGAGCACTTGCCTACATAGAGCGTCAGGACGAACCATGTGTCTGGCACCAGTATCTTCGTGCTCCAGCCTTCCTCGTTTTCAAAGCGTGCCTCTTCCAACTTCGCACACCTAAAGACCCAGGCTTCTTTACCTTTCTTCTAGACCACTTTGGTAGCTCTGACTGCACCTAGACCCTCATATGGGGTGACCAATGACTACTTGCAAATTAAATTTAGTCCACAAATGTATCATCTTATGTGGCTGTTAAATTGTAGTTGCTTGTTTGTCTATGTTTATTGTTTTGTGTGTCTGGGCGTCAAACCCAGGTCCTTGCATATGCTAGGCAGGAGCTGTACCAATGAAACATTGTGGGTTCCAACAAAAAGTTCCCATAATCTGGAGTCTTGACATTTCTTATGGAACAAACAAAAAAGTTTGAAGTGCATCTATTAGTCAATAAAATCCATTAAAAAGCAATACTGTGCTTCTCTTCTATGGAGAGAAGGAATGAGGTGAGATATTCAGCCTGGACAGGAAGGGAAGGCCAAAAAGAGTATTACTGCGGGGGGGGGGGGGGGGGGGGGGGCTGAACTAGGAGAACTGTCACAGAGTTCCAAACAGGAATGCCAGAGGCTATGTGTAAGGGATCTATTTGTTCTAACTAGGGAGTTTTTAAACCTTTAAAGAACTTTCTGAACCACACCACTTTTCATACTTTATTGGTAACAGAATAACAGTACCTTAAAAAAAAAAAAAAAAAAAAAAAAAAAAAACAGTCTAATGCAAAGGAAGTCCTGATATGGCTATGATTTCTTTTTTGTGTTTCAAGTAAGGGTTTCTGTTTCTAGACTTGGCTGTCCTGGAAGTCACAATATAAAAACCAGGCTGGCCTCAAACTCGCAAAGATTGCCTGCCTCTGCCGCTTGAGTGTTGAGATTATTAAAGGTGTGTGCCACCATTCCTGGCTTAATGCCATGATTCTCATCACCTTGAATAACTAAAATTCTACAAAGGATGACAAAAAGCCAAAAAAGAAAGAAAGAAAAGGATTGGTGAGGGAGTGGGGAAATGTGTAAAATCAGTCACATTATGAGAGCACTGAACTATTTTCCTATGAATGGTATTGTTCACAAAACTAGGTTTAAATGCATTGGAACCACCATAATAATCAAGAGATTTTTCCATGGAAATCTAGGTTCCTATTCTCTCTTATTTACCAGAGAAATCATCAAACACTTCCCTAGAGGAACCACTAAGCATCTCTTGAGAGGTGACACCAAATGCCTCCCCAAAGGACCCACTAAACACCTTCTAGAGCATTGGTTCTCAATCTTCCCAATGCTATGACCCTTTAATACAGCCCCTCATGTTGTGGTGACCCCCCACCATAAAATTACTTTCATTGATACTTCATAATTGTAATTTTGCTACTGTTATGAATCATGATGTAAATATCTGTGCTTTCTGGTGACCCCTGTGAAGGGTCATTCTACAACCCCCAAAGGGGTCACAACCCACAGGTTGAGAGACACTATTCTAGAGGACCAAAGAGACACTATCCCAGAAGAACCACCAGAAGCTTTCCCACCAGACACCTCTCACAGGAACCAAACATCTCAGAGAAACCATAAAACACCTCCTGAGAGCAACCATCAACTATCTTCCCCAGAAGAGCCACCAAACACCACCTCAGAAGAACAACTATATGTTATGTGATATTTTGATCGAATTCTGACAAAAAAGTTTGCTTTGTATCAGAGGGCAGAGCTAGTCACTAGCTGGCCAAAATTAACCATAGAAGTTTTGGAGGACTGAGGACAGATAGAGAGATAGGAAGTAGTAAGGCAGGGCATAGAGAGATCTTAGCCTTTTGGATGGAGGAACGGAAGAGATAGGAGGACACTGCTTCGCCCACCGCTTTTCTGATCATTCAGGTTCTTACCCCCATATCTGACTACTGATTATTTTATTGATAAAGAATAATTAGAAAAACACATTAACTAAATATTTCCCCAAAGGAACAACAAACACCTTTACAAAGAAATACCAAAGCACTCATCAGAGGACCCACCCAACATCCTGTGGAAGTCATTTTTCTGTTGCTGATATAAAATATGGACTGAAATCAAATTGGGGGAGAAAGGGGCTTATTTGTCTTACAGTCACAGCCTCATTGAAGGAAGTCAAGGCAGGAGCTGCAGTAGAGACCACAGAGGAACGTTGCTATTTGCCTGCTTCCAGGTTCACATTCCGCTAACTCTTCTTATACTACGCATGCCTACCTGACTAGGAATGGTATCATCCACAGTGGGCTGGACCCGTCTACATCAATGAGAAATCAATAAAATGGCCCACAGTCCAATATGATGGAGGCACTTCTTCAACAGAAGTTCCTTCTTCTCAGATATATCAAGTTGACAACCAAGACTAGCCATCACACCTCCCAAGAGGAACCACAGAATGGCTCCCTAAAAGAATACCAAGTACCTCCCCAGAGAAACACCAACCTCTTCTCCAGAGAAACCACCAAAAATCTTCCCATTGGGAGGCAGAGGTGTGGGGAATCTCTGTGAGTTCCAGACCAGTCAGGGCTGCATGGTAAGATTCTGTCTTTAAAAACAACAAAAAACAAACAAACAAACAAGCAAACAAAAACCCATAATGCCAAACACCTCCTGAGACAACAACCAAGAGGAATACCAAACTACCAAACACCTTCCCAAAGGAACCTTGGAACATCCATAGCAACCACCAAATACTCCACACACGCACAGTGTTCTGACTTCCACCTCTAAATCTAGTTTTGGCTTGGTCACACCCTTTCCTCCTCCTCCATGCACAACTTGGTCCTACCTAATCCATCTTTCAAGGTCATGCCAAAGGCTGCTTCCTCATGAAAAGATCTTCGTATCTCTAGTTGAAAAATAAAGGCTCCTTCTAAATTCTCCTAGCATCTCTCTTACGCTCTCCATCAATTTTTATATGGTGATGTATATGTCTTTGTTTTCTCTACTAAATTGTAAAATGATTAGGAACATTCAGTTTATAGTTCTCTATATACCAACTATAGTAAAATGCACTTAGCCTGGATTAATTACAAAACAAGACTTTTTTTTTTTCCTTTTTAAGATATCTCTTCAAGGTTACCTAACAGAATTTAGTGATTTTCTCAAATTCCCCACAAGAGGAGATGAGTCATGGTGGTACAGGTAGGGAAGCGATGTAAAGCCAGAAGAGCAGAGCTGTACTGGCTGCTTGTTTTTGTCAATTTGACACAAAGAGATCATCTGGGAAGAGGGATCCTCAATTAAAGGATTATCTGCATCAGATTGGCAAGCCTGGGAGGCATCTTCTTGATTAATGATGGGAGGCGGGTGGTGCCGCTCAAGGCGGGTGGTCCTGGGTTCTGTAAGAAAGCAGGCTGAGCAAGCCATGAGGAGCAAGCCCGTGAGCAGCCCCCCTCTGAGGCCTCCACATCAGCTCCTGCCTCCAGGCTCCTGCCTTGAGTGCCTGCCCTGTCTTCTCTCAAGGATGGACTATGATGGACATTAGGCCAAATAAACCCTGTCCTCCCCAAGTTGCTTCTGGTTGTAGTGTTTATCAGAAAGCAAAGTAGGGCAGTAGCACACTGGAGACAGGGGCCACATTCCAGTGACTGCCGGAACTGGGGACATTTACAGGGAGCTCACGATCACAGCCGCTGGAAATGGAAACATAAACTCACATAAGCCGGACATGAACAAAGAAAACCCGCTCACTGGGAAGAAGGTGGAAATAGTCCATCCCTCTAACCATCTAACTCCAGGTCACTAATACAGTTAGGAGAAAACTGAACCTTTATAAGACATTATTCTCCTTGTTTTGTTTTGTTGTTTTTCTAGATGGGGTTTCTCTGTGTAGTCCTAACTATCCTGGAACTCCTCACTCTGTAGACCAGGCTGGCCTTCAACTCAAGAGTTCTGCCTCCCTCTGCCTGCCAAGTGCTGGGATCAAAGGTGTGTACCACCACACCCAGCATGAGATTATTCATAAGGGAATAATTTATACACACACCTTTGTATGGTATAATGAGTGCTTATAGAGGAAAAAGTTACTGAAATAGGAAAAATAACAATGTGAAAAGAATGCGTTACTATCATAGAATAAATTAGAAAAGCTAGCAAAAAGTAACGTGGGGGGCGGGGAGCGGCTCAGCAGCTTGGGGTGTCCTGCTGCCCAGCCTGACAGATTGAGTTTGAGCCCCAGATCCCACATAGTTGAAAGAGAGAAGTAAATCCACAGGCTGTCCTCTGATCCCTCTCTCTCTCCCTCTCCCTCTCCCTCTCCCTCTCCCTCTCCCTCTCCCTCCCTCCCTCCCTCCCTCCCTCCCTCTCTCTCTCTCTCTCTCTCTCTCTCTCTCTCTCTCTCTCTCTCTCTCTCACACACACACACACACACACACACACAGCAATAATAATAAATACATAAATAAGCAAATAGTTGAATATTTTAGAAATCCACCTTCAGAGGCTGGAGAGACAGCTCATAGGTTAAGATGCTCCTCAGAGGATGTGGATTCCATTCCCAGCACCCGCATGCAGCTCACAACCTCCCAAAACTCCAGTTGTATAGACCCTGGCAGCCTCTTCTGACCTCCACAGGCTCCTGAACACATACCATGCACACACATACACATAAAAGAAATCTTTTTGAAATCAGCCTTCAAACATGCTAGTAACTACATTATAAACCTGTGATTCTCAGGATTATGGATTGTCCTCTTTTGGTGTATTTTTGTCTTCTCGATTTTCTAAGGATCTTTGTAGTAATAATAATAAATGAAAATTTTATTTTAAATGTATCTTAAAATATGAAGTGAAATGACATGAGGTACTACTGTTTTATCTATTAGAATGACAGGATGGATCTTTTACTGTCAACAGTATGGTAAAGGTTTACTAAGCACTGTAGTAGAGTCTTCAGAAAAATAAGAGCAATAGGATACGCATAGATTTCTAAGAGGTGATTTAGTATGGAAATTGGCTCACCTGTTTCTAGAGACAGGTCCAGATTAGCCATCTGCAAGCCAGAGAGCCAGAAAATGAATGATCCCTCAACAGTGCTAAAAAACAGGGAGGTCAGTGATGTAACTTCCAGCCTGAGGCCAAAAGACAGAGAAAGAGGCTAGTGTAATTCATATGGTACAGAGGTTCAAGACCCAGTAGCTCTGATGCACAAAGGTAGAAGAAAATGAATGTCCTAGCTCAAAAGAAAAAAAAGTAAATCTTGTTTACTCAAACTTTTGGTGGATTAGATTAGATTCCATCAAGTGGTTCTCAACCTATTGGTCAAAACCCCTTTTGGGATTGCATATCAGAGATCCTGCATATCAAATATTTACATTACAGTTCACAAGAGTAGCAAAATTACAGTTATGAAATAGCAACAAAGCCGGGCGGTGGTGGCACACGCTTTTAATCCCAGCACTCGGGAGGCAGAGCCAGGAGGATCTCTGTGAGTTCGAGGCCAGCCTGGTCTTCAGAGCGAGATCCAGGACAGGCACCAAAACTACACAGAGAAACTCTGTCTCAAAAAAACAAACAAGCCCTGGCCCCCGACTGTGAGTGGCTGCGGCCTTGCTTGCTGACCTTGATCAGATGTCCTCCCTATTCAGATTCCCTGCCGGTATCCACCCTTCTGAATGCTTAAGGGAAGTTCCTTGTTTGTGTATCCTGCATATTGGGCGTTAACTACTTAGATGCAAGAATGTAGAACATTGGGTCTGGAATGTAGACCATTGGTAGCGAACTTCTGCCCTCCAGGGGTTCCTCCATTTGTGCTGTAAGCCTGTATTTAAGGTTTCTTCCCTCTTTCAATAAACGGCATTCGGCATTCAGTCATGGCGGAAAAAAAAAAAAAAAAAAAAAAAAATTAGCAACAAAATAATTTTATGGTTGGGGTCTTGGGGTCACCACAGCATGAGGAACTGTGTTAAAGGGTCGGAGAATTATGAAAGTTAAGAACCACTATTCTCAGATGCTACTGGTCCATATTGATGATGTAGGTTTTCTTTATCCAATCTAACTGCCCCAATGCTAATTTCCTTCAGACAAAAAGCATGATATGAATTTAAATTTCATATATTCTGACGTGTGACTCTTTGGCTGTAACAGTTTCCCTCCAGGTTCATGTGTTCCGTACAGTTGGTCCCCACCTTGTAGCACCATTTGGGGGTGGGGGTGGGGTTATGAAACTTTCAGGGTCATCCAGCCTTTTGTCGTTGCAATACGAAGTTGTTATCTATAAGCGAGTTGGCCTCATTCATAGCTCTCCTGCGTCACAGGCAGCCTGCAAGGGCGAGTTGGACACGCCCACTAGGAGGCGGGGCTGAGCTGCCCGCGGTAGATCACTGTGGAGCCAGCCAGCCTTGAGAGTACCAGCCTGAGCTCTCTGATTCCAACTGCAGCCTCAAGCTCCAGCTGTCCAGTGACAAGCTGCGCCCACTGCCCTGTCCTCCCGCTTGCGATGGACTGTACCTCTCAAAGTGTGAGGCTGACTAAACAACCCTCCCTCCCTTGCATTGCTTCTGTTAGGGAGGCTGTCACACTGGCACACGCTAGGAAAGAAACTGACGGTGTGGACGTGCACAGGACTGGAAAACGAGCACACAATTGTTACTCATGATGTGATATGTACACCATTTCTACATATATCATGATGAACACATTATCATCATGTGCATATACTTCCTCATACAAAATTCATTCTTCAAAACTCTGTTTTGTACTCAACTTTCTGGAATATACCTGTTTCATCAAAAATACCTTTATTTAAAGGAGTATTTTAAGAATACAGGTAAATTTAAGACAGTCTATATGAGTCATATTAATCTTAATGATATCATAAATTTAACATTAAAGCTCCCCAAAATAAAATGTAATCATTTCTGGAACAAAACTAGAAATTGGTTTATTTGCAGCAAATGTTCATCTTGAATGGAACTTATTAGAAAACCAAGATAATCCTAATTATTCCTTAATGTGCAATGGAGCAGTGATTACTCTTCATAATGATTCCTCAAGGGCATTACAAGATTCTAAAATGCCTTCTGAACCGCCAAAGAAAGAACACATTAAATTTAGAATGCTTCATTGTAAAAATTGTTTGAGTGTGCAGAATCCCCTGGAAACTGACCACGCTACATTTGGTGTGTACTGCCGGCTAGTTTGCCAGTCCAAACTGTTGATCAGAATGGCCTATCTTCAGTGCCTTTGCGTAAGCTGAAGTGTGCTGTAGGGTCACCTAAACATGTCCAGAGAGTGGGGTGCTCAAATCCCTCTGGGCTTTTTACTCTCAGTTTACCCTGAGGGTAAAGGGCCTGGGGGTCACAGGAACAGAAAATTTACTATGGATCTGCTGAAAAGGGAGAGATCCTGCAGGTAACTCAAGACTAAAGTGGCACCCCCTTATCTGCAGGGGTGGCACCCCCTTATCTGCAGGGGCCATGTACCGAGACCAGCACTGGACACTGAAACCATGGGTGAGTCGTGCAGAATGGGTTGTTATTAACTACTAATAACATAGAAGTATTACAACAATTTACCAACGTAAGGATTACATGGCTAACGTCTCAAGCCCTCATTATACTGTAAACCTTAGCGGGCTCAGCATGAGACTTGCTTTCTTTCCTTACTGAGAACGGTCACCTGTTTACTTGGGGACTGCTAGCCACAGCTTCCTTTGACATCTCCTGTTGACTGGCATCTTCATGCCCGTGCTTTGGTGCCATCATTAGGTACACAGTGGTGACCTAGCACAAGCACCTCGAATACCAAGACAGCCGACCTGCTCATGCAGAAAGCTCCCAGGAGCCCACTGTGCAAGTAGCACAGACAGTGTGGATGGATACCGTGGGCATCCACATGTTTCACCCCTCGGGCTGCACTGAGCAGACAGTGAGAGGCTTTGTCTAGCTGCTCACTACAGCAGGAAGAAAAGCAGGACTCGTGAATTAGTTCTTTCTAGAAACTTCCATTTGATCTTTGAAGCCTTGGGTGACCACGGGCACCTGAACCTGCAAAAGCGGAACTGGTTAAAGGGGCACTGCAGGATCTGAGAGTGGTCCTGTCTAAAAGTGTGTGACGACGGGACTGTCACATTACGCTTGTGATGTGATGCGAAGGGACTTCAGCACAGCTGCTGTAGAGAAGGAGGAAGCTAGCCTGGACGGTGGTGGTGCACGCCTTTAATCCCAGCGCTCCGGAGGCAGAGGCAGGTGGAGCTCTGTGAGTTCCAGGCCAGCCTGGCCTATGGGGTGAGCTCCAGGACAGCTGGGGCTACACAGAGAAACCCTGTCTTGAAAAACAAAAACAACAACAAATCCCATACCCCCTCTCCTCCCCGCCCCCCCGCCCCAAACAAAAAACAGAAAGGAGAAGGAGGAGGAGGAAGCCAGAAGGATGCAGGCACATGCTCAGTACCGAGAGAGCCCTGCTAGGGGATGTAGGATGCTCTCTACAGAGAACGGCACCAGGAGCCACTCTTCAGTGTTCCCTGGTGGGAAAGCGATGCATTCTCATCCTGAGAAAGGGAGAACAGATGCGGAGGTTCCAGGTTCGGGACGAGCACTCTGAGCAGAGACACTCATGCTGGCCTTTTTGCTGCTTGAACAGGATGAAAAAAAAAATGCTGACCAGCACACAGAGGAGCCACTGTCAGGTAGGTGCGCAACTCTGCTGAGAGTCCAGAGTCCCAGGCGAGTCGACGGGCAGCCAGCGCGGCAGCTGTCTGGCAGGTGTTTAGCCCTGCCTGTGGACAGACCACCACGGAGCCGTTTAAATTTAGGTTGTTAAGATTAAAGATAACGTTTCCAGGTTCTGGCTATTATGAATAGTGCTGCTATGAACATAGCTGAGCATGTATCTTTGTGGTATGATTGAGCATTCCTTGGGTATATGCCCAAGAGTGGTGTGGCTGGGTCTTGAGGTAGAGCGATTCCCAATTTTCTGAGAAACCGCCATACTGATTTCCACAGTGGTTGTACAAGTTTACTTTCCCACCAACAGTGGAGGAGTGTTCCCTTTGCTCCGCATCCTCTCCAACATTGGTTGTCATTGGTGTTTTTGATCATAGCCATTCTGACAGGTGTAAGGTGATATCTCAGAGCTGTTTTGATTTGCATTTCTCTGATGATTAAGGATGTTGAGCATTTCTTTAAATGTCTTTCAACCTAGATGCCTGTCAACTGAAGAATGGATTAAGAAAATGTGGTACATATACACAATGGAGTACTACTTCAGCAGAGAAAAACAATGACAGCATGAAATTTGCAGGCAAATGGATGGAACTAGAAAATATCATCCTGAGTGAGGTAACCCAAACCCAGAAGGACAAACATGGTATGTACTCACTCATAAGTGGATACTAGATATAAAGCAAAGAACAATCAGACTGCAACCCACAGAACTAGGGAGGCTATATAGCAGGGGAGACCCTAGGATGACTGTGGATTATAATAAGTTTTGGTTTTACCCAATTACTGGGCAAGCCTCAATGAAACATTTCACTATTAGGATAAGAATTTATACTGTATCAAGCTGATAATAGAAAGATAAATAAATAAATAAAAATTGGGGGGAAAAAGAAGAAACCTTAAAAAAGATTAAAGATAACGTTATAATTTGGTTCTTTATTCACTCAAAGCACATGAAAAATGCTTGATAGCGATATTGACTAGCAGCTACCATGTCAGATAGTGTGACATCACCCCAGAGGTCTTACTGAACTGGTGCTGAAGCCAAGTGGTAGGTGCTGGAGTACGATGCCGGAGCCTAGCCCATTTTCAGATAATAGGTAAGAATTCAAAGAACTCTGTGCTTGCCCTGGCTTCTTTGGGCTTAGACTGTCTCTAACTCCAGGTACACCGATTTACCCTCCCTTAGGCGGGAGCCCTTTAGCAAGGAAGCATGGGGCATATGCTTGTATGGGTCAGCACCAAGGACACAGCATTAGGCAGACCTATTGGCTTCACAGACCAAAGAGCACAAAACCCCATCCTCTTGGGTTGCCACTGCTGCTGCCATGCAGCTCCTGGCCACCAGGTAATAATTAGCTACCCCCGGAAAGAAAAAAGTAACTTTGACATCTTTTTCCCACTGCAGGCCTTCAGGACCCGCTTGTTTCAACCGCTCCCATCTTTGGGGGATCCACACCAATGGGGAGAGAATTTCAGGGCCAGCTTGCCTAGTTTCCCCACCTTGAAGACAGTCATCTCTGCTCAAAAAGGGGCAAATGTTTGTGACACAAGTGGCCTTTATTAGTCATTGTGTGCTCTAGAATAAACGGGTGTCTCTAAGGACCTCCTGCTTCCTGCGGCCAATGAGACAACCTCCACCTCACCTTAAAGTTCACAGAGCCTGAGAAGAATGCTGTCCAGCTCAACAATTGACTATATCTTAAGCACAATAAGCTGATCTTTTAAAAAAAATAGGGCCGAAAGTCAAACCTTGTAAAATAATTCCAACATTTTATAGTGTTGTTCTGATTGCATACAATTCCCACAAGAAGGGAAGTACCTTTAAAATAAGGACTATTCAATACTAGTCCAGGATTTCCTCTTGTTGTTGATAATTTCCTCCTAACAGAAGACACGACACAGTGCAGAGCGAACTCAAAGGAGGTGTCCAGAGACAATGCGGCATCTACTTTTTGCAAGGAACATTGTTCCGTCTAATTGATGTTTTCCTTGCAAAGCAAGAGTGAGTGGAACTATTTTTATCCAGAACAGAATAGGTTCTCCTAAACTTAGGGTTCCCCCAAACCCCACCTAGTGTTTTATATATAGTCAGAATCACAACTTGTACCCTTGCAAACTCAACATTTCCATGAGATGAGTTATAAACAAGAAGAGAGGTGAGGTGCTATGTTCTGAGCAAGCAAGCCTTAACCAGTCAGAGCTTTTTTAATCGTGGACGTTCTGGTTCAAGCATCATTTTCAATGGATCCTGTCATCCCAAGAAAAATGGCTCATAGAAAAAACTTCTCGGCCGGGCGTTGGTGGCGCACGCCTTTAATCCCAGCACTCGGGAGGCAGAGGCAGGCGGATCTCTGTGAGTTCGAGGCCAGCCTGGGCTACCAAGTGAGCTCCAGGAGAGGCGCAAAGCTACACAGAGAAACCCTGTCTCGAAAAACCAAAAAAAAAAAAAAAAAAAGAAAAAAAAAGAAAAAACTTCTCTATTTCCATGAAGTTTAAAGATCTTCTCTCTGCTGGAACAGTGGCACGTGTGTCTTAGTCACCAGCTTAGCCTACCTATAGAGGATAACAACTTATGGTTATGTGTGGTCAAGTTCTCCAGGCGAACAATAACCTTGACTCTTGTATACAAAAGGGCAAATACATCAGTAAGCAAATTTTGGCAGAACATTTTTCCAATTTCCTCCCTTTGGTCAGAAAGGCATAATTCAACCTTCACAATCTGGTCTGATGTGCCAGAAATAAATGAACACCATCCTTTTGTCCAAGTATTTAAACATATCCAATGAAAGTGATGATTCTCAGTTTCAACCGAGGGCTAAAGTGAATTAGCAATTAGAGCAACAAAAATACTCAGCACATGCCTTTAATCCCAGCACTCCAGAGGCAGAAGCAGGTGGATCTCTGTGAGTTCAAGGCCAGTCTGGTCTACAGAGCGACTTCCAGGACAGCTAGGGCTACACAGAGAAACCCTGTCTCAATAAACCAAAACACAAACAACAACAACAAAAAACCAGTCTTTCTTTGGCTTCATTTGTACCACCAACTGTGTGCACAGGGTTAAAAGACAGGTATGGAGGTTCAAACAGGTTAGGGAAGCACATTCTTGCTAGTTGGATATATTCTTGAGCTAGTAATTCTTTTCTGGAGGCTTGGTCTCCTTATCTGTAAACAAGTGTACTAACAGAGCCAATACATGCAGGGAAGGTTTGTAGTAGGGGGTGGGGTGGGGTGGGGTGGTAGGGGTATGGTGGAGAATGAGGGGGTAGTAGGGGGTGGGGTGGGGTGCATGGTGTCACATGTCAGTGTAGGTGTTCTTGTTTTTTATTAAGCAGCACAGTTTACCATGCGAGAAAAGCCACGAGGTACAACAAAACCCTCTGTAAGAGTTTATTAGGGGGAAGGGGAACAGAAGGAAGTGCTTAGGCCTATGGAAAGATCTTGCAGGAAGAAGGGAGGAGGGGTGTGTGGGACCCACTTTTATAGAGTCCCCCTGCACATGCACATATGGGCTTACGTAGCTACGCCATGCATGCACATAGATTACGTGATGATGCTGCATGCAAATTACATGATCACACTGCACACAAATTACATGATCACACAGAACATGGATTACGTAGGATGTAAGGCCTTGGGATGACCAAGCATTTTGCTAGTGCAAGCACAATCATGGAGTAGTGGCTAGGAATTCTAACAGTTCTCACGTGTGTGTGTGTGTGTGTGTGTGTGTGTGTGTGTGTGTGTGTGAGAGAGAGAGAGAGAGAGAGAGAGAGAGAGAGAGAGAGAGAGAGAGAGAGAGAGAGAGAGAGAGAGAGAGAGTTTGTCTTCCTCTTCAGTGTTTTCCTCTACTGCTCCTGGCTTTATTTTTTGATATAGGGGCTCTTATTGGACCTGGAGCTTGTTATTCCAGCCAGAATGGCTGGCCAGGAAGAACACAGGATCCTCCTGTCTCCACTCCTACAGTGATGGGGTTACAGGTGCTCACCCCTGCTTCCAGCTTTTACATGGATGCTGAGGATTCAAACTCAGGGCCTCTTACTCGTATAGCAAAAATCTCCCTAGCTCCAGAGAAGTTTTAAAGGAATAAATAACATAAAGAGCTAACCCTGAGGCTGGTCGTGGTAATTATATTCTGGGTGGCCTGTCACGTGATTGCCTGTGACATCATAAACCAGCACCATCACGTCGATGCTCTGGGCTCTGGTTCATGTTCCTCTCAAATCCAAGTTCTCCTGATTAGTTTTTGTGAGTGGCCTGCAGATGCCTCACATGATCTTCGGGGTCCCAAGACATTATTTTTCTTCTCTCCAATTACACCTGCTCCCAAAGCTGCTCGTCCAAAGCTGTGGAGACCATAGGAGTATTTGCATCTTCCATATCCCCTCCTGATAACTATGCATCCTTCGCATGGACCACAGCTGCACCATTTTTCACCCCGCTGTTGAAAGTGACCCCACGAGTCACACTAGGTTTCATTCAGTCTGAGGCTGTCAGTACTACACAGTCCCACTGAAATGACTTTAATGTTCTGCCTCTTTGTTCCAGGCCCTGGCACGGATCCTTGGAGACTGGGCTGGAAGAAAATCTCAACGACAGACGCCACACTGCATTCAAAACAACCCCTGGCTTTTGAGTATGGTTGACCTTGTTACTCTGTTCTCTTCCTGTGGGTGCTTTCTGGAAAGTGCCTGAGTCCTTCCTGTAAACCAACTAGTGTTCCCAAGACAAGCACAGACATGTCTCAAGTCAGCTGGGGACTCTCACTCCTCTCACTGAGGTCTCTTATCCTCCCTTGATCCTACCCCAGAAGCCAAGAGCAATTCTTCAAGCTTGGTATTATTTGACCAAATATTACCAAGATGTTATGTGATAAAATACCAAAGAAACAGACCAGATAACCTGCATGAAGCATTAGACAGAAGAACCAATCCTCCAACATTCTTGTGCTTACTCCAGAGGAGCCCTGAGGCAGTGGTTCCCTGAGTTACAGTTTCATCTCCTCACCCTCCTCCAGCCTTTTGCCTCAGCTGCATCCTTAGCTATACATTGTGCAAAGGTCCTCAATCCATACATCCAAAGAACAGAAGGGACTCATGGTAGAGTTGGAAAGGACATTTTGTAGAAACTTCAGATTATGTTCAGGTCTTACAAACCCTGAAGTCTGGTCCCTATTTGAGGACCACTCAACAGGCTGGGAATAATTTATCTTTGCAGATGTCACAAAAATATGTGATTAGACAGACATGTGTCTAAGGCCCCTGAAGACTTCAGAAGGGGCCATGCAAAGAGGAGTCTCTGCAGTCCCACAGCATAGCCTATGTCCCTTAGAGCCACATGACTCATGCATTTTGCTGTGACCACAATAAGGAGGGATTAGCCCATCAGCTGCTGGCTTCAGAGCTGAAGGCTTGGCTTTGATGGCGCAAAGAGAAGATGTCCACAATCCCATCCAATGATCATGTCCTTTAAACTATCTTGGCCCGGCCTTCTTCCTTGCTTCTAGTCTGGTTTTGTTGTTGCTGCTGTTGCTGCTGCTGCTGCTGCTATTTGCTAGTTTTAAGTTTAGTTTCTTTGCAGTTGCGCAGGCTGACTAAGAACCTTTTTTATCTTGTTGCTTTGAGCATCCTTGAAGGCCCCTCCACCCCAGAGGGGAGGGGTTGAGTATTGTTTTGTTCCTAGACTCCACAAATAATAGAAGAAATGATATTGTTTGTATTGGGTGCACCTGCTTCCCTGAACCAGGGCGAGGTGTTTTGTTTTTCCTTCTCAACCCCCACTCTCCTTTTATCTTGGCTGCACATACTTTGTTGTTTGGTGGGAATTTTAGTGGCTCCTGATTTCTTAGGGAACTTCCTATCCCAGGGAACTCAGAGATTCTCCCCAGAGGCCCCCAGAGACTATTGTTTTATTGTCCCCACCCTCCGTCCACATGCACCGTATAAACAGGCACCCGAACATACAAGATGTTCTTAAAGCAGCAGAAGAAATGTGATCCTGCAGCAAGATTGCCTATGTAGTGTGCGGCCGAAACTATGCAAGCATGCCTGACTGCATTCTCACACCCAGGAAGGCACGTCACACAAAGAGAAAGGAAACCTGTGTGTTTGCTGTATACATTCCCTTTCGTCTTTAAGGCAGGGCTTCTAGCATGCCTTCCCTTCACCACTTTTTCACAAATCAAACACTTGGTTGATAATAAAAAACCATCAAGAAATGTGTTTTGAAGCAATTGTCTGGTGTGTGTATTTTTATTAGGGGTTAAAGCAAATTTGCATACTAACAGAATGAGTGGACTTGCTTATTTATTCCTTTTGTCATCATCACTTTTATTATTGTGTGTGTATGATGTGTAGATGTGAGTGTGGGCATGGGGGTGGGTAGGTACACAAGTGTCCGAGTTTGCATGCAGAGGTCAGGTCAGAGGATGACTTAGGGGAACTAGTTCTCTCACTCTACTGGACTTTGAGATCACAGTGAAGTCATCAGGCATGTGTGACCAGTGCTTTTACCCACTGACCACCTCACCGGTCCTTGTTTGTCTTTAGGTGAAAAGAATCAAAACTTGGCTGCATATTTGATACTGCAGCAAACAGAGCATCTGCAACACTTTTGGTATGTCTATGTTAGAGCCTCGCATGAACATGTCGTTCAACACAGCAGAAGCGTGCTTAGCATCATTTTAGAAACTGTCACAGTTCAGCCCTTTCTGTTTGTTGTGTTCGTTGTTTGAGACAAGGTCTCGTGTATCCCAGGCGGGCTTCAAACTTGCCCTGCAGCCAAGACGGGCCTTGCACTCTGGTCCTCCTGCTCTACCTCCTCAGCGCTGGGAGTAAAGTGTGGCATCTCACCTGGCAAACATTCTGTCATAATCTGGAGCCAAAATTCACTGAAAAATTTTTATGACACTCAGCTCAATTTTTAAGATCAAACTTTCTTTTTTTCTTTCTTGAGCCAGGCTATTATGTGGCCTTGAACACATGCACGATGTACCCCAGGTTGACCCTGATCTCCTGATACTCCTTCTCTGACTCTCAAGTGCTGGGATCATAGGTATTCACCACCATGCCCAACTAAAATTCAACATTCAAACACAATCCAATCCAAAGAGTCACTAACTTGATGCTTGCATGCTAAGGAGTGACATTGAAAGTCTTTGTTTTCTATAACCAAGCTGTTGTTTTTATAAGCGAAGAAAACTTCGTGCAGAGAATACTGTATCCATAATGTATACAGTCTCACATCTGAGTTAATGGTGTCATTCAGCATTCATGGGCACAGTGTGACTAGTCAGCATGTAACTGCATCCTCTGTCTGTTGTGTGTTCAGAACCCAGGCTGCAGTCAACACGTGGGTGAACCCTGCCAGAAAGACCTGGCATTCGTTAAACATTTGATTTTGGGTTTTTTTGTTTTTTGTTTTTTTGTTTGTTTGTTTTTGGTGTGTTGGGTATCCAGAAACATTTCTGTCACCAGATTTTTTTATACCTTCACACATGGAGCTGAGCGCACAGTTTCAGAAGCGGTAGCTTGGGTGTGGGATGGACAGTGGATAAAAGCATTTGTCCCAGAAGTATAAGGACCTGAGCTTGATTCTCCAAGCCTAAGGTGGAAGGAGTGACTGACTCATCTCCTGAAAGTTGTTCTCTGACCTCCCACGGCACAAAGGTGCTTGTCTGCTCCTCCTCTTCCTCTTCCTCTTCCTTTTCTTGATCCTCTTCCTCCTCTTCCTCATCATCAGCATAAAAAGATGCTGTGGTTTAACACAACAAGAATTAACTCCCTAGGTGCACCACTCAAGGAAATTGATGATCTGCCCACCTGGTGCATTTCGTGAACTTCTAGATAGACGGAATCATGCCCTACCTTCATCCCTGTGCCTTAATGGCTGGCAAAGAGCTTCCCACAGGACATGTTCAGGAATTGTTTATAGAAGGAGTACTGAGTAGGGAGGCTTTGGAAAGCCCCTTCACAGCTCCGGCTCTGGTTGTCTTTGTGAATATATAACACAGTTGATGTCTTGAGCTCATTCTAACACGTCTCTGACTCCTGCCGTCCAAAATGGAGGTGGCTTCACTTCATTATGTCATGATGATATGTACAAGGCAGGGGGGAGGGGAAATGAAATAGTCTGTCAACAAGATTGGTTCCATTCTCAGGTGGAAGTCCACAGAAAACCGTCCATGGATTCAAGTGGCCATCAAGGGCTCAGCTGCCATCTTTCTGCATTGCCATCCTCAATCCAAAATCCGTGTCGTGTTCCGGACACCGTGTCCTTCTCCTAGATCAGTGGGAAGAGGAAGTACAGGAAGACAAGAAGGCAATTTAAAAAAGATGCATTTATTTATTTTATGTATATGAACACTCTAGCTGCATGGACACCTGCATGCTAGAAGAGGGCATCAGATGCCGTTATATGCTGTAGGATATTTTGATCACACTCTGACACTCTCGAGACTGACAATGAAGTTTACCTTGAATCAGAGGACAGAGCTAGCTAGTGACTGACCAGAATTAGCCTTAGAGGTTTTGGAGGACCCAGGACATAGAGAGAGAGAGGAAGTAGTAGGGAGGGGCTTAGAAAGATTTGTGGGCCTTTCGGGGTTGAGGAAGGGGAGAGAGAGGAGGCCACTGGTCACTTCTCCAACCAATCAGGTTTTTACCCCAATATCTGACTCCCAAGTTTTATTTAATAATAAAACAATTTAAGTAATCACTTCACTTATAGATGGTTGTGAGCCACCATGTGGCTGCTGGGAATTGAACCCGGGTCGTCTGGAAGAACATCCAGTGCTCTTAACCACTGAGCCATCTCTCCAGCCCTGAGAAGGCAACTTTTGCAACTGAGCCCACTTAAATGCCACCCTGGAAGCTCTTCTTGGTCTCGCACTTATGCGTCATTGACTAGAATTTGGTTGGGTAAGATATTATCCGAAATACAAGCAGCGTCCTATCGCTCAGGCGGAAGAGGGAAAATGGCTGCTTACGTCATCCGGCGGTCCAGTCCATTACCATCCAGCCTGGACTGCAGTTCCGGACAACCGTACCACCGACTTCCTTTGTTTGGAGATCTTCAAGTTTTCTCAAGTCCTGACATTTCAACCACTCCTGAGAAAAATTGAGGAAGGGGGTAAAAAGATAAAGCACTATATTTTTCCAATGCCAACTTTATAATTAGATTGTAGTTAGCTAAAGAGCTGCCCTCCATTCTGTAATTATACCACTTTCTCTCATTCTCATGTGAGGGGTGTGTGTGTGTGTGTGTGTGTGTGTGTGTGTGTGTGTGTGTAACGGTGTTCATGGTAGATAAACTCCATTTATTTTTATTACAGTCCTTGCTTTGAGGACTGCAACTGTGGCCTCTGTTTCAGCAGGCTGATTTGTTCTCTGTGAGCCTTTAATACTCAGAAGTCCAGGAACATCACCTTAGACAATTTCCTTATTTGATCCCCAACTTCTGAGGAGGAGGGCTGGGCAGGGGCATGTCAGTATTCCCATTAATAATAACAACAGAGAAATGGAGGTCAGAGGATTGGCTCATTGAGGAAGAAAATAAGCCTCTTATGCCCTGATATCAAGGGAAGACTTATGAGTGATGTTGTCATATGTAAGAAATGGAGACATTTCCGGGAACTGCCCAAATTCGAATACTTCCTCCAAGAGTGCACCAGCAAAATGGGTCTGAGTAAGTCACTCAGCCTCTTATCTTATGTTTATAATCTGTGAAACAGAGCTAATAATAGAGAATTGGGAATGTAAAACATTTGAAAAGAGTTTTGTATGGTGCCTGACACACAGGAAACAATCAATAAATGTCACTTATTTCAGGTAGTAGCAATTCAACCGTCAATAATTTTTTAGGCAAATTTTTGACAGCTTCGGGCCCTGTTCCTTCTCCCCTTGTGAACCACACTGCAGAGGCTCCAGTCCAAAGCATGACTGGTTGAACAGTGACCCAGTCACCAGAGTCTCGGATCTTTTCATCAGCAAATTCCATCATCTCTAGCTCACTGCGCTGGAGCCCCAGCACAGACATAGTATGCAGGAGGCAGATACAGCATGATTGCTATTATCCTTCTTCCAAAAGTCCTGAATCCCTTCTGATCACAAATCAGTGGGCAGAATGTAGCCCATGAGCAGACCTAAGAAGCGGGGCCTGAGCAGACTGAGCACAACTGTCCTGTAAGAACCAAGATTCTGCTGCCAGCAAAGGGAACCATGAGCACACTAGCAGGCATGGCGAAGACTTGTCATAGAATCTAGGAGTCTAGGAAAAGGGAGTGACCTCAGCCAGGGATTCTGAAAGTCACCAAATATTAGCCATAAGTCCTAGAGATCTTCTGTGCCTGCAGAAAACAACATTTCCCTGTGTATTTAGAAATTTACAAAAAGAGCCAGGCAGTCACTACCTATGGTGGGAGACCTTGCACAGCCTTGATGCAGGGGGAGGGGCTTGGTCCTGCTTCTACTGAATGGACCAAGCTCTGCTGACTCCCCATGAGAGGCCTTACCTTGTTGAAGGAGGGAATGGGGATGGGCTGGGGGAAAGGCTGGGGGGTGGGAGAAGAGGGGGATCTGTGGTTGGTATGTAAAATGAATAGAAAATTTCTTAATTAAAAAAAAAAAAAATGAGCCAGGTAGTGGTGGCACAAGCCTTTAATCCCAATACTCTGGGGGCAAAGACAGGTGGATCTCTAAGAGTCGGAGGCCAGCCTGGTCTACACAGTGAATTCCAGGACAGCCAGGGCTACACAGAGAAACCATGTCAATAAAAAAAAGAAAGGAGAGAGAGAGAGACAGAGACAGAGAGAGAGACAGAGACAGAGAGAGAGACAGAGAGAGAGACAGAGAGACAGAGACAGAGAAGAGAGACAGAGAGACAGAGGGGAGAAAGAGAGGAAAGGAGAAAGGAGGGAAGAAATTTACAGAAAGAGTGGATCTTGGGCTGGGGTACAGCGTAGCTGATAGAGTACTTGCCTAGCAGACACTAAACCCTGGGTTCTATTGTTCTGCTATCAGAACTATGTACAGCTGGACATGGTAGTGCATGCTCGTAATCCAAGCACCTGGGAGGGTAGAGTCAGGAGGATCAGAAGTTCAAGTCAGCTTGACTACACAGCAATTTGGGGGATAGCCTGAGCTACATGAGACCCTGGCGAGGGGGAGAGCTAAAGAGATATATCAGCGAGGAAGAGCACTTGCTCTTCAAGCCTGAGAAGCTGAGTTCAGATACAGCACCCACATAACAAGTTAGGAATGGTCCCACACACACCTTGTAAGCTCAGCAGTGTTGAAGGAGACAGGAGGATTTCTGGGACTTACTGGATGCCAGCCTAGATGAAGAGCGTGAACTCCAAGTTAAGGGAGATGCCTTGACTCAGAGCAATAGGCAGTTAAACAGTTAAAAGATGACATCAATGCCCCCTGGCCTCCATGAGTGGATGTGTGTGCATCCACTACATACATACATCACACGTGAACACACACACACACACACACACACACACACACACACACACACGGAAGGAGGGAAGAAAGGAGACAAAGGACATTTATTGTATGCTTTTATCACTAAAATGAAGAAGCAGGAGAACACTTTGGAGGCAATAGCTATGTTGTAATGGCACTGACTTCGGTGGTTATTTCACAGGTGTCTATCATCTCTAATTCACCAAACTGTATGTGATAAGTATAAACAGTTTTATATCAGACCTACCTTACTCAAACACTTTTTTAAAAACAGAAAAATACGTGAGCAGGAAAGTCTTAAAGGAATAATGTGAATCTGGAATTGGGATTATGTAGTAGCTATTACACAGACCTGCAGCCCTCATACCATTGCCTGGCTCGTTCAGTCTGTGTGGGATCCACTCTGATCATCTGCATTTCTACCAAGCACACAGGTACAGCAGGCCATGCCTCAGAGCTGCTCATGCCATGAGTTCTCCTGGCTGCTCCTTAGATCCGATCAGAGGATTTGTGCTTCAGCTGAAGTGTAAGGGCATTGCTAACACTGGCTGTGTGGGGAAGTGTGTGTGTGTGGGGGGGGGCAGGGCAGTGACTGCAGAAAACACTAGACCATCTTCCTTTCTTTAAGGATTTATTTGTATTTACTTCTCTTTGCCTGTGTATGCTCCCAAACCAAAAGTGTGCAGGTGCTCACACAAGCCCGAATAAGACATCAGGTCCCCTGGAACCGCAGCTACAGATGGTTGTAAACCAAGCAGTGAGGTTGTTGGGAATCAAACCCAGGTCTTCTGAAAGAGAAGCAAGTGCTCTAACCACTCAACCATCTCTGCTGGAGACACTTTCACCTCCTCAGAATTCACTTAGACACTGATTTTCTAAAGGAGTTTGTGTGTGGGGTGTGTGTGTGTGTGTGTGTGTGTTGAGACAGGGTTTCTTTGGTAGCCTTGGCTGTCCTACAACTAGCTCTGTAGACAGGCTGGCCTCAGACTCATAGAGATCCGCCTGTCTCTGCCTCCCGAGTACTGGGATTAAAGGTGTGTGCTACCACCACCCGGTTAGGATTTTAAAATACTATACATACACATTATATTATTTAATATTATTTAATTCTAAAATAATACAATTATATTAAATTGCTCAGTATATAATATAAAACATGAAGAAGGCATATGTAACCTATTTACAAATAAGAAGACACTTGTATAAATCTGTATTTAAAAGAGAAATAATTGACTTTGCAAGTTTTGCTCAATTGTCAAATACTAATTACCAGTCAATTAGAAATAAGGCCTGAGTAGTACTTTGTGTGACCACATCACTCAGGGTCATTTGCTTCTTAAGAGATGTCAGGTGGGCAGCAAGCCTGGAGCCACTCCTGTGCCCTGGTTCTTCCGACTGACGATCACAGTTCTCGGGATCCAAGCTCTTTGAGATTAGTCACGTCTCGCCTACAATCCCCAGTGAGTGGGAGACAGTCCAGGAGTCACTTGGTTCCTTTTGGACAGTCCCGTGACCTAATGCCCTGCCATCCTAGAGGTCCCATCACGCAGTCCAGTGCTTTCTCCTTCCCAGAACCTCCTTCTGGCCCGGCCCATCTCATCCCAGGTATTCCTGCTCCTGGTACTTCTGCCATCCAACTTTGCATGTGGCTCTTATTCCTGACCTATCTCTTACACCAAAGTATTTTGCACAGGGTTTGTGATGGGTCTTTACTAGAGATTATTAGTTTTCCCGTTCACCTTACCTTCTTGATATAAACTGTGTCCTCTCCCACCTCCCTCCTGTTCTTCTGCCGTCACGTTTTCAGCAGTGTACCTACCAGCCCATCACCCAACGCAAGAATAAGGTGCTTTCTACAGCGCTAGAATAAAAAAAGAGCATAAATACGTGTGAGAAAATATCCTGGAAGGATCCTTGTTACCTTTACTTCTTAAAATTCATATTTCTCATTTCTCACCCATGCTCATCTTCATCTACTTTTCTGTTGCTGTAACAACATCTGAGACTGCAATTTATTTTAAAGAAGAAGAGAAAGGAAGAAGGAGGAGGAGGAGAAGGAGAAGGAGAAGGAGAAAAAGAGAGAGAAGAAAGGTTGCTTATTTGGCTCACAGTTCTGGAAGCTGAGAAGTCTAAGACTAGATGGCCACATGCAGCACGGTCCTTGTGGCCCTTTGGCTCACAGTGACAAAGGAAGAGGGCAAACAATGACATTCATGAAGCACTGTGGTGCAGGGGAGGAACAGACTCACATTTTTAACAACCCATTATTCATAAATCCCACTAGAGCAGCATGAGTCACTCATAACCTAACACCTTCCCTTGGGCCCTACCTCCCAGCACCACCACACTGGGAATCCAGGTTCCAACACATGAGCGTTGAGAAGCCACATTCAAACAACAGAAAGGCTTTGTCATAGCACGGTCCTCATTCAGAAGGAAGAAGAAAGGAAAGAAAAAAGCAAGGGAAGGAAGTTGGGGAAGAGACTAAAGACAGGAAGGGAAGTAAATGAAGAAGCACAAAGACTACCCGTAAAGAGTTTCATTGGCTGGAGACCTTGCAAACCCATCCGGTGATGATGTAGAGCATACACACAGGCTGACCTACCATTCCTGGTTTAAGTAACCAAAAAGATGGCCTGAACAATCACGTTACTGGAGCACAGAGCACAGTGGAGTTTCTGGGCTAGAGGAAATAATAAAAGAGGTGAGCTTCCTAGGCAAGATTGTGAAGAACTCGGGGCACTTGGGGGTCTTCATAAGATTTGGGTTGATCCTTAATCCTGCTTTCAGCTATTTCCTACTTGATGCCACCCTGGCATCCCAATAGACTATCTCCCTGGCGAGTGTACACGCTAGGCAGCACAGACATGTGTGACCTGCCCAGCACCGAACGCTCCTCTCCACAGAGGAAGTCTGGGGACTGCGTTGCTAGAGCTGAGTAAGAATGGCAGTGCCTCAGTTAGCCATCAGTGGCCAGACGTCATTGTCTTGGGCAGGAAGACACACTTCAAATCTACTGACAAACGAGAATTAAGTCAGTCAGAGAAAAGGAGAAGATCAATCTCAACCAGAGGACCAGAGTTTATGCCCCACCCATGGTCTTCAGTCATTGAACAAAGTCTGGTGATCTGTTGCTACCTGACTAGAGGGACATGGCTGTAGATGGCCAAAGGCTGTGACTTGCTTGGCTGCTCTTGTGATCAGTCTCAGAAGCAACCCCACTTTCAGAGGCTGGCGTTTCCTAGGATGCCTGTCACCCAGCACTGTCTCTTCCTTCCTTCTCCTCAGGCAGCCATGCTCAGCCTCCGCTGCATGCTTGTTTGTTTGTTTGTTTGTTTGTTTGTTTGAAATCACCTGGGGAATTTTTTAAAGCACTGCTGCCACCTCTGGATCTTCTGATTTCATTAATCTGGGGTGTGAACTGGCTGTCAGGATTGTCTGAATGTCCCCCCAGTGACTGCATTTTTAACAGGCCCTTCTTATGCATCCAGACTTTTACTAAAGCTTTGGGAATTTAGAAAAGCATAATTCCAGCAGAAAGTGAAAAAAAAAAAAAAAACCTTCCAAATCTATTTTAAATAATTGTGTCTTAAAAATGTAAAATTCTTTAGTTTATCCCCTCCTTTGGAAAATTCTGTTTTGAGAGAAGCAAGCAGAAACGTCAACTTAATTTCATCCCGCAACTCCCTCTCCTTCCCACAAGACCTTTCGCTCTCCTACGCTTACACCTTCCTCCCACACTGGTGCTTCCTGCATCTGCAGGTCTGCCCTAATATAAACCCCTATAGGAGCCAGTTGTTCCTGAGAGGACAGGGAGGGGCTGCAGGGGGCAGCTGGGAGTCTGGGGACCAGGCTGGGAATTGCCAAAGCCATTCCACTGGGTGGGAGCAAATGGTCCCATGAAAGTATCTACAGAAATGATGTGGACACTGGCGAGGCATCTGTAACCATACACAAGGTTCCAGGACCTCCGGGTGGCTGGCCACCTTTTCTTCCACCAGATGACAAGAGATGAGGCAAGAAAGCTCAGGAAGCCCTCAGCCTCCCAGCATTCCAAAATTAGGTGCTGCCACTCTGTGATCTTTGTTGCTGCTCCAGAACTTCCTACTCCCCTCCCCCCTGCCCCCACCCCCCACTACCTCAGCCCAACCCAACAGCAGGATACAACTGTCCCTGGACCAGGGTGAAAATGAGGGTGAGCAGACAGAGAAGAGGTTGTTGTGCTGTTTTGAAGACTTCACTAGGGGCTGGGATGTGGCACAGTCCGTAGGGCGCTCACACAGCATGAACAAAGTCTCAGGTTCAGTCACCAGCACCACCTAAACAGGGCAAAAACTTAAGGGGTTGAGAAGACTTGGTACAATGATAAAGGAAGTCAAAGAAGGTAAATGGTAAAGTAACCTATTCCTGGATTTAAAGAACTCATATTGTTAAAATGTATGTTAGCACCCAAAGTGAGCTGCAGACTAACGGAAGGCCTTCTGTGCAGACGTAAAAAAATTCTAAAAGTCACATACAGTTATTGCACAGAATAACGACTACAGTTAATAATATTGTATTCATAAAATTGTAAGAGAAGGGGGCAGGTGAGATGATGAGTGGTTAAGAGGACTGACTGCTCTTCCAAAGGACCTAAGTTCAATACTCAGCACCCACATGGTGGCTCACAGCAATAACTCCTGTTCCAGGGGATCCGATGTCCTCTTCTGACCTCTAGCACTAGGCACAGACATATATGCTGGCAAAACACCTACACACATAAAAATAAACTAATCAATTACAAGAAAAGAATTTTCTTCTTTGTCTATGAAAATTTGTTAAGAGAGGATTTTAAGTGTTCTACCACTTAGAAGAAAAGGTAGGTAAAGCACATGTTAATTAGCTCAATAGAGGCAAGATAACATATTATGCATGATAAATATATACACATTTTCCTTTATGATTTTAGGGTGTTTTCATTACATGGAGGGAGGACATGAAGATTAGACCACGGTACACATGTGAAGGTCAGAGGATAGCTTCCAGGAATTGGTTTCCTCCATCTACCACAAGGGTACCAAGCTTCTAACTCGGTCCTAACTACAGACATCTTTCCTCACTGAGTGATCTTGAAGGCACAATATACAGGATTTAGTCATCCATTTTAAAAACTAATATGACTAAAATATATTTTAAATGGAACAATAGACCACACATAGCTAAAGCAACATTGACTTTTGTTAATGTACTCTACCAGTTGAGGTACAGCCCCAACCCATGAGTTAAATATTTTTAAATTACAGTTTAATGGTAATAAAGATAAAATACAAAAGTGAGTCTAAAAAAAATCTTTCATAGTAGTTTTTAAACTAAGATTAGAAGTAGGGCTTGGATGTCTACACATACACCTATCTGCAACTCGTTTACTCTGCTCATAAAGGTGCACCTCACCATCCCACCTATCCATCCATCCATGCATCCAAGCATCCATGCATCCATGCATCCATGCATCCATCCATATATACATACACCCAGCCAGCCAGCCATCTGTTTTGGAATAATCTTTTCATACACTGTAAGGATGTGTCTTTGCCAAGGCATGTTCCGATTGGTTGGTTGAGTTGAATGGCCAATAGCTAGGCAGTAAGAGGTTAGGCAGGACTTCCAGGCAGAGAGAGAGGAAGAGGAGATGAATCTGGGTGAAGGAGGGACACTAGAGGACATGAAGATGAAACAGGAGGTGCAGGATGGAAGAGAGGTAAAAAGCCACGAGGCAAAACATATTAATACACATGTATTAATTTAAGTTATAAGAGATAGTTAGAAACAGGCCTAAGCTGAGGCCACACTTTCATAATAATAATAAGTCTCCTTGTCATTTTTTGCGAGCTGGTAGCACAAAGAAAAATCTTTTGACATACGATGCCCAACATGGTGTTTGAATATCCAAACATAGGGCCTGAGAACGCTAAGTAAAGTTCTGTATAAGGAGCCTGATATACCTTCCTAGTCCTGCAGTCTCTCAGGAGGGCTAGTGCTCAGCAGCATACAGAGAAGGCTACAAGCTGCTGCCTGAGGGCTGGAGCTAGCCACCAGCACCATGCGCTAAGCTGAGCCATGTAGCCACTGACGACGTGGCAGTTTAAGATTTGTCTCACATGGTCAGAGAACACTGCAGACGATTAGTAAAGCCAAGTCCAGACACACACACACACACACACACACACACACACACACACACACACACACAGAGTCTAAAATGGTACAGTGTGTTTAAAAATGTGCTTAGATGCTGAAGGAAGACAAGAAAATGGGTAAAAACAATCATTAAAAAGTTTATAAATAATAAGATAAAGTATTTAAAGAGAGAAAAATAACATAAAAAGGATAAGACACATAAAGCTGGAAAATACACAGAGTCTGGATTCTATATGGTGTCTTGTTGACTTTGAAATTTTTGATTGCTGACGAGTGAATGACAGCTGCTGAGAGACATGGAATTATAAGAGGGACTTGTTGCCCAAATCCTAAATGGTCTTATAATAGAAACCTGGAGCCAGATAGAGGGGTAAATGCTGAGAGATCAGAGAGACTATGGAACAAGCCACTAGAGAAACTTCCCACCACTACCAAATCCTCAGGCCGAATGGAAGGTAAGATCCTATCTCCACGAATCCTCAGACTGAAAGCTTCTGAGTCCTCAGCTGAAAAGTTATAGTTCCTATCTCCTCAGGTCTTGTATGTCTATCTCTGCCCAGCCATTTCACTTCCTTCCTAGTGATGGGATTAATGGCCTGTGTGCTTCCCAAATACTGGTAGCAAAGGCATGAGATCTCAAGTGCTGGGATTAAGGGCATGTGACTCGCAAGTACTGGGATTGAAGTTGTGTGCCACCACTGCCTAGCTCTGTTTCTCTCCTAGACTGAATCAATCTCATGTTGTCCAGGGTGGCTTTGAACTCACAGAGATCCAGACAGACCTCTGCCTCCCAAGTGCTAGGATTAAAGGTGTGTGCCACCACTCCCTAGCCTCTATGTTTAATCTAGTAGCTGGCTCTGTCCTCTGATCCTCAGGCAAGCTTTATTGATACACAATATATCACCACAGGGATTGCTGAATCAAAGCAGCCTAGATACTTTAGGAATGCCTTAACTTTAAAATGGAAGTAGAAAATGTATTGCTTTGGGGAAGAGGTTATACTTTTGTTTCCACAGGAAATGAAAGGCAACGGATTCCTTCAAGGTTGATAAAAATCAGGTTTGATCATGAGAGATCCCCTGAAAATCCTGGCTACAGACATAAAAAATTAAAAGACCTGAGTTCCTGTCTCTGCCTGATTATATTCCTTTCTCTGCCCAGCCATATCACTTCCTGTCTCAACCTCCCTAGCGCTGGGATTAAAGGTGTGTGATCCCAAGTGCTGGAGTTAAAGATGTATGCCATCACTGCCTGGATATTTCTCTTTTAGACTGTCTTAATCTTCTGTAGCCCAGCATAACCTTGAACTCACAGAGATCCAGACAGATCTCTGCCTCTGTGCTAAGATTAAAGGCATGTGTCACTACTGCCTGACCTCTATGGCTAACTCTGTGGCTAGCTCTGTCCTCTGATCTTCAGGCAAGCTTTTATTTCTTAGATTACAAGCAATATATCACCACATGTCTATAACAATTAAACTTAGAGTTATCTTAGGTATGTTTTCAAGGTCATACAGAGATATATTTTAAATAGATAGATGGTCTTCAAACACTTCAAAGGCCTACAGCATATGACATTTAAAATGTTTTAATAACATAAGGCTTTTCATGACAGTGAGACACATCTGCTCCTGACAGTACCAATCTTCTTCAAAAAAGGATGATGGGCACTGAAAAACCTCCATATGGAGTTTACTTTTATTATGGTAAAGTTAGCCACTGGGCAAGAAACTGCCATTGACTCAACTGCTGACAATATGCTTTCCAAACTGGACAAGAAGGACACAAAAGACTTTGCCAATGCAAGGTAGGACAGTCCTTCAAAATTCCTGTTTTACAAAAAGGTCTATCAGATATTCTAGGACTGTAGACTGAGGATGGATGCCCCAACATTTGAAAGGAAACTTGGGTGACTATCCAGGCAGCCAGCTGTTTCTGTCATTCCTATAGTTTTAGAAGTTCCTTTCTCTGACCTTCCTGTTTAGTCAAATAATATTTTAACCTTCTTGGGTCTTTGATGGGGAGTGAAGACTAGACAGTTACAGTTTTACAGTTTTTCTTGTTACAAAATTCAGAAAAGAAACTTACATAAGAAATGTAAAGTTTATAAAGTTGAGAAACATATAAGCTTAAGTTGTTTATCTAAGAATATGTCTTAAGGTCTAAAAAGATATTTTTAGGATGGTGATACAAATTATGACAGAAAATGGTTTAGGTATAAAACTTTGAACTAAGATAGGATAGCTAATACAGTACTTCTCCAAATTTGCCAAATGCAAAAGGACTGGATATTGTCCTTACCTGACATAATCTTCAACTGATAATTGTCCTTATTGTATGTAGTTTTACTGTGTTAGAGTTAAAACCTTTTGTTTTTATGTAGACAAAATGGGGGAAATGCTGTGAAATAATCTTTTTGTACACTGTGAAGATACATCTTTGCCAAGGTGCCTTCTGATTGGTTCAATAAAGAGCTGAATGGCCAATAGCTAGGCAGGAAGAGGTTAGGCAGGACTTCCAGGCAGAGAGAGAAGAAGAAGAGATGAATCTAGGCACAGATAGAACACCAGAGGACATGGAGAGGAAACAGGAGGTGCAAGATGGAAGAGAGGTAAAAAACCATGAGGGAAAATGTAGATTAATATAAATGGGTTAATTTAAGTTGTAAGAGCTAGTCAGAAAGAAGCCTAATCTAAGACCAAGATTTCATAATTAATAAGAAGTCTCTATGTCATTTTTTTGTGAGCTGGCAGCTCCAAGAAAAATCTGTCAACATCTATTCATCCATCCATCTCACCCATCTACCCATCCATCCATCCATTATCCATCCACTCATACATACATATATACACTCATCCATTCATCCAGGCATCCACCCATCCATCTCACTCATTCATCCATTCATCCATGCATCCACCTACCCATCCATCCATCCATCCATCCACTCATCCATCTGTCCATCCATCTACCCATCCATCCATTCATCCATCCATATTCACACCTATCCATCCATGCATGCATGCATTCATCCATCCTGGCATGCATGCATTCACCCATCCATCTACCCATCCATCCATCCATTATCCATCCACCCATATATACATACATATATACACTTATCCATCCATCCATCCATGCATCCACCCATCCATCCATTCACCCACCCATCCATCCATGCATGCATCCATCTATCCATTCATCCATCCATTCACCCACCCATCCATCCATGCATGCATCCATCCATCCATCTATGCATGCAGGCATTCATCCATCCATCCACTCATCCATCTATCCATCCATGCATCCTTCATTCATTTGTTCAGTAAATGTTTATCGAAAGCCTCCAATATTGTACGTGCTGCTTTAAGTGACAGAACTGTGGAAATGACAAACCAGCCAAAAATATACAGTAAGCAAATCACCAAAAAGTGTGTATTGTCATTCTACAGTCAGATAGTGCAATGCTATGGAGAGGAACCGAAGAGGAAAGGGAGGTGGGTGGGGCATGAAAGGGAAGAGTGGGATGACTGTGTGAATAAGGGTTGTCAAGGAAGACCTCATGGGAAGAGAAAGCTTGGAACATATCACCAGCTGAATTCGATTACAGGCATGCCTTAATCTGACTTTGTTGCTATAACAGAATACCACAAAACCCAGCTGGTTTATGAACAGAAACTTGCTTGGCTCGTAGATCTTCAGGCTAAGAAGTTCAAACACACGGCACCTGGTGAAAGCCTTTGTGTTGTTCATATAACACAGCAGAAGTGAGTGCCTCAAAGAGAGAAAATGGGGTGAACTCATCCTTTTTATCAGGAACCCACTCATGGAATCACCCCGAAGTCAAACCATGCCGTTCAGGGCATGCGTGTGCTTTGTCACAAGCCAGCTGCACACTCACTCTTTGCTAGACGCCACCATGTCGGCATCTTGTTAACTCTGTGGCAAAGTGAACCCAGGACCAAGGGAGAGCACCTTCAGGAGAGATTCCTGGGAGTTGTCCAAACACTACAGAAAGATGGTTTCGCTCTCATTTGTTTTATTGTTGTTGTTTTTCTTGACTTTATTTTGCTTGGAGGAAATGAAATAGCCTAGAAAACAAAGTCTGCCATATCTTCTCATGGTATCACCTTCAGACGCATAATTAGTGCAGTATTTACTTTTTTTGAAGCCTCTACTGACTCATTTGGCACATTCAAAGATATACACGACAAAAATATCAGAAGATTCCAGCCCTCTGCAGAGCCATTCAGATCCCTTGCCCCCACTGGCCCAGTCTTGCCAGCAGATAGATTTTGGTAAGTAAGTTGCTAACCAATTAAAAAAATGGTTAATTTCACAAAGAAATCCAAAGGCAGCAATGGTCTTAAAGACTCTATAACTTTTCATTTCATTAATTTACAGTAATATATTTATTTGATTAAATGGGTGATTATTAAGGACTCAGGACCAGTGAGACGGCTTGGCAGTTCAAAGTACTTGCTTGCCCTAGAATTCTGATAGCCTGAGTTCAATACCCAGAACCCATAGTGGGAAGAACAAACAAATGCCTGATAAAGGTTCTCTAACCTCCACACTCAGGCTGTGGTGCACACACGCATGCACACACACATGCATACACACACACACACACACACACACACACACAAGGAGGTGGCAATCAATAATAATTATTATTATTAATTTAATTTTGAAAAACTTCAACAATTGGGAAGCACTGACTCAAACCTGTGTAGGAACAAGATCTGATAGAACATTTAGTGAAACCTTCTTTTATGATCTGTCACCTGACCAACACCTGCTTTCTCCCCAGTCACTACATGTCCCCGTGAGCAGACATTTAGGACCCTTACTGCCCATCTAGTCATTTGGCAGATGGCCAAAAGAGCCCCTACATAATTTTAATGACCTCTCCAAGGTCACTCAATTAGATAAAGGCAGAACCGAAGCTAGGATTCAAGCCCCTTTCCCAAGATGCCCCATTCCCTGGAGCTTGGATTGTGAAAGAAACTGGGCCACATTTGAAGCAATGTCTTGGATGATGTTGGCTCTGAAGTTACTTTAATTATAAATCAGCACTAGAAACTAATGAAGGCATCAAAGCTGTGGTACTGGTTCAGACCAGAAGGGCTGGGGAAACCGTAACTAAGAGACAGAACATTTCCTGTGGGACTTTAAATTTAAGTAATCTATATTTAAAATATCATGATTTTAGTGACTGACAGAGTGGGGAAGGGAAAATCTGAATAAAAAGTCACATCCTAATTTAGCTAGATGAAATAAATTAGCAATGGTATTTCTTGGATTTTTCTAATAGAGACTAGTTCATACAAGAACTCTCAGCTTTCATTAATTCACAGGAATATATTTAATCAATTAAGTGGGTGATTAGTAAGGACTTCCATTAGTATTATGAGCAATGATATTATTTTCATAAGATAAATATACTAGGGGCTAGAGAGATGGCGGAGGACCCGGGTGTGAGTCCTACCACCACATGGTGACTCACACCCATCCCTAACTCTAATTCAGAGGATCTAATGGTCTCTCTGACCACCAAGGGCACCAGACACACATTTGTGCATGCAAAACACTCGGACACTTAAAATAAATAAATCTTTAAAAAGATGACTGGATGTTTATTTACACTAATGGGTCATCTAGAAATTCTTGTTTATGCCGGTAGATGGATAAAAATCATGTATGCTATAAAAGTAGACTGGAGTCATTAACTGATGATCCTGTTAATTTTTAGTGCATCCGTTCAAAATGGAAATGGGAATTGTTGTAATCGAACAGTTCTGCTGGCTCTTTGTCAGAATTTCATCTTCTCACTCCACCTGAACCACCCAGAAACCTGCCACCTTCAAGGTGTGTGTGTGTGTGTGTGTGTGTGTGTGTGTGTGTGTGTGTGAGAGAGAGAGAGAGAGAGAGAGAGAGAGAGAGAGAGAGAGGGAGGGAGGGAGGGAGGGAGGGAGGGAGGGGGAGGGAGGGAGGGAGGGAGGGAGGGAGGGAGAGAGAGAGAGAGAGAGAGAGAGAGAGAGAGAGAGAGAGAGAGAGAGAGAGAGATAGCAGGATATTTCCTTTAAAAAAATATGAAATTTCAAAACTGACTACTCAATGTAGTAACCGAGCACTTGGGAGGTGGAGGCAGAAAGATCAGGAGTTTAAGGTCTGCTGCCTCCACATAGGGAGTTTGAGGACAGCCTGGGCAAAAAGAGGGAGGGAGGGAGGGAGGGAAGGGAGGGAGGGAGGGAGGGAGGGAGGGAGGGAGGGAGGGAGGGAGGGAGGGAGGGAGGGAAGGAAGGAGGGAAGAAGGGAGGGAGGAAGGGGAATGAGAAAGGGAGAAGAGAGAGAGAGAAAGAAAGAAGAAAATGAATCCTTTTGCCCTTCCCAAAAGTGCTCCCTCCCAGATCATGATTCAGCCATTTTCCTGTGACAAGGATGACCTGTTAGATTTTTGACACGTCCACGGCTCTTTCTGCGAACTGCATTAGCAGCCATCCAAGCCTAGGTACCAGCAAGCTGAGTGGAAGGAGGCACAATGCTGTTCAGTATGCTGTATCACCAGTGGAAGCCCTGGTTGCTAAATTTAAACATGCTTGGCAGAGTCGTCACAACACCTTCCATCCTAGGCTTGTGTCAGACAGAGCGTCTGCATGGCGCAGGCAATGCTGAGAAAGAGCTTCTGATCTCAGGAGAGACCTAGGGCTGAAGTCACTGAGCAAAAGCATCTCACATTTGAAACCCAAGGGCCCGCCTCCCATCCTTCCCGGGACCCAGCAGCTACTGCTCAGTTTCAAAGTCTAAACTTCTCTTTGCGTTTTCTTTGCTCTCTCCTCAGGGAGAGCAGCACAGTTGCTCCTCTGAGAGCAGCAGCCCTCTGTTGTCGTCTGCCAGAGTGGGCTTCGCCTTCTCCTCCTCTCTGCCACTCTTGGGGTCCAGGCAAACTCCTGCCGAGTTCCTTCCTTGCAGGATCTTGAAGGCACTCTTCTGTGGCCAATGACTGCCTGTCATGGTAGCGTCGTGTTCTAACTTACAGCATGTGTCTGCTTCCTCACACACAGCTCAGGAGCACAGTGCAGCCCCAGGGTTAAATAGATTCCTCAGAAAGGAAGACTCCTGGAGCTGTGCAGGTGCAGAATTACAGCCTGCCACTGCTCATCACCGAGCACTGCTCATCAACGCGCTACCCCAAGCCTCCTCCATGGGCTCAGATGCAAGGCCATTGTAGTCCTGTTCTCCCATGAAAACAAATACAAATAGATACATGAAATGTTCTATCTTACCAGCAAAGAACTCAGCACACAGTAGGTGCGTTCAGCAGCTTCTAATCAAATGATCAGCACGGCTTAAAATGATTTTATCAAGTTCCTTCCAAGAGCGCAGATGCCAGCCTGAATTCAAACTCGTGAGAGAGTCCAGAGCCAGAGAGTTCAGAACCAGGCCACCTAACTGAGCAGCAGATAAGCCCTGTTCCCTCCTGGGAGGCCAGGCAAAGCTCTGTAGTCTAACAAAGACACTTCATTTGACGTTACAAATCCACACAGCCTAGAATTCCAAGAATAATGAAACTGGCCAATGGAAGAAAACCAATCATTAGGCAAAATGAAAACCAGGAAACCTGAGATTTGTCTCAACCAACAGAGGGAAAGGCTAAAGATGAGAGACACAGCAGCATACTTTGTTCTTTGTTTTTGTTCTTTTTTTTTTTTATTATTATTTAGTCACAACACATCAGTACAACAGAGGTCAAACCCAGTGGAGGCTGTTCAAATTATACCTGCTAAAGGAATAAACCTGTAAAACAATACTTCTAGAGCCCAAATCAAAATTTTAAAAAATCAAAGAGAAGGCAGAGAAGCCCTTTTAAGTATCACAAAAACCACATTTTCATGCACCAAAAGGGAAACACAACATGAAAATTTCCAGTTAAAAGAAAATACGGCAGTTCCGGGGAAATCAGGTTATGCATTTAACAGGCACTGAACTGACTACTTGCGTACTACAATCACTTATGCAGGTTAACACTTGTGAACTTGAGATCTGTGAACTGAAAATGCATTGCATTGCTTGGGGCTGGAAAGTGCAGGCATGTTCTACATAATTGTCTTGCTTGCTGCCAACACTCCAAATGGGGATGGAGCCTACCAGTGGCTGTTTCTAAACCTGAAATGTTAGCACAGCGAAGCCTGCCAGGCCACAATAGCTGGTCATCTGGATTCAGGACCACTGAGAAGTCTGTGCATTCACCTCACTGCTCCAAGAGGCAGCGAGCTAGTGTTTCTAGAATAAAGCTGTTCCTCTGATTTGTCAACGCTTTGTTTGGAAATATAATGCTTTGCTGACCCCCTCCCCATCCCACCCCGCCAAAGAATATCACTTATACACTTCAATCTGTCAAAGTATTAACAAAACCATGTTAACATTGAGCACAGTGGTTTGGGAAATTAATCCTAAAAAAAAAGATTGCAACTTATACAAGCCAGAAAACAGACCCCAAACACTAATGTTGAAATCCCCCAAACTGAGGCAAATGGAATCATTCTTGGACAGACAGGTTTACAAAAGTAAACCAAGCACAGAACAGACAACGGATCACAAAGTGTTGGTTTATAATCACTACCTCAACTGAATGTTTTAAACAAAAATTAACAACTAATTTTTAAAAACTGCTAATACATGACATGATAAAAAAATTTTAAAGAAAAAAAGTAAACCAACAAACCTTTAGTCTTTAGAAAAAAAATGTATCTGAAAGTGTACCTTTTTCCTTACTTTTACTGACGACTTTAAGGTGGTGTTGGCAACCGTCCCAGCGCACCTGGGATGTTAAGCGTTTCCCTCCCTCGCTCTACGGCATCAGTTCTTTAGAAAGCTCCAATCTCCGTCCCCCAAGGTCTATAGGGCTTGCCAAGGTTTGCAGCCTGCGTGGGTGTCGTAGGGCCCAGCAGGTGGAAGGAGCTGAAGGAGAAGGGGAAGGCTGAGAGCGAGGCCACGGAGGAGAGCAGCGGCGGCGACAGTTTGGAGGCCGAGGTCACCACGGGAAGCACCGGTCCCAGGCTGCCGCTAGGGGGCGCTCGCAAGGCCGGCGCCTCCGCATGGGCTGAGGCCAGCCTGCCCTGGTGATGCGGCTCCGTGGGTGACGCCGTGGTGCCAGCATTCCCGTGGCCATTCTGGGGCAGCAGCAGCGGGTGCGCGACGTGAGGGTGATGTCCAAAGGCGCTCCCCCAGGGAATGTGTCCGAGGCCCGCGTGGGCGCCGCTCGCGGCTTCCCGCTGGGAGGCGTAGTTGTTGAGATGTGAGACCAGGCGAACCCGAAGCGGGTCGGAGGCATCCAGTCCTTCAATGATGCTCAGGTAACGGGCAACTTCGGCTAGGCATTCCCGAAACCCCAAACTCCGATAGTCCATGGCCAGGGCGTGCGCGTCAAAATAACCTGAGCACAAAAACAAAAGGAAGCCTTCAAGGCGCTGCTCATTCCCGGATTTCTTCCACTCCACTTCCTGGCAAATACACATACAGGGTTACAGCACAGACCATGGGTCCTGGAAGCGCAAATATTTTGGAGCTGACCAAAATCTTTGCATTAATCAACATTATATGTTTGCTAATGCAAGTTCAAAGCCCAATTAGAAGCTGCTGAGCAGAAATTGGAATTATACCCTACCAGCAGATGAAACTATGTTCTTTCCTTTAATGTTTTCCCTCAACAACAACAAAAAATACATCAAGGACAGAGAAACCACAGAGTAGTGAAATTCATTAGACACACAGATGTAAGTTATCATCGGGAAGCTTTTAGGCACTTGGTCCTTGGTGAAGAATTTTGGGGCTGGAGACAGACACAGACAGGCTCCAGTCTCCCACCTTCTGTTAGCATTTTCCTCTGCTTGGCCACAACAGGTCCCTTCCCTCCGGATTCTTTTGGCAATTCGTTTTTTTAAATCCTGTGTATGAAATTCAGACTACATAGCTGCTGGTTTTAATAAGCCATTTCCCAAGCTTTTCTTAAATAGCAACAGACAAATGTGAGTGACTTGACCTAAATCATGGCTGTCACAACGGGAGGAGCTCAGAGACATCGGACACTCGCTGAAAGGTGAGTTAGTTCAGTTGGAAGAGGGCTGGGGCGATGAACTCACTGCCCAAGAGCCAGGAGCCGATGTGCTGCTGTTGAAGGTGCACTGGCTGGCAACCACACACTCACTGTTCGCTCTCTCCCCACCCCCAGAGCAAAAGCAGACGGGGACTGCACCAATCCCAGACTGCGCCTGCTGCTCCCTCCACGCCGCCGCCGAGCACGCACAGCCCCAGCCAGAACTGGAGAGGCGTACCTTTCCCCCCTGCAGTGTGCAGCATTTTCAGGTGATCCACCGTCATCTGCAGAATCTCTGCTTTCTCCAGCTTAGCAGATCCCTAAAGAGATGACAAAGGGTTTATCTGACACCAGGGCCGTTGGAGAGCTTAAAATACGCATGCACATACACAAATATGTAAGATTCAAACGTCAACTAAAGCAAAATGAGGTGTGTCCACAAAATCTGTTGGAGTTTTGGGTCTGAACGTACAGAGACATGGTAAGGCTTTTATTCCAAGACACGGATGAGGTTCGAAGCACGGAGGGGAGGGAATGAGGGTGCAGACGGCTACAACAGGCGCTCTACCTACTGCCTCCATTACCTGCTTCTCAAAAGCACTGGGTACCAGCCTCCTCAGCTCAGACAAACTGTTATTGATTCGGTCTCGTCGGCGCTTCTCGATTATCTGTGAGAAGCAGACAAAAACAAAGAACATTTCCATTATGACTGCAAATTCCAAGGAGAAGAAACTTGGTTCTTTCCGTTAGCTAATACAGCAATATGCATACACATTTAAAGTATGGGGGGGGGGGGATTACTCACGCCTCTCCGTCTTTTCCTGGCCAAAACCTGGGATGATGTCGTTGGGGACATGGAACCCAGCGCCGAACTCAAGTTTCTGCAAGATAGGAAGCAATTGCCTTGAGGAAGGATGGGGACTCGAGAGCCCCCCTGCACTCAGATTTCTTTGGCAACTTGAGCTGGAGAACGCTCTGGGGGGTCGCTCACAGCCAGCAGCAGTCGGCCCGGGGCTGCTGGACTCCGGGCAATGAGAACCGAGAACCAGCGCACCCCGGCCTCTCCTCCTCCCACTCAGGCTCGGCCGGGCGCCGCCAACTCACCCATTCTCGTCCGCACTCTCCTTCTCCACCTCGATGGTCTCGTCCAGCTCGCTATCGGAGGAGCTGTAGTCCGGGTGAGCTCTCTTCATGCTGGCGGAGCGCGGGCTCCGAGGAGGGTCGCGCGGCGGGCAGGGAGGAGTTAACAGCAGCGGCCGCTCGGCGCTCGGCTGCGGGCGGTGCGCGCACACTGATCCCACTCACGCTCAGCCTCCGGTTAAAACTCAACCATCCCTTTCCCACGCTGCGCCCCTTCCCAGGGCCCGGGGGAGGGCGGGGGAGGCGGGGAGGTGCGGGGGGCAGAGGCGGGGCCGCGGCTCCTGGGCAACAGCGGGCTCCGGCCAATCGGCGCCTCGCAGCGCGGATTGGCAGCCGCCCAGGGGGCGGGACGAGCGGAGGCCGAGGCGGGCTGCGCCCCGCCCCCGGAGCCCGCCCCTGCCCGGCGGCAGTGCGTCGGCTCCGCGGGAGCTCGGCTGGGGGCCGCGGGCGGCGCGGGCGGCGGTGGGCCGGCGGCGGGCAGGAGCTGGGGGCCGGCCCGGGACACCAGCCCGGCGCTAGCCACCGCCCCGCCCCACCCCGCGCGCCCCGATTGGCCTGGCCGTGCGCCAGGGCCGCGCCTGCAGCGCCGCCGGTGAGCCGCACGCGCCGCGGGCCGTGGGAAAGTGCCGGCGCCCCGGCCGCCAGCCAATCCGGACGGACGGCGACGGCGGCCGCGCTGGCGACGGCGGCGGCGGCAGCCCTGGGCGTCCGCATGAATGGAGAAGAATGGCCGGGCGGGGAGCGGGGCCGCGGGGCTGCGCGAGGGCGCGCCTGCCGGGCTCCTCGTGTGAACCTGTAATCGGAGTCCGGGCGCCGGCGGGCCCCGGAAGCCGCCGCCGCCGCCGCTCGCCTCCCGCTCTCCGCCCGGCCGCCGGTGCTGCACGGCGGGAGGCGCGCTCCGTTGGCCCGGCTTGGGCGGGTCCTGTAGGGAACGGTTGCCTGGGGCGCAGCTCGTGTAGGTGGTGGCCAGCGGCTCTGGGAGCCGAGACCGTAAGGGGCCGACAGAGGAATGATGTGCTTGGGGTGCGGGGAGCCTGTGAAAGCTTCTTAGCTCCGGGATGGAATGAATTCCCCCGTGCATCTCATTTCCGGGGAAGTGGACCGCTTGTTTTCTCTGTTAACTTGAGGGAGGGGTAGCTGTCCCCGGAGACATTCATTATGTTGGGGTTTTTGTTGTTGTTTTAGTTTGGTTTTGTCCTCCCCCCTCTAGAGTTGGCGGCCAGATCCTCTCAGCAGGCGACAGGGTGGCGGCCTGGGTGTTTGCTTCGGAGGCTGACCTCACTGCGGGAATGCACGTTTCTCACCAGCACCACACACACACACACACACACACACACACACACACACACACACACACACACACTCCCTTTGGTCTCAGTCAGGGCGGGTGTTAGGGGTGCTGTATGAAGTTCTGCGCACCTCGCCCCTCCTCCCCACCAAGAAGGCCGACTTTTAACAGTATTTTAAATCTAAGGATTGGTTCCTGAGTCCAGCGTTTATAGAAGTAGCCAAGAGAAAACCCGATCTTTATCCCGTTCGAAGGTAGAACACTCTGGGTTCCGCTGTGGGTCCCGCTGTGGGTTCCTGCCTGTGAAGCAAAGCTTCATGAATGTTGAGGGGAGTAAAAAAAAACTCCATCACTTTTGCCAGCATTTTGGTTTCTAGACTCGATGAGTTCCAAGCCCAGCATGAGGGCCTAAACCCAGTCCCCAGGTCCTTCTCTCCATCTGCACGCACTATGGGTCACCTCCTGGCTCCTATTAAAGATCTTCCTGCACGTCACCTTAACGTCCAGCTCCTCAGCACCCGTCCCTCCTCTGAATAGGTGAGGTCCCTCCATCTTGGCTTTGTTCTTGCCCCATGCCCCTGCAGGGCTGATACCCCACCACATGCTGCTTACGAGTGGTCAATCCAAGATCAGTTTCACAGCCTGTTTCCCCGGCTGCGTTCACAGCTGAGCTTCTACAGGGCTGCTGTCTCAAACCTGGGAGCTCATGACGAACATCTCTCCGCTGCCTCCATCTTCACACTGACACACCACAGCACCTGCCCCCTCCCACTGCCTGGTGATCCAGACAGAAGACTTGGCAAACCATTCCTGTGCCTTCCATAGTCCCTCCCCCATCCCATTTCTTCCCCCAAAGTGAGAGGTCGTCCTGCCCCAGAATCAGTGACTTCCAGTGCATGGCTTTTTCCGGGTCAGTGGCACCGTGCAGGAAGGCCGCCTCTGCTTTGGCCAGTTTTGGCTGCTCTGCAGAGATAGAAGCAAGCTACAGGATGGCTGGTAAAAAGAAAAGGTGGACGGTGAGGGTATTTGATTTCATACCATTTTAGGTTCCTGTATTTCTCACACGTGTGTGTTTGCCTCGGAAAACGAGGCTCTCCTGTTGGGCATGTGGTGTTGCATGCCTATAATCATACAACTTGGAAGTAGAAGCGGAAAAGTCATAAGGTTGAGCCCAGCCTGTGTACGCTACAGAGGTCAAGACCCTCCTGATTATATGTAAAACAAGACCTTGTACCAAAAAAGCCCAAGGCTGTGGCTGTAACCCAGGAGCCCAGCACTTGCTTAGCACCACCAAATGATATCAGCGCTCACCTTTCCATCCATCTAACCAGTACTGACTGTCTCCTTCGTGCCTGGCACAAGGCTAGCACCTGGGAACAAAGGTGACCGAGGTCATAAGCTCCGCTCTGGAACTCCCATCCTAGAGAGACAATGCACAATGAGCTAACACACAAGTGAGATCGATCGCTGTAGGTGCCCCAGAGCCTAGTGGCACCTTCTGATAAGGAGGCAGGACGCAGTGGGGACACTTTTATTAGGTCTGGTGGAGCTTTTCAGAGTTAACCAAGGATGTAAAATCAAGATGAGATGGGGGAAGTCACTGAGTAATCACCAGGAAGGAAGGGTGGCAGCCCATCCCTTGGGGGGTGGGATCTGGGAGACCTGAGAGCACCAGGCTGTTTCCCACCAGCCACTAGCCACTGGCATTTTTTTCCCCTGGGAGATTTGGGGCTTCTTGCACAGTGAGTGGGGGTGCTCAGGCCTGGCCTTTAAGAATGGGGTCTTTTTAGAACTAGAGAGGTCTGGAACCCTGCAGGAAACCCTTATTTCGTCACTGTGCTTTCGGGGCAAGTGATCTGTCACTGTGCTGTCTGGGCAGGTGACCTCACAGGGGCTGCTGGAAATGGTGCTCAGAGGTGGAGCCTTCATGTGCAGCTTGCCTTTAAGAGCTCTCGGGAGGCTGAGGCAGTCAGATCTCGAATCTGAGGCCAGCCTGATCTACATAGGAAGTTCCAGACCAGTGCTATGTAGTGAAACCCAGCCTCCAAAAAAGTTTTGTGTCAAAAAAAAAAAAAAAAAAAAAAAAACCAACTCTTACAGTTATTCATGGCAGGACATTCCTGTAATCCTAGCCCCGGGGCAGCTGAGATGGGAGAATTCACAGTCTCAAGGCAATCTGGCTACGTGACCCTGTCTTGCAAAGCAAAAATCAACCAAAGAAACTCTGAAGCCAAGGCAGCAGGTGAAGTATTTGAAACCTTTAGGGTTTGGTTGATTAAAAACTTGTAGGAAAGCCCTAAGTGCTAGGCACTGAGTCAGGCCTGGAGCAATGAGGCTGAAAGGCCACGGTCTCCATCCCGCTCCTCAGAAGAACTTCCTGACCGTGGGACAAGTTATTTAACCTCTGTTACAATGTCTCCATTATCTGCGACATTGATAATAGTTACCACCCAAGGTCAATTATGAACAGTGCATTGATTACATAATGTGTGGCCATTGGTACACACTAAGTAAACAGCACCCGTTAGTATCAGGCATTGGTATGTCTGCTCTGTTGGTGAATGCAGCAGTAGGTAACCCCAGCATTTTCTTCTGATGGTGTCTCATATCTGCTGAGATTGTGATGTAGCATAATCTCGTAATGGGATGTATTAACACAGCATCTCTAGAAAGTAGCTTTTTAGTATCATGGAAGGGGATCAGTGCTGCATACTTAAAGCACCCGTCTACTGTGAGTAGGATGGCCATCTGCTGCTCATTTTTAGTGAAAGTGCTGTTTCCGAGTCTCTTATTAAGAAGCATCCCCCCGAGCGCACACTGCTATAAATAGGTATATAAATAAGCTGTACACTCCCAGGGTTCAGCTTCTGCTCTCTTTGGAGCATGCGTCAAGTCAGAACTGAAGCAGAGTGGTCCCAAACTGTCACAAAAGAATCTTGACTCAGCAACCATCCTCCATCCTCCTGAACGTGGGGCTCCCCAGCAGTCCTCCTTGCCAGAACATCGCCTAGCCCCGTGCCGTGTTGTGCCACAGACGAGTGTGTTTCCACTCTCAGGTCTAATTGACAGCCAGTGTGAGGCACGCTGCTGTTTTCTGGGAAGACATGTTCCATTGGAAACAACTGGCCACAGTGGCTCCGTGGAGAGGGAGGGGCGACCAGGTCACCTGCCTGACTTTGGGTTACCATGAGCTAATCATAAGCCGTGCTCACACCTCCCTCCCACGAGCCTTACTTTGCTCATCAGCGTGCTTTTTGGTTTTTGAAAGTTAAAATGAAACGAAGCAAAGCCTGGTGTGGTAATAGTGCCTGGAATCCCAACACTTTGGAGATCATGACGGGAGGATCAGTTTGAGGCCATGCTCAGCTCCACACTGAGTTGAGAGCTGACCCGGAATACATTAGACCTTGTTTCAAAACAAGAGAGGACCAGTCCAGGGAGACACTTCTGTAAAGTAGGATACAAACATGATCTTTATGCTTATCATTGATGATGAAGAGGAAGACAATGTTAGTAATGGTGATGATGACAGTAATCACGCTAATAACGTCCTGAGCTTTGCTGGAGCAGCAAGTGGAAGACGCTTCAGTGGATTCTCCTGTGAATTCCTCCAGGATAAGCCACTCTGTCTATACAGAAAGGGACATGGAAAGGAAAAGGGAGAGGAAGGAGGGTAGAGAAAGACCTTTTTATCCTGGTATGGCGGTGGTAAGTTACCCAGCCTGGACACCGCTGCTGTCCACCCACCCCCTGTTACCCCGCTCTACAACAAGGTCTCGTGTACCCCAGGTGTTTAAAGTGGCAGTTTGGCACCAGATGTGTAAAGTGAGGACATGACTGCTCCAAGGTATGGCTGAGGGGAAGGATTTTATTGTAGATATGAGGGAGAGTACAGCCAGAGGCATCTGGAGGAGTCTAGAGCAGGGAGAAAAGGTAGTACATTGAACATGGCCAGCAGAATGGACCAGGCCCTGAGAGGAGAGGAGGGAGGGAGGGAGGAGGACCGAGGCGGGGAGAGGGGGCCAAGAGAGCCAAGAGATGGCTGCAATGGCAGGTTTTATATAGGAATGAGAAGCTGGGGGGAGGGAAGCCCATGATCTGGAGACCTTTAGGGTAGGGGCAGGTGAGAAGAACATGCAGCATAGACTCTGTAACAGGTTTGTGGTGCTGAGAGAGCCCGGGAGCCAGCATGCACTTGGCTAAGCTAATAGGCACCACAGTTAGCCATTTGTCCTGAGCTTCTTCTGAGCCTGATACTGGTCTTAGAACTTGCTATGTAACCAAGGAAGACTTTGAATTTCCTATCCTCCTGCCTCCATCTCCCAGTGCTGAGATTACAGGCATATGTGATAACATCTGATTTACACAATATCTGAGCATCCAATGGAAGGTCTAAAGTAAACCTGTAAGGGCCCAGTTCCCAAGGACAGGTAACTTCCAGGAATGCTGGGGGCTGTCGTTCTGGGAAGGTGACAAGCCATGTGTGTTCACTTCAGTCAACAAGGTTGGTTGCCCCAACAGCAAAGGATGTACTTGATCACATGTAGGTGGGAGGTCTGTAGGCAGGAAGGATGTCAACATGCTTGCCCCCAACTGGACAAAAGTGGGAAGGACTATAGCTTTGGGGGTTTTGCCTTTGTGAATACCAGACTAACCTAATTCAGCACCATTCTCTGGGAATCTTGGGATGAAGCATGCTTTAATTGAATGATTGTGGATTTGATTTTGAAGTTTAACATCAAACCCAGGACTTGATGCATGCTAGATAAAAGCATTCAACCAACTGAGCCACGTCCCAGCTCTTGTGTTTAGCTTTTGGTTAGTGACCACTGACCCACAAACAATTAAGTAATCATCAAGTTTTTGGTTTGGTTTGGTTTTTGTTTTGTTTTGAGATAGGTTTTCTCTGTGTAAAATCCCTGGCTGTCCTGGAACTCGATTTGTAGACCAGGCTGGCCTTGAACCCACAGAGATCACCCTGCCTCTGTCTCCCAAGTGCTGGGACAAAAGGCATGTTCCACCGCCACCCAGCTAAATAATCATGAGTTTAAAAGCAACTCACAAAATGTTGCTGGGTAGGTGTGGTGGCACAGGCCTTTAATCACAGTACTCAGGAAACAGAGGCAGGTGGATCTTTTGTGAGTTTGAGGCCAGCTTGGTCTATATAGACAGTTCCAGGCCTATCAGGGTTTCATAGTGAGACCTTGTCTCAAAATAAATAAATAAAATATGTATAGAACATAGTTACTAAGAAAGTAATGAAATATAACTTGCTTTTTAATTTTTTTTCTGACAAATCCCAATAACATTTTTAAGAAAACATTTTAGTAGAACTCTGTATTGCATGGGTGAATGTGTGTGCACATATCCATGTGTGTGCATGCATATGTATGCAATCACATGGACGTAGCAGCCAGAGATCTTAATTAAAATGATGCAGATATCTGGGGCTGGGGAGATAGCTCCTTGCAAACACTAAGACTTCAGTTTGATCTCCAGAACCTACATGGAAATGCTGGGCTAGGTGTGATGGCACACATTTGTAACCATAGCACTGGGGAGGGGAGACAGATGAACCTGGAATTTGATAGCCAATCAGCCTAACCTAATTGGTGAGATCCAGGCAAATGAAAGATCCCATCTCAAAAACCCAAGGTGGGTGGCTCCTGAATTATGATGCCCAAATTTGTCCTCTGGCCTCCACAGGTATGTGCATATGCTTCTACGTCACAGGCATGCACACACACACACACACACACACACACACACACACACACACACACAGATGTAGAGACTGATATATAGCATATTATTTTCTTAATTAACTCTTATGGTCATTTGCAGCATATTTTCATCATTTACAAATTCAACTGCTTTTCATATCTACAGCTTCAAGTCAATTTGAAGTATAAATGAGATCAATCAAGCCTCCTGGGCTGAGCATCTACAGGATTCTTGGACTGTCTGTTCATAGCCAGTCATTGCTGAATTAGTTGGACCACAACCTATAAGTCATTCTAATAAATCCCATTTATACATATATATGTACATATATATATATATATATATATATATATATATATATATATAGAGAGAGAGAGAGAGAGAGAGAGAGACATGTAGAGAGAGATTCATTCTATGAATTCTGTTATTGTAGAGAACACTGACTAATACAAGAAATTATTATTATAAATATGTGATGGTTAGTGGGTTTTTTGTTTTGTTTTTGTGTTTTGTCAACTTGAAACAGCTAGAGTCATCTGGAAAAGGAAAACCTAAGTTGAGAAAATATCTCCATCAAATTGGCAGGTCTGTAGGGCATTTCCTTGATTAATGGTTGTTGTGGGAAGGCCCGTCCCACTATGGGCAATGGCAGACCTAGGCAGGCGGTCCTGGATTGTACAAGAAAGGAGCTGAGCAAGCCATGAGGAAGAACCAATAATCGGTGTTTCTCCATGGCCTCTGCTTCAGTCTCTGACACAAGATTCCCACCCTGCTTGAGTTCCTGCCTTGGCTTCCCCTGATGGTGGAGTGTAAGATGAAAAAATCCTGCCTTCTCTCTAGTTGCTTTTGGTCACGGGGTTTTATTACCATAGCAACAGAAAGCAAAGTAAGACAAAATAAATCTAAGATAATTTTGAATTATTGAAGGTCAAAATATAGGAGGTCCCAGGTGACCCCCAGACTGGAATTCACAGACTCCATGGCTTTGTAACTAGCCAGCTGCCAACGCACTGCCTATAGGCTGGAAGCAATATTTCCTAGAGCTTTGATTTTAGGGTCAAAAGGATTTGGTTTTTATTCAAAAACCACAGGGTAGAGATGAAGAAGAAAAAAGAATTGGGGCACAGATATTCTTAGTAGACAAAAAGTTAAGTCTGAAGGAGCTAGCTGATAGATCATTTTGGAGAGAAAAGGAAGCATATTTTTTGCTGGGTAAAAGCTCATCCATACCACCAATCCTCACCCCTTACACACATGTGCACATACCACCACATGGCCTCCTGTGAAAGACTTGGGTGTTGGACAATGCAAGTCTTCAGAGGGCGTGGCCTTAGGGGCAGAAGCAAGAGCTTCTGGGGGGCACGGATGAAGTTAACTGTACTCAGCTTGAGGGAGAGCATCCAACAGGTACTTCCCAGGTGAGGCTAAGAGCATAGAACAGGGCAGAATCCCTAAGCCAAGCAGAAAGATTGAGCCGCTGGAGATTTTTTGGCTTTGTTTTTATTTATTTGTTTTTATTAGTGTATGAGTGTTTAGCGTGCATGTACGTCTATGCACCATGTGCATGCCTGATCCCCTGAAACTGGAGTTACAGACAGCTGTGGGCTGCCGTGTGGATGCTAATGAATGAACCCAGGTCCTCTACAAGCAAACGCTGTCAACCACTGAGCCATCTCTTCCATGCGGGTTGGGCACAGGTGCGGACTCATTTGTACCCAGGATCTAGTGAGGCTGTGCACTTCTGCTACGGGAGAGAAGAAGTGACAGGGGGTTTGGATTTCTGTCCTGTAAGGGCCCCACAACCCAACTCAGCGGTGTTGGAAGAGAGGGCCTCGCTTGGCTGGTTTTCCTATCAGCTGGACACAGTCATCTGAGCGGAGGGAACCTCAACTGAGAAAATGCCTGCGGAAGATCTGGCTGTGGGCAAGCCTGTGCGGCATTTTCTTAATTAGTGATTGATGGAAAGGCTGAGCCCATTGGGAATGGTGCCAGCCCTGGCCCGGTGGTCCTGGGGGCTATAAGAAAGCAGGCTGAGCGAGCTATAAAGCACAAGCCGGTGAGCAGCACCCCTCCGTGGCCCTGTGTCGGTCGGCTCCCGCCTCCAGGCTCCTGCCCTGTTCGAGTTCCAGTCCTGACTGCTTGTGATGATGAACTGTGATATGTAGGTGTAAGCAGAATAAACCCTTTCCTCCCCTACTTGCTTTTGGTCATGGCGTTTCATCACAGCAACAGAAACCCTAATTAAGACAGGGCCTTTGGGAGATAATTAAGTTTGGAGGAAAATGAAGCCCTCATGATGGAACTGGGCTCTTGTAAAGAGCTACCTGGAAGCTAGCTCTCTTCCTGCCTCCTCTCTCCCTCCCCTCACCCTTCTCCACTCCCCCTCCCCCCCTTTCTTTATAGAACACAGCAAAGGTAGCCAGATATCTGTAAGGCTATAAAGTGGGGGTGGCTCAGAGGTACCCCATCATGCTGGGATCTCCTTTTAGACTGCCTGTCTCCAAAGCTAAAAGGAGATTCCTATTGTCAAAGTGGCCCCATCTATGGCACTGAGTTATGATGGCTAGAGATAAAATAATTCCTATTTCAAAACTCCTTTTTAAATCTGAGGAACATGGCAGCATTCTTACTATCAATTCAATGTTTAAAATTAGTACATTAATTTTTTTCTTATATTCCATGTTCATATTAGAAATTTGTATTTAGAAAATCATTCAGTTACTCTGATTCCAGATTATACTGTGTAACACACACATTCAGTTTATTCTCTCAAGACTTAAAACGCTTCACTAGTTCTTAAATCCTATACATTTTATTCTTTATATTGCCTATATGGTTTAGTATGCACCTTTTTTTACAATAAAAAAAATTAAGTTTATTGATATGTTTATACCTACCATTTTAATCTGCATTAAGCAGAACTATAACAAAATTTTCTGGAAAATGAGCAATAAAATTTAAGATAAGGTTTGGGGGCTTATATATTCCAAAGCTTTTGTAACAAGCTACTACACCTTTGTGAGCAGACATTCCTGCTCAGGAAGGTACTCTATTACACAGCTTTTAAAATGTGTTCCACTAGGGACTGGAGAGATGACTCAGAGGGCAAGAGTACATGTACTCTTGCAGAATACCCAAGTTTGGTTTCTAGCACCCATATCTGACATGCTCTCAACCTTCTGTAACTCCAGCTCCAGAAATTCCAATGCCTCTGGCCTCCCCCGGTACCTGTACTCACGTGCACATACCTTCCCATATATATATACACACACATATATATATATATACACATATATATGTATGTATATATAATCATCAAATTTTATTTCACATATAATTGAATGAGCTAAGCAAAAGACACAAGTTTCCTACTTAAAAAGCCCTACTTTAAGAGCAAGTATGTTTTTCTCTTTTTCAATGGCTTTTTCAAATCCTTCAGGGATTATAAGTTAATGAACTAGGACAAGTTCCTTTCTAAATAAATGGCACAGATTTTGGTATTTCTCATATCTCTGCTTAAGAGCAGCTGGGTTTTCAGACCTGTTTGTCAAGTGGCAGAAAAATAGATGGCCAGTTTCTCTCCGCTGGATGTCCTCACTTTACAGAACTGATCCTCTGGCTTAATGATTGGTACATGAAGTAACAAGAACAAACCATGACCCCTCCCTCTAAGATATCATCTCCCCCCACTTGCCGTACTAAGTCCCCAGAATACAGTTATCAGGGTTCCTTTCTCCAGTTTATAGTTATAGCCAGGTATCTTTGCACGAACAGCCTTCCCAAGTGCGGTGGGCCAGATGTTCAACCCTGGAGCATGCTTTGAAACATAGCTCTCCTCATGGAGCAAGGGAGCTCTGTAACTTGAAGAAGCTTTCTTTTGCCTTCTACTACGCTTTGACCCAGATTGTCCTCCAAACTGCACACATTAAAGACTGTTCCCCAGCGTGGTACCGCTGGGAGGTGGTGGGACCTTGTGATAGTTTGAATAAGAAAGGCCCCCCAAGGCTCAGATATTTGAATTCTGGGTCATTAGAAGGGGTGCTACTTGAGCTGGATTAGGAGATATGACCTTAGAGTGGGTGTGGCTTTGTTGGAGGAAGTGTGTCACAGGGAAGGGGAGGAGGGGCAGGGAAGAGGGCATAAGCTTTGGGGTTTCAAAAGCCCAAGCCAGCCCCAATGTCTCTCTCTTCCTGTTTCCTGTGGATCCAGATGAAGACCTCTCAGCTCCTTCTCCAGCACGTCTGCCTGCATGCTGCCATGCTTCCCACCATGAGGTTAAGGGACTAAACCTCTGAAACTGTAAACCACCATAATTAAATGGCTTTCTTTTGTAAGAGCTGCTGTGGTCATGGTATCTATTCACAGCAACAGAAGACTGACCAGGACAGACCTTTAAGAGGTGGAGTCTCGTGGGGGGTCTTTGGGTCATTGGTAAACCCTCTCCCTCATCTCTACAGTGCTGGGGATCGAACCCATGGCCTTGTACATGCCAGCCAAGTACTCTACCACTGAGTTACACCTTCAGCTCTTTCAGTGATTAAGTTAATTTATTTTCCACCATGGTGGGGGAAGTATAGAACTAGGAAGTTCAAATGGTAGAACATGTCATAGATTTTAAATATATGCCATCTTTTATATGAAACAGAATATATTTGGCTTGGAGATAGTTGAATTTGTCCCTGTATTTATGTGTACAATCATGACATTACCTCAGACCCTAAGTCCCTACACAATCACTATAACAAATATTTAAAGTAACTTTGGGGGCTTTTGTTTTTGAGACAGGGTTTCAAACTGTAGCCAGGCTGGCCTGGAACTCACTATGTAGTTCATTTAGCCTTAAACTCTTACCCTCCTACTGCTTCAGCCTCCTGAGTATAGATTTCAGACAGGAGCAACAATGTCTCTCCTTAAAAGCTTTCATTTTAAACACCCATCCTTGGGAGTATGGAGGGTTAATACTACTAAATACTGTAGGCAAAAGTTTCTGTCCTGTCTGCCAGCTCCCAAATAACCAACATGGGGACTTACTATTACTTATAAATGCTTGGCCAATAGCTCAGGCTTATTACTAACTAGCTCTTACATTTTAAGTTAATGCATATTCCTTATTTACACTCTGCCATGTGGTGGTGCCTTTCTTAGCATGGCACATTCACCTCCTGCTCCCTCTGCATTTGCCTGGTGACTCCAGACTCTGCCCTTCTTTCTCCCATCATTCTCAGTTTGGCTTTCCTGCCTAACTTTATTCTGTTCAGCTATTGGCCAGTCAGCTTGTTTCTTAAACCAATCATAAGGACATATATTCACACAGGTACAGAAGGATTATTCCACAGAAAAAGACCTTTGAAAAAAAAACACGTGAAAACATACCACTATAGAAACTTCCTAAAAATATACATGTATAAGAGGAGTTAACCTCTAATTGGTGGTGGTGGTGGTGGTGGTGTGTGTGCAGACAATGCCTCTCCTAGACAACTGGAAATCAAATAAAAACCAGTGTCAGGAATGAGTTACCTCTTTTGAAGTTGTTGGTCAGTGGAGTCTCATAGATCACCCCCAACATTACAAGCTATTGACATTGTTCTCAGTTACCCTCCAAAACTTGGTGCTAAGACCAAGTTTTGTTGAAGATACCACATACTTAAGTGTGCAAGTGTGTGCATATTTGGTGGTCTCTGAGTCTCCACAATCCATTTTTTTTTTTCCTAGTGCAAGCCAAATTTCATGTTTAGATGATAACTGGGGAAAAAAAAAAAAGAATAGTTCAGGTTCTATGGTTTGTTTTGGGGTTTTGTGGTTTTGTTTTTGTTTGGTTTGTGTTTTTCAAGGCAGGGTTTCTCTGTGTAACAGTCCTAACTGTCCTGGAACTCACTTTGTAGACCAGGCTGGCCTCAAACTCACAGCGATCAGCCTGCCTCTGCCTCTCGAGTGCTGGTGTTAAAGGCGTGTGCCGCCGCCGCCGCCGCCGCCGCCGCCGCCGCCGCCGCCGCCGCCGCCGCCGCCACCACCACCACCTGACTTTCCATTTTGATGCAACAGACCGAGTTGCTGCCTTTGGTCCCATTACCTTTATTTATTGGAGTCAAAACAGAAAAAGGAGAGGATGTGCTCATCTAGGCCTTGTAGCAAGGACATCCTCAAGGGTAAACAGGAAAGAAGGATGGCCCAGTGAGAAGAGAGTTACATGGCCCTGAGGTAAAGTGAGTGACATAATCTGTTAGATCAGAAGCAGGAGATCCCCAGACTCCATTTGTTGTAGTTGAGGTGATTTAAAATGACTTAAGGGAGAAAGTCCCAGGGGCTTGATGAAGACCTTGTTTTCAGGGATGGAAAGAACGTGGGAATGAATTATGGGAGGACACTGAGCAGCACCCAGCCTGTCATTGGATAGAAGTAACACTGTGTCAAAAAGCTAGGTACCTGTAGTCCTAGCATTTGGGAGACTGAGGCAAGAAGGTCAGTGTGAGTCTGAGGCTAGCCTGGGCTACAGTAGTAACTTCTAGATGGCCTGAACTATATGCAGAAAATATACAAAACAAAAAATATCAATTTTTTAGCCCGGTAACAGTGGCTATCAACATCCAGCCTGCATCAGCTGAAGTTAATGTGACTGTTGTTGGACATTTGCAATCCATTATTTTAGGAAGCCATTTGTCTTTGCAGGTGGAAAAGCCTGATTCCAACGGGAAAGTTTAGAAGGAAACAAAGTTGCTTAGCCTCTCTCTGCCCAGAGATCTTGAGATACACAGTATTTAGCCGTGTAGCTTTGAGATCTGCCACGTACTCTGGAACCTGGTACTTTTCTAGGGAATTAGGGATGTGTGTTAAATTCCCAGTTTAAGCCACTTGAATTTGGAGACAGTTTTGGTGGTGACAGTTGGGAGTTTGCTGTCTAAGGAAGTTGCTGTCTATCTGGAGAAACCATGGCTCTCAAAATAAATTTCCCATGGGAAGGGTTCCACAGACAATAAAGGAAACCATTGTCTTCCTGTGTCAAATGAAATGCCCAGATATCTGAGTGCCAAGTAAATGAGCAAATAAAAGATAAAAGCAAAGATGAGGCCATCTTTCAAATCTGCAAAGGCAAAATAATTAAAAGTAAAGTATACATTATAATGGTAATAATAGAATTAATAATATATATTAATTATATAAACAGAGAAAGTGTGTTCCTCTAAGGACTGTAGTTCACAGAGTGGGTTTTTTGTTTTGTAGTTTTTGCTTTTTTGTCTCACAAGTATAGTCCTGGCTGACTTGGACCTTGTTATGTAGACCAAGCTGGTCTTGAACCCACAGAGATCCACCTACCTCTGCTGGAATTGAAGGTATGTGCTACCACAGCTGGCCTAGTCCACAGTTTTATAATGAACTATGATGTATCCAAACACCATACAGAGAGAGAGAGAGGTATACACAGAAGGGGGTACACACACACACACACACACACACACACACACACACACAATCTCAGAACCTAGTACTGTGCCGAAGGCAGTACACTCCAGAATCACATGGATTCAGGGACACCACCACCACAGGGTATCCAACTGGGTCAGGCTCAGGAATTCATCCTCCAAACAAGTTCCTGAGCAATGATTTAGGAATTGCTTACGTCAGCTCTATGGTTTGCAACTGAACTTCATACTAGAATCATCCAGCAATCCTTTTTCTGAAAATAAAATTTGAATCATTAGGTCCTATCACAAAATAACAGAAACCACAACCTCAGGGACACAACCTGGCTGTCAGTACTTAAGCCCTCTGATGGCTCCAAAGGGAAGCCAACTAGAAAACAGACAACCAGTGGCCTCAGGCTCCAGCACCCAGCAGAATTGGTGGACACTTTTTAAAGCATTGACTATGAGGCCTCTGTCCTGGGTTTGGGGGGCCTTGAACTTGCCTCCAGTTGCATCCCCAGTGATGCTGTTGCTCCTTGAACTGTGTGTGCCTTGAGAACCAGCAGGTGAGGCCACCTTCAGCCCCAGTGCCCTTGGATTTATTGGAGGCCTGGTGGAAAATACTGAAGTTAACAACATCTCAGCATCCCCCTTCCCAAAAGACTGGGGATTCAGATTTAATTAATTTACATGTGAGTCTGGCAAAAAAAAAAAAAAATACCATAAAAGTCTCCAGGTGACTAATGTGTAGCCAAGGTAGAGTCACAGCAAAACCAACATGTCACCAAGCACAGTGCCTATGGGTGTATGCTTCATGTATGGCATTTGCCTCTTGTGAGTTAAATGTGACTTCTCCTTCTAAAAGGAATGCATCTTAATCATTACACAACATATACCCATTGGGGGAAAGACCTATTCAAAAAATGCAAAATCTTGATAGTCATCTGCTGTGGGATGGGCTGTATGTCAAATTGCTCTGATTGGTCAATAAATCAAATTGCACTGATTGGCCAGTGGCCAGGCAGGAAGTATAGGCAGGACTAACAGAGAAGAGAAAAGAAAGAACAGGAAGGTGGAGGGAGTCACTGCCAGCCATGACAAACAGCATGTGAAGATGCTGGTAAGCCACGAGCCATGTGGCAAGGTATAGATTTATGGAAATGGATTAATTTAAGCTATAAGAACAGTTAGCAAGAAGCCTGCCACGGCCATACAGTTTGTAAGCAATATAAGTCTCTGTGTTTACTTGATTGGGTCTGAGCGGCTGTGGGACTGGCGGGTGAGAGAGATTTGTCCTGACTGTGGGCAAGGCAGGAAAACTCCAGTTACAGTCATCTGAATTTGATAAATAAAGAGGTTAAGGCAAGGGACAAGGCTCCCATCCCATTCGGTGCCATAAACACATGCTCAGCATTTTCCTGCTGTAGCACAGTAGACTGTCCCTTTGGAGAGCCACAGTCAGTCAAGCCAATAGAAACATCAAAGCCCTGATTATAAACGCAGCCTCTTCGATGAGAATTTATGCTCGTGGCTAAATAAATATCAACCCTGATTAAACTCCCTGGCTCCAGGAAAAGTCTCTGAGTGTGAGCAACACAACCCAAAGTGAGGATTAATGCCAGCTGATGGTTTAGAATTATACAGGGTCCTTTTTAATCACACACACACACACACACACGAACAACTTGCCTGCTACAGAGACTGAAAACTCGGGTTTGGAGGTGGGAACGGGGAGTGTCTGGTGAAGTCAGTCCCTAACTGGGGCATTCTTGTATGACTCCATATATTAACTAGAAATATTGTCAGGACCAACACCAAGATGGAGTCACTAATGCTCCCACAAAATATGTCTGTAAATAATAACTTTCTATTTCAGCCCCCCACTCCCAAACAACGACACTGTTGCTTTTAGCAGCTGGTGGAGTACATTGCCATCCATGACCCTTCTAGACTATACAGTGTAAGTCACAGTTCTTATTCCCAGAAGGACCTCAGAAATTCACACTGGAAAGAGTTTAGGGCTCATCTATTTTTATAATTTTATAATTGAGAAACCACTTTATATATTTGGTTGTAGAACGGCTGTAGCCAAAAGGACCCTCAACAACCAGTGCTAGTGAGGACCTGGAGAAAAAGAAAACAGAGACTAAACTGCATTGTGGTCTGAGCCAATCCGGAAGCTACCTGGGACTCGATTTGAAAACCAAACATGAATTTACCTTCAAATGAACACCTCCCCTTCCCGCTATCTATTCACGAGAAAGTGTATGTTCACAGGAAGCCTGTGTGACCTTTCATACCATTGTTCATAATGGCCACATTGTGGGAACAATTCCAGTGCCATCAACAAAATGTGATTCAAATCTCCATAGTGTAATATAATTGGAGAATGGAAAACAAGTGCTAATTTACAGTTAGCTAACGGTACCAGGTGTTTGTGTGTGTGTGTGTGTGTGTGTGTGTGTCTGTCTGTCTGTCTGTCTGTCTGTGTTTTACAGTACTGGAGATGGAACCAAAGACCTTGTCCATGCTTGTGATGTAGACAGCCAAGTTTTTGCTTTTCAGAAAATGAAAATATTCTAACATAATTGGTGTTAGTGAACATCTAGGAAGCCGCTAAAAATCAATCCAATCATGGTTTTTTGTTTTTGTTTTGTTTTCTGAGACAGGGTTTTTCTGTGTACCCGTGCGCCTTTCCTGGAACTCACTCTGTAGCCCAGGCTGGCCTCGAACTCACAGAGATTGCCTGGCTCTGCCTCCTGAGTGCTGGGATTAAAGTCGTGTGCCACCACCGCCCTGCCCAATCATGTATTTTAAGTGGGTGAGTTGTATATGAATTCTATCTCAGTAAAGCTGAGGGTTTTTAAGTCCTCGGTGTCCTGGACTAGGACACTGTGAAGTAAGTTTCCATTAGTCTCTCTCTGGGGCCACCTTGACACAGGAGACATTAAGTGTCCTCAGCCTGGAGTTGCTTCTAGCCAGTTGAGGGGCACCCAGGAAAGAGGCCCAGATGAGGAGTCCTAGGTTAGGGACTTCTGGGTCCAGGTCTGGCTAACAGGATAGCGACAGGGCGGTACCCCTCCTCTGCTTAGCACAATGAGCCGGTCTCCTTGGCACCGCCACAGCGGGGTCCCTGAACCTCAGGGTGGGACGGGACAATGAGCCACTAAGTGGTCCAGCCACTGACCAGTTGAAAGAATATTTGGAAACAGTTTTTCTCGCCTGGCTCTGATCGACGTTCGGTGACTGACCTCCAGCTGGACTTTGCAAGAGCTCGGACCCTTAGGGAACCCAGACCGCAGGACGACCCACCGCGGGGACGCCGCCCCGGAGGCCCCGGGTTCTGCGCCGAGCGGGCGGGGGAGGGGCGCTGGAACTGCGGCGCGGCCGGGGTTCCCACGCTCCTATTGTTGGCGACTTTGTTTCCAATTCCCATCACGTGTGCTAATTAGTTGGAGCTGCTGGCTGGCTGGGAGGCGTGTGGCGCGCCTGAAAGCAGAAAGATCGCTTCCTGTTGGGAGGGCAGGACGCTAGCTCAGAAGGGGTTAGACAGGAATGATGATGGCAAAGGTTCCTGAAAGCTAGAGCTACCGAAAAGCTGAGGCGACCGACCCGCGGGGAGGGTGGGGGAGGCCAAGAGAAGTCGCCTCTCCCTCTCTAACCTGACTCAGAATTGTGTTCCGTGCATCTTTTCAAAATTAAGGTGATAGAGGACGGGTGTTTCAGTCTGCTCATTAAAATTGTGGTTTGTTTGTTTGTTTGTTTTGTGAATTTAACAGTCACGTACTATTCAACAGAAAAGGAGAAGAAACGTGAAGTGTGGCGAGTCGTGTTTCACCAGGGGCTTGCTCGTCCTCAGGCCCTCAGCTTCTGACTTCTTTTCACCTTGGCGCTGAGCCCCTGGAAGGCTAGAGACGACAGGCAGGGCAGCAGCAAGCTTGCCAATACGGGGCCCAAAGAAAAGAAGCGCTTTCTGTGTTTCCAGGCTTCTTGCTGCGTTTCTTGAACACTCTGATCCCACAATGGAAGTTTCTGCTTTGAAAATACTATAGCACCCATACAGTATCCTTCAAATAAGAGAGAAAGTGGCATTTGTGAGGATTCACTATACAACCTTGTAGCAATAGAGAGGAATCTGCACTGAAAGAGGCAGGCGGAACTGTGGGGGAATGGAGAGTGATGCCAAACGCGGTCCACAAGGGTGCCTGGGTATCTACTGTGAGCCTAGCACTGAGCTGGAGATGCAAAGGTGGACCTTTCAGAGCCTATCTTTGAGTAGATTACAAATCCAGTAAAAGAGAAAGTTCCCCAACCCCCAGGAACGACTTCCAGGGCTGGAAATGTAGCTCAGTTGGTAGAGTGCTTACCAAGCACGCTTAGAGCCTTGGGTTGGATTCCCAGCCTCACATGAACCTGGCATGGCGGTGCCTGCCGGTCCTGCCAGCGCTAGAGAAGTAGACGGAGTAGGGTCAGGAATTTAAGGCCATCCTTGGCTATACAACGAGCAGGAGGGCAGCTTGTGCTACCAGAGACTCTGTCTCAATCAAACAAACAAAAAGAAAAAGAATGTCTGAGAAGTGGAGTCTGGGCGTGGGGGTAGGAGACCAGAGAAGGCAAACCAGATCCAGGTAGGAATTTGGTGTTTGTCGATCTTTAAAGGGTCTCCTTAGCCCAGACTGGCCTTGAATTCTCGGGAACCAAGTATGAGAATGACCTTGAGCTTCTGAGCCTCTTGCTTCCACCCCCTGATTACTGGGGTGACAGGCCGGTGCCATGACACCTATTTGTACTACCACTGGAGATTCATCTCAGAGCCTCCTGGATGTTAGGCAAGGGCTAGTCCAGCTGAATGACAGCCCTAGCCCAGGCAGGAAACCTGAAAAGGAGGCTTTCTAGAGAGAGGATGGTCCCTCTAACACTTAGATAATAGGTAGCAGTGTTGGCCACAGAGCGGGGAAAGGGCTCTGTGAAAAAGAGATCACAAGGTGTGCAAGAGGCCCCCAGGTCTAACAGAGAATGAGACACTGTACGCATAGCTGTAGCACAGGACATGGGCAAAGGGTGAGCAAGCTGAAGAGGCCAGAATTTTGATGCGAATCCATCCTAAAGTCAGGGCACTGTTAAATAAGTCAACAGGATACTCAGAATTGTCCCTAACAATGGCCAGCTGAGCGGCAGTTCGCGTGGTGGTCTGAAGGGACACAGAAAGCTGACTGGGCACTGACTCAGTGGATCTGTCTTTAAGATGTAGGAGACTGAAGTGGAGGAGATGGAGGAGGCACACCAGGTTCCTTTAGAGGACAGAACTGACAGAGGGTGGGAAGAATTTGAGCTCACTTCAGGTTCTCACAATGATCAACGGAAGCCTTTGTGGGGATGAACAACTCAGGAGATGGGCAACAATATTTGAATGGCAATAGTCCCAAATAATCAAAAAACTAGGGGAAAATGATTGATGGTATCAGTTGATAATATCAGTGGTAATTTTTAAATTAGTATTTGATCATGGAAAACTAAACAATTAAATATGGTGAAATACCATGTAAATTTTTACAAAGAATTTTTCTCATTTTAATTTTTGAGACAGGGTCTTACTATGTAGTTCTGGCTATCCTGGAACTCACTATTTAAACCAGGCTGGTCGTGAACTCACATAGATCTGTCTGCCTTTGCCTCCCCAGTGTCCCAATTAAAGGAGTCCACTACACCTGGCAAATTTTTACAAAGACTCTATAGCACCACGGGAAATACTAATAAAGGGAAATTAAGTGAACACAGTAATACTTTAGAGGACTGGAGAGATGGATGAGGGGTGAAGAGGACCCAGGTTCAGTTCCCAGCAACCATATGGTGTTTACAACCATCTACAACTCCAGTTCCAAGATATCCCATGCTCTCTTCATACTTCTGCAAAAACACCGGGGTCCCATAAAGTGTGTGTGTGTGTGGGAGGGGGGTGTGGGGGTGTGTATGAACAGGCAACACTCATACATATAAAGTAAAATAAAACTAAAAATATTTAAAATAAATACTTTAGACTAGGAATACAGTTCAGTTGGTAGAATGTTTACCCAGCATGCACAAAGTCTTGGGATGGATCCCTAATACTTTGTAAATTGATGGGGTTATTGATTACAGCATTCAGGAGGCAGAAGCAGGAGGATCACAAGTTCAAAATCATCATTGACCATATAATGAATTTTAGGATCACCTGAGTTACATAAAACCCTTCCTCAAAAAGTTATTAATACTTTCATTATAACTATATCAAAGACAGTCTGTAAGTAGAATAAATGCTTGGAAGAATATATTCAAGTGTTTGCTATAGGAACTTTATTTCTGTTTGTGGCCAGAGACGATTCCTTCATTTGATTTTCTAGAGCTTCCAAATTTCCATATTAAATAAATATTACTTTGTAATGGAGAAAGGAACCTACTTTCCTTAGTTTTTCTACAAAAGTGCAAATACTCCTTTGACTTTAAAAGAGGTGATTTGGTGGAGGCACATGGTGCATTCCTGTAATCCCAACATTTGTGAGGCTGCAGCAGGAGGGTATTTTGAATACCAGCCTGGGATATATAGCAAAGCCCTGTCTCAAGGAAACAAAATTACCATTTAATGTAACAAAGTGGTAGAGCTCTTGCCTAATATGCTCAAGGATCTGGGCTCTATCTCCAGCACCACAAAACAATAACTTCATGAATAAATAAAAGTTAAAAATGGCCAGGTGTGATGGTGTTCGCTTTTAATCCTAGCAGAGGCAGAGGCAGGTGGATCTCTGTGAATCTAAGGCCAGCCTGATGGACAAAGCTGAGTTCCGGGCCAGTTAAGGCTGCATATGAGATCCTGTCTCAAATTAATATGTAAATTGATTGATTGATTAATTGATTGATTGATAATTTTAAAATAAGAACATAAAAATTTTAACTCTATCCAAAAAAAAAACCCTCTACCTGCATTTTCTCCCAGCATTATAGATTTGCATTAAATTCAAAACTGCAACAGTTTCTCAAGTATTGTTACATAAGTGACCTATAAACACACCAAAAACAAAATGTTTTCAAAGACTTTGAAAATGCCTGCATTTGGATATTTGTTTTCTCCTGTGTGGGAAAGAGGAAGCAGGAGAGCTTGTTCTCAGGAAATGACATCAAAGATGTTAGTTGATTCAGAGTACTGGCAAGACAAGTCCAGGCCTTTCCTCTAATGGGGTGATGGGTTAGACCAGGTGAGTAGGCTGCCAGGGCTGAGACAGAACCCTGACATGGCAGTCTTGGTGGTGAACAACCTGAATGAGAGTGTCACCCTCTGGGATGGTGTGTGTGTGTGTGTGTGTGTGTGTGTGTGTGTGTGTGTGTGTGTGTGTGTATTTACATGTGTTTTTATGCACATGAATGTGAGGCCAAAGGAGGGTGTCAGGGGCCCTCCTCCATCACTCTCTACCTTATTCCTTTGAGGCAGAGTCTCTCCCTTTATCTGGATTTCCTGTTTTGTTTTGTTTTTGTTTGTTTGTTTTAACTAGGCTAGTAACTAGCAAGCCCTAGCAATCCTCCAATCTCTGACCACCATCCCCCACCCACCCAAGTGCTGGGGTTATAGGCACTTATCTAGATACATGGTTGCTGGGATCCAAACTCAGGTCCTCATGATTACATAGCAAATGTTCCAACCATTGAGCCATCTCTAGCCCATGGACGGGCTTTTGATTCTGTATTCCATTTACTGGATAAAAAGAAACATTATATTCAAACCTGAGCATAAGATTTGTTTTAGAATGTGTTAGGAAAGGCAGCCTGGTGGTCATAGTGAGAGATACTGTTACAATAAATTAAAAGGAGAAAAAGAAAGGAAGGAAGGAAGGAAGGAAGAATGAAAGAAAGGGAGGGAGAGAGAGAGGGGTACAGAGTTTTCCTTAAGAATTTCCTTATTTGGAAGTGACTAAAGCAAGCCAAAGACTTTCCTCCATGCCAGGTGACTTAGGAAGTATTCTGTGCATACGCAACTGGCTAGGGAACCCATGAGGCAGATTCTACTGTGTCGTCAGAGTCATCTCACTTGGCAGATGATGAAACTGAGGTACAGTGAGGATGAGTCATTGATTCAAAGTCATGTGGCTGGTACAGGTAGAGCTGGGGTTTGACCCAGATAGTTGTCTACCTCACTTGTGGTGCTAACTGCTACACCATGGAGCTTCGAAAGATTGGAGATTATGGTTTCCTTGACTACATTAGCTTTTGTAGCAAACATCTGTACTATGTTCCTGCTGACCGGTGATTGCATAACAACCACAGAAGTAGCTTATGGAACTAGCAAAGGGCACCGAAGGGTGAACCAAGCAAGAACGGTTCATGCCTGTAATCCTAGCACTTGGGAGATCGAGGCCAGAAAAACAGGAGTTTAAGGTTATCTCCTGCTACCTATGGAGTTTGAGACGAACCTGGGCTACAGGAAAACCTGACTCTCAAAATACAACCAATAAAATGAAAAGGATTAAATCAGAAACATGAAAAAGACCAAATGACAGCAAATAAGGCAACACTGTATCCATACACTACTTCATCTGAGCATGACACTGATTAGTGACCGTTGGTGAGGAGAAAAGCTGTGCTTTTCCCTTCAACGGAAAAATGACCATGGCGTGGCAGGACCATCTGTGACACAGGTAGGAGAGGACCTAGGTTGGTAAGGCAAAAGCTCCTAAGAGAAGGACCATACTCGTGGGCTCTGAATTCGGCCTCAGAAATTCTTCAGGGAGCCACGTGGTTACTCAAGACTGTAGCCCCAGCACTTGGGGGACAGATGCAGAACTGCCACGGGTTTGATGTCAGTGTGGACCACAGAGTGAGACCCCAAAACCAAAATAAACAAATCTCCAACAATCTAAGCATCCTCTGGACTCATGCGTGAAGGGAGAAGAATAAAGTAAAATTCTGACACGAGCTTGCCTTCTTCTTCCCAGACCAGCACATCTCTTTAGACGCCTTCCATTGGTACCAAAACAACCCTAGGCATTCAGGGCAGAATTGAAAGAAAGAATGTAGGGGTGTTCCATACTTGAGCCCCACAGCTGGTCCCAGCCAAAGGTCTTCTGCTGTGGGATGTTCTGTATGTCCTGTGGGAGCCCTTCTTGGGTTCTTTGTGGCGTTACCCAGCAGGTCCGCATAGAGGATGATTAGGACCATGGGCCTGAGTGCAGGTGTCTGAGATGGTCTGCACTTGGCTGTGCTGGGGGATGGTCTGTATGTCAAGTTGTTCTGATTGATCAATAAATAAAACCTGATCGGCTGTGGCTAGGCAGGAAGGATAGGCGGGACTAACAGAGAGGAGAAATAAAAGGACAGGAAGGCAGAAGGACTGGCTGCAGCCGCCGCCATGACCAGCAGCATGTGAAGATGCCGGTAAGCCACCAGCCACGTGGCAAGGTATAGATTTATGGAAATGGACTCATTTAAGCTATAAGCACAGTTAGCAAGAAGCCTGCCACGGCCATACAGTTTGTAAGCAATATAAGTCTCTGTGTTTACTTGGTTGGGTCTGAGCGGCTGTGGGACTGGCGGGTGACAAAGATTTGTCCTGACTGTGGGCAAGGCAGAAAACTCTAGCAACAGTCTTCTGCTGTTCAGACAACAGCACTTTTTGGGGGGTGAGGGATGTTGTTTCAAGACAGAGTTTCCCTGGCTGTCCTGGAACTCTCCTTGTAGACCAGGCCAGCCTTGAACTCACAGAGATCCACATGCTTCTGCCTCCTGATTGCTGGGATTAAAGGTGTGCACCACCACTGCCTGAAGACTTTTTTTTTCTTTTATGACGTAAGAAAGGGTTTAACTGTCTGCAGCAGAGAGCACCCTCACTGGCATACTTGCTTACTTGCCCCCCCAAATGATCACCAAGCCCAGTCATTCTTCCTCATGTTGCAAACCCCATGCCCATCTCACCACTACCAACCCTGATCAAGCCTCCAAGTAGACTTAACTCCATCTGAGTTACTGGGAGTTACCTCAGCTTCCCAAATGTCTTGGTTCTTTGCAATGGGCCTGACAACAACGGGAGAAAAATCACATGGCAGGTGGAGGTTGTGACGGAGACAAGAACCTCTTCTATTGTTGGTAAGCCACGCATAACATCAACCTCAGACTACCCGGGAAGACAGAAGGCACAGCTTTCCACTCTGAGCTCCTCCAGCCTGGTGATGCTTGCAGTGAGTGGACTGCTGATATCACCTAATGGTGGTTATGTCACACCACACAGATTCTTATGATATGGTCCATGTATTTCTGCTGACATGGCAGTAATCCCAAATAACAACAGCCACAGTCAAGTCCAAGCTTATTCTTGGCAGTCTTTGGACCAGGCAGTAGGCTTTCTGCCCCCCTCCCCGAGTAGAATTCTCCACCTACTCAGTAAGCTGCATCAAGTCAAATTGAAGAAGTATAACGACAGGTTTATGTGAGCAACGCAACTTCCGGGTTGGCACTCCAGTCCCAGAATTCGAGGCCAGAGAAGCCGTGCCCACAAATGAAAGCAGGGAGAATTTACAGGTTGTAGGGGAGGGACGGGTGCTGATGTGTCCACCACAAGCTGAGTTTGTGACCAAGTGTGGTCAAGAGCACTTAGGCGAGGACTTGGGCCACTGGCCACAACAAGGGAGGAAGTTGCAAGAGTCACCAACTGGGCTCCTGGGTGCCTTTTCTTTGTTGGAGACTCTCTGAGAGGGTGGGATTTGGAGAGGGAGACAGCAATGGGGCTTTCTGGACCATGCAGGAGTGAGCTGGAGACTCCAACCCAACACCTGGACTAGCCTTTCTGATCTGGCTTGACCTGGATATGCCCAGGCTACCCTTCCAGGAAAGGCAGTGTTTTCTGTCAGTCCCAATTTTAGTTTGCCTGAATACCTGACCTCTGCTCTGCTCTAGGAATATGCTACTCCTTAAAAATGGTAGACAGTGGGCATATCTTGATGTCGGCATCTCTGTATTGAGCATATTAGTGACATTCCAACGATATTGATGGTGGTTGAGATGGCACAGGTCTGTGATTCTAGCATTCAGGAGACTGAGGCAGGAGGATTGAGATTTTAAGGACAGTCTGGGATACAGAAGAGACCCTGTCTCAAAACATATATGTATATGATTCAAGGAAGGATCCAGTGTGGGAATCCAGCTGGGAGACTGGCTCCCACATTTCACCCCAAGGTGCTCTTGAGGAGTGAGGGATGAGAGATATTAGATAGAAGAATAGAAAGGAGAGAGAAAGATAGAAACACCAGATAGCCTCAAGAGGGCCTGGGTCATTATTCACCAGCCCCTTTTAGTCTCTCTAAAGGCCTTTTTATACGAATGCCAATGGGTGAAGCAAAGACCTCCCCTAGCTCAGCCAAGTACAGACCCTTCCAAATACTGGTAACCACACACATGGCCAAGCAATCCTCTGATGCAGCCCTGCTGGGTAAAGCAAGCTCAGATCTCACTAGCAAACCTTTGTGGACCTCTACCATCCAGGGGCTAGAGAGCTGATGTATGGCAGAAGGAGCCAGCCAAAGAAGCCTGAAAACATGGAATTGACTGAAAGCTGCATTTGTCATGATTGGTTTTTAATTTCAAGAACTCTATTTTAAGTCTAGCCACAGACTTTACATATGTAATAACACAAGAGTAGAGTGATTGAAAAGCCGGGTGTGGTGGTACAGACCTTAATCCTAGAAGTCTGGAGGCAGAGGTTGGCAGATTTCTGTGAGTTTGAGACCAGCTTGGTCTACATAGTGAGTTCCAGACCAGCTAAAGATCCAAATGAGACCCTGCCTCAAATTTTTTTTGAAATAGTTTTGAACAAAAAACAAAAACAAATATGGTAATTTTAAGGTTGCAAAACCCTCCCACCAGAACAAATTTTTAAAAATCACTTTTCCTAAGTGTGTCAGTATGATAAGTGTATTCAGTGACTAGTCACGTCTGATTCCTGTGGCACTAATGGTCAGTAGAATTAAAAAGTAAGCCCAACTTCCACAGTCATTGCCTCAAAGGTGCTAACATAAGTTGGGTTGTTTGGGGATACAAAAAACATTGTTCTTGTTACCTGAGTCCACAAAGAGCTGAATTCCAGCGTCTAGTATGAGAAAGGAAAAAACTATAACAGAGTTAAAACCAGAAAAAAGTTAGGTTTCTGTCGCTCATGTATCTTTTTGCCTATATTTTGTCCTTCCTCACCACGTGATAGGACCCCCTCTTGGTCTCCTTTCTTGGGGTGGGGGTGGGGCAGCCCCAAAACAGTTTGACCACACAGCTGCCATGACAGGCCTAGAGGCCCAGACACAGCTTCTGGCAGGCAACACCTGGACCCAGGAAAAGCCCTAAGCTGACCCCACCCAGTGGGGCCTGCATCTAAGATATTCCAAACATTCCCTATACCCCAGACAAATGTCAGCCAATCAGGGTCCTGTACCCTGGAAATCCCCTCACCCCAACCTCTGCTATGATAAAAATCCCACCTTACCTGAGCTCTGGGCTCTCTGCCCTCACCACTTCTTCGGACAGAGAGTCCAAGCGCTGAGCTTGACAATAAAGTCTCTTTGCTTTGGCATACGGGATTTGGTCTCCATGGTGGTCTTTTGCCCACCCCACCCCAGCAATCTGAGCATAACACCAGTCACCAAGAGAGCAGATCTCCCTGCTGAACGCTTTAAGATCTTCCTTGCTGTAGCCAAGGCTTGGTGCCCTGCCTGTGAGGGGCTATCCTCTGTTCCTCCCTCTCTCTTCCCTTCCTTCACTGCTCATTAGGAACAATGGCCCATGTGTACAGTCTGCCCCATGTGTCCAATATCAGCTAGAAGCAGGGAGTAGGAGAACAGGAAATATAATTGTGTAGATAAGCAGGTGCTGGGAATGGAAAATTCATCCCAGCACCAGGGAAGCAGAGACAGGCAGATCTCTGTGAGTTTGAGGCCAGTTTGGTCTACATAGCAAGTGCCAGGCCAATGAAGCTATATAGTGAGACTCTGTCTCAAAAGTAAAAACAAAACAAAAACAGGATGGAAGAGGCAGAGTGAGAAAACCTGGCTTTTTGGCATATCTGTGCCTAACCGTGTGAGTTGGGACAAACCTCAACATCTGACCATGGTGTCTTCTGCTCTAATACAAGACTGATAGTGGCCTGGATGGGTTCAGGTCCAGCCTCTTTTCTTCCTTAACCCCCTTCCCCCAGCTCTGTTCCTTGAGGAGGGAGGGAGGAGTGAATCTGTGGCTGCTTAGTGGGCCAGGTGATGAGTTATGCAATCTCACCCTCAGGAGAAGTACGGCCTTTTTCACCAGCTTCTCGAAGCCAGTAACTCAACATGAGTCCTGGCCTACTGCTCTCTTCCAGAGTGAAATAAGCCTGACCTGAGCTAGATGCAGACCGGAAGCCCTCCCCTTGCCTCTTCTTCGCTTATCTTTCTGTCGGTACTTTGGTCACCTTCTCCGTGGACTCAGAGCACAAGAACAGAGGGCGGAAACGGAAGTGTGGCTTGATGGTGAGTACTGAGACATGGCATTGGCCTGCTTTCACATTGCTGCCTCCACCAAGTCTAGCCTGGGCTTGGGGCGAGGACCGTCTGCTCCCAAAGCTTGGGGCCAGGCTTGGCTTGGCCTCAGCACCTGTTCCTGGGGACAGAGGCAGCACAGCACTGAGCCTCTAGCTCCTCTCTATTCTCTGCCACCTGAACAGACCCAGTGACAGGACCATCTTACCAGATCGTTCTGACAATGTCATTCAATAGTCTAACAGAAAACCATCAGCCTTGGTTTGCTTTCTGTTGCTGTGACAGACACCGTGACCAAACAGCAATCCAGGGAGGAAAGGGTTTATTTCAGCTTGCACATCAGGTAAGGTCCACCATTGAGTGAAACAGGGACAGGAACTCAAGGCAGGGACCTGGAGCAGAGCCCATAGAGGAAGGTTGTTTACTGGCTGGGCCCTCCCACATCAATCCTTAATCAAAACAGTTCCTCACAGACATGGCCACAGTTCAGTTTGACTGAGGCAATTCTTCAATTCAGATTCCCTCTTCCCAGGTGACTCCAGATTATGGCAAGATGACAATAGAAACTAACCAGGATACCATCTTAAAAAAATGTAAAGCGATTGTTTTGAATCCCAAGCTTTTCCTATCTTAGTTTCCACTTTGCTAAATGTAGTTTGAAAATACTAATGTTGCTGAGATGTCCATTAACAGACGGATGATAAAGAAAGTGCGGTGAATATGCACCATAGAAATCTTCAGCCATAAAGAAAAATGAAATAATGATATTGCAGAAAGTGTATAGAAATGGAAATCGTTATGTTAAATTAAAACGATAAGTGCCTGTTTTCTCTCATGTGTGGATTTTAGATCCAGTTCTTACATATCTGTCTATATGAGGGCATATAGGTCATGGACAAAAAAAGGTGGGGGGAGCATGGAGGCAAAGGGGGTCTTAAAAAGGGTTGGGAGGTGGTCATGAAAGCATAGAGGGCTGCTGAGGGGTGAGAAGAACGGAGAAGGAGCATCAACAAAAACGAAATGTGTGGAAGTGTCGTAATGAAACCCACTACCTTGTATCCTAAGTTAAAAACAAATAGTAAATAAACCCTAAACTCTGAAGCCTATGCGCGCGCGCACACACACACACACACACACACACACACACACACACACGACTTTGGAGAACCACTGGAGAAACGCCTTCAGCTTACACACTAAAAGGCGTTGTCTGCCCTCACATGACTATTTATCGAAAACCTCTTCCTGTGCTGTGTTTATAATCTGAGTGGCCCCCTAAGGTCCTTAAAATGTTTCTTCTCTGGGATGCAGATCTATGGGGGGGGGGCGGCTGTAGACTTTCAAGAGATAGGGTCTTGAGAAGGGGTGTCCATCCTGAGGTCATGGGGAGGGCATCGTGCTTTCAGGAGGGCCTGTGAGACCTGCTCATCATCATCATCATCATCATCATCATCATCATCATCATCTCTCTCTCTCTCTCTCTCTCTCTCTCTCTCTCTCTCTCCCACGGCAGCTGCAACCTTTGACCCTGGCAGGCTCTCCAGGGCTGGCCTCACCAGGGGTTCTATCAATTGGGCTGCCTGATCTTGAACTTGAACCTCCAGAACCGTAAGCCAAATTAACCTCTTTACTTAAAAAGTAGTCTTTGCAAGGCATTTCGTTACAGTAAGAGAAAGCTGAGTGATAAACTATAAAGTTAGTATAATATTAAAACTCACTGGCAGGATAGCTCAGTGGGCACAGGCCCTTGTTGCCTGGTAACCTGAGTTTGATCCCAGTGCCCACATGGTAGAAGCCGATAACCAACTCTAGAATGTTGTTCTCTGACCGACAAACGTGTACTGTGGCATGTGCCCCCATAAATAAATCAACCTAAGAATCGAACAAACACAACAAGCCCTTGTTGGCCATATTCCTTATGAGTGATTTCTTAAAGCTCTATAAATCAGGGTAAAGCTCTGTTACCCACCTGCCATACTCTTCCATTGAGATGTGGCCAGTTACACCATACAACTGTCTCTGTTTGGTTCCTAGTTAATTACCCAATTTCTAGCAGCAAATGGGCTGCTTCTCTTCACGTGGCTATCCCTTAGCAAGCTCTGCCAGTTAGTTCTGCTACTCACATCTATTTGCTCCATGCTGTTGCTAGCCTTTCTGGAGTTACACATGGAAAGCATGGCCCTGGTCCCACGTCTATTCTCCAAGCAGCAGCACTGACCTCATGGAAACATCTCAGCGCATCTCCCACGTGTGTGCCAAACAGCATGTCTAACCCACAGGATAAGCTAGCTGTGGGATGCTAAATAAGACTAATTTTCTGAAACCATAGACAGCACCTGGGGTGGGGGATAAAACCCCAAATCTTCAGCACTAAAAATTCTAAGAAAGGCATGTTAGGAGTTTTTATATTTTTAAGTCAGGAGATGAATGGATGCCTGCACATAATTACAGCAGAATAGAAGTGAAAATCAACCACATCGCTACATAACTGATCGCAGATGGCTGTGGGCATCTCCAAGCCTCATCACTATCAAAACCCAGGTGTTGCTGCTCCCTCTACCTTTTTCACTGGGCCCTTTGTGGAGCCAGGTGCTGGCAGAGGATGCTCCCTGTTCCATCAGCACCAATGGTCCTAGGAGGCTCCAGGGGATTCCATCTCAGAGTTCACACCAGTACCCACCAAGGAAGGGGTGGAACATTCATTGGAACAGAACCCTGGCCACCAGTCCTGACAGCATAGCACAGCAGGTCCTATCTCATATACAGGGGCCCCGTATCATCTCAGAGAATGACAGTCTAGAGGACAGTGGACTCCCCGGCTCAGTCAGCTACCCTAACATAGGCCTCTCACCTCAGGCAGGAGTCTAATGCATGTGTCTCTTGTCATGTGTGGAGGCCAGAGGTCAGCCTCTGGTGTCATTCTTCAGGAGCCATCCATCTTGTTTTTTGAGACAGGCTCTGTCAGGGGACCTTGGGCTCACTGATCAAGCTAGGCTGGCTGGTAATCCAGCAAGCCCCAGGGATCTACCTGCCTCTACCTCCTCAGTACTGGGATGATAGACAAGCACCTCCACTCCAAGTGTTGTTTGTTTGTTTGTTTGTTTGTTTGTTTGTTTGTTTTACATGGGTTCTGGGAACAGAATGCAGTCGTCATTTGCCAGACTCAAGCATTCCACGGCTACTTCTGAAGTGCCCAGACTAATAGGATATATATGAGGCACTGGATAGAAATCCATGAATGTGGAGACCTTGTTCCTTTCTAGGCACCAGAGCGAAAGTGAGTCTGATGCCTTTACGTGAGTTGGCGTCTCATCAGGAAGTGGTGGAGACTTCATCCCTTCATTAGTGGGGATGTCTCTGACTAGCTAGCAAACACTTAACATATAATACATTTTTTTTACTCAGCATAATTATAATCCTGCACTGATGAAAGAATTTGCTCCTTTTAGCACACCCCTGGTCCCATTCTTCTCACATGGAGATGGAGTAGCTAGCTCCTCCAGACTATCCCAGGACAAGTATTCATGCTTTGAACAGTCCCAGGAACTGAAACTGGCCACTCCAATTGCTTTTGTTTTGATCCAGAGTGCCTGTCTGGATAGTTATATAGCTCAACAGTAGAGCAGAATTTGATTGTAGATACGTCTGACAAAGGGAGGGAGTAGAGGGATGAGAAAAAGCGGGTCTTTGATTGATTTCCCAATGCTGACCTCTTCAAGCATTCCAGATTACAAGGGGGGAATTTTAGAGACACTCCACCTGGATCAAAAGCATCACCTGGAAATTCTCATTTCTCAGCCATGTTTGTCACAACCTCTCATTCCACAACGATAGACTCCTTCCAGGCACAGAGTCTGAATTGATGTGGGAGACCGGCTCCCACATTTACAACAGGGTACTCTTGAGAAGAGAGGGATAAGAGGTATTAGATAGAAGGATAGAGGGGAAAGAAACAGATAGAAACACAGGATAGCCTCGGGAGAGCCTGGATCATTATCCACCAGCCCTTTCTGACTCTCCTAAAGGGCCTTTTATAGGAATGCCAAGGGGTGGAGCAAAAGACCTCCCCTTAGCACAGCCAAGTGCAGACCCTTCCAATCACCTGGTAACTACACACATGGTCAAGCAATCCTCTAATGCAGCCCTGCTGGGTAAAATAAGTTCATATCTTACTAGGAAACCTATGTGAGCCTCCACAATACCTCCTTCTTGATATAATAAAGGGCCTCCCAGGCACCTCAGATAGACTGTGTTTGTCTTACATCTTCCTTCTTGAATAATCTTCCTTACCTGTCATGGAGATACTTTTCATCAAGCATACTCTGGCTCAGGTTGAAAGCTATCAAGAAGAAAGTTGCCCAGCTTTGGCTATCAGCCTCTGGCAAGAGGGGGTACAGAGCTAACTCAGTTCTAACTCCAGTCCCTACTAAGAGCTTGCAAATATCCACAGTGATCTCCATAGCTGCCACAACTCTCAGCAAAGGAGTAGAGGATAATAAAGATAGAATATCCTTTTTGGAATGAGTCTAAGTTGACTAAAGCAGTCTTAACTGCACCAAGCCCTTTTCTAAATCAAAACTCTCTCCTAACAGATGTTCAGTAAAATTTTCAAGAGACTGTTTTGATTCCCAGTAGAAAACAGTCATTTCAAAACACTTCAAAGTATCCACTCAAGTAAACAAAAATCCATGCTAGTTATGAAGACACTTTTAGCTCTTTAAGTAGCTCATACATACATGTGTTCCTATCACAGCAGTAGAATTTCCATACAACCTAACTTGATTGTGGGAGGCCTACCCCTTTGTGGGAGGCCTACCCCTTTATAAACAGAAACAAAGAAGGAGTGGAAACTTATAGGAAGAAGACAGAAAAGCTCCCCTAATTATGATTATGATTATTACACCTTCACTTAAGTTTTCCAGGGGCCAGTGAGACCATAAAATTATATTTTAAGCTATCATAAAAATGTTCAAATATATCTGAATATAAAAAGTAATAAAAATAATTCTAGTATGAACATCACTATACATGTTTTACAAACTTACATTCAACATTTGCACTTTTTACAAACTTACATTCAACATTTGCACTTTTTACAAACTTATATTCAAAAGGAAACTCTATAGAACTATTTTACAAACTTTAGCACACTTCTAGAAAAAAAATCTCTTAACAGAACTAACATTCAAAAGCAAACTCTATAGGAATATTTTACAAACTTTAGCAAACATCTAGAAAGAATCTCTTAATACAACTAATTTGCATTCAAAAGCAAACTCTATTGGCAAACATCTAGAAGAGATTTCTTGACTAAACTATTACATTTTTTTCTAACAAGACAGAAAGTACACAAATCATTTCTAAAGTTTGGAGTTTATATTATTCTAAGCTTTATTTGGTGACTGAGGGTAAAATTCCCTCTTCTATATTTTTAAAGCTGCTTTTTAAGACTGCTATGGTCTCTTTCCACTATGCCTTGTCCTTGAGGATTATAAGGAATACCTGTTTTGTGCTCATTTTGCCATCTCGCTTTTCCATACCAAATAATCACCATCTGACAGGCAGGCTGTTTACCTGTTTTCAATTACTGTGAGGCAAGCTAACAAAGCTTGTGGGAAATAAACAGCGTTTGGGGGGCTTGGGGGGCTATACTGGCAGTATTTCCCTTGAGCATTTTGCTGCTCTGTTATGAGAAACATTTGAAAGCTTTTATCGCAGTCTGTCTGCATTTTATCCAGACCTGCTTGCCTATGCCGCCTCGCTTTTACAAACTACATTTCCCAAGCTGCCTTTCTCTATGCTGTCATGCTGTTACATGCTACATTTCCCAAGCTGTTTTACAAACTACATTTCCCAAGCTGCCTTTCTGGGTCTGGGAGAAAACTTCCATTAACATGGTCTGTATTCATGCTGAAGTCAAAATCAAGCTGTTGCTTTCACCACGGGAGGTTTTTGTCTTCCCTAAGCTTGCATTAGGACACCTGTATTACCATTTGACGGGTGTACCTCTCTAATCAGATTCTTCACCTGACACTGTCCCCAGAATGGATCACATCCGAGTACAATCAAACAGGCATTTGTTGCCAGAAGCCACTTTGCTCCCCCCACCTCACTGGGGCAGTGAAAAGGAATGAGAGTACTTGAAAAAAGAGCTTTTTCAGAAAGATCTTTTCCCCAATAGAAAAAAAGAGCTTTTTCAAAAGAGCTTCTTTCAAAGCCGTGGGCGCCGCATAGCCCCACTACTGACTCTGGGCTCTTGGTTGGGCAGGTGGTTCCTGTACTGCCTCTGCCGTGGCTCCACCCTCAAGGAAACTGCCTGGCAACCTCAGGGACCCCATTATCCCTGGAACACACTGAAACTTGGAGGTGCTTGCTCCCCGGCCCTCTGCTAATTGCTTTCCTATTGCTGGTTAGAAGCAGAGACACAGAGTTAACAGCGAGGATTTGCAATGCTCCCGGGGGAGTTTTTCTATGCTAGGGCAGTTACAAGTGACTCTCCCATTCTGATAGATGTTTCTTCCAGGTGAATTTAATTTTTGCCCCTAAAGAAAGAGAAAAAAAAAATCCGAGAAGGAAAAACCTGAAAAGCTTTCAGTTTTTGAGAGAAAGATTACTAAGTTTTTCCAAGACTTTTGTTCCCAATTCTCAGCTTCATGGCCAAGAGGAAACTAATCCTGATGATATGAGGTTTTCATACAGTGGCCATGCCAGGAGAGTGAAGGGTTTTATTTCATCTACATCCACCTCAAGCAAAATTCTTTCCCTGTAACTCAGGGCTTAAAGCTAAGCTATTCATAGGCCAAAAGCTTCCACGGGAATCTTTTTCTGCCCGTTTTCTTTCATAGTATTTTTCATGACTCTGATTCTTCCTACGAGTTTGCACTCATAGTCTCTCATAGTTGGAAAATCAAGGACATCATTCCTCTGTCTTGTTGCTTATCTGTCTTATCCTAAGTTTTTTCTTACCCAGTATTCCTAATTCTACTTTTATCTAAATTTCTTTTTACCCAATATTCCTATACTTATTCCTGTGTTTTTACTTAATTTTATAGATAGAAATTAAGAAAGAGAAAGAAAGAAACCTAGATAGGGATATTGCTGCAGCCTCACTTTTCACTTTGGCATTTATTTCAGCCACTTTACTTTCACTCTCAAGAATAAAATACCATTGCCTTTATTTTTAACCCCTTATTGGGCATTCCCCCTTTCACCGGGATGCCCCCTCTCTCCTTTCTGCAAGTCCACACCCCTGTTCCTGGTGCCATCTGTAGGAGATCTGTTCCATTTTTTCCCCAAAGTACTCTTGAGAAGAGAGGGATAAGAGATATTAAGAAAAAAGATAGAGGGGAGAGAAACAGATAGAAACACAGGATAGCCTCAGGAGGGCCTGGATCCTTATCCCCTGGCCCCCTCTGTCTCTTCTAAAGGGCCTTTTATAGGAATGCCAAAGGGTGGAGCAAAAGACCTCCCCCCAGCACAGCCAAGTGCACACCCTTCCAATCACCTGGTAACCACACACATGGTCAAGCAATCCTCTAATGCAGCCCTGCTGAGTGAAGCAAGCTCAGATCTCACTAGGAAACCTTTGTGGGCCTCTATAAATTGATGTGATTTTGCTGAATTGTTTTGGTAGGTAGAGACAAGTCTCCCAAGGCTGAGAGACATGTAGGAGGTGGCTCCAGTCACTGAGTCTTTAGACCCTTCACCCAGGGTGGTCAGCACAGGGTTGCTGGGCTTCAGTACCTTCCCAGAACAGTCTACTGTTTGCACAGACTCCACCCTGAGAAGTTCCAGAAGGCAGCCTGCCATCAGTCATTAACCAACCATTCTAAACCTGCCTGGGGCAGTTCCTCCCCACCAAAGGACAGCCACCATCCACTGCATTTCATAGGCTGTGACCAGCATCTTTGAAAACTAAGAAAAGGTGAGTAGAAAACAACAGAGTGACAGTGAATCTGTATCATGACATTGGTTGCCTGATGGCATTCTTATTTCAGCCTAGAACATGGAATGTAATTCTGCTGTGGCTCTCGGTCAAGGCAGATAGCAGGCAGCCTTCCTTCTCAATTTGGATTTTTAAAAACAATTTTAATTTTACTACATTTATTTATTTTATTTCTTGTGTGTGTGTGTGTGTGTGTGTGTGTGTGTGTGAGTGTGTGTGTGTGTGTGTGTGTGTGTGTGTGTGTGTGTGTGTGCATCCATGCCATGGTGCAGCATGTGGAAGTCAGAGGACAACTCTTAAGGGAGTGGGCTCTGCCACCAGCAGGGTTCTCACAACCAGACTCAACAGGTCAGGCCTCCTTGGAGGCAGGCCCTTCATCTGCTAAGCCGTCTCCCCAGCTCACACTTTTTGTTGCTATTTCTAACTCTGCTTGCGGTACTAATACACACACAGTGTACTTCATTTCTCATGCCTCTGTACCCATAGTCCTTATATTAGTTTTATTAGTACTTTGACAATAAATCTACCTAACAGAAACAACTAAAGGATGAAAAGATGGATTTTAGCTCATGGATTCAGAAGTTTAAATCTATAGTCGCTGGTTCTGTTGAATCTCAACCCATGATAAGGCAGGAGCATGTGGTAGAGGTCACCTCATGATGAACAGGAAACAGAGCAGAGGGTACTAGGGAACCAGGTATGACCTGCAAGGCATACTTCCATTGACTGCTTCCTCCAGCATAGGCCTTACCTCCTGAAGGTTCCAGAGCCTTCCAAATAGCACCACCACCTAGGGAAGAAGCAATCAATACACGAAACTTTGGGGGGACATTTTATATTTAAGCATAACATTCCTCAAAGATATCAAATATTCCTGCATACCCCACTTCGCCTTAAAAAGGTGATTTTAAGACATGTATTGTTTTTAAGATGGGAATAGCTTACATAAAAATCTATTATTTAAAACAATTCCAAGCATTTTCATTTTACCATTTTACAGAACTTAAACCCTCCCTTCTCTCCCCCCCTCTCTGTCACACACACACACACACACACACACACACACACACACACACACACACTTTCCTTTCTCAGGTCAAGGTTGCAAATGAAAGAATGCTTCTAGGATTTGCCCTGAGATTCATCATCATCCCGTAGACTGCGACACCTTCACTTCTGGCTTCTCAAACCCTGCCTATTTACAGAGGCCCTCTGTGGACGGTGACCTCGCTGCCCTCTAGGTCCGGTGCAGTGGCTGAGCCCAGCCCACTCCCCGTGAGTGTGCGGTCGCTGACGGGTTAATCCTCCTTGCTCTGAAGCCTGACACAGTGTGAACCCCAACCGCCCCCTCACAGCTGTTACGGCATTTCAAGTGCCTGACAAGAAGCATTCACGTCTGACCTAAACCTCACCTGTTGCAACGTGACTCCACCTCGTAGACCCGTTCTGTCAGAGGGCCAGCAGTTAATTCTCACACCCCTGGAACGGGCTTGCTGGTGTCCAAAGCAGAGACGGCACACCGTGAATCACCAGCGGTGTGTGCTGTGAAGGTAAAGGGGCTGGAGGTGCCGGCGGCAGAGAGGGCGGAAAGGCTGCCCTGGGGTGGCCTGGCTGGGCCCCTGGAGGTGCAGGTTCCTGAAGCCCTGCTTGGAGCTGGACCCCAGCCGAAGGATGCCTTCCTCCCGGGAATGCTTTTCCCTCAACTTCTCTTTTCAGTCTTGAGAGTCTCCAATAATCTCCTTTTCTGTAGCCAAGCTTCAGCCCTTTTCTCCTCTCCGTTGTGAGGTTATTTCTTTTCTCCGAGCTGAATGTTTGCACCTCCTCCCCAGGGTGTCAGGAACCAGGCCTTTGAGAGGTTAGCACTCCCATGCACTGGGATCAGTCCCTTACAAAAGGAGACCTCAGAGAGCGGCCCCTGCCACCCACCGTAGGAGGTTACAGTGAAAACCGTGATCCCGAGCCAGGAGCCATTCTGTTCTGCCTAGAGTGGCCACAAAGAGTGGGAACAGCACAGAAGACACCCTCCTTCCCGTCGGGATGACTGCAGTAGATGGGACCACTGCTGTTCCTCACACTCTCCAACAGTGTCCTAATGTCACAGCAGCTGGCCTTGAATTTCCACTTCTTACATGCTGGGATTACAGATGTGCGCCACCATGCTTTGCTAGCAAATAGCTGATGACTGCTCACTGGGTCCACGGATTACTCCTTTTAAACCTAAACAAACAAACAACAAACAAAAGGATAAGGTTGGGGACAGAGAGCTGACTCACTGGGTAAAAGAAATATTGCCACACAAATGTAAGGACCTGAGTTTGAAACCCCAGAACCCACACAAAAGTCAGACACATCTGTCATCCCAGTGATCCAAGAGGGAGAGAGGAGGTATGACAAGAGAATTCCAGCAGGCTGGTGGGCTAGCTAGCCCTGGCATTTGTAGTGCGGAAAAACAAAAACAGAAAAACAACGAACAAAACCACAAAGAGACACTTCTCAAATGAGATAGACGGTGAGGACTGAGGATCAACACCCAAGGTTGTCCTCTGACTTCCACACATATGTTGACATGTGCACAGACACAGAGAGAGAGAGAGAGAGAGAGAGAGAGAGAGAGAGAGAGAGAGAGAGAGAGAGAGCTTTTTCTTCTTTATTTGACCATAAATGAACATGCTATAAGTAAAGAAATCCAAGTAAAGAGATAACTTGTTAGAACCAGATGGATGAGCCTATGAAAATGGACACATGGAATGTGCCTGGGTTTCACTGCCCTTTTCCTTCAGATCTCCCTTTCTCCTTTTATTGTCTAGCATCCACACCAGAAAGATGAAAACTCCCTTCCCTGGCCTCCCTTACTGCTGGGGACAGCAGTCTGATACATCTGTGACTCTAGGTAGAGATGCTAGGCAGGGTTTCCCTTCTGAGAAACTGCAGAGCTGTATAAGGACTTTGACTCTTTAATTTTCTCTTCTTGTTGGGAACAGAGACAGGCTATCCAAAGGCACAGCAGCTGTCTTGTGATCCTGAATGTAATCACAAAGAAGAAATTCAAGATATAATGATGGACACAATAAAAGCAAAAGAGAGCCCAATCTCTGGTGGCATCATTGAGCCTTGCACAGCCTGGACCCAACTTCTCTGGGTGTCTTAATGATCAGTGAGACAAGCCAGGCACATTGGTGCATGCCCATGATCCCACACGTGGGAGGTGGAGACCAGAAAATCAGCAGTTCAAGGCTAGGTTGGCATATATTGATAGCTCCAGGCTAGCCTAAACTGCATGAGCCTATGTCTTTAGAAAAAAAATTACTGAGGATGCAGCTCAATAATAGGGCACTTGATTAGCATGTGCAAGACCCTGGGTTTAATCCCCAGACCTGCTACTGATAATGACGATGATGATGCCAATACTGCACCAAATAATAATAATTTTTTTTTTTGGTTTTTTTTTTTTTTTTTTTTTTTTTTTTTGAGACAGGGTTTCTTTGTGTAGCTTTGCGCCTTTCCTGGAACTCACTTGGTAGACCAGGCTGGCCTCGAACTCACAGAGATCCGCCTGGCTCTGCCTCCCGAGTGCTGGGATTAAAGGCGTGCGCCACCACCGCCCGGCTAAATAATAATAATTTTAATAATAATAACTTATGAGACAAAGTTCTATCAGTTTAGTTGTGTTAAGTTTGAATCAGCAAGATGCAGCTGAAGTTTTCTCTGGTCCTGCCTAGCCCCACAGACCCCACAGCCACTTATAAAATAATCACTTAGAAGCTTATATTAATTAAAACTGCTCAGCCATTTGCTCAGGCCTACCACTGACTAGCTCTTACATGTAAACTCAGACCATTTCTGTTAATCTATATGTTGCCACGTTTTCTGTGGCTTTACCTGTGTGCCATTACACGCTGGTCCCTGGACGGCAGACTGGTGTCTCCTGACTCAGCCTTCCTCTCCCAGAATTCTCCTTGTCTGCTGATCCCACCTATATTTCCTGCCTGGCTCCTGGCCAGTCAGCATTTTATTAAACCAGTGTACAAAAGCATTATCCCACAGCAGCAAGATACTTTGTTAAATTAATAGAGGAGCATGAAGTTCTAAGAGTGAGGCCACAGTGTGTTCATGGAAGTCTTCTCTGAGGTGGCATTGCTGTTGAGACTTGAATGCTTAGCAGCCAGCTGTGATCGAGGGGGAAGGGTCACAGACAGAGAACCGCAGTGGAAAAGTCCTGAGGCAGGAACAAGTCTGATGGATTTGGGGAATAGTGTGTGCCTGATAAATCATGAACAAGGGCTATTTTAACTACCCCGGAGGTTCTAGACATAAGGGAGGGAGGGGCTAGCCCACAGGGATCCCTGTGAACTGGCTCTAAAATTCTAGATTCTATTTTAATTCCAAGAGTGAGATTTGAGATGGATGGATTTAAGATATATTTTATTTTTTAGGACAAGCCATACTTTAAATTTTATCATAATTGTGTGTATATGATATGTGTATAGTGTGTGTGTGTGTGTGCAAGTGTGTGCAAGTGTGTGCACGTGTGTGGTGGTCAGAAGATAAGTTGCTACAATTTGTTCTTTTCTCTCACTGTGGCATCCACGGATGAAACTTTCCTAACAAGTTCCTTTACTGGCTGAGCCAGCTCTCCCGGCCTGAGATGTATTTTAGAAATAAATCCTCTAGTGAGACTTGATTGATTGAATACAGGAAAGAAGAACATGGGGACTTAAAAAGAAAAATAGGTCCCAGATTTTTGTTTGGAACAGCCATGTAGAATAGGGAAGTATTCCTTGAGTGAGGAAAAGAAATAGTGGGAGAGGTGGGAAAAGGCCGGGAATGAGAATGAGAATCAACAATCTCCTGTAGAGGCTTCCTCGGGCAGCTGATGGGAGCAGATGCAGAGACCCACACCCAAACATTAGCCAGAGCTCCAGGAACCGGAAGAGAAGAGGCGGGGCTTGGGGAACCCTGCAGAAGAGAGGAGGAAGGACTGTAGGAGCCAGAGGGCTTGGGGACACCAGGAGAACATGGCCCAGAGAATCAACGAAGCAGGGCTCCTCCTCGTGGGGCTCACAGAGCCTGAAGCCACAATCATGGAGCCTGCGTGGGTCTGTACTAGGTCCTCTGTATACATGTGGTTGTTAGTTCAGGGATTTTGTGGGACTCCTAACAGTGGGAATGGGTGTGTCTCTGACTCTTTTGTCTGCTCTTGGGACCCTTTACCTCCTACTGGGTCGCCTCGCTGCCCAGGCTTGATATGAGGGTTTGTGCCTAGTTATTGTAACTTGTCATGCTGTGTTCAGTTGATATCCCTGGGAGGCCTGCTCTTTTCTGAAGGGAAATGGAGGAGTAGTGGACCTGGGCTGCAGGGTAGGGTGGGGTGGGGGTGGGGGGACACCAGGAGGGGTGGAGGGAAGGGAGGCTGCATTTGGGATATACTGTATGAGAAAAGAATAAAGAAAAAGAAAAAAAAGATAATCTCATGTCAAATTGAGTTTGAGAAGCCGGTTTCAGCTGTCAGTGGCCTTGCGATCTGGGTGAGTGGATGCGTGAGTGTGGAGCTGTAGGGACAGGCCACGCTGCAGCCAGGCTATGGGAACTGCCCACTTGTGGATGGCGTTTAAGGCATGGGTCTGCCTGTGATTTCCTCTAGCATCGACATATACAGTTAGAACGGAGGGAGCAAGGTAAGCAGAGCCAAGAGACTCGGAGAAGGCAGGGAGAAGATGAAAAAGAGCGTTAGCTCTGATGCAGGGGGCAAAGCCCTCGCCAGGCCCGGCCGGGTGGGTGTTTGCCTCCCTTCTGTAAGAGCCGTCTCTTGGGAGAGTTGGGAAGAGCCTTGTTTTTGTGGGCTGAAGACAAAATGAGATGAACCTCATTGTAGAGAGTTTTGCTCTGAATGGAAGCAGGAAACAGGGTCAGTAGGGCTTGGGATAATGAGGGATTGGGGAGGACTTTTGTTAGAGAGCAGACTGTGTTTGTATAGCCCTACAAATTGTAGAGAGGGTGGTGGTGAGAGCCGGACATTTACTGAGCTCCTACTACATATCAGACACATTACAAATAAATCCCCCCCTCCCAATTCCTCCCAATGGAGCGACAGACAAAGCCAGGCTTTTGTTGTTTGTTTGTTTTCTGTGCTGGGAGTTGAGTCCAGGGTCTTGCGTATGAGAGCAAGCACTCTACCATTGAGCTACATCCCCAGCCCTGTGTTTTGCTTTCTTAAGACCTTAGTTTATGACCTTGAACTTCTGACTCTCCTGCCTCCAACTCCAGGTGCTGAGAACATCTGGTTCTCCAGCCTTCTTATGTTTTATTTTGAGAAAGGCCTCACTAAATTGATCATACTGGACTTGAATTTTACAGCCAAGAATTCGTGATCCTCCTGTCTCCGCCTCCTGGGTAGTTGGGATTATAGGCTGCACCACTAAACCCAGCAAAGGTTGGGATTGTTCACCATATTTATGATCATGAAAGAGACAAAAATAAAACATTATTGGTACTTCCCATTTGAGCCAGACAGAATCTGCGCTCTGCTCCATATTGGCTGTGCAACCTTGACCAAATTTACCTTAGTTTACTCATCTGGAAAAAAAATGAGGATAAAATGGTTGAAGAAGGTTAAAGTGAAATAATCAATATAAAACATATAGCTCAGGGGCTCGCACATAGTAAGGGCTCAGTAAATATTAGTTCTGGGGCAGCAAGATGGCCCAGCAGGTAAAATCACTTGCCACCAAGCCTAAAGACCTGAGTTTGATCCCTTGGACCCATATGGTAGAAAGAGAGATTCCTGGGGGGTGTCTCCTGACCTCCACACACACATATATAAAAACAAATCAATGTAAATTTTAAATTAGCTCTTTGTTGTCATTGCTTTGCACAGCATCTGCAAAACCTCTCACACAGCTGACCTCGAACTTGTTATATGGTCTTGAACCCCTGGTCCTCCCACCCCTGCCTCCTAAGTATGGGATTATAGATGTGAAGCAGCCCACTCTGCAAATAGTAGTCATTTTCGAAGATGAGAAAAAAGAGCCTCAGAGAGTATCTTCATGTATTTATCAAGTACGTTGAGTTTCTACATTTTGCTAAGCACCAAAAAAAGGCCGGACAACATGCGGTGAACTGGCCCTGCTCTCATAGAGTTTGCTGTCCATAATGACCATGGTCATCATGCTGGTGTGGTGAGGGTGATACCAGCAGCAGCCAGCATGTCTTTCCTGTGTGCCAGGCTCCGGATCCATCACAGCAATAAGTAACAAAAGCGGAATCTATCCTTCTCCGGGTCACTTTCTCTTACGCCATCCTTCCCAGGGGTATCATTTTGCAGGAAGAATAAGCCCAGCTGTAGTGGAATAATCGCATTGTGTGGGGCGGGCTATGGAAAGAAAGCAGCAGAGGTGCTGGCTGACCATCCTCCCCCTCCAAACCATCCCTGGTAAGAGTTACAGGTTAAGCTGTGGCTCCCCGGAAATTCATCTGCCCAGTACCTCAGCAGGTGACCCTACCTGGAGACAAGGACTTTGAAGAGGTAATTAAGGGCGGGAGAAATGCTCCAGTGAGGAAGAAGACTTGCTGTGCAAGGATGAAGATCTGAATTCGAGTCCCCAGCACCCTCATGACAGGGCAGCACGTATGCCCGGTACCCCAGTGCTGGGAGCAGGATGCAGAAACAGGGTCCCCGAGACAGGCTGATTCAGCTAGAGACTCTGTCTCCAGGGAGGATGATAGAGCAGGGCATCTGATATCTTCTTTGGGTCCCCATACATGCAAATAGAGGTGTGCACTCCCAAACCCACACCACACACAACATATCACATATACAAATACACACACACACACAAAGATTTAATTAAAGAGGTAAGGGAAATGGGGTAATAGACATGTATCTTAATTTGCTCTCTATTACCGTGATAAAACACAATGGCCCAAAAGCAACACGGGAGAAGAAAGGGTGTATTTATTGGGCCTACACTCCCACACCACAGTCCATCATGAAGGCAAGTCAGAGCAGACACTCAAGGCTGGAAACCAGAGGTAGGAACTGACTCAGAGGCTCCCTCTGGCTTGTTCAGTGTGCTCTCTTATACAGCCCAGGACCACCTCCCTATGTGGCACCACACAATGTGGGCTAGACTTCGCCACGTCAAGTCAATCATTAATTAAATGCCCCACAGGCTTGCTTCCAGGCCAGTGTGATGGAAACATTTTCTCAGTTGAAGTTCCCTCTTCCAAGATGACTCCAGGTTTGTGTCAAGTTGACGGAACCCGACCATCAGGGCAGGGCTCTAATCTAACATGACTGATATCCTTAAAAGAGGAGACTGAAGAATTAATGCATCCAGGAGAAGGATAATGTGAAGACAGGGGGAAGAGAGACATCAACAGGCCAAGGAAAGAGGCATGGGAAAACCAACCCCGCCCACGCCCCACCCTGGAATTCTAGAGTCAGAAACTTGAGAGAAGGAATTTCTGTGGCTTAAGCCACCAACTGCGGTATTTTGTTATATCAGCCCAAGGAGACTCATAATAAGCAAACCACCCCTGCTCAAGACCACAGAGCTTCAGAGCAGTGTGGTAGAGACGGGATATGCCCACGACAAACCACCAAGCAAGGAAGACACGGCCAGATCCACAGGGGAAGGCTGGGACTGTGAGAGTGGCCCGGTAGGGAAGAGCTGAGGAGGTGGAGAATGACTCCCGAGTCGCCAGGAGAATCGGGCGTTCTGCGGCACTGGCCCAGCAGGACTCGTCCTTCATTAGATTGGCCTGTTTGGGCTCCAGTTGGGTTTCCCTCACTATGATCTGCCACAGAAGGCCACTTTGTTGTTATTTCATTGTCCTGTTCATTCGGGAACATGAGACAATTCTCCCCGTCTTACAGCGGAGGAGGCTGAGGCAGGGGAAGAAAAGTCATCTGTCTGGGGACATACAGGAGGCCAGGGCTCAGTGGCTGTCCTCCTCTGCTGGTGATGTACCAGGCCAAGCCCAGCACAGCAGTAGGAGATTGCAGCCTGTGGAATGTTGGCTTGGAGTCCATTGAGAACACATCCATGAGTGGTATGCTCTTACAGGAAAACCAAATAAGCCAAACTCAGAAAGACAACCATTTGTATGTTCTCTCCCATACGCAGAATCTAGAGCCACATTTTTGTGTATATGCCTGTGCCTTCATGCACATGTGTGTGATATATGCACGCGTACATGTTAGTGTGTGCTCACCTGTGTGTAAGCACTGGCATATGGAGGTCAGAGGTCGATGTCTGATGCCTTCCTCTATCACTCTCCAACTTACTTTATGAGACAGTGTCTCTCATTGGCCCTGGAGCTCTCATCAGGAATAGATGGCCAGTGAGCTCCAGGGATCTTCCTGTCTGTGCCAGTGTAGGGTTGCACGCATGTGCCACTGTGCCCAGCTTTTCACATGGGTGCTAGGGATCCGAACTCACGTCCTCCTGCAAATGCAGCAAGGACTTCACTGACCGAGCCGAATGGCCATCTTGAGAAAGCACTGCTATTCCAGAGGACCCTCTGTTATCAGCCTGGTCTTTATTTCTTCTTATCATCCTTCTTTCTGGGCAGATCGGTTTTTGATGGAGTTGGTTTCCGGAAAGAGCAGAAGTCATTAGGCCGTTTGCTGTATTTGACAAATGACCACACTGAGTAGCACGCTCTAAAGTAACAGTAAACTAGGAGTCAGGGCTGGGAATGTGGCTCGGCTGGTAGAGAACACCACAGAAACTGGGCACAGCACGTGGTGGGAGCACTCAGGAGGAAGAAGCGGGAAGATCAGAAGTTCAAGGTCATCCTAGCTACATAGGGAGTTCAGGGCTAGCCTGGGCTAGAGACCTTGTCTCTAAAAAGAAATCAAACAAATGAACATTTGAGACAGGGTCTCACTAAGTAGTTCTGGCAGTCCAGAGGCAGGCAGATCTCTGTGACTTCAAGTCTAGGCTTTGAACTCACAGAGATCTGCCTGCCTCTGGCTCCTGAGTCCTGGGATTAAAGGCATGCACCACCACACCCAGCTCAAAACCAGATTTCTTATGAGACTCATCAACTACCTTAAAGAGAAATATTAAATTTGTCTCAAGATAGTTTTCAGCAAATGGCGTGAAGTCAAGGCTAGGGATATACTTCATTGTCAAGTTCTTGTCTTTCATGCATGTCTGGGTTTGAGCACCATAATGAACAAACAAAAGGAGGGAGGGAGGGAGAGAGACAGAGAGACAGAGAGAGGATAAGAAAGAAAGGCAGAAGGAAGGAGGAAGGGAGGGAACTTAAAGAGAAAAAAGTGAAACAGGACCATGCTCTCCCAGGATGTGTACCAAAGGGAGACCAACTGCTTAAATAAATTAGATATTTATAGAGAATATCATCTTTTTTTTAAAAGAAAAATAGGTTCTATTACATTGTGTGTGAGAGAGTACATATGTATGCATATGTATACCGTGTGTATGCATAGAGCACATGTGGATGTCAGAGGACCAGTTGTAGGAGCTGGAAGGAGAGGACGCACATGTGCATGTCAGAGGACCAGTTGTAGGAACTGGAAGGAGAGGACGCACATGTGCATGTCAGAGGACCAGTTGTAGGATGTAGAAGGAGAGGACGCACATGTGCATGTCAGAGGACCAGTTGTAGGATGTAGAAGGAGAGGACGCACATGTGGATGCCAGAGGGCCAGTTGTAGGAGCTGGTCCTCTCCTTCCATCATGTGGGTCCCAGGAATCTAACTCAGGTCATCAGGATTGACATTAAGCTCCTTCATTCACTGAGCCCTCTTGCTGGCTTCATATCTCCTTTCTTTTAAAGAGGCACCTGACACACTTCACTGATGACTCTATGTCACCCTAGCAAATCCCATGTCCACAGTGAGCCAGTGGAAAGTACAAGCACACTTAACTAACATACATGTGAAACATATCATGTATGAACAATAATGGAACTCGAACACAAGTTAGTAATTTTCCTTCACAGAAAAATATACTTGTACAAGGGGATAAAACAATATCAGGTTGAGGAGAAATAAAATCTCCTTTCTTGTATTCAACTCATCTTTACCCAAGATGCTGTTGTTACATCTGGCTAAGTTGTTACAAGTGTGGAAAAGGAATAAAAAATGGCAGTAGGAAGTAAATCTAAGATAAACCTAAGGACCTAAGGAAGTGTCTACCCTCAAAAGATGCTGTTCCCTCCTGGAAGAGCCAGTGATTCGGACAAACACAGGGAGCTGGTGGAACCTTTTCATGGTCACTCTTGGGGTCTCAGGCAGATAACTGTATCCCACAAGACCGTCTACAGTCCTGAGTCACATGTCCTGTTCTGTAAGATGAATTGCTAAACAGTCTCATTAATTAAAAAAAAAAAACCCGGAGCCAGATATTGGGGTAAAAACTGAGAGATCTGAGAAGCAGATAGAAGCCAGCCACGTTCTTAGCACTTGAAATCCTCAGCCAAAGAGAGACCTACTTCCTGTATACTCACATCTATATCCTTTCTGTGCCCTGCCATTTTACTTCCTCTCTCCACCCAGCTACATCACTTCCTCTTTCTGCCCAGCTCTATCACTTCCTGTCTGTCTCTATAGACCTCCAGACCTCTATGGTTGACTAGCACTGAGAATTAAAGGCATGTGCCACCATGCCTGGCTCTGTTCCCAGTGTGGCCTTGAACTCATAGGGATCCTGATGAATCTCTCTGCCTCCTGAATGCTAGGATTAAAGGCATGTGCTACCACTGCCTGACCTCTATGTTTAATATAGTGGCTGGCTTTTTCCTCTGAACGTCAGATAAGCTTTATTGGGGTGAACAAATAAAATATCATTACACTGTTCTCTACCTGTCTCCCAACCTGTGTCATAAAACTGTATTCCCAAACTTTTTGGGAGAAATGAGCACTTTACCTCCTCATTACTTAAAAGTATGATACTTGTTTCTACACAAAGGAACACTTGTGATCCTTCACAGGCCAAATCATGAGAAAAGACACATAATACACTACTTCTCGTTATAAAATAAATTCTCTTCCTGGCTGTTTTGTTTATTTGCTCAATTCAAAATGTGAACAGTATAATCAGTATATATTTTTGGTATTCGTGTGAAATTAGTACTTCATAAATATGAATCATGCTATTAACTGTATTATGGTGTTCTCTAATTACTGCCATCTGCCTATCACACAACTCTGATCTTCAACAGTCAAAAGACTAAAGGAAAATCTGAAAAGCACACAGCACCTTTTAAAGTAGAATATAGTATACAATAACTTATTTTCAAACATATGTGAGACAGGACACCTACTAAGGCAAGGATGAAGGGAAAAAAATCCCACCTAACTCAAGCTTTAAATTCTTGGAGAAACTCAAGTGTGAGCCCATGGAGTAGAAAGAAAATTATGAGTAGAGATAGTTTTTAAAATATTTTCAAATGCATGAGTCTTTTTTGAATTAGTTGAAATTACATTTTTTTCTACAGTGAGAAATATGTGGCTTTGTTAAAATAGATAAAAGCTTAAAAAGGGGGGCAAAGGGTATACTTTCTGTTTATATGACATATGAGCAAGACACAATATGAACCTCCTAGGAAAGAGTAAAATAATGGATCTTGGATCTAACGTGTATCAAGTGGCCATGTTCTGTCCAAATCTCCAAACACCAATCCCATAACAAGCCACACTTCCTGGGAGCCAGGAAGCTGTTCAAGTCTTTGGCTGTTGGGCGTGGCTCAGTTACACTGCTTGCCTCAAATGGATGATGCTCTGAGTTGATCCTAACACCAGATAAACCAGGCATGATGGAGGGGGAGGTCTGTTACCCCAGCACTCAAGAGGTAAAGGCAGGAGAATTAGATGGTCATCCTTGGCTACATAGGAAATTTGAGATCAGCCAGGGCTATATGACACTCCCTCTCAAAAAAAAAAAAAAATTTGTTTTCTCTCATATCTAGAATTGGGGGAGAAATCATGACATTAAATGGGGACTATGGGGGATGTGGCAGACGGTAAGGGGTGGGATAATTGAGGTGGGTAAATATGGCCAAAGTACACTACACACACAGGTGGAAATGTCTTGATAAAACTCCTTGCTCTGCAATACTTTTAATGTTACAAGAAACAGGACTATTTCTGAAGATAGTGACGAAAGCTATCTTTTAGTTAGTGGTGGTTGTTTGGTTTTTTTATGTTGCAGGGGAGACTTTGTTGTTGCTGTTTTTAATTGAGTTTGTCTTTTGTTGTTTGTTTGTTTTTTGAAACTATGTAGTCCAGCCCAGCCCAGAACATGCACCTGCCTCAGCCCCCTGAGTGACAGACTTACAGAGTTGCATCACCACAGGGCAGGACCTGTCTTTTGAAATGGTACCCAGCCTTAATCAGGGTTGATTCTTCTGGAAGTACAAAAGACGTCATTCTCTTCTTTTATCATTCTAAATCAAGACGGTATTTAACATAGGAAAAGAAGACAGAATCCAGCCATGTTTGCACCCTGTTCAGATGGAATGTGAACAGGAAGGGGAACGTGAGTTGGTACCCAGCTCAGCTGTCAGAACTACCCTGGTGAGCACACGCTGGGAGTATGACTTCCTGATACTGCCCTAGGACAGTTTTTGCCCTGGGATCCATGCTGTCTTGAAGGAGCTGTGGTGCCCCAGATGGGAATACAAACAGTATCCAAGAACTTGCCAGAAAAGTGACTCACCACGCTTCACACCAGATCCATGAGAAATGTGTGTGGGTGACTTTCTGACAGCCCTAAGCATCCCACTCATCCCCATCCCTCCTAACCTCTGTTCCATCAGACTTCACATGAATAGTATCAACCACTGATACTGCATGAGTAAATGTTACCTGTGGGCTGTAAGGTTTAATCATACCACATCTTCAATGATCCTCTGCATTACAAACAGTCCCCAATATACAAGGGACCAAACTAAGCTTTTGGGGAGGTTTTCCAATGGCCCCAAAGTGACACACCTTCAGTAGAAAGCATATTTCAAAGTTTTAGTTTAAACCTTTTCCCAGGCAAGTGATATTAAGTATCGTGGTGTCTTGTTCTGTCAGATGCAATGAGCCTCCTGCCAGCTGTGTGAGAAGAGAGAAAATAACCCATGGTTTCTGGGGCAGGGCCACCAGAAGCTTCCAGATACAGATAGCCTATAAATTACTGAGGTAGCCAACACTCCGTGGTAGCAATGGACATTGTATTGGATGGCCTTACCCTACTTTATGCTAAGGCAAGCATTCGGAGCCCACTTCAGATCTTCAAGGATAAGCTGGGTATTTGGAAGGCAGGCCTATCAAATGCATTTGAACGGATGCCATTTTCATCCTGAGGTGGGCTTCGGGATGCAATTTCATCATAAGGTTTTTTACCTGTCTCTGTGTAGTTTTTCAGTTTGAAGTGGAGCCTCTTGAAGGCAGGAGTTAAAATAGTCTTATAGGCTATTTTTCATCCCATAGCATTGTTGGTGCTGAAGTCATAGCAAGCACTAGGAAAATGCTCACATTTTTTTTCTTCTCCCTATCTGTTACTCTAGCCACACTTCACCCCCCCCCCACATACACGAACACAATTTCTGTGTATCTACATTCCACCTGTTTTTCAAGATTAACCAAAAAAAAATCTTCTCTGATCTCATCTCTTCTATAAGCTAATGCAATTTCCTTTAGAAAAAACATAGTTTTTAAAGAAAATTTAAACAAAAAATCTTCTGCTTCATGTTAGTCACGTGTGTACATATCTCTCTCATCATTGAAAATGGAGATAATCACTCTAAATCAACCTTTCAAAATATGAAAGAAAATAACTTATAATGCTTCGGGTGATGGATGTACAATTCTTTCATGTCCCCCAAATCTTTATAGCTCAGATTCTGGGTAATGCGACTGTTTACACAGGAAGGGAATCTCACGTTTCAGAGAGATACATCTTTCTCCTAGGCACACTGGGGGTCTGCTACGGGGTCTGCTGGCTGGAGACACTTTCGGCGATTTGTGTGGTCTACTGAGGGGCCTCAGGTTAGACATGAGGCAACGGGAATCTGCAGGAAATCAAGCCATAAGGAAACCAGTGCGACTTTAAGTCCCATGGGTAAGGAAGAAAAGAGCCTCACCCCAGGGTAAGGTCCAGTAGCAGAAGGCTTAATTGTTACCATGTCGTGGTGTGAACCTGCCTCACCAGTGGCTCTGTCTGGGCTAATGGAAACCCGATGCCATCAGCTTCCTGAAACCCACCAGGCCAACTTCAAACACTATATAGCCCTTCGGCCTAGGCAAGCAAGCTGCTGCCTCAAATGCAGGTACTTCCTCTCCTCACCACCCCTGGCCCAATGGTTCAATTAGGCTGCAGCTGGATCCAGCAGGACCCAGCAGGACCCAGCAGGACCATGTGGGCCTCTGATTTTCCCACTAAGCACTGCCTTCCAACAACCTGCCCCCCCCCCCCCACACACACACTCTTGGAAGTCTTCCAGAATTATCTCAGCACAGAAACCCTGTGCTTGCAGACCTGAGAGTGAGAAAAGGCTTAGAGGTCATTTGTTAGCAAATTGCAACCTTGTCGTGTAGGAGCACTTCCCAGGAACTGCATACACAAGCCGGGAAATCGTGTGGAGAATTGCTCCTGCATTAGATTCGGCTAGGCAGTGACAGTTCACCAAATCCGAACCTTCGAGGTCGGATTCCTTTTCCTTACAGAAAAATGCCAAAGTAGCCAGGCAAAGAATCCCTCCATTTATGGGACTGGAAGTGATTACATGATGCTTGTGGCCGGCCCAAAGCCCCAGGTACAGGCCAGCATTATCCCAGTCTCCTAGCATCCTGGGCTGTGTCTCTTACCTCAGTCTCCAGAGACTACCCAACCTTGATGTTTTTCCTTTGTTGGGCTTTCTAAGGCGCCACCCTCACCCCCTTTTTAAACAGCACTTATTGACATGTGCGCACTCCACATCCGGGTGAAAAGGTAAGTGTTCAAGATAGACGGCAACAGCTGGGATAAACGGCCTTTTGAAAGGCTGTCTCAAAGAAACGCATCTCTTGATATTCGGAGCATTTGTAAGCAGGATGGGCATGAAACTTAAGAAGATCGTGTGATAACCAGACGTTATCCTGCCCACACAGAGATGAGCTGTAGATAGCCTACCAGGTAGCACTTCCGCCCAGGCTCTCCTCCAATCAATCTTTATTCTTACCCAGGTTTTCTGTGGATTTTTTTTTTTTTTTTTTTTTTTTTTGAGAACAGAGCTCGTTTCCCCCGAGGGACAGACTTCAGGAAAGATCTGGAGTTCCTCCTGTTAAAAACAGCCACCCTCTGCCTTAGCCCGTATCAGCACCATCGGAATCGGAATTGGTATCCTGTCGGAGTAGATTTACATTGTTCTGAAGTCCGTTCGCAGGTGGCCCTGCAAAGATACAGTTCCTAATCAGAGTTTTTCTGAAAGAGAAAGAAAAATAGTCCCAGAATCGGGGGATGGGGGCGTTGAGCTCTCTTTTTGACAAATAGGCTCCTTTTGTGGAATATTCTGCCTGGCTTTGCATACTCAAGAAATTTCAGTAACCTGATAGTTAGAAAATGCTTGTTGTCCCAGGGTGTTAGCTCTCAGTGAAAGGGCCCAGCCATTGACTAGATGCGTTATTGGTCCTTTTGTTATCTTAATTTGTTTACCTGATAATAGCTCTCTATCGCGAAGATTATGAAAGAAATCATCTATGTAAAATTAGCTCCTGGCAAACAATGAGCAGTCAGTTTCCCATTTTCTTTGATTTTAGCTACTGAGGGGATAGGACAGGGGTGGGTGTGAGATTCTGAACTGGGTTCAAGCTCTTGTTCCTTTATTCTTCCTGGGTGCCCTGAGGCATGTCACATAGCCTGGAACTTTCCCTGAACCTCAGTCTCCTGCTCTGTAACATAATGGTAACTCCCCCCCAACTCTCCCCCCATCAGAAAGGGTTTATGGAGCCAAATGAGAGAGTAGAAGCCTGCTCAGAGACAGTTGTATGTTTCCAAACAATGAAGCAATAAGACACACTGATTATCCTGAATAAATATTCATCGTAATCGAATAAAGTGAATCAAGTACTGTGGATATCACAAGTACACTGCAGAAACTAAAGAAAATGTTTATTTCATAGAGAACAATTACAGTGCTTCTTTTTCTGGTTTTAACTGGTTTCCTTGAGATTCTTTTTCTTTCTCTTCCTCATTTTATTTTTATTGTATGTGCATTTGTTTGTTTTTGAAACAAGTCTCATATAACCCAGGCTGGCTTCAACATGTACCTGAAATTGGCCTTGAACTCATGATCCCCCTGCCTCTGAGCTTCCACACACTAGAAAGACAGGCATATACCACTATGACCAGCAAGGACCTTGACTCTGCATGAAGTAATTCATAGAGAAATACCAAGTATTTCATGCTCCAACCACAGGCTCTTTAAACTACAAAGAGGAAACTCAGAAAAACAAAGACAACAGAAGCTCAAAATATGTGGATGCCCCAACAATGTCCAAACAGGAGATTATCTGTGCTCATCTTTCTCTGTTTGGGCTGCATGACTTTCTGCAAGGGACCTCACACTGCAGAACGCAGTGTAGGTGAAACAGATGGACAGCTTCTTTGTCTCCCGATGTCATAGCTTATCAGTGTTGATGGACAGAGTCCACAAGGCTTTTCCTGATTCCCTGGCTGGGCAGAAAACACATTTCTCTATTTCCACCATATCTTTTTTTCCTTGCAAAGGGAAAGAGCAACACTGAACAATTTCTTAAGGCATTGTGCATTTCTGTCACCGGCCAAATTCCATCTCTGGAACTCTGATTTTCATTGTGTGCCCAATTGTGAGGGGCTCCAAAGTCCAATATAATCAATTTCTGATGCTTTTTTTCCCTCCCAAGACAGGGTTTCTCTATGTAGCACTCCTGGCTGTCCTGGAATTTGCTTTGCAGATCAGGCTGGCCTCTAACTCACAGAGATCCACCTGCCTCTGCCTCCCAAGTGCTGGGATTAAAGGTGTGCACGCACACACACACACACACACACACACACACACACACACACACACACACTCCCTCGGATCCATTGGTTAGTAGACTTTGAAGAAGATACCTTTCTGTAAGTTATGGCTTGGTACTGTTATGTCACAGACTTCCAATATCTATGTCACAAGACTTAGTAGAATGTATTGTTTTTGTTCATTTGTGAATCAAGAAGAAAAAGCAGAGGAGGAAACATAGTGCAGTTGTTAGAACTCCTACTTAGTGTGCACAAAGCCCAGGGTTGATTCCCAAAGCTGAGTCAACCAAGCATGGTGGCACATACTTATAATCCTGGTGCTTGGAAGGTAGAGAAGTGCAGGAAGATCAGAAGTTCAAGGCCATCCTTGACTACATAGCAAATTCAAGATCAGCCTCAGTTATAGGAGACTCTAACACAGAAAAGGAAAAAATAGCACAATTTCGAAGTAGAATTTCATTTCTTCATAATAAAATTAGTAGCTAAAAAATCAATAAATTAATATACACTTTCATTCCATAAGTTTTTATTGAGTATTTGCTGTGTACCAAGTAGACACTGGAAAGTGACACCAGCATGGTCCTTTTCCACAGCGTTGCATTCTGGACGTGACAATGTTGAGTGTAGCACACTGTTCGGCCTGCAGCAGGAGAGACTGTCACAAGCTCTCCAGGCAAGTCTGAGGCAGCCGTCAGAGCCCAGCTGGAGTCACACTGTCCTGAATCCCGATTCTCCAACCTCCCACCCAGGTACTAACTGGGCCAGCGGCTTCTCATGGTATTTAGAGGTCATGGTGATAAGTCTGCAGAGACTTAGCCACTCTGTAGCACTGTGCTCTTGGGTAAGATATTTTATCTCCCCGTTAATCTGCAAAATACGGCTTCTATTACCCATCTCACAGGGCCATTGTAATGTTCAACTAAATGAACAGTGCCTGAAAAACAGCAAGTGCTCCGTGAGTGCCAGCAATTGTCATTGGCAGTTGACCTCATCTCCTGTTCTGGCTCCACACACAGCCTAGGGGCTTGGCAGGGTGACTTTCCTGTCCTGGGTCGCCTGCCACTCTCTCCCTGCCCCAGCCCCATGAGGGAACCTCAGGTTCCCCGCAGCCAGGGGAGACTTGCCATTTCTCCACTGGACACGAAAAGCTTTCTCCAGCAGACTCCCCACGGTCCTGAGTGTCCACGGTAGCCCTGCTCCTTGCTCTCCTTAGGACGGAAGAGCTTTAATTCTGTGACTTGAAACCCTCTCGAAAGGTTTACTCTGTTCTCCTCAATCAGATTTGAACGGCCATGCGGCCACAGGTCAGGTCTTCTCTGCATGCTAGATGGACAGGTGGACGAGTGAGGGACAGACAGTGGTGGGACACAGGGAGCAGGGTGGCGCAGTACTTGAGACAATCTAATTGTGATATTCAATTCAATGACAAGCAGGGAAGAGCAGTGAACCCACTGGCGGTCACCTTCTCCTGACTCTACAGCACGCCACTGTTGGACCGAAGACGTAAGGGACACAGGAGCTTCACAAAAGCCAGCGAACAGCTCGGTTTCCTATGCTGTCACCACCCTGAGCTCTAACTGTACCAAGCATAGTTTCAAGATGGCGTCTGCAGCTGCATTTCTCCAGTTGAGGGTTATATCCTGTGGTAATGATATTTTCAAGTTTGGAAACTCCAACCGGAACTCTGCAGTTGTCCTGAGGAGCATTGCCTTGAGAGGACACTTTACAGCCGAAATGATACTTCTTTTCTTTCTTTGTTTTTTTGTTTTGTTTTGTTTTGTTTTGTTTTTTTAATACAGGGTTTCTTTATGTAGCTCTGGCTGTCCTGGAACTTGCTCTGTAGTGAATGAGAAGGAGGATATGACTGCTTCAAGGTAAGGAAGATATTACACTATGAGGGAACAGTCTGAGGCGTCTGAAAAGGTCCAGACTGAATCTGGCCGTGAGAGGAGAGAGGGATGGGGAATGCAGGAGAGGGAGAGAAGAAAGAGGAGCAAAAGAGAAGGAGGACGAAGACCAAGAGAAGAAAGAGCCGAGGACCAAGAGGCCAAGCGAGTGCATGGCCGGAATGATCGTTATAGAGGAAAGCGAAGCTGGGGAAGGAAGCGAAGCCCTGCCCCTGGGTTGGAGAGGTTTAGGGTGGGGGCGGAGTGAGAAGTACTAAGACTGAAACGTCCTGAGTTTCTTTGGGACCTGATATGTGGACCAAGCTGGCTTCGAACTCACAGAGATCCCCTTGCCTCTGCCTCCCATGTACTGGAATCAAAGGCGTGCTCCACTCTACTTGGCTGCATTGTATCTTGATATAGTGGGCACTTCTCCAAAATGTGTTCTTGGAACAAGGGCAATGCATAGCATTTTAGAGTGCATGCTGCTCTTCCTGAGGACCTGGGTTGAGTTCCCAGTACCTGCATCAGGCTACTTACAACCACCTGTAAAGCTAGGTTTGGGGATCAGACATGCTCTTTTGGCCTCCGTGGGCACCTGCATGCTCACAGTGCATGCACAAACACTCAGACATAGTAAATAAATAAATCTTTATACAAAGCAAAACCAAAATGCATTCTTTCTTTTTTATACCCTTCAAAACTAAGTATTGAAGATGCTTTGAGGTTTTCACCCTCTGGCAAAGCATCAACTTCTCCCAGGGAAGCCATCCAGAGGAGCGTGTGAGAGTCTAGGCCTGGGAAATAGACAAGCCTAGTTTTCAATCATGGCTTTCTGCTCCTAATCGTAGTTAAGGAGCACCACCTTTGCCCCCCTAAATTGATTTGGAACAGGAACTCAATTAGAACTACCCCATATGGGTGTTTCTAGATTACCTGAGACAAACCAGATATGATGACTAAGCCTATAATCCTAGCATTTGGGAAGAGGAGGCCAAAACTCCAGAGTTTCTGAGGTCATCCTTGACTACATGGTATATTTGAGGCCAGCCTGGGCCACTTGAGATCCTGCCTCAAAACAAACAACAGAGCAATGATGAGCCTATAAAGCTCTGTTGTGTGGACCTTGCTGCAATCATATCTACTATCGGATGCCAATCATTACCATTCTCAACTTTCTGTCTTGGGGAATCAGCCCACTCATCAGAATTGGATTTTCTTAAGGCAAAGCCTGCCTGCAATTTGCAACTGAGCATTGGCTCCAGAAAGTAGACTGGCTTCTGAGCACTGTCAGCTTTGTTTTCTTCAAAATGAATGGTGATCAGTGCCTCTCCCTTAAGAGTCTTCCTTATCCCAGAAAAGGGGTGCTGGTACTGTCCTAAGCTGGGCATTTTTCCATTCGTGGATCTAGGTCTTACACGATGCTTATCTTTGTTCAATAGCCTCATCAGGTCTAAAATCAAGCTGAGAGCTCCTAAGATTCTCGCCTATACTTCCTTCCCCTCTTCCTTAATAATGGTCTCTGAGAGCACAGCCTGGGAGCCACAGCCTCAGGTTGTCTACGGGGAGAGGGCCCCACCCTCAGCAAGCCCCGTCAAGAACACTGTTAATACCCTGCGCTTTGTCCTCTCCAGTGGTTGTTTGCATTGGTTGTGTGAGTCAACAACCAGGCTCTCTTGTGGTGTGTCCCAGAGGAGACAGGCTTATTTATTTGGCAGAGCCTGAGACTGAGGGGAGCCAATGGCCCCCAAAACTAGTTTTGGACAATCTTTACTATACAGCAGTAGTTCTTAAATCCAGGGGTCTTTTTGTGGGGATCTGAGACATTTCTATACACACCTTCATGACAACACTGTAGATGATCCTGACTCCCTACCCTTCCCAAGAATCCTTACGGTGTCCACCTCATTTCAAGGAAACGGAAACCATGCCTGACTTCTTGTCAAGGTGCTCGTTGTCCCATTTGGTGAGTCGGAGCATCTAACCGAGTGCTGAACATTCAGAATTCAAACCTGGTGTCCGGTGATGCAGAGTGGCTTGTCTCCCTCTTGGTCATTACTGTTTTAAAACAAACCATCCATCCCTGGGGGGAAAGCTGGCAGTTTTCCTTAGGCCCAGGTGTAGTACAGAACCCCTGAAGCTCCTCAGTTCAAGGAAAGGTGCCTTAGGCAGAAGGCACTCTGAAACCTCCTAACTGTTGTGGGCAGTGATCTGGAGTCCTTTTCTCATCAGTGGCCACGGGCTCAAGACTGAGGTGCAAACCGGAAGATGAGGGATCCCAGGGCAGCCTCGGGCTGTGTCCTCCACCTGGCTCACAGGAAGCTGCTACAGCAATGTTTGCCCCTAGCCTCTTGTTGAATGATGGGAAGAGGGAAAAAAAAAAAAAAAGAAAGGATCATTTGAAGGCTCCAATTCAATTGGAGTTTACCAAATGCCAGGCCCTGGCTACCGTGGAGAAAAGCATTGTGGTGCTGGCTTCGGGAACAAATGTGTCCCCGCTTCTCCTGGAGGCTCTGCCACCCCTGCTGAGGGGGTGGATTTCAAAGCAGCAGACTTCTTGCCCTTTCATGAGGACTGCAAGTGTTCCTGCTTTAGTTCTGAAATGTCCCCCAGTCTCCCTTCCTCTAGAGACCTCCCTAAGGAAAGCTGGTATTCTAGGTCACTGGGATGGTGGGGGATTCATAAACCAAAAGAGGGGCTTCGTCCACAGCAGCGGGGCAGCAAAAAACAGCAGCAGGTACAGTATTGAGAGCTTACGTCGCCTGTTTACAAAATGTTGTAAAATATCTAACCCTAAACGTTGAGGGGGAAGCTACCAAAATCTCTCATGGAGTTTGCCTTTGGCAGCTGAGGCTCAAAGTTGCACGCCTTTCCCATACCTTCCTAATCATGCTTTTCCTCCTTCACAGACAAGCAGACTCTGGCTGCCCCATCTTTCCTTGACACCACAGAGCCTTTCTGTCTAACCCCTCCCCCAGCCCACCCCCCTCCAGCCTGTGAAGTCTGGCCTGCACGCTGGGGAGAGGTAGACAGTAATTAAGTTAGCTGTTAGCTGCTGAGAGCGGACTTGGGTATCCCATCGCAGCTGCCTGCCTCTGTCTCCCCAGCGGCCCTCCCACGTCTTCCTATGAGACCGGCTGTGTGTGAAGGAGGAGCTGTTTCCCACAGCTCTGATCTAATTCAGCTGAAATTCAATCTCCGTGTGACCCACCTCAGCCAGCCCTCTCCCACCCGCCGCCTGCCTCCTGCAGGCTGTGTGTGCTGCCCACTTACGCTGTCGATCCCATCGCCTCCCCTCCACCAACTCCCGGTGTCAGCTTACAGTGTCAGCGGGCCAGCCCCGGGGAACTGCCTACTGCCCGGACGCTCACCCCTCATCTCCAGTGCTCCAAGGGGGATCACTTTATACCTGCCACTCAGCCACTTGAATGGGGCTTGTGAGCAGAGAAAGCAGCGAGCCAGCAGAGGCTGAGACCCTGAAACAGATGTAAAAGACATCAGGCTGGGGGTTCCATGGATCCTCAATCCCCAGAAAGATTTACGATCCTTTTAACCTGCTTCTAACATAGATTGAAACCCCGGGCTTGTGTTATCGTGCGCAAACAAGCCTGACTGTCTATGGAAAACCCACCAGGGTCTGCCCCGAGGTCTGTGGACCCCTGCACCTCTCTCATTGGTCCTGCCACGAACCCCACCCTTTAGCTAACCACTGTATGGGGTCATCTCCCCCAACACTTTTTACAAGTCTCCATCCCTACACTGACCAACACCCCAACACCGAGGATGGCTTGGAATCCAAATAGCGAGCTCAATTTGGGTTTGCAAGAAATGGTAAACCTCTTTTAGAAAGGCTGGTCCTGCAGGGGGCCAAACTGGCCAGTGAGGCAGGGGCCCTGGCACTTGTTAGGCTGTTACCTAATCATGTTATCCTGGATCGGGCGTACTTTCTTTTGACCACAAAAGCTTTGAACTTTGCTTTGCACTTCCTGCAAGGGGAGGATTCCTACCTAGGGGCAGGGAGGCACAGGAAGACCGAGGTTTGCCTGAACTTTTTATAAGCCCTATGAAGCAAAAGGGTAGGGGTTTTACAGAGGCATCATAATTAGGAATGGTGTGTCGAGGCAGGCAAGCCCCTCTTGAACCTGATCCTGCTTGCCTTCACCAGAGGCACATGGGAACTTCGGTCTGGCTTTGTTTCAGGGCATTCATAGAATCCTCCTCATTTCTTAGTGTTTCATTCATTTTGTGGCACACAGTGGGAAGGGGACATACTCATCTTTATTTTTATTATTCTTAAAATAACAGCATAGTCTTCACGAAACACAGATCCCCCCTGCAAGCAACCACACCTGCTTATCTTGTTTGATGTACAGATGAGAATGGACAGGTGAGGACAGAGAGTGTTTCCCCCACCTCCACCCCGCCCCCTCCACCCCCAGACCCCCCCCCCTCCTTTCCACACACAGCTGCCAAGGGCAGCCCTGTATTTGTATTCAGTCTGGAGAGTTTACAGATCACTGTGTCTCCTCTTTTCTTCTTGGAGACAGTGAGTAGTTGTGCCCAGAAGAGAAGAAAATTCTCAAGCATTTACAAAAATAAAAGCACATTTTTAAACTCTGCCTGGCAGTTAGGCTGTGTCATGGGAAGAGGTGTGAGGGATAAAGAGGGGTGATTTAGTGGGGAGGAAGCTCTCCTGCTTGAGGAACAAGGGGATACCTACAGCCAAGCTCAGAATAATTGTCTCCCTGAGTCCTGAGAAAACTGCCCAAACTGTTAACATGTCAATCTTAAGGAAACAAGCCTGGCCTTTACCGACTTAATTTCATATAATTATTTCAGAGTTTGAGTCTTTACAAGAAAGAGGGAGTGGAGGAGAGAGATCAGAAAATTGAAGGGGATGAACAGAGAAGAAGGAGATTTTCTTTGTTTCGAAGCCTCCTGATTCTGCCCCCTGCCCAGGGCTCACTCCCTCCTTTCATCTTTCATGAGCAAATGCAATGCCCAGCTCACTGACAGCGTGCAGGGCTGCTCTGTCGGCAGGGCTTCAGTCCGGGCTGTCTTTAAGGGATGCTTAATGAAGGCCCCTCTTGTGCCCTGAGCCACAAACACGCAGTGAGGTGGAGCTGTGAGACCCTCGGTCACCCTCCATGCTGTCACCACGAAGACACAAGTCTATCTGAAAATTGCTGGCCCCTAAGAGGGCTCTAAAAAGGAAAACACTTAGAAACCCTTTAAAGGCTACTATCCAACCAAGAAGCAGTCTTAAAAGAGAGAAGTTGTATCTAGCTAGAATTAGCTTTCTGTACTCGTAAGTATTTGCATTGAATCAGTACTAATATTCACAGAAGAGTCAAAGGAACAATATTGATAAATAAACAAAAACCTTGGACATTATTCAGACCATTTCAAATGCAAATCACAGCCAAACATCATGGCCTGTTTCTGTTCTGATTGCACCTGGGAGGTGGGAGCAGAAGAGTTGGGAAGAGAAGGTCATCCCTGACTATATAAGAACTTCAAGGCCAGTCTGAGCTGCATGAGACCCTGTCTCAAAAAATAAACTAACAGGGCCAGGAAGATGGCTCAACAGAAAAAGAGACTGACTGCTAAGCCTACTGACTAGAATGTGATCCCTAGGACCCACATAGTGGGGGGAGAAAATTGATTCTTCCTAGTTGTCCTCGGATTTCCACCTGTAGTGGCACTTGAGTGAACACACACACACACACACACACACACACACACACACACACACACACACACACAAACATGATTAATTAAAATGTAATAAAACAAGCAAGGTAATATATAGGAAGGTTTTTATTACATTTTATTTATTTAGAGGGTTGCGCAAGTGCCATGGCATACATGTGGAGGTCAGAGGACAACCTGCTGGATTTGGTCTTTTTCTACTATGTGAGCTCTGGGCATCATCTGATGAGCTACCATGCTGCCCCTACAAACAAATATTCTTAAATGCAAGTTACAAAACCCCATCCTCCAGAAATCCCTCTCGGAAGGATCCAGACCAGAAATCTGAACTTTAAACAGCCGCTCTGGGACATTCTGAGGTAGAAAGTCAGACAACCTGGCTTTGAGCTACACTGCTTTGTAAAAAGAGGACATTTCCCATCCTCGTAGCTCTTGGCCTCCACTCCCACTGGGGCTGGGTGTGAGAATAGATCAGAGTGTGTTCTCGTCCTTTCATTAATATTTCAGAATCTCCAACACGAAGGAGTGGAAAGGAACCAAGAGGAATAGAAGATTATGTGCACGGGTTTGGCTTCCCTTTAATGATGAGAAAAAAATGCAGGTTTGCTGGAGCACAGGATAAATTGATCCTGGAAACATTGCACAGATTTTCTTTGCTAAGCTTCAGGGTCAACGTCAACAATATAAAAGAAAACATACCTCTGTTTTGTTGGAAAGGACTCAAGTTCAAGGCACTGCAGGATGAGGCTGCTATGGGCTGGACTCTGCCAAATGGCCTCGTGCATTTGCTCAGCTTTCCATGGGCCTTGGCCAAGGAGGACAACAGAATGGGGGGGGGGGGCACCTAGTGCTTGAGGCTGCAGCTTGCTTTTGCACCTGTGGGTTTAAAAAGTGGCTAGTTTGAGAATATCATGATAACCCTTCTATGTGAAATGAATGACGTTGGGATATAAAGATCTTCCACAAAAAGAAACTTTTTGAAGCCATTTTCTATTCTTGTATTCAGTGACAACAGGGAACGAAACCAAAGAGTGTTCTAGAAAGATGACTCCTAGAAATGTGAGGATAAGGTCTCATCAATGTTAAACTCATTGGTAATTGCAACTCTCCATTTTTAAAACAATTCAAAAACACTAACAAACACAGCCATAGGGAACGCAGTAGAGAATTCATGTTGTCTTTGGTTTACTCTGGAATGGAGGAGATCCTTCCTCTAGTGGAGCTCACACAGCTGGGGTGTGGTCTGTGTGTGTGTGTGTGTGTGTGTGTGTGTGTGTGTGTGTGTGTGTGTGTGTGTGTGTGCTGATCATCTATGCTCAAATAAACACTGGAAATTAGACTAGAAGAATTTCTGCACAGAGACACATCACCAACCAGTAGACAACAATTTGGTAAAGAATAGAGAGACGGAGAATCTATTTAGAAGTTTACAAAATAACTTCAGAGCCACAAAATCTAGGGCCCTTCAAGTCCCCCAAGCCTTCAGGGCCTTATTATAGTGTGACACAGTATAAAACCTGTGTTCGCTGAAATGACCCCCGGACAGCAACAAGAAGTAAAATTATTCTCCATTTTCTCCATTAAAGAAGATATTAACTAATATATTTTGGAAAGGTTGTCATCACAAGGGTTAAGATTAAAGAGGTGTCTGTGAGGAAAGAGGCAAATCTTTATCTTTCCGGAACTCTCATTTACTCAGAACACACCCCCCCCATCCCCCACCCCGCCCTCGGGTTCTGAATAAGTGGTTAGTCTCAGGAGCCGAGATGGGGGAGGGGAGCGCGGGGCCAGCAGCTGTTCCGAGTTAAGCATATCAAGGACAGCGTTGCAATCAGGAGTGGGGAGGCTTCAGGTCGGAGACATCATGTATTTGAATGTAGAATAAAAACAATTGTTTGGTGGCTGTGATTGGGGGGGGGCGGTGTTCAGAAGACAGCCGTGAGCAACAAGGTAACTGTGGCATCCATCACACCTTCCTCCCCGGCCTCCATCCAGGCTGGGGTTACAAGTAGGTCACATGCACGGGCCCTGTGTAAAAAGAGGGGTACAGAAAGTGGCTCTGTCTGACCAGCCAACACCTTGGCTTTGCAGAGAGCATTTCGCAAGCAAACGGATAACCTCAACTGCAGACGGCCAAGTCAGGTGAGAGGAGAGGAGACAGTTGGGGCTGCAGTATTCATGACAGAGAGAACGTCACGGTGCTCTGGGGGTTACAGGCAACAGGGCACAGAGAAAAGGAAGAGGCGCCCTTTAACTTTTCAGGGCTCCCCACCAAGGGGTTGGCAAGCGATGGCAGAAACTGAGAGTTAACCACCCCTGTGTCTGTAAGCCAGCCCTGTCTCTGGCAGAGGCTACAGCTCCTCTGTGAGGAGTCCGTGAGCTCCCCAATGTCTGCTGGGAAAGACACCCGGGACCTGGGGGAGGACTTTGAGACCTGAAAGGAGGACTCCAGGCACCAAGCTTACTCAGGAGATCAGAAAGCCGCCCCAGCCTGTAGCCTGCTGGCCCCCCAGGAGCACCCCTCTCCTCTCACAGAGGCTGAAAACTTACACACACTTTACCCAGGAGGCCTCCATCTTCGTGGAAAGGAGACTGAACTGTTCTGCCTTATAAACAAGACATGCAAGGATCCAAGCCAGAACCAAGCCTTGCTCTCACCAGAACATGGATCCTCACCTTAACTCCAGGCTTAGCTGTCTCCTGTTGGACAGAGAGCCACACTTGGGACTCTGAACACAACCTGAATCGTTCAAACCTTTTTAAAATTCTGTGTCAGGAGTCTAACTGACAAAACCCTAAGAAATAGAAATACGAGTGATTGTTAGGTTAAAAAGAAAAAAGTTGGAAGAGATGGGCGATGGTACATGTAACTCCAACAGCACTTGGAGTCTGAGGCAGGAGGATCACAAGTTGGAGACCTGCCTCGTTGTGTGGTGAAACACTGTCTCAATACAAAGCTAGGGAACAAGGGATTCAGCCTCTCCGAGGTGGGAACGACCAAGGCCTGCTCTGTCCTTAGCCCTGGCCTGGTTTCCACCTGGCTGCCCTGCTGCTCTGAAGCTTTGCTCTGAATCCCCTGACTCCCTGCACAGGAGGTCCACTGTCTCTTGTCCTGTTCTGGAAGTTACTGAGGTGAAGCATTCAGAAACACTGCCTTGCATCACCACAGTACTATGGGCCTCCATTACTTAGTTTTAAGAATTGTAAGCGTTGAAGACTCGGGTCCTGTGGAGGCCTGTGAGAGGCTGTACACTCGAGGCTCCTACACACTGGCTATTCTCCTGCCTCAGGAGTCTTTGAGGGGAGAAGGAGCAAGATGGCAGTCACGCCCAGTATGCATTTAATGATTGTTTTCATGACTGCCACGGTCATTTGAGTGGCCAGCTAGGGGCTTGACGGGAAAGTTGGGAGGGGGTATCTGCCTATTCCTGGGCTTTGCCCCCGGGGTATAGAACCCCACCCTCTGAGGTTCCTTTCCAAAAATACTTCTCTCCATGTAGTTTTTCCTGAGAGACTCATGGAGAGTAGAGCTTGAGATGAGCAATATGATTTCCTGGGCTGCCCCCTTTCTGCTTGGATGAAGGCAGAAGTTCAAGGCAAGCCAAGTTAAGGCCACTGCACCCGGCGACAGAGCCGCAGCCAAAAGTGAGATCTTCTCCCGTGACCCCTTCTCCTTCCCGCCTCACAACTACTCTGTGAGAAAGATAGATGAACTCCGCTCCCAACTGTCTGTGTGCTCGCACAAGATCCACAGGACCAAGAACAGCCCGTGAGAGACCAGAGGCCAAGCAGGGCCGGTGTCTGCAGTCTAGCCCCGGCTGGCGCTCTGCCTTCCAGAATGTGTCCCTTCCACATCACAGCGGCCTGGACTTTAATCACAGCCTCACTGTCCTGCAGACACCTTCCAAGAACCAAGTGACCACAGTGCACTACCCAGGCGCCGGTCACAACTGCACTCACCACGTGACCTTCCTCTTACAGGTAGAATGATCCGCAGTCTTTCTCCCCAAGAAAATGGAGGCCAATAGGAAATCCCCATTTCCTTCCCCAGCTGTTCCTGGTAGTCTGTTGCCAACTTAGTGTTTGCTCAGCTACAGGTCTGAGCAGGAGGAAGGAACAGACACGGGCCTGGGCCCTGGAGATGTCAGTCTTGACTCCGCTTCTTGTCTGTCAAGCCGTTCTCCCAGAGCAGACTGACTCCATCCAAGAAAGCCTGCATGCCTCATCCCCTAAGCATTGATTCTTTTTTGGAGTGGGGTGGGGGACATGCAGTTTGGAAAGGGGGCTGAGACAGGGTCTCACGTCATAGCCTGGGGTGACCTTGATCTCACCAGGTAACCTAGGTTGGTTTCCACCGAGGAATTCTCCTGCCTTAGCTTCCCAAGTGCTGGTGTTACAGGTGAGCCCATTATGCCTCTAACATTTCTCCTCCTCCTTTTCTGTGTAACGTCAGGTATCAAACTCAGTGTCTTGTTCTTATTAGACAAGCACTCCTACCACTGAGCTATATCCCTGGTCCTCAGTAGCCCACACACCACATTTCTTCTTGTTCTTGTTCTTGTTCTTGTTCTTGTTCTTGTTCTTGTTCTTGTTCTTGTTCTTCTTCTTGTTCTTCTTCTTGTTCTTCTTCTTCTTCTTCTTCTTCTTCTTCTTCTTCTTCTTCCTCTTCTTCTTCTTCTTCTCCTTCTCCTTCTCCTTCTCCTTCTCCTTCTCCTTCTCCTCCTCCTCCTCCTCTTCTTCTTCTTCTCCTATTTACTCTTTTTTTTTTCTGGAGACAGTGGCACATACCTTTAATTCTAGTACTAGGGAGGCAGAGGCAGGCAGAACTCTGCAAATTCAAAGCCAGCTTGGTCTCACAAATCTGGTCGTAACAAGTTCAAGGACAGCCAGGACTATAGAGAGACTATGTCTCAAAAATAATAAAAATAAATAAGATTTATTTGTATTTATGTGTATGTGTCTCAATGTGTGTATGTGCATATGCATGTAGGTGCCCAAGGTGACCAGAAGAGGGAGCTGGATCCCCTGAAGCAGTTGTGAGCCATTAAAAGGTGAGTTCTAGGAACCCAAGTCTGGTCCTCTGCACAAGCAGCTTGTGCTCTTAACTGCTGAGCCACCTCCAGCCCATAAACACACTTCTTTAGCAAGACCTCAGTCTCTTTCTCTGGAAGTGGTGAAGTGGTGTATGTGTGTATGAATCCGTGGTGAATATCTGTTTTCATGTGGGTGTATCAATGTGTGCATGTGGGTACACATGTGTTCACCAGTGTGTAGAAACCAAAGTTCATATTGGGTATCTTCCTCAATCATTTTTCACCTTATTTTTGAGACAGGGTCTCTCCCCAAAGGTGACGCTTGCCAGTTGACTAGGCTAGCTGGACAGGCTGGCTGGCTGGCCAATGAGTTCTAGAGATTTGCCCGCTCTGCCCACCCCCCAACCCCAATCACTGGTATCACAAATGCTCTGTGCCCAGTTTTCACATGGGTGCTGGGCATCCAAACTCAGATCCTCTTGCATGGCAAGTACGTCACCAGCTGAGCCCCTTCCCTAACCCCAAGACCTCAGTCTCTTCTGATTTCCATTGCTTTCGTCTTCCAAGGCTGCTACCACTTCTTTGAGGTTTCACTTTCTTCACATTATTAGCAAGGTCAAGGAAAAGAAACCGGACTCGGGAGACACCCATAACCTAGAGTGTGGCAAGGGCGCAGTACCCGAGCTGATCTTGTTCCAGGATGGGCATCATTTCTTCCATGTGTATGAATCAAACAGCCCTTGGAGGATCTGACTCAGCTGTGAATGGAAAATAGTCCCAAGAATAAACAGCACGGATCTCTAGACTGTTGACATCCTTCCTGGAGTTTCCAGGGAGCAATCGAATCATTATCAGAAGGATCCCCACAGCACCAGGAAATTCAGGTTCTGTTCCCTGTCTTTAAAGTTTGTGCCTCGCAGCCACCCACATTCCTGCTTGTTGCAATATAAAAATTTCCCCGAGATTCTGGTTAAATGGCACGTCAATTTTTGTCTCTCTGTGGACTGTCAATGGTCCCTGTGGTCCCAGTATACATTCCAACTTGAGAAATAAAACTTACCCTCCAGGGAATTTTGAGAAGAGCCTTGCTCTTTGAAAGTCCGGGGTCCGATTTCATTCTAAGCCTTTTTAACATGAAATCCAGCAAAAGTTTCCGCTGAATAAGTGTGCTAGAATTTGGGGTGCTAGCTAGGCAGAAGGTTATACCTTCTAAACAGCTTTATCCACAGACTTACTACAAGGGCCTTGTTGATTCGATGTGGTCACAGCAGATTGGACCTGGCCCAACTAACGCAATCAGAAACTCCCCTGAGCATTTTGAAGTGAGACCTAAGGACTGCTTGGTGGTGGGTCTGAGCACTGAGACGTGGACTGGAGTGGTGTCCTGCCATGAACACTAAAGCAGAGCAAATCCGTGCAGATGGAACATCAGAAGGAAGCAAACCCATTTTTAAAAAGGAAGAATGCAACAGAGCACATTAATAAAATACCTATGGATAGTTTGTATCAGTTAGGAATATGGGGCTGCCATGGTATTCCTGAGAGGACAGCTTTTTTTCTGAAGGGAAATGAGGGAGGAGAGGATCTGGGGGAGGCAGGGTGTGAGGGTGTGTGTGTGTGTGTGTGTGTGTGTAATGAAGGTGTGTTTATGGGGGGAGGAATGGAGGGTGGGGAATTCGGTCAGGATGTATTGAAAACAAATAAATACATAAATAATAAGTAACAGGCTGGGGATACATCATCTTTCTGGACTGGAAGCTTCCCAAAGGGCACCGTCCTCTGAACCAGGCTCATGGTAGCACTGCTTCAGGACTATGTGAAAGGTTGCATGGGTAATCAAAATCTGTGTCCACAGAAACTTATTTATTTAATTCAGTGTGTGTGTGTGTGTGTGTGTGTGTGTGTGTGTGTGTGTGTGACATGTAAAGCACACTGGGGCCATAGCATGCATGCTGGAGGGTAGAGGACCAGAGGACAACTTTCAGGAGTTAGTTCTCTCCTTTAACCACATAGGACTCAGGAATTGAACTCAGGTCATCAGGCTTGGCGGCCAGAGGGATTATTCACTGAGTCACCTCACCAGTCCCACTTCTTCTTCTTCTTCTTTTTTTTTTTTTTTTTTTTTTTTTTTTTTTTTTTTTTTTTTTTTTTTTTTTTGGTTTTTCGAGACAGGGTTTCTCTGTGTAGCTTTGCACCTTTCCTGGAACTCACTTGGTAGTCCAGGCTGGCCTCGAACTCACAGAGATCCACCTGGCTCTGCCTCCCGAGTGCTGGGATTAAAGGCGTGTGCCACCACCGCCCGGCACCAGTCCCACTTGTTAAGACAGGAGTTTACCTCTTTTGACTCCCCAGGACCAGCGTAAAATGACCCATAAAAAAAACCCACTGCTGTTGGTGAGTCTTGAGAATAATACCTAGTAAATGTGCAGAAAGCATAGAAAACACATCTCTGCTGAGATCTCAGTCTCCAACTCTTGTGTGTGTACCACTGCACATAATCAAAGGTTAAAGAAGTGTCCTGCGGGTTTTTATAGAAAGCAAAAGTACATGCAATTCTTCTGAAGGCATGCTGATTACCCTTGGCACATTGTGTTTTAATTTTGATCTCTGGAAAATATCAGGAACAAGGAAAGAACTTCCCACCCCCACCCGACTAATCCTGCTCCATAGGAAAAACAGTATTGAAACAATACAAACATCTTGGAGCAAACCTCTTTCAAAAGCAAGGAGCCAGCTTCACCCCCCCCCCCCCCCAAGGCCTGAAGTCAGCACAGTTTGTCCGCCAAGAGAGTGGGAGCTGGCACTGCTCCTCGTGAACATCAGCCGCGGGAGGCTGGGTGAATGAAATTGTTTCCTCTGGTCAGACGTTGATGTGCCCGCACCCCGTGTGTGAATTCATCACGAGGGCTCTGGGGTGGGTCTGGGATGATGGTCCAGCTTGTCTGGATACATGTGGGCAAGCACACCCTTGCTCCCTAGCATCTCTGGTAAGGACATGGGCAGCACCCCAAAGAATCTTGGAAAATTATGTTCACTCTTACTTATCCTCATTTTTTTTTTTTTTTTTGAGCAGTTAGAATTTAATCACAAGGACAAGCCAAGAGGGCTGAAAAGATGGCTCAGTGGGTAAGGGTGCTGGCTATGTAAGTGTAAGGGCCTGAGTTCAGATCCTCGCATCATGTAAAATGTCAAGGTGGTCCCCGGTGCCTGTAATGCCGTGCTGAGGGGAGCGGAGACAGGGGACCACTAGTGTAGTCAGACAGCCAAGGTAGCTGAAAAACTGCAGGAGAGACCCTGTTTCAAGAGAACAAGTTAGAAACCAAGTTGGAGATACTCTTTATCTTCCTCTGCCTTCCAAAGTGCATGTGCACGTGCATGCAACACACACACACACACACACACACACACACACACACACACACACACACACACCACATGCTGTATACACACAAACCACACATGCATATACCCCTGATACCTGCCCCCAAATGCATACACCACACACACACACACACACACACACACACACACACACACACACACATACACCACATGCTGTATAAACACAAACCACACATGCATATACCCCTGATACCTGCCCCCAAATGCATACACCACACACACACACACACACATATATATATATATATTACCACACAAAGAGAGAAAGAGACAGACAGAGACAAAGACAGAGAGAGACTGGAAAAGACAAAAGTGGCAATAGATTTTCCACAGGTAAGCCGCTAACCTGACCTCCTTGCACGACATGCACTCATCTCGTGATCTTTGAGGGGCCAGAAACAATCAGGGGCACGAGGGGTAAGTCCTCCAGCCGTGTGGGGAGGGGTGCAGAGGGAAAGCAGGTGGAGCCTGGGAGGAAATTCTGCCCTGCCTCACAGTGGCTGGTTCCTGCCTTCTTCACCAAGGCCAGCTGTGCCCGCTCAAGAACGGGCATTGTTTTACAGGAGAGACAAGTTCCTGGGGAGGTGGGGTTCTTTCTGGTCACCAGGTTTAGGACTTGAACGTCTACATTGGACGATATATAGGCCTGACTGAATCCTCATGATGTTCCTCTGGGCTGCTCAAAAGAGTTCCCAGCACTCTGGGGTAACAGGACTGAAGCCATGGGTCAAACGCTGTGGATCTTCAAGCTTGTCGATGTTAGCACTGCTTTTATGTGAAGACAAGCACAGACATATTGTGAAACAGAATGCAACACTTACCTGTATTTCCTTTTCTTTTCTTTTTTTACACACAGGAGGCTATAGAAATATCCTGCCTGTGCAGGATGCTGTAAACCACACCCAGGACAACCCTAGCAAATACAAGCTCTCTCTTCTCTGCTTCTCGATGATCATAGTGGAAAGATTTGAAAACAAATACTACTGTATTCCCCTCACCCCTCTGGATGAAGGGGGAAACACTGGAGGACTTCTATGGGCCACTGTCATTGTGCAAATAAAGAAACAGGGACCTTGCTCCCATCTCCAGTGTAAAGACTGGAAGACAGGAGTGACCGAGCGCAAACCCCCACCAGCACAGAGGGACTCCAGACGCGCATGCGTTGCTCCTTGGCTCCCTTTGCATCTGATTTGATTTGGCCAGGTTAGCTAGGAAGTGGGAAAACAAGAACCAAATCTCTGCTCTTAGATCCAGGGCCATCTACTACAGCAGTTTGTGGGAGTGACCCAGCTCCTCCCTCCATGCTTTTCTTTCCTCTGTGTCTTCTCCAGAAGCATAGCGTGACGTCCATGGGTGGATGGAGCATCCCAGTGACCTAGGGGCAGCTGGGTGCCTGGGCCGCAGACTGCCCTGCTGTTCTCTGGACCAGCTGCAAAGCGGCTGTTTGAGGCCCACCAGGGATGGCTGGCTTGAGCGCTTCCTGGGCTTTGAGCTGGTGTCTGTTGCCGATATGCACAGCTGATGTCCTTGAGGCCGATGTTGCTTAAACCCAGCCAGGGCCGAGCCTTCCCCGCGCCCCGGATCTCCCCTAGGCTGTCGTTGGTTTTGCCAGTGCTGAGTTTCAGCCATCTGCTGTGTGGTCTCTAGCCCGGATGCCCTCAACCTTACCTGGTCCTTGCTGTCAGACACCTTACCTCCCACAATGCCCCTCGGAGACGTAACGACTCCCAGCAGATACGCTGTGAACAACTCAAAAACGCTGGATGCCCTCTGCCTCCACTTTGTGTGATGGTGCTGGGCCCAAGCAAACAGACTGGCTCTTCTGCTCCCAGAGGAGCAACAGCAGAGACCGGAGGCCTAGACAGTCCCCAACTTGTTTCACTTAGTCTTTCAGGGGGACTGAATCCAAATAAGAGACCTGGGAAGCCACCTTAGCCCCCCCCCCCCCCCACACACACACACCTCTGGTCTCCAAATTCGCTGGCTCAGAAAACACAATCCTTGTCTAAATTTAACATTTTGACCTTTTGAACAAAACGTTAAATGGAGAAACGAACTTTATAATCTGATGGGATAAGCTGTTCTTTGAGGAACTGAGAAGAACTTAGACGAGCTTCCTTTCCCTTCGGTCAAAAGCCTGTAGGATGCTGTCTCTGTTCTGCCCTTCTGACTTGGTTTCCTAGGAAAATATATCCGATGTCAAGTAACAAAAAGATGAGAATTAGCTGGGCATGCCTGGAATCCCAGCACTTAGGAGGTGGAGACAGGGGAATCAGGAGTTCAAGGCCAGCCTAGCCTCTATAGTATGTTCAAGGCCAGATACACGTGACCATGCCATGAAAATAAAAGGCATCAATTTAATATTTGTAAAAATAGCATCTGTTATAGACCTGTTTATGAAGTAGAACGTCAAGACAGCAAACAGACTGTATAAATACCCAGTGCATGTTTCTGTTTCCAAATGCCTCCTCTTTAGTCAGGCCTGGCACCTAGCCCACCCCACACCTGTTGCTGGAGGGCTTCTCTCCAGGTTCCACCAAGCCTTGCAGTCTCACAATCCACGTGTAAAATAATCACTCAGACACTTATAATACTTATAAACTATATGGCTGTGGCAGGCTTCTTGCTAACTGTTTTTATATCTTAAATTAACCCATTTTTATAAATCTACCTTGCCATGTGGCTGGTGGCTTACTGGCATCTTTACATGCTGCTTGTCCTGGTGGTGTGCAGTGTCTCTCCTCCTTCTTCCTGTTTCCCCAATTCTCCTCTCTTTGTCCCACTTATACTTCCTGTCTGGTCACTGGCCATCAGTGTTTTATTTATATAGAGCGATATCCACAGCACACACCCCTGTAGACCGACATCACCTCAACCCAGGATCGGAGTATTTATATATCATTGGATTTTTACTACCGGTGAGTAAAAAATTAATCTCTGAACAAATTGGAAAGCACGGTGAATTTACACAATGGAATACAATTAAAGCATAAAGCAGGGAGGGGGCATGAAATGGCATCATTAATAACAATACAGTTGGAGCTAGAAGTCATCCTGTCAAGTGAAATAAGCCAGGACTAGAAAGACAAGCACCACAGGAGCTCACTCCGGGTTAGACTCTTTCACAAGTTGTTCTTATAGCAGCTGAGAGACTAACAGTGTTTCCTAGAGACAGGAGACTGGAGAAGTGAGGAGATGGGGAAAGGTGGTGTAACAGGTCCCAAGTTATTCCTGTGTTTGCTTGTACAGTAGGTGAATAAAGGAGAATAAAGGGGTTTTAATGGCTTTTCCATGAAGAAGTAATTTGAGGGGGTAGGTGTTTACCCTTTTCTTTTTGAAAACAAAGTGCAACTTATACATAAAAGTATAAAATATCACATAAGTCATAAATACAAGCACTTATGTGTATTAATTTAAAATTTTAAATAGTTGAAAGCTTTGGGGAAGAACGAAAGAAAATGTCATTTCTCTTCTGCCTGTGTGGCAGGACAGCTTTCAAGGTGGGGGATCTTGATCTTAGAAAGACATTGGATAGGGGGCTCTCCTAACACCACGCCCACATTTGAAATACCAAGAAGTTGTCCTGTGAGCAACTTGACGGACCTCAACCTACTGCAAACAGTGCCCCTGAGGTGGCAGTGTGGTCAGCTGCACAGGTGAGTGTCTGGGCACCCCACAGTGGCGGCACCCTCATCTGCACAGGGGAGTGTCTGGGCACCCAACAGTGGCGGTGCCCTCAGCTGCACAGGGGAGTGTCTGGGCGCCCACAGTGGCGGCGCCCTCAGCTACACAGGGGAGTGTCTGGGCGCCCAACAGTGGCGGCGCCCTCAGCTTGCACAGGTGAGTGTCTGGGCGCCCAACAGTGGCAATGCGGTCAGCTGCACAGGTGAGTGTCTGGGCGCCCACAGTGGCGGCGCCCTCAGCTGCACAGGTGAGTGTCTGGGCGCCCAACAGTGGTGGTGCCCTCAGCTGTACTGGTGAGTTTCTGGGTGCCCCACAGTAAGCTGTTTGACCCCAAGACAAGGTGCATGTCTAAGGCTCACTGTGGGACACTCTGGAGGCCTTAGTGCTCTTGGGAATGAAGGCATCAAATGTGCCTCCCTCAGTGAACCTGGGGAGCCGAAGGCCAGAGGCTCCCCTTAATCAACCTGGATTGTGCATCTCTGGGAACTCACTCTTCTCTCTCAGACACACAAAGGGGTGAAAACTTAAAATGATAATGGAATCTGGAGTTAAACCCAACCATACAGTCAAGAGAAGACCTTCATTTACTGCTGTTTAGAAAACCAAATGTGGACCTGGAGAGATGTTTCAGCAGTGAGAGCACTTGTTGCTGCTCTTGCAGAGGATCTGAGTTCAATTCCCAGCACCCACAGCAGTTCATAGGCATCCATAACTCAGGTTCCAGGAGATCTGATGCCTTTGTCTGACCTGTGTAGGCACCAGTCACACAGAGAAAATAAAATAAACGAATCTTTTTTAAAGAAAAGAAAAATAAATGTGGCATGGGTCATATTCCAGGGTCATAGGACAATTAGTACTTCTTGCATTTAGTAACACGTCAATAAGTGTCAACTTGTTACATAGCTGACCCAGCTTCTTGTGTTTAATTGCCAATGGTGGGTCTTTGTGGGTAGCCTTACCTTCTGTCACAGGACAGAGCTGGTACCAGCAGAACAAGGACCATGCACCTGGCTTGGACGATGACCTCCCATGACTTGGCCTGCACGGTGCGGAAATGTGTCACGACTCCTCAGCAAGTGGCTCCTCCCTTCTGTTGTCATCTCGCCTCCTCCATCATCCTCCCATACCTACTTCTTCACAATTCCCAAATGTTTGTTGACAGCCGGCTGTCTCAATGCTAGACATTACTGGAAAGAGGAGAGATGTCCTTTCCTGAGAACCTCGTAGGCCAAAGGCAGAGAAGGAAGACAGTTCAGAATGTGTTGGGTGTAGCGACATCTGCCCACGGAAGAGTGGCCTTGGCTCAGCTGAACATCTCTGTTGGCCAGAATGGAGAGAATATAATTTTCAGCCAATAAAACCAAGGGGCAAACTTGGGGAATGTTCTAAAGGCAGAAAATAGAGTAGTGAATCACAGCTCACATCTCCTGTGCCTCAGCCAACCTGAGACTGCACGGTGCTTGCAAAGAGAATAGAGTGATTTGGTTGTTGTTTTTTAAGTTGTGTTTTAGTTTTAATTATGCAAACCTTACTATTTAAAAACTTGAAAATAAATATAAACAACACACACCCAAGTTAACCAGGACTGAGTGCAGGTAATGGACAGTTATGCCAGAGGAGAAAATGCTAATTGTTTTCCTAGTTCTGATTCTGTCATGGAGTTTCTGTTTGAGTAGTGGGCAAGTACATAAAATATATTCATTACTGAAAGTGTAAAATATAGTATAAGTTTCACAGTTTCCATTCCAAATGCCCATTCTAACTGTATAGACGTTCGCTGAATTGTATAGACTTTGGGTCTGGTTCATTTGAGTGTGTGATTTGGGCAGTGATTTTAGTGTGATTTTAGTCAGTCACCAAGAAGTCAAGATGGCTCAAGGTTAACCAGGACATTGTACAATGGAACGTTGGCCACACAGACCTCATTCTGGGATTTAGGATTTAGGGTTGTCATGGGTGCATTTCAGAGCAGTCACTTATGAGTCCCTTGCCCCATATGCACACAGGTGGGGGGCTCCAAATTCCTAACTCCTCTGCTCCCCCACCTCCAACATCCCTCCAAGTGGAGACCAGGGAACCAGTCACAAGAGAGAGAACTAGTTCTCCCCCATCACTCGGCTCTGATTTCCAGAGGTACGGTCAGGTGGTGCCCATATTTTTATCTCAGTTGTTTCCAAGAGACATCCTGCCTCAAACCTGTCACCCAAAGGACAACCACATTCCACTGTTTTATATTTCAGACTCATGATTATTTGCCTGCTTTTATTTAATTTTGAACTGAATAACTGTAATCAAGGACTATTTTAATTATATAGCTAACTCCCTCAAAGACCCATAGAAATTTTATGCACACAAAAAAGAAAAGGAAAAAGAAAAAGAAAATCCAGATAGGGAAGCTCCTACAGTCCTGGCACTAGGAAAACTGCGGCAGGATGGATGATAGCGTGAGTTCAATGCCACTCTGGACAGATGAGAGCCTCTCTCACACAAACCAACCACAAAAGCAATAACAACAAAAGAAGGATGTGGGGTGTAGCTGGCTCATTGGTGTTCCCTTAGCGTGCTTGAGGGTGCAGTCCCCAGCCCCACACAAACAGGGTGTCACTTGAAACCCAGGACTGGGGGCGCAGCTGCAGGAGTTTATCTTTAGCTACGTACTGAATTTGAGGCCAGCCCGGGCCTACATGAGACCTGGTATCCAAAGCCTTAATGCCAGTTTCCTAAAGGAATAAAACAAAAAGGAGTCAGAAACATTTGGTATATTTTTATTCATTAATATTTTACATTGCATAGGTGGCACTGATGTTTATATCTTCCTTTAGTGTTTCTTTCTTTCTCTCTCTCTCTCTCTCTCTCTCTCTCTCTCTCTCTCTCTCTCTCTCTCTCTCTGAATATTCCCAGGATGCACTGGAACTTGAGGTGGAATAGGGATGACTTTAGGGATGACTTTGAACTTCTGATCTTCCTGTCCCATCCTGCCTGGCCCGGGGCCTTGTTCATGCCAGGCAGACAGTCTACCAGCTGAGTCCCATCTCTCCACATCAGTGGACTTGCATTGTCACTTAAAATGCCTTCGTCACGGAGAGTGGAATAGTTCATTCATCGGTCAAAAACTAAAAGTGTTCAATGTCTTTGGTAAATTGGCTTTGGTACATTACCATTTAGGAACGACTTGCTTCTAAGTAGTCTGTAATCCTGTTAAAACTATAGTGAGGTTGTTGGCACTAACCTAGTATTTGTTGTTGTTGTTGTTTTTGTTTTTGTTTTTTTTAAAGAGGCAAAAGACAAATGATAAAATACAGAAAATATAGTTTACCTACATTAAAGGTATTATTCTAGCTAAAAATTTCGGCTGAAAATATAAATCAGGGTGGATAATTGATGGTAAACATCCTTACATACATCGTGTTACTGTTGCTAAGCAGAACACCAGAGAGGGAGAGATTTTTGGAACACTGAACTGTCTGGCCTTAAGTCTTTGGAGATGGCCACAAAGTCTGGGTGACCCCAACAGATGCAAAATGACACAAAGCACAATTCTAAAAATAGTTGAGCATACAAAACCTGCCCCTTACTTCCAAACGTTCGTATCAGGCTGTGTTCATCCAATGCCCTTCACTTCTCTGTTTCTTCTTGACCCTCAGGTAAAGTGGATTTGATTTTTCTCCGTTCTTCCATTTGGGCCACTGGATGTTGGGATGCCGTAGAAGCCAGGGTAGGCGCCGAAGCCAGGCAGCGTGGGGACAGGCAGGGGTGGTTCAGCCACTCTGCCAAGCCCGGCTGACGGATGGGCTGTCAGCGGTGCTGCTGACAGGGCCCGCACTCTCCTCCGCAGGCCCCTTTCCCAGTGGACGGTCTGGCCAGCTGTCTGGGCAGCAGGAATAGCCGTTCATCTCCAAGTGAGACCTGTGGGAAAATCCTCACTGGCCCATAATTGATTGCACTCTGCCAGCCCCAGGCCTGGAAGCCGAAAGGAACCCGGCAGCAGGCTGCGGAGGGCAGGCAGCCTGCCGGGTGCTGCCGGGTGGAGAGCAAAGGCCGTTAGGGCCCCCTGCAATTAACACTAATCTCAAAATTGGCCTCTGACAGCAAAGACCAGCACCTGACAGCTAATTACTTGTGTCACCCCGATGTGCGGCTTCACGCGGAAAGGTTATGGATCAGAGAATGGGGTCTCCCCTCCCCCACGTGGGTTCATTTGTCTCAGCAGAAAACAGTGAGGAATTGTTCCTGTTGCTTCCTTCCCAGAAGTCTTGGAAGTTCTCAGCCTTCATCTCAAAGACAGGCTCCTAACTATCCTTTGTAAGGCCTGGTACAAGGATGCTGGACCACTGAGCCTGTGCTGAAGCCAGAGAAAGGCTTGGGTTTGCTCACAACACACCAGAGTGGTGGAGGTGTGAAATCCAGCTCAACTTACGGAATCGGGCCAGTCTGTTGATCTTGTGTATTATGGCCCTCACCACGGGGAGGAGTCATACATGGTTTCTCTTGCAAATGGAATTGCAAAAGTCGGCTGCCTTTGATTATTTTTCAGTCTTTTCACAAATTTTCAAGTAGCTATTTAGAACATGCATGTGTGACACACATAGGCATATTGCATTAAGTGGGTGGTTTAAGCTGCCTTGACGATAAGAAAGTGAGCAATGGGGGGGGGGGCAATGTTTCCATAGGACTTTGGCCTCCTATTTTACACTCCAGTCCACAAATACTTTCTTTCTTTCTTTCTTTTCTTTTTTCTTTCTTTCTTTCTTTCTTTTTTTTTTTTTATGCCAAATGCTGTTTATTGAAGGAGGGAAGAGGTCTTAAATACAGGCTTACAGCACAATGGGAGGACCCCGGAGGGCAGAAGTTCGCTACCGATGTTTTACAATCTTGCATCTAAGCTGTTAACCCCCATTATGCAGGATACACAGACAAGGACCTTTCCTTAAGTATTCAGTAGGGTGGAACCAAGCAGGGAATTAGCATAGGGAAGATATCAAGGTCAAGGTCAGCAAGCAAGGCAACAGTTACCCAAAACAGGGGCCAGGACCCTACAGGTCCCCCTTTTACTAAAAAATGAGCTTCTGACTTAGGTTGCGTGGGACATCAGCAGGTCACCTTACCCATCATGGAGACGCCTGCCCAGGCCACACAGGCACTCTGTCTTAGGTTGGTGAGCACCCCCCCAGGCATTACCTGTCTCTGAGTACTCATTATCATATAGGCTCAGTCGTGTGTGAGCTGCATGGTTAATTGCTGCCAAAGATCTCAAAGTGGCACTGGGCTTTCAATCTGTGTGTTTGATACAGAAAAGACCAACAGAGGTCCTATCTCACCCATAGCCATTAGGCCAAAGGCAACTGAGCCATTCCCTTCCTTATCGAGCCATACTGTACGTTGGGGTCCTTGTAAGATAGTATCCCAAAAGCAACTGGAACTTGAGTTTATAAATTTATAATTTTCAAAGCCAATCGAGATGTATATAACTACTGAATTAAATTTATTATGCCCAATAGAATGAAAGATTAACTAACTGTGGTAGCTACTTTTGCTGCCAGGGTCTCCACTGTGCTAGCTGTAGTAAGGAATTATGAAATGGTAATCCCAGAAACAGTAGCAGCGGTGGCCACCATTGCTATAACAGCAACAACAGCAGCAGCAATGTCAAATTCTCTTCTGGAGCGTGTGGACATCCACTGGCATGGATACAACTACAGTAACACAAACTGCCAAGGCCCATTTTTCCTGATCCCAGCATGACTTAAGCTGGCAGCTCTGCAAAAAAATAACTAAGAACCATAAAGAAAAGATAGGCAGCTCATAAGGAGCATAACTAATGGTCTTATAATGGCTACATTCAGGCTCATAAATTTTAAGGTATCTTCAAAGGGGGGCTAAATGGATTTCAGGAGGCCAATAAATGTTGCACAGAGCCACTCCTGAAAAGTAGGTACTACACCAGCTTGAAGAGGGTTGTGAAAATGAAAAGGCTTAGCTGGCATGCTACGGTTAACAAATGGAAGTCAGTGAGCTTCAGGGTTATCCTTAATCTCCAAGGTGTCTGGGTGACACGTTCTCAAACATACTTGACAAAGCAGCTACCATACATTACCTTCTGGAGAATCCAACCGCATGGCTATAGTTCCTAGGCTTACATTAATGCTTGCCAAAGCTAGCCATATTGGGCTCTCAATCCCCATTGGCCTCAGAAGGGTAGAGTTTTTCATGAAGACCCAATAGGTCTCTGTCATGTTGGGCTTCAGCAGCAGCCACAGGGCACGTTCATTGCTCAGGATCCAAAGAGGAACCTCATTGTCCTGAGGAAAGACATAAACAAAACCCCGGGCCCACACCAACACTAGATCGGGTCCCCTCCAAGTGCCAGTAGAAAGATCCTTCCATTGCTCTAGAGGGTGATTTGCAACAGGAGCCCTCCAGTGCTTATCTGCAGCGGATACTCCAGCAGAATCCACTGATAAGAAATTTGAAATATATAAAACAAGGGAAAGAATAGAATGTGGAGAGGAATGATGAATCCCTAGTTGCCCCTGTTTTTACTTTAGTAAAATACGTTTGTTTGTTTGTTTGTTTGTTTGTTTGTTTGTCTGTTTGTTTTAATAGTAGACAGCCTACAGAATGGGAAAAGATCTTCACCAACCCCACATCTGACAGAGGATTGATCTCCACAGTATATAAAGAACTCAAGAAACTAGACATCAAAATACTAAACAATCCAATTAAAAAATGGGCTAAAGAGCTAAACAGAGAATTCACAAAACAAGAATCACAAATGACTGAAAGACATTTAAAGAATTGCTCAACATCCTTAGTCATCAGGGAAATGCAAATTAAAATAACTCTGAAATACTACCTTACACCTGTCAGAGTGGCTATGATCAAAAACACTAATGACAGTCAATGTTGGAGAGGATGTGGAGCAAAGGGAACACTCCTCCACTGTTGGTGGGAATGCAAGCTTGTACAACCACTGTGGAAATCAGTATGGTGGTTTCTCAGAAAATTAGGAATCGAACTACCTCAAGACCCAGCCATACCACTCAGCATACCAAGGAATGCTGATTTATACCACAAAGATACACGCTCAACTATGTCCATAACAGCACTATTTGTAGTAGCCAGAACCTGGAAACAACCTAGATGCCCATCAACTGAAGAATGAATTAAGAAAATGTGGTATATATACACAATGGAGTACTACTCAGCAGAGAAAAACAATGAAAGCATGAAATTTGCAGGTAAATGGATGGAACTAGAAAAAAAAATCATCCTGAGTGAGGTAACCCAAACCCAGAAGGACAAACATGGTATGTACTCACTCATAAGTGGATTCTAGATATAAAATAAAGAACAATCAGACCACAACCCATAGAACCATGGAGACTATATAGCATGGAGGTCCCTAGGACGACTGTGGCTTATAATAAATTTCAGTTTTACTCAATTACTGAGCAAGCCTCAGTGAAACATTTCACTATTAAGATAAGAATACATACTATATCAAGCTGATAATAGAAAAATAAATAAATTAATTTTTAAAAATTAAATAAAAGAAAAATTTGAACTATTAAAAAATACTTTCTTGATTTACAGCAGTGTGTTGCTAATAGTAAAAAAGTTAAAACAACTCAAATAGCTATCAAATACTGGAGAGAAATAAAATGTGGCTTATTCATACAATAGAATATTATTAAGACATAAAAATGAATGAGAAACTGACAGATTAAATGATTTTGGTGAACCTTCATAATTTCATTTGTAGATCTTTCCATTTCTAATTTATAAATACATTTGGGGTTATAAATTATAAATGTACTGCCTCCTGTCAACATTGTATACTTCTATTTGATGATTTCTGTGTCAAATATTATATGGAAATGTTTCCAAGTATTTTCTGTATTAACTGTGAATGAATAGAACAAAATAAATTGCCTGTGATGGAAAAATAAATAAATAAATAAGCAAAAAAAAAAATACTTTCTTTTTTACAGTCATTTATTTATTCAGTGTGTGTGTGTCCACACAGGTGTGTATGAATGCACATGTCACTTGAGCAGAGGTCAGAAGACAGCTTGCTGGAGTCAGTTCTCTCCTTCCACCTGGTGGATCCCAGGGATCAAACTCAGGTCATCAGGCTTAGTGGCAAGTACCTTTACCTGCGGAGCCACCTCACTGGCCCCCAAAGACTCGCTGAGGACTTGTTTTATGCAAGTTCTGGGCATATCAGCTATGACAAATTTATTGGTCTTCAGAACTCACATTTTGGAGAAAGAATTCAATATATAAGGAAGGTGCAGTGTAGCATGCTACTCTTTTTTTAAAAAAAAAAAAAAACTTCCCTTTTTAAAAATATTTATTTATTTATTATGAGAGTTTTGTCTACATGTACATCTGCACACCAGAAGATGGCATCAGATTCCATTGTAGACAGTTGTGAGTTGCCATGTGGGTGCTGGGATTCGAACTCAGGACCTCCAGAAGAGCAGCCAGGGCTCTTAACTGCTGAGCCATCTCTCCAGTCCCCTAGAGTGCTACTTTTTATTATAGACGGTGAGACCCACCTCTCAGAAGCACACAAATGGAGCCCAAGTTTGTGTGGTATAGAGAGTGGCTGCCAGGCTGCGAGCCAGAGAGTCAAAAGGAGGCAGGCAGGAACAGGAGAGACTCTGCGGTAGTAGAAAGCAGGCAAGGTAAAGGAAAGGCCATGTATCCAAAGCCTGCCATGAAAGAGAACCCAGCTGAGCTATAAGCCTGGCAGAAACATGACGGGGATGAGGCTGACAAGCAAGGCATGGAATTAATTTGTCCAAAGATTTTAAAAGATGTTTGCCATTTCATGATTTTACTTCTCTATTTTTATTTATTTATTTTTATTTTGTTGTTTTACTTTAATTCGGCCTGAATCTCACTTCTGGTATCAATCTTCTGTTGAAGACCACACCAAAGAAAATGCTGAGAAACAGTAGGGCACAGTGGCTGAGTCCTCCAGCATTGAGTTTTGTTGGTCAAGCATCATCCTCCCTATGACCCTCCATCTCCCCCTTTCCAAGGAAAGCTGGGTTTTCAAATGATTCACTTATCCAACCTCTGTGCTAGGGTTAGGAAGTGCCGGGGAAATCTGTGAGGAAGGCAGGCTCCAGCCCTGCTCTCCACAAGATCATGTGTCTGAAGAGAAAACAGACAGGAAATAGATCATTCTACTGAAAATAAATGGGTGGAACTTGTGCCAAGTGCAAAAAATAAGAAGTTTCCCAAAAGTCATCATCTATATGCATTGTTTTGAAATGATGTATTCATTTTTAATATCTTTTATTTGTTCTTCAACAATTTCAAATGTGTACACAATGTATCTTGATAATTTCCACCACCAACCTCCCTCCCTCCCCCTCTGACTTCCGTCTGAATGATGTGCTTAATAATCAAAGGAAATATGTTGCCATTAAGACCTTCATGATATGGGACCACGGTGGTAAGATGGGAAATCAAGGCTTGTGTCTGGGGCTGAGCTCATGTTTTGTGTGGTGAATCATTCTTCTCACTGCTGTAACCAAATGCACGACAAGGAGCCGCTGAAGGGTCTGGAGAGATGGTTCATCAGGTAAGGGTTCTTTCACAGGAGAGCTGAGTTCAGTTCTACAACCACTCAAAACAGCATCACCAGCAAATAAATACATGATCCTGTGAGGGATGTTCCACAGAAAAGCTGGAATGGACAAGGCCATCAGTTTCTTATAACAAGCTGTGGAGGGTGAATATTATTTCCCTCTTTGTAAACCAAGTTCCTGAGGTGCTGAGGAGCCAAGCAAGGCCTAGGAAGATGGCCCAGTAAAGAAAGGCACTTACTCTGCCAGCCAGAGGACCTGAGTTCCATCCCCAGAAACCACACGGTCTGAGAGAACCAACTTCTGCAAACTGTGCTCTGAACTCCACACATGCGCGCGCGCGCACACACACGCACGCACGCACGCACGCACACCCACATCACACACAGAGACATACAATAGTAGTACATTACATAAAAATCAAAGAGCTAAGTGATTTGTTTAAGGCCACCCATGTCTCAAAGAAGAGGAGGTTTGAGCCGGCTTAATGGCTTTTCTCCATCCCTCCCAGGCAAGAAGATGACCCCATCAACACCTCACGGCACTTCTGATCTTAGGAGAGCAAGGTGACCTCACACACAGGCAAAGGATCACATCAGGTGGCCAGGGCAAATCTGGCCAGACTGTTCTGCAGCTCCTGCAGGCCACAGTGGTAGGTAGTAAATGTGACTGGCTTGTGTCATCTCAGGACTGAGCCCCCTCCCAGACGTGCATTTTCCAAGTCTTGGTAGACATTCACAGCATAAATGTAATTTCCACTCCAATCCTTCTACAGCACCTGCCCCCAAGGGAGCCAAATCCTTCCAAACTTTGAAAAGTAACCCTGAAAGCCTTCTCAGATTCAGTTTTCCAAGGTCGAGACTCTGCTCACAAAGCAGACAGGGGCCAGGTCACTGTGGACACAGAGCGAGAGCAGGATGAACCGAAAAGAAATCAACCTTGGACACAGACGCACCACACTCAGAGCCCGGGTCCACCGGGTGCTGCTGATTGCAGATGGGCCCTGAGTGCCTGGATTATTACTGTCACCAGGCCTGTGCCTAAGGAGCGCTACTGTTTCAGTAGTCCTGTCCAGGTCTCCAGGCACCGGCACCAAGTAACAATTTAAAACAAGAGATAAGCAAAGAATCGGGAGTCTAGCTCAGACCCAGAGCCAAGAGGAGAGAAAGCAGCTTTGCACCGTGTGTCGTGGCCAGCAGTCCCCTGTTCTGAATAGTTCTCAGAACACCAAGCCCTGCAGCTCCCCTCAAGTGACCCCTGAGTTGGGGGTCTTGTCAAGGTGATGTCAGCAGCAGCTTCTGGGACCAGCTGGTGCTATGACCTCCATCGCTAACAGGTCGTTAAGTTTGGCTTCCTAATCACCCACTTGAAGGGCAGAAAGAGAACACTAACCAGAGTGACCAGGCTGAGGCCCGCACTTGGCCTTTTGCTCAGGCCTAGGGCTGCCTCCCCATGCAGGCTTTTTTTAGGCACTCCAATGGAAACAGTCAGATAGTCTTTTGGCCCCAATGAGATCTCCATCCCACATCTCCTCCGGTGTGCTCAACATGAAACCAAGACTGTGACACATTCAGTCCACTTCATCCATTCCAGTTTTATTTTGTATTGTTTAAAAATAGAGACTCTTATATTTTTGGTTGTGAGCCTAGCCTTTAACGGCTGAGCTATCCCTCCAGCCCTAAAAATGTGTAGCCCAGGCTGGCCTCGAACTCGTGATCCTCCTGCCTCCACCTCCTTCAGCAAATACCACCGGCGTGCGCCACCACCATAAAGATACATGCTCAGCTATGTTCATAGCAGCACTATTTGTAATAGCCAGAACCTGGAAACAACCTAGATGCCCGTCAATGGAAGAATGGATGAAAAAAATGTGGTACATATACACAATAGAGTACTACTCAGCAGAGAAAAACAATGAAAGCATGAAATTTGCAGGCAAATCGATGGAATTAGAAAAAAATCATCCTGAGTGAGGTAACCCAAACCCAGAAAGACAGTCATGGTATGTACTCACTCATAAGTGGATTCTAGATATAAAATAAAGAACAATCAGACCACAACCCATAGAACCATGGAGGCTATATATACAGCATGGAGGTCCCTAGGACGACTGTGGCTTATAATAAATTTCAGTTTTACTCAATTATTGAAAAAAAATAGCCAAATGAATGGAAACACATGAACTATGAACCAAAGGCTGAGGGGCCCCCAGCTGGATCAGGTCCTCTGAATAGGTGAGACAGTTGATTGGCTTGATCAGTTTGGGAGGTATCTAGGCAGTGGGACTGAGTCCTGTGCTCATTGCATGAGTTGGCTGTTTGAAACCTGGGACTTATGCAGGGACACTTGGCTCAGTCTGGGAGGAAGGGGCTGGACCTCCCTGGACTGAGTCTACCAGGTTGATCGCAGTCCTCGGGGGAGGATTTGCCCTGGAGGAGGTGGGAATGGAGGGTGGGCTGGGGGTAAGGGGAGGGGGTGGGAGGGGGGAGAATAGGGGAACGGAACCCATGGCTGATATGTAGAACTGAATGGTATTGTAAAATAAAATAAATAAAATTTTTAAAAAAATGACACTAAAAAAAAAAATAGAGACTCACCAGGCAGTGGTGGTGGTGGTGGTGGTGGTGGTGGTGGTGGTGGTGGTGGTGGTGCACGCCTTTAATCCCAGCGGGCAGATCTCTGAGTTCCAGGCCAGCCTGGTCTACAAAGTGAGTTCCAGACTAGCCAAGGGCCAAGGATACACAGAGAAACCCTGTCTCAAATGAGAGAGAGAGAGAGAGAGAGAGAGAGAGAGAGAGAGAGAGAGAGAGAGAGAGAGAGAGAGAGAACAGGGGCTCACTCACTATATAGCTCAGGGTAGCCTGGAACTCACTATGTAGCCCAGATTGACCACAAACTCACCGCACTCCAAGTATCTCAGGCACCCAAGGGTCAGATTGCAGCTGTGAGCCACCATAACCAGCTCGGTCACTTTTGATTTCTAGATGCTTCTCTGGCCATTACTGAAGATGCTTCAATGTGACCAAGGCCCCCTCTCCCACCAGTTTTCTGTCATTCGATGGTTTTAACAAACAGAATACCTCCAACATCAAGAGGGAAGAGTGTAGTCTGAGAGGTCTGCTTGGCTTTTGTGACATGAGTTTGTGCCAATTTCCTCACAAACGGTGAGGTGCTCTGACTGCTGATTGATGTCTGGCCTATGCAATGTGCTCCATATTTAAAGGGTTCTGGTCAAGCAGGGCATGGGGTCATGCCTGCAACCTCGGCACTTGGGAGGCAAAGGTGAGGGTGGTCACAGGCTCCAGGCCAGCTTGGGCTCCACAGTAGGAGACCCTGTCTCACAAAACTAATAAATAAATAAGTACATAACCTCATAAACAATACATAAAGGACCCCTGTCTTGGCCTTTGGAGAGTGCTTCTGTTCCTTGAGTTAAAAGGCCCCACACCAACTTCCTGCTGCCTGCAGAGCTTCGGGCACAGCCGTGCATGGAAGGGCCAAGGCTGTGGAATCCCCTGTGCCAAGCTGGCTCCCACCACCAATATCTTTTCCCCTCCAGTTTCCACATATCACAGAACCATATGTATGCCCAGGACCCCAGATATTTCTGCATGAAGGGTTCCTCATACCGCCCTCAGGATTGCTGGAAATCGGCCATCACCCTCAAAGCTCCCGTGGTCCCTTGACGCCATCGGAGTGTGCCTCTGAGCCGAGTGACACCTGCTCTCTGACTGTCTGGATAGCTACCACCCTGCCGGGAGATCATTGGCATGGTGCAGGCCCCCCTGGAGAACTCCCTCAACCAAATGCTAAGCAGGTGGGCACCATGGCCATGGCTCCAGGGTCCGCTTAAAGCACTGGATTCAAAACCACTGTCACCCAGGGTGTGTGTGGCAAGAGTGTTTTGGCAGCTCTAATCATAACATCTCATCAAATCTAATAGAGAATTACTGTAGAGACAGGCTGATTGCAACTCTTATTTGGCCATTTTCTAATTTCTTTGGGGTCTGCGTAACATTTCACCTGAGATTGCCTTTCGTAAGCTGGGTACAAGGTACCAAGAAGGTAATTTACAGGTGTTCCTAAGCATGAAGATGGTTGTCAGATAAGGACACTAACTGCAGTTTAGTTTTTGAGGGTGCTTATTCCAGCAAAGAGAGATACACATCTTTCCTAATCATTATCTGGCACTGGCTGCTACGCAAATTCCCTCCCACCCAGAGTTGTAGGCTGAACAGCTGTGAGTCATCAGACATGAATGCAGTCTTAATTTGAACTGGTGCTGGAGGTAGTGGGTACAACTCAAATTAGACATGTGGTGGGCGTTTAACCACAATATTACCAATTCCCATTCTGACATCTGACGGCCTTTAATAATTAACTTCATGTAGTTGGTCAAATCTTCCCTCCCTGATGGACCAGTCTCTGCCCTGTAATTGCTACTTGGGACTTTCAACCGCACTGGAGACGAACCATAGGCGAAAGACCAGGCGTCCCTGGAGCTATCTGTCTTTTAATTGGGCTAGAAGACCTTCCTGGCAGCTCCCAGGTGCTCCACATGGAAATGTGGGGTATTTTTTCTGGATAAGAGGGGAGGTTGTGGTCATTGGAAGCTCTTGAGATGGTCTTACCAACTTCTCTGTAACTCACTGGCAAGCACGTTGCCCAAACCCAAGCCTTGCTTTCCCCTTTGTGAAACCTCTTCCTCGCTGCCATTTCCTTCAGCGTCATCCCCGTAGGTTACAGGTCCCAGAGACAGAGGCTGCCTAGTGGACAACTGGAGAACTCTGAAAATTGAAGGGAAATATAACTACATCCAGAATGATAAGCCCACCATTTCTTGAAAAGAATGATGCCATCTTCAAACTTGGAAGCTTATGAACAACAACCAATTCTTCCTATTCAGCCAAGCTATTGAGTCCCTAAACTGGGCTTTCTTTCTTGGGCAAACGGATGATTCCACTGATGACTGTCCACAACGATGGGTATTCCAATTAGTGAATGATGTCCTGATTGATGGGCACCGCCCACATATTGTAACCCTTACTCCACACAAGAGCTCATGACCCAATTGCATTTATTTTTGAAAATCATTCTTTTTTGGTTTATTTATTTCACTTTGTGTATATGACTATTTTGCCTGTATGTATGTATAAGTACAATGGGCACGGCTGTTGCATCCCATGGAACTGGGTTACCTATGGTTGTGAGTCACTGTTAGGCACTGGGCACCAAACCAGGTCCTCTGCAGGAGCACCATGTTCTCTTAATTGCTGAGCCATGTCTCCAGCCCCCAAGTTACATTTCTTTCTTTCCTTTTGTTTTTTATTATTATTAAAATCAGAGTCTCCTGTAGTCCAGGCTCACCTCAGACTTACTATGGAGCTGAGGATTGCCTTGATGTCTAAATATTCCTGCCTCCAACATCCAAGTCCTGGGATTATGTATATACCACCAAACCTGGCCTCAATTACTCTTAGAGTCAAATTTTATATACTGTGGATGTTAACAAAAACAAGTCAGGCATGGTGGTACACACCTTCCATCCCAGCACTTGGGAAGCAGAGGCAGGAGGATCTCTGTGAATTTGAAGGCAGCCTGATTTACATAACTAGTTCCAGGATAGCCAGGACTGCAAACCTTGCAAACAAGCCAGGACCTTGTCTCAAATAAGCAAAACAAAACAACACCCCCAAATGACTTTTGCTTTTGTACTATGGATGAACAAAAAACATTTGCTAAGCAAGTGAAGGATCTGGAACTGAGTAGCTGATAGAACACTTCTTGATGTCAAATACGGCTGATAAGGTCATAATAAAGGCTTTTTTTTTTCTTTTTAATACACTGGATCCCCTAAACATTTATACCAAGATACCATTATTGGGGGGCTCTACAAAGCATTAAATTCGTACTTCTTTTTTAAGATTCTACAATTCAAACTGAATTTGCCCAGACCAGGCAGCAGTTTTCAAGGTGCCGCTTGCTGGGAAGTGGAGTAGGAAGCCTGAGGAAGTAGTCAGCAATTAACAGGTCGGTCAGGCTCCGCCCGAGTCTCTAAATCCAGGATTTATACACACCCCAGCGAGAAAGAGCCAGCTGTGGACAGATCAACCAGCTGTAACCCAACGACATAAAAATGAGCTCAAAGGTAGCATAAGCAAGAAACAAAAATCCATTAAGGAGAGAGAGAATAAAAAACATGTTTTCTATACATCTTCGGGGATGTTTGTACACAGGACATACTTAAAATAAGACTGTGTCCTGGCCATTTTTCTTCACAGAAGAAGAATATGCTCCTTCAAAGCCCCGTCTGCAGGAAGAACTAAGATCAAACAGCCTCAGAATAACCAGGAGATTAAAGGCCAAAGCTTTTGGACTTCCGGCTTGTCACTAACTAATCTCCTTAGAGATGGAAGAAGATGAGGAGCCACTGTTAAAGGAGAAGGCCAGACCGGAAGCAGCAGCCGCCACAGCGTGGACGGAGCGCAGAGACGTGAGTGGACCGGACCACTGCCTCTCCTGAATCCGCCCCTGTGACCTGAAGATCCATCATCTCCCCGCTTCGGGCTGAGCCAGCCATCAACCCACAGGGCTCCACTGCTCAGAGAACTGGAGACAGCCTCTGACTGAAGGAGAAGCCCAGGAACGGGGTCTGGCAGAGGAGGCCCGCTCCCATTTCCAGGCTTCCTGTGGTCACCTCCTGAGGAATCTCCTGATTGGTAGCAGTGGCCCCAGGCACCTAACACAAGAATGTGCTCTGACTTCTGCTTCCTCTAAATACCAAATGTAAATACCGCTCTGTAACCAAATGTAAATTCTTGTACTCGATCCATCTAATGAATTCTGTATTGATCTATGTAATAAAAATAGTTGATGAGTTATAAAAGTAAACACATCATCAAACCATCAAAATGTAAGGAACATTATTCTACCGTAACCATGTTGAAGCTGAACTGTGAGAAAAGCTATATTCTGATACATAGATATTTAATAGTCATCTCTTTTTCATCCTCTAATTGGATTCCATTCAAGGCCTAATCGTATAGAAATATAATTAATAAATCTGTTAATTCTCTTAAATTAGTAAATAAATAATTTGGAGAATAATATAGATGAGATTGGGCACATTCAGGGTGGTGTGGCCGTGGACAGGACAATAAATAGAGAGTGCAGGTACCCTCCAAAGAGCACTTGGCACAAGTCTGTTCGCCCCAGGTTTGTTGGATGGGTGAATAAACAAATTAATGGGCAGAAGAAAGAATAAAACTTAACTTTTATGATTGACGCTAAAAGAAATTCTAAAGCAGAACCTGGTCCATTTTTTTTCCTGATGTGTCGACTCAGATGACTTTCCACAGTCTAAGGTGTCATTAAAAGACAGTCAGAGCTATTGTCAAAATGAAGAGAAACACCTGATTCCAGCTCTTTCTAAAACGTGAACTAGTTTGAGCAGGCTGCATGTTCTCACCCTGTGCACTTGACTCCTGAGCCCCTGGGAAGCTGGCTCTGATTAAAAGGTGTGAGGCATCCTGGGGAGTCACAGACACCATGCCACTGCAGGCCACCGCAGGCCACCACAGGCCACTGCAGGCACAAGCGTTTCTCTAGGTAAGCTAACTCAACAAAGAACTCAGGGAGGCAAATTCTATTGCACAGATTGAACATTCCTGATTGAAAAATCCGAAAATCTCCAAAATCCAAAACTCTTTGAGCTCTGATATGATGTCATAAGCAGAAAATTCTGCAAGAGACCTCATGTGACAGGTCACAAAACTCAGGGGTACAATGGTATCTAAGATTGCCTGCAGCCAGTGTCTGCAAGGTATACATGAAATATAGTTAATCTTCTATTTGTATTTGGACCCCCATCTATCCCCAACATAGGGGATACATACAAACTTCCCTAAATCTGAAGCCCAAAACCCACTGGTTCTAAGCACAAATGACTGGCAGCTTCTCTTGAAAATATCACGTCTCAGGGCCTGGAGAGATGGCTCAGTGGTTAAGAGCACTAGCTGTTCTTTCAGAGGATCCAAGTTTAATTCCCACCACCCACATGGCCACTCACAAGTGTCTGTAACTCTAGTTCCAGGGGACCCAACACTCACAGCAAAATACCCATGCACATAAAATAAAAATTTAAAAAATTGTATCTGGAGATACTGCTTTGTTGGCATGGTGCCTGCCATACAAGCAGGAGAACTTGAAGGAGGACCTGAATTTGAGATACCACCCCCAAGACACACACACACACACACACACACACACACACACACACACACACACACACACGTAGTTGGAGTTTTCTCCAGTCTAGCTCAGACCCAAGTAAACACACAGAGACTTATATTACTTATAAACTGTATGGCCCTGGCAGGCTTCCTGCTATCTAGTTCTTATATCCTAAATTAACCCATTTCTATTAATCTATAAGTTGCCAAGTGGCTTGTGGTTTACCAGTACTTTTACATCTCACTTTCTCTGTGTCTGGCTGGTGACTCCTGACTCAGCCTTCCTGTTCCCAGAATTCTCTTCTCTGCTTGTCCCGCCTATACTTCCTTCCTGGCTACTGGCCAATCAGCATTTTATTTATCAACCAGTCAGAGCAACACATTCACAGCATACAGAACATATCCACAGCACACACACACATAAAAGCTAGGTGTGGTTCCCCAAATCTATAACCCTAGCACTCAGAAGACAGAGACAGGTAAGCTTGCTGACAAGCCAGGCTAGCCTGGGGCTCAGTAAGAGATCCTGCCTCAAAAACTAGCACGAGACTCCTGATGTCAACCTCCAGTCTCTACATGCATCTACACACACATGTGCACACATACACCATACACTATCCATGCACAGACACATACACCCAGTGTGTGGGGGGGGCTGGGAAGGCATTCATTTCATTTCTATTTTTATGGGCCTGGCACACTTCCACTCTGCAACTCTGCCTTGTGTTTATTTGCCTTTAATTAAAACTTGGGCTGGGGATGTAGCTCAGTGATAGAACATCTACCTACTGTGTTCAAGGTCCCAATTTGATTCCGGAACTGACAAATGGGATAGTTAATATTACATTTAAAGTTTAGACTTATTATGCTTGAGAGACCAAAACATAAAAACATGCATGTAACACAGTGGTTCTCAATGTGTGGGTCTTGACCCCCTTGGGGGTTGAACTACCTTTTCACAAGGGTTGCTTGCCTAAGTCCATCCAAAAACACAGATAGTTACATTACAATTTATAACAGCAATAAAATTACAGCATTAGGAAGGCTGAGAATCATTGCTCTAACATGTAAGCCCCTAGCTTCTCCGGGCCGTACCCTGGCTTGTCCAGGCTGTACCCTAGAAACCCACTATCCTTTTTTTCAGGTGTAAAAGACTATTCTTAAATTGAATAATCTTGTAAAATCTATTGTTTTTGCAATAATCATCATAAAAGTAACTGGTTTTTTTTTTTTTTTTTCTGGTCTTGTAATCAAATTTGCTTACTCTGCTCAATGACTAGGCCAACTTCAGGACACATATGCTAAAATTAGACCCTGCCCACATGTAGACAGAATACATGTAATCTTGTGGGTTTTGACTTTATAAGCCGTGGGCTGATATGGCCAAGGCCTGCATCTTGGGAGCGCTCTCCGTTGCAGTCCTGGTGCCCTGGGTCTCCTGCACCAGCGTTTAATAAATCCTCCTCTTTTTAAAATTTATTTATGGTCATGGTAAATCTCTGAGCGACCCCAGACCTGTAACACAAATCCAAAACAAGCTTCCAAAGGAGGCCCTGAGACTCCCCACCTCCCACTTCCCTAGACTCGTTTGTGAACTCAAGGAAGCAAGTGGGAGCTCAGAGCATTGCTGACCTCACTGGACACGATGAGCCATAGAGTGGGGGCATCAGTAGTGCAAAGAGCAAGGACTCCGCACCAGGCTAGATGACGACCATGCCAGCTCATCGTCAGCCAGACCAGACCAGTGAGAAACGCAGAAGGCTCCTGTTCCTGGCTAGATTTTTCTTTTTCTTTTTTCTTCTTCTCTTTTATTCCGTTTGGTCATCTTGACACAAGCTAGTTGTCTGAGAAGAGGAACCTCAACTAAGAAAATGCCTCCATCAGAAAAGCAGAGGCCCTCCTTCAGTGACAGCTGATGTGGGAGGCTCAGTTCAGCAGCTGCAGTACCACCCAGGTGGGCCTGGCTCGTGTAAGAAAGCGGGAGAGGCCGGCCCAAGCCATGGAATTAGCCAATAAGCAGCATTCCTTCATGGCCTCGCCTTCAGTTCCTGCCTCCTGGTTCCCACTCTCCTGAGTTCCTGCCCTGCCTTCCCCTGATGATGGACTGTGGCCTATAAGCCAAATAAACCCTTTCCTCCCCAAGGGGCTTTAGGTCAAGGCGCTTATCACAGCAACAGAAACTAAGTAGAATGGCGATTTCTCCATAACTTGAATTCTGAGCTCTATTCCATCTATACAATAAATAGTTCCCTTTTAATTCTATTATCTATTGCTCACAAATTCAAAGATTTCCACCAATATAAACAACAGCTCAATTGATGTCTGAGTAAGCAAATATAGGATTAAGATTTTCCCTTAAAATAATATACTTACTGGCTGGTGATAGCCATGCCTTTAATCCCAACACTGGGGAGGCAGAGGTAGGTGTTTTTCTATGAGTTGGAGGCCAGTCTGGTCTACAAAGAGAGTTCCAGGACAGGCAGGGCTGCTACACAGAGAAACCCCATCTCAAAAAAACAAAAACAAAAACAAAAACAAAAAAAAAAAAAAACACTTTGGGATTTCTGTATTTCTGTATGTGTTTATTGTGTGTCACTGTGTCTACATGTATTTCTTGAGGGTTTTTTGGGGGGTTTTGTTGTTGTTGTTGTTGTTTTGGTTTGGTTTTTTTGGAACTCACTTTGTAGACCAAGCTGGCTTCGAACTCAGTTCCATTTGCTTCTGCCTCCCGAGTGCTGGGATTAAAGGGGTGCACCACCACCACCCAAAGGCTCTTTTTCTTCTGTGTGTTATGTTTTATTCTAGTTTGTTTGTATTTATCTTTGTTTACATTATTATTTTTAGGCTCCTTTTTGTATTCTAATGAGAGAGAGAAATGATGTGGATTTAGGTGGGTGCAGAAGAGGGGAAGATCTGGGAGAAGCTGGAGGATAGGAAACAGTAATCAGAATATATCATATGGGGAAAAAATCTATTTTCAATTAAAAAAACCCTACTTTCTAGGGCTTAGTGGCTCAATTGGTAGAGTGCTTGCCTAGTGTGTATATATTCTGGGGGTGATCCCCGGTTCTGCATTAACTGGGCTTGCTGATGTATACCTGAAATCTCAGCACTAGGGAGGTGGAGGCAGGAGAATCAGAAGTAAGTTCACCCTTGGGCTCTAGATATATTTTGATGCAATGACCAATATTATTACCAAAAGCAACTTGGGGAAGAAAGTGTTTATTTCAGTTTACAGGTCATGGTCCATCACTGAGGACAGTCAGGACAGTAACCTGAAGCAAAAGCCATGGAGGAAAGCTGCCTGCTAGTTCATTTAAAGTCTCATGCTTAGCTAGCTTTCTTACACATCCCATTTCTGTCCTTCACCCATATTCTATAAATAACTCCCCCACCACCACCAAAAAAGAAAAAACCTCATGGTTCACAGTGGTGGACTTCGGTGGTGTCTGAACCATGGCCTCTTGTGGGTTGCCTACTTGTTGTGAGTAGACATGTGTGTTGCATCTCCCCAAGAGTTTTGCCACACAACACTAGGCTACAAGACACCTTATCTCAAAAACAACAAACAAAACAAATGCTACACTTTATAAACCACCTCTAAAGAGCCTATTTTGTCTAAATTGACGACATCACCTCACCGTTCTCTTCTGAGAGGACAGCAGCAACAACTCTCTATCAGAGCTTCCTTAGAAGCTCGGCTCCAGGACCTTGTGACCTCAGGTAAGTCTCACCTACTCGGTGTCTGTCTTAGTCACTGTTCTAGTGCTGTGACAAGACACTATGACCAAGGCAACTCTTATAAAACAAAGTACTTAATTGGGGCTGGCTTATAGTTTCAGAGGTTTGGTCCATTATCATCAGAGTTGGGAGCAAGGTGACATGCAGGCAGACATGGTACTGGAGAAGTGACTGAGAGTTTAACACCTAGATTCACAGGCCACAGGAAGAGAGAGACACTGACTTGGGTTTTTGAAACCTCTCAACCCACCCCTAGTGACATGCTTACTCCAACAGGACCACACCTCCTCATCCTTCTCAAGAAGTACCACTCCCTGATGACTAAGCATTCAAATATATGGGCCTATGGGGGCCATTCTTATTCACACCACCACAGTGTCTTAGTCTCTCCCTCAGTAAAATGGAGATAATGTTACGGGTAGGCTTATCGGAATCATAGGGCAAGTTTATCAGAAGAACAGAGTTCAGAGTGGGAACACAGCAGGCATTAGCTGTAATTATTTTCTCACTACTACACTTACAATAAAAGCTTTGACAAGAATCAACTCCTAAATGAATATACAATACTACTAAGGAACAGATGCTTGAGTTTGTGGAACATCCTGTGTGGACACACTGCAATTCTGAACTTTAAAACAAATATATGGTGTTGGAGAGATGGCTGAGTGGTTAAACAGGTATACTACATCCCCATACATGTGCACATACTCCCCCACACACATATAATTAAAAATAAAACAACCCCTTTTTTAAAACACACAATAATAGAGGGATTGGCAAATATCTCAACAAAACAGAATAGTTCACGAATAGATCTACACATACAAACAATTCATTTCCAAACAGGGTGCAAAATATATTTTTAAAATTTACTTATTCTTTGAGAATTTCATGTACACAATGTATACAGTGTGTTTCGATCATACTTACTCCTCCTCCTCCTCACGTTCTTTCCCAACTTCCTCTCCTTTATTTTTATATAGCCCACTGAGTTCAGTTGGTGCTGCCCATATGAGACTGGATGTAGTCCCATCCACTGGAGCATGGAAAATCTACCAAGGAGAAAACAATTGCATATGTGGCATCTGATGAAAGAATTACCTTCAGAACAACGAATGAACTTCTCCTAAAAGGGGAAATACAACTTTATAAAGGATAAGAGATTTGAATGGAATCTGCATAAAACAGGAGATTTGATTGGACAAGAAGCACATGTAAACTGGAAGACAGCAATAGTATCTGGAAAATGTAAACTCAAAGGAAGCAATGAGAACGGTTAAAACAAACAAAAAACTGCATGTTGTTGAGGAAGTACAGTACGTAAAGCCCTCATACACTGCTGTGCAGAATGTTATGAGCACCTTGGAGAAGTGTTTGGAAGGGTTTTTTATGATATCAAACATCTACTCTATAATAACAATTTCACCTTCGATGAGCCTTACGGTCGGCCAATGGAGAATCAACAGAGTAGACTGCGGTACGTTAATACCGTGGGATATTCTTCACAGAAGAGCATTTTGATAAAGGAAAGAAGCAACATACAAATGGCCACATGTTGTGTGGTTCCGCTTAGATGAAATCCAAGAAGTCAAACTTATCTACAGTGATGAGTTCACAAAATGGTTGTTTCACTGGGAATGGAGGCATGGGGGGAAGCTCCCAAGGGGCACAAGAGAACTTTCTGAAAAAATGAAAATGTTCTAAAATGTTCGGCATCTTCTTTTAGATGATGCTCACTCAAGCACATATAGTGTTAAAATATACCAGTTTGAGCAACAGAAATGTACATGTATTCATTTATGTCAAATACACATCAGTTACACACACACACACACACAACTCAGCCTCTTCCCTCACGAGAGCTTGTACCAGAGGGCTGGAGATGTAGCTATGGTGATAAAGTGCCAGCCTCTCAGGCAGGAAGCACTGAGTTCAGTCCCAGGTATCACATAAAACAGGACAAGGTGGTGCAAGCCTGTAGTTCTTTGAGGAGATGGAGGAAGGGGATCAAGAGTTCAAGGTCATTGTCAGTTACATAGCAACTTTACAGCCAGTCTGTGATACATGAGGCACTGTGTCTCTCCCCATCCCACCCCCCAAAACAGGAAGGAAAGGAAAAAGTGTGCAAGAGAGCCAAGGACCGAAGGTATTCTCCCCCTTAGATTATTAGAGAGATTCATTTACAAGTACAAATGAGTGTAGTGATGCACGCCCTTATCCCCAACACTCTGGAGGACCTCTGTGAAGTCAGGGCCAGCCTTGTTTACATGGTGGGTTCCAGGCCAGCCTTGTTTACATGGTGGGTTCCAGGCCAGCCAGAATACATGGTAAAAACACTTTCTTTTAAAAAAAAATTGTGAACTCTAATTCATTCAAATATCACGCTTCCCTGGACACTCCAGGCAAGAACCTTGCGTTCTTTGGTTAAGAGCCTCATTGGCCTTCCTTCCTTCTCTCCTGTTTCAGGGGTTGGGGGGATGAACTGGCCGGTGACTGTGAACAGGGTCAACCTCATCTGGCCAGAGAGCCCGGGATTATTCAATTCCTCTCTGTCTCACCCTGTCACCTTCAATGCTTATTGTTTGGCTATGTTTATCTCCTGCAGCCAGTCCACAGCGGACCTTGTCCTCCCTGCCCTCTCCACTCAACGCTCAGTAATGTTTTCATTACTGATCCCAGAGCTGTCACAGTCTGGCTAATAAAACCAGCAGCCCACCGGAGCACTCATGCTGTTAATTCTGAGTCCAGAAAGCAAAAGTCCAAATTGTTTTCCCCCTCTCTGTTACATTCTGACATTAGCTTTCTGTATTTACATTGCAGGGCAATCATGCCTTTGAATTTGTGATGTCCTAATTGATAGTGGCATTGACTGAAACTTAAAACAAAACAAAACAAAACAAAACAACAACCAACCACTCAGCAGAGGCCATTCCTGTCTCCCTGGGACAAGGATGGAGACAAGTGTCCCTGGCAGTTCAGAAACACTGTGGGGTGGAGTGATGGAGACGCCAAGCACAGCTCCTTTCTTTGGGACATTGTTTTTTGGTTCTAAACCATTTTGTCTGTGGCCTCTTTTCACTCACAAACGGAATACTGTTCATTTCCTTTCCGCCAGCAGAACGGAGCTGGAGAGACGGGAGACGCTTAAGAAATGGAGCAGGAAAGGTACATGGGAGAGTTTCCGTGTATGAGTTTCATACACAGAAAGTGGAGGGGAGTCAACTGCATAGTTCCACTGTCCCCCTCATTTGCGATGAGCTGGGGTGCTTGGAAAAGACAGAGATGGTTGCCAAGGGAACAGGCCACTCCCGCAGCACTGCCAACCGGGTCCCTGTAGGGCTCCCCCTCAGGGAAAACACGTCCTTCGTGTAGTGATGGGGAGAAAACAATCTAACAGACGGCATCACTCAGTGTAGACACAGGAGCCACGCCACGCCACCGGGATGGTTTAACTAGTGGGGTCTTCCCACAGGGAGAAGAGACCCTCTCCCCCCACACTGTGAGAACGGGGTCAGTCCTTCGGTAGTTTTTGCCGTTTGACTTCCAGCCATCCTCCTCCAAGCCTGTTTCAGGGTGCGGATGAAGTACCGCCTCGCCCTGGAGCTCCGCTCTATCGCCCCTTCCCAGGCTGCACGTGACTCTTGCAGCACTCATGGCTTTCACACCGTCAGGTTGTCAGTGCCCCTTTGTCCCTGCCACCCTCCGCTGAAGGACAGGCTTCCTAGAGAGGCATTTACCATCTTCCCTGGGTAGATTCCCCTGAGTTCACCACACTCTGGGTGTGCTCACATAGCAGTTAGTTCTTGTTCTCTATTCCCATGTTGGCATCCCTGTCTCGGGGCTCCAGGAGGGTGGGGGTGATGCCTCCACTTAATTATATACCCATTATAACCTCTTAAGCATGGTACCCCCGCCCCCACCCAGACACACCACACATGCACAACACATACTCACTGGCTTCAGCTGTTTGGAGGATGCCACGGACCTTCTATTATATAATTATTCCAAAAGTGGAGAGATCAGCTGAAGAGAGGGAAGTTATAAAATACAAAACAAGCAAATAAAGAAACAGTCCTGAGCCAGAGAGTTGGCTTAGTGGGTTAGGGCACTTGCCACCAAGCCTGATGACCTGAATTTGATTTGAAGTGGCGGGAGGAAAGGACCATCACGGGAGGCAGTGGCGATGGCTGTCTAGGGGTTTCTGCGTTTGCTCCATGGCATGGACAAAGAATCTAATAACAAGGAAAGACAGAAGACCACACCGCAGAGAACCGGCGCGGCGGAGCTTTACACATTCATGACGATGGGAGACACCTAAGACTCAAGGTCTGTGAAACAGGCACTGCCCTGAGAATGTTATAGGGCCCCTGTGTCCTCCGAAGACAGTGCTACCAGCTAGGGACAGCATCTTCAAACATGCAAGCCTATGGGGTACATTTCACATTCAAACTATAACACAGAGCATATAATAGAAGTCAGACATTAGAGTTCTTTCTGAAGAATTTAAAAACTACACTGGAGATGCCTGCAGGCCATGTAATGGGGAGAACCTCTCATCTCAGCCAGAGGAGCTGAGCTGAAGCCCTAAAATGGTGGAGAACCCAACATGTGGGGAAATTGGGAAGCTGCCAGGATAGATTCCTACAACAAAGGGATCGTGAAACAGGATGAGACCGGAGAGGAAAAGACTGGACCTCAGGAAGTACTCAGTCCATCATGCTAAAGAGTTTGGATTTTATCCTAGGAGCAACAAAAAGCCACTGGGGCCTTTCAACAGAAGTAGATCTGCTTTTCAAGACTTCCTGCATGCTGGGTGGGGAATGGAGGTGGCGGGGTCCTCAAGGAGCGACGTTGGGAAGACTAGTCAGGATGAGAGATGGACGTGATTGGGACCAAGGTGTGGTCCTGGGGATGGAAAGAAACAGCTGCATGTGGAAGAGGTTTGGAAAGATAACTGATAGGCTGGAGCCATGTGCAGGAAGGTGGGGGGCAGGGGGGGAAGCAGAGCCAGCAGTTGGCAAATGAGTAGGTGGAATGCCACTGCCTGAGGCAAAGAAACAGAAGGACCCCGTTCTCCAGGCTAAGGAGGATGAGGATCAGGTTGAGGCTCCCCACCAGAGCCCTCTCCAGCCTTGCAGAGCACAGTGGGGACCTGGTTCCCTCAGGCACAAGCATGTTCAGAAGCCTGGTCTACAGTTACCAGATCAAGCAGCTGCGTGCACACATGGGCACCTGTGTGCCACCTGCCAGGGCTTGAGTCTTTCCTTCCTTCTTCCTGGGTCTCTACCTCATTCTGACAACCAGGACAAATGGAACTCTGTGATTTTATATATATATATAATTTTATATATATATATAATTTTTTGTTTCCAATAAGCCTTTTTACATAATCCCCAGCAATAACCAGCCTCTGAGAGCCAGCACAGGCTGTGCTCGGCAGGAGATGCTTATCATCTGCCCTCACATGGAAAGATCAGCTCTCTCTCTGTCCACGGCTAAGGCGCTGGGCAGTGACAGCAGCAGTAGCGGAGTGGCTTCCCTCTGCTTCCTTGTTGACAGTGCTGGGTCCAGGGATGTCTCGGTCCCACTCCACCCACTCCAGCTGTGACTCTCCGTGACGGTTTGACCCCTGACACCATGGACCAGGCACACCGCTGAGGTCCTCTCTCTCTCAGCAGGTATGCCAGGTACTCAAAAGCACATGAAATGAAATCCTCCTGCCACATGGAGACATCAGAGGGAGGACAGACATGGCACCAGCCTCACCTAGAATCAGCACATCCCTACCCCCACACCTGAGGCTCCAGGGCAAGCAATGCTAAATCTGAGCTGTCCTAACCAACACTTGGCCATGGGCTCCCAAGGGCAGATGTGGTGAAAGGTATCTGAGGACCTGCATGTTAGCCCTGGTTTGGCACTAATTAGCCAGTGACATTGAACAAGTTACTGGCATTAGTGATACTGTCTCTCCAAAAACTGGATGTAATCAAGCAGATGATCTCACTTCGAAGTTCAGCACTGTCTTCATTGTCTCGGCAGAGCCAACCTCACAGAGAGACTGAGAGGGCTCCTTTCAGGAAATACTGTTGGCTCTCTATATCAGTCACTTTTTGCACCACTGGAATGAATATCTGGCAGAATCAACTTTATGGAGAAAAGGACTGATCTGGATCATGGTTTAGGGGATTTCCAAGTCTCCCACGATGGGGAAGACAGGGCGTCCAGAGCTCTGCTGGCTGCAGTGGAAACATGAAGCAGTGGCTGGTTCTCACGCAGTAGATGGCAAACAGAGAGACTAAACCAGAACCTGGGTGGGCATAACTTTCCAATCCCCACTTCCGGTGGCCTGTCTTCACAAGGTCCTAGCTCCTAAAGACTCCATGGTGTTCAAAGTACCACAAGCTGAGGACCAGGCATGAAGCTGTGGAGGACTTTCCGGATTCAATCCATAGTGCCAGCTGAATGCTTAGGTGGAGAATTCACTGCTGTTTGTACAATGGAAAGTTCATCCAGGGACAGAGAAGCCAGGAATGTCTGCTCACAGTTATTGTTTCTTTCTTGACAAAACCAAGACGCTCATTTGTCCTGCTTCTGTGTACAGTGGCTGTCATGCGGTGGTGACATGTGGTGTCGTGTGGTGGGATCAGTAAGAACTCGTTGATTGGATACAAGAATATTTAGGAGCAGACTACACCTTCCTTGCTGAAAGATGAAACTCCAGAGGATTCTTCCTTTTCTTTAGGAAAGCCTAAATTCCTGGGCCTCGGGGTGGGGTGAGAATTCTACTCTCCGAAGACAAAGAAGTATCTTGGTGTCCTGCTGTGGTCTCCAGTGGTGGCTTTAAGGAGAAATGTGTAAGGATGACTGTGTGACCTTCAAGGGTATTGGTTTTTCAGATCAAGAAGTAAGAATATTATGTTTTTATCCCTACAAAATGTACACATTGCAAAGCAGGCTGCCAGTTTATCAGGACTGGGAGTGAGATTTGGCTTTGGGAAAAAGCGCAGGGAAAAGTGCAGTGGGCCAGGGCTGGAGACCAGGACTGGAACCTGGCCAGCTGACAGTCTAGCTTTGGAAAAGTCACTTTACCCACCTTTGGGTACTCTAGCGATGACGCCACAGAAGTGGTACAGATATGTACTCTACCCAATAGCTTCAGACATAGTTCATTGTTTTCATCTTCTCTCTGGCCTTGGTAGCAGCTCAGATTATACTAACTGTTATATACTACATTACATACATACATAGCATACAATATTCCTTGACATGTAGATTGCATCTATGTACTGGGTAAGAGATATGAAGTTTGCGAATGCTGCCAGTGAGCCCGGCTGACTCCTGCACCTAAAACCTCTTTCTCCTCTCATGTGCTAACACAGTGTGGTTCTTAGAACACCCATCTGCCTTCCTTGCCTCTTCCTTCACACCACTCACTTGAAGCAAACTTCCTCCGTGTCTTACCCTCTTACCTTTTTATGCTCTGAAAAGTCTTCTTTGAAAAATCCAAGCCACCCAGGTCTGTGGCTCTGAGATAATATCCTCCTAATCCCTCTTCCCCTATGCCTCTCTACAGAGCCATGCACACGTTGGGTGTGATATGTGTACTCGTGGGTGTGCTGGCTCGTTTTATGTTAACTTGACACAGGCTATAGTCATCGGGTGAAACCTCACCTGAGAAATTGCCTCCAGAAGATTGGGCTGTAAGCAGAAAAACCTGTAGGGAATTTTCTTAATGAGCGATGATGGGGGAAGGCCCAGCCTACTGGATACCCCCTACTCAGACAAGTGGTCTTGAGTTCTATCAGAATGCAGGCTGAGCAAGCAAGCCATTAGGAACAAGGCCGCAAGCAGCACCCCTCCATGGCCTCTGCATCAGCTCCTGCCTCCAGGATCCTGCCCTGGTTGACCTTCTGTCCTGACTTCCTTTAGTGATGAATGGTGGTGTGGAAGCGTAAGCAAACAAATCTTTCCCTCTCCTCCTCAACTTACTTTTGGTGATATATTTTTTCATAGCAGTCATAACCCTAAGACAATGGGTATCCAAGTATTTAATGCTACTGGACAGCAAATAACTACGTTTACTGAAAAGTTTTCTCTTCAGGAGGGGTCACACCCTTCAGCTACCTTGAACTTGGGCTAAAACAACAAATGGCTGAAACATAACAAAATGGTTTCCTTTTGCTCGCCCCACAGAGAGAACCTCTTTAGAGGTGCAGTATTTTCCATTAATCTAGCTAATAGCTTCTCTGTATCCCCATATCTACCTTTGCAATCCTGGCATACTTCAACGTCGACTGTTCTTACTAAGGCTTTTCTTGACCATTGCCATGGAAGGTAGTTTCTCCATCCATTTTCCCATAGGAACTATATGTTATTATGACTTTACTGGTACTTAGCTCTCTCATGCAGTATTGCAGATAATAATTATCCCTCTAAAAACCATCTCTCTCTCTCTCTCTCTCTCTCTCTCTCTCTCTCTCTCTCTCTCTCTCTCTCTCTCTTTCTCTCTCTCTCTTTCTCTCTCGTTTTGTTTATTGAGACAGGGTTTCTCTGTGTAGCTTTGCGCCTTTCCTGGAACTCACTCTGTAGCCCAGGTTGGCCTTGAACTCACAGAGATTTGCCTGCCTCTGCCTCCCAAGTGCTGGGATTTAAGGCGTGTGCCGCCACCGCCTCCACCACCGCCAGGCTTTCAGGTGAGAGCTATTTTTTCAACTGTGTGCACCAAAATGCCTAATCAATGTCTGTTCAGCATACATTAGCTGGCTGATGACAATGGTTTCCATGGGAGATTTTAGTGCCAGGCATTAGGGAAAATGTATCATAATCAGTTTTCTAAAGAAAACCTCTTATCCAATTTCATAACAAATCTTGAATAAGTTCTTTTGAATAACTGGTCTCATTTGAAAAAAGGCTAAGGGGAACAATTACTGTATGAACACGAAGTGCTATTTGTGACAAAGAGTTGAGCGTGGATAGTCACAGAAAAATCATGAAGAGTGATTTTATGATCTTTGGTCCAAGCAGCTGGCTAAGTGGCATGGGAGGAGAAGGCTGTGAGGTTGGAGGTGAAAGCTTCTGAAGCTCATTTTGGGATACACTAGTGTTTGTGGGGTGATTTAGCCTTGTAGAGGAACAGAAGTCTGCACATAAGTTGAGTAGTCCCTACACAAAATGCGTCTCCAATTTTTCACTCCTTCGATTTTTGGAGTATTCTTATATAAGTAATAAAATATCTTGGAGAGGAGACCCAAGTGAAAACAAAAAAGTTAGTTACATTTCCTGTACACACAGACAAAAGGTAGTTTGATACAAAATTTTTAGTGCACTGGTTTTTTTTTTTAAACTTAATTTAAATTAATTTTTTGTAGTGTGTGTGTGTGTGTGTGTGTGTGTGTGTAAGTGTACGTGTGCCACAGTACACACGTGGAGGTCAGGGGACAACTGTGGGAATCTGTTCTCTCCTTCCACTGTGGGACCTGGGGATACAGCACAGCTTCTCAGGTTTGAGCAGAAAGTGCCTCCATCACTAAGTCACCTTGCCAGACCACACCGATGTTTTGACTGCTGCCTATCACAGGAATCAGTTTCAAAAATAACCATGTGTCGTCTCATGTTGGTACTGAAAGAATTCTAGAGTTGGAGTCCTTTGGAAGCCTGTGCAATTACGTCCTGAGTTCCGAAAATGCCTGGGCTGTAAATCCGAATTTGGGGTTAAAGTCCCGAGACCACAGTAAAGAGTGCATACAGATGAGGAGATGACAGAAACAAGGGCCGACTGTGTCCTGGTGGCCCGCAGGACAGGTGTCATGGTCCACCTTCATTGCCATTTTGACTGGATTTAAAGTCACCAAGGAGGCATCTGTGAGCTTGTAGGTGAGGGTGCTTACAGAGGTTTAAGAGGAGGGAGGAGCCACCCTGAGTGTGGGTGGTACCTGAGTGTGGGTGGTACCTGAGTGTGGGTGGTACCTGAGTGTGGGTGGCGCCTGAGTGTGGGTGGCGCCTGAGTGTGGGTGGCGCCTGAGTGTGGGTGGCGCCTGAGTGTGGGTGGCGCCTGAGTGTGGGTGGCGCCTGAGTGTGGGTGGCGCCTGAGTGTGGGTGGTGCCTGAGTGTGGGTGGTACCTGAGTGTGGGTGGCACCTGAGTGTGGTTGGCACCTTGGGGTGGGCTCGAGTTCTGGACTTAATAAAAAGGGAAAAGCAGGCAGTGTCACCACCACCCCCTTCCTGGTCCTCTCAAATGCAAACATGTCCCCATCTACAGCTGCGGGGTGTTCCTGTCCCGTCTCCACCTTCCCGCCATGATGAACTCTGTCCCTTCAACCAAAGTGAACTTCTCTTGCTTAAGGTGTTTCCTGGGAGGTAGTTGACCACCACAGCCAGGAAAGCAACTGACATAACGGGAACTCAGCAGTGGACACAGGCCTGTCTGTCTGGAATGCTCTTTTGGGTCTGAGTCAGAGTTTTAGACATCCCAGGCTGGCACTGAACTCTCTGTGTAGCTGAGAATGACCCAAACCCCTCAGCCTCCTGCCCCTTCCTCGAGAGTGCTCAGGTTAC